>NC_054595.1:12777706-13412667 GCF_004785595.1 Juglans microcarpa x Juglans regia | reverse complement strand
TGCAAGTCATCTGACTAGTCGGTAGTGTGAAACACGTCATTTACAGTGGCGCCGTCTGTGGGATCTATACAAACTTCAGCGTGATTTTCACATGCCAATTACTAAGCGATCTCAAGCAACCTGCAATCAAGAGATGAATGCAGCGGAGGTAGATGGAAGGCTCGTAGAAGTCGAGGAGAAGTTGAGAAAGGCTGTGGCAGTAGTGGAGCAGTTACAAAAGGAGAATGAAGAGTTGAAGCAGCAAGCAGCTACACCACGTCCAATATGGACAAGTGGAAGGACATGCACACAGCGCAAGAGGCGTGAACGATGAAGAGCTGGAAAAGAAGAGGTTACATGACAAACTGCGTAGCCTCGTTGACAAATATGAAGAGATGGCAAGGATGGGAGGGTCCTCTTCTGTAGAACTGCTTTACCAGACCGACCTTCCTTACAACGAGGAAGTAATGACAATGCCCCTCCCACCAAAGTTTAAGGTTTTTAGACCGACATGTATGACGGGTCGCGGGACCCTATAGATCACCTGGAGAACTTCAAAGTGCACATAACTCTCCAAGGCTTTCCTGAAGAGGTGGCTTGAAAGGCTTTCCTGTTAACGTTAAAGGGAATAGCACATGGTTGGTTTGGGACTTTGCGTCCAGGATCCATTAGTAGTTTTGAGGAATTAGCCAAGCAGTTCCTAACGCAATTCATGGCAAGTAGGAGGCGCCAAAGACCAGCCACCTATCTACTCACCATCAAACAAAGAGAAGGAGAGAGCATGAAAGCATATCTAACCCGCTTCAACAGAGAGAAGTTGACCACGGATGATTAAGACAAAAAGATCACACTAGCCGCCCTCTTGGCGGGGCATATGGCCTCGGAGCCCCTTCATGGCTGAGCTGGCCAGGAAGACCCCTCCACCTTGAGGGAGTTCGGGGATAGGGCAGACGACTTCGTTGAGGACACGTTATAGGCTCATTTGGAGCCCAAGAAACAGGAAGGAAAGTCAGAGATTAAGAACTCAAATGGCGCCAAAGACAAAGACCGAGTAGGGTCATCAAGACGGGAGGTGTGAAAAATAATCCAATCAACGAAAACAGGGGCACCACTAGGGTTGTACAACAAATCGGAGAACCGATCGGGACCGACTCAAACCGGCCGGCTAAGCTCGGAATCGGCCGAAACCGGTGGAGAACCGGTTGGCGGGCGGTACAAAATTGAGAAAACCGATATCAGCCAGTTCGGCATCGGTTCGAACCTGGTTCAAACAACTAAACCGGCCGACTAAACAAATTAATTTTTTTTATATGCTCTGCACTTAAAATGACGCCGTTCTACTTAAGTTTAAGTGGAACGGCGTCGTTTACTCCTATAGTTGTGTTTTAAACATAACTGAAACGAAGCCGTTTGATAATAAACCAAACGGCATCATTTTATTTATAATGCATTAAAACAAATAACTAGAACGACACCGTTTGGTTTAAACCAGACGGCGTCGTTTCGATATCAATCTGTCTTCTTACTCGCGTCTCAGTTCTCATCCTCGCTTTCTCTCTCCTCTGCAACTCTCTCTCTCTCTCTAGTCTCTACTCTCTCAGACGAAGCTCGGTCTTAGAACCGACCGTGAACCGCCACAGAAATGAAGCATCTACCGGCGTCGGCGTTTCTCCTCCCCATCGACCGATTTCGGCCGATTTTCTCCCCCAAAACTTAAGCATCGGTCGGCGTCGGTTTTTCCCAAAAACCGCGCCGAAGGGGTCGGTTTTCACCCCTAGGCACCACCTCATCCACAATAATCTAAGTGTGCAAGAAAACGACCAGGCGGCAAGAAAGGAAGAACGCTTGCTAGCGAGAGGGCAGCGCTATTGCAAGTACCACCAGTAGGACACTCATTGGATAGAAGACTGTTCGACATTCAAAAAGAGGGTAGCCAGCCTGGCAGGAAGCGGGGAGCTCGAACGAATGTTGGCCGAGTATCTCAAGCCTACGAGAGAAGAAGGTCGTGAGCGTGAACCCAGATGACACCTAAACACACCAAACTAAATCCCACCCCTACCATCTCATTCAGAAATGAAGACAGCCAAAAGGTCCTGTACCCCCACCATGATGCCTTGGTTGTCACCCTCCTGATAGCCAACTACACGACTAGACCGGTTCTAGATGATAACAGGAGCTCAACTAACATCTTATTCTAGGATGCTTTCATCAGAATGGGCATTAGCCCTAATAGGTTACGCCCTTCGCCATCTCCCCTGAAAGGGTTCTCAGGAGAAGCAGTCCAACCCATGGGTGCCATCACGCTGCCAATCACAGTTGGCCAAAGCGCCCACATAGTTACCACAATGATGGATTTTCTGGTGGTTAAGGCTTCGTTGTCTTACAACGCCATATTGGGGAGACCAACCCTGAACGACTTAAAGATAGTCACATCTACCTACCACTTGAAGATGAAATCTTCGACAAAAACAAGCGTCGGCGAGGTTCGTGGAGAGCAAATCCTGGCTCGAGAATGTTACGTTCAAGAGCTGAAGGCGGGGTGCCTAGCGTGTGTGTCACGGTCAGTCTAAACAAAAGGTCACCACCCCCACCCTTGGTAGAAATTGGCCAAGACAGAATTGAGAGACGAGAACAACTTGATGAAGGCCGAGGCAAATGAACCACTAGAAATGGTAGCCTCACATCTAGAACACCCAAACACCAGGACAAGGGTCAAGACGAGACTCCCACCGGAACACAGAGAGGCGTTGAAACAATTGCTAATCAAACACCAAGATGTGTTTGCCTGGAGCCACGAAGATATGCCAGGGATTGACAACGCCATCACAGAGCACATGTTGTGCGTCAACCTGGAGGCCAAAAAGGTGCGCCAAAAGAGGTGGTCATTTATTACGGAAAAGTGCACGGCCAAAGTTAAGGAGATGGACCGTCTCTTGGCAGCGGAATTTATAGAGAAACGTACTACCTAGAGTGGCTCTCCAACGTGGTACTAGTTAAAAAAACTAACAGGAAGTGGAGAATGTGTTTAGACTTCACTGACCTCAACAAAGCCTACCCCAAAGACAGTTTTTCACTACCACGAATTGATGTCATTGTAGATGCCACAGTAGAATACAAAGTTTTGAGCTTAATGGACGCGTATTTAGGGTACAATCAAATCGGAATGAATAAGGCGGACGACGAGAAAACGACATTCATCACCGACAGAGGCCTTTATTGTTACCAAGTGATGCCCTTCGGGTTGAAGAACGCTGGACCGACCTATCAAAGGCTGGTCAATCGGATGTTCAAGCATCAAATTGGAAAATCTATGGAGGTGTACATCGACGACTTACTAGTAAAGAGCAAGGAACCTGCCCAGCACCTAGCAGACCTTAGAGAATCATTCGTGGTGCTACACAAATACAAGGTGAAGTTGAACCTAGCTAAGTGCGCCTTCAGAGTCAACTCGGGAAAGTTTTTGGGCTTTATTGTCCCGGAGAGAGGTATTGAGGCGAACATCGAAAAGATCGACGCCATCTTAAATATGGCGCCGCCAAGAAGCATTAATGACGCCCAACGGCTGGCAGGTAGAGTAGCCGCATTGAATAGATTCGTATCGAGGTCTACGGACAAGTGTCTTCTTTTCTTTAAGGTCCTGCGAAAAGCACCCATTGAATGAGTACGTGGCCCACCCACCTCTATTAAAACATCCCAATCAAGGGACATTTTATATGTGTACCAATGTCTCCCCTCACGCCGTCTCGGCGGTCTTAATCAAAGAAGAAGAAGCAACACAAGCGCTGGTATACTACACAAGTTGTGCGCTAAGAGGAGCCGAGATCACGTCCCGCGGATGGAAATGATGGCATTTGCACTGGTGACAGCTGCCAGAAGGTTACGACCATATTTTCAGACCCACCCAATAAAAGTACTAACAGAGCAGCCCCTCGACAGAATACTACAGAAGCCAAACAGTTCAGGAAGATTGATTTCATATTCGATAGAGCTCAACGAGTTTGAAATCAACTATGTGCCCAGAAGTGTAGTGACGGGGCAAGCCGTAGTAGACTTTGTTGCCGAATTCACCGATTTTCTAGCGGATATTGAAATGGCGCATCATAGCCAACCCTGGGTAGTGTTTGTTGATGGATCCGCTGCCAGAAGGGAGGAGGTATAGGGATCTACATCGTTGACGAGGCAGGTCAGGAGTACTACTACATGGTCACGCTTATTCAAGACCACCAATAATGAAGCCGAGTATGAGGCCCTAATAGCATAACTCTCAAATGCGAAGACTCTAGGCGCCAGAGAGATCAAAGCCAAAGTCGACTCTCAAATAATGGTAAACCAAGTAACTGGAGTTTACGCAACAAAAGGGGAGACTGAAAAAGTACCTAAACCAGGTGCTAGAAATCCGCAACCAGCTCGCTTATTTTTTGTCTTGGGCAAGTACCAAGGGCAGATAACGCAATAGTGGATAGGCTAGCTAAAGCCACCTCTACAACAGATGACACGGACTTGCCTTGGGAAGTAGAAAGGAGGGTGATAGAGATGCCAACAATCGGAGTACAGGTGAACCACGTTGCGGAGGGGAAGGAGGCGGCAAGGAAAGTTAAAAGGAATGCAACGCGGTTTGTTAAAGTTGATGGAATCTTGTACAGGAAGGGCTTCGCCACCCCCTGCTAAGGTGCATCTCGCCCCAAGAAGCACAGATAGTCTTGGCAGAAATACATGAAAGGCTTTAGCGAGGAAAGCCCTCAAGGCGGGCTACTATTGGCCAACGCCTTAAGAGACGCCAAACAGTTTGCAAAAAGGTGCACTCAGTGCCAAGTCTATGCTCCCGTTACACACTGTCCACCTAAGAAACTGCTCTCCATTACTACCCCATGGCCATTTGCCCAATGGGGGGTTGATCTGGTCAGCCCCTACCCGCCAGGGAAGGGAGAGGTAAAGCACATAGTCGTCGCAACGGATTACTTCACTAAATGGGCGGAAGCATCGGCCCTCGCAACCATAATAGCAAAGACTATCACCAGATTTCTGTGGAAGAGCATCGTGTGTAGGTTTGAGATTCCCAATAGTATAATCTCCAACAACAGGAAGCAGTTAGACTCAGAGCATTACAAAGAATGGTGTCAAGAGTTGGGCATCCAGATAAAATATTCGTTATCAAGACACCCACAAGCCAACGGACAAGCAAAGTCAACAAACAAGTCCCTCATCGGGATCTTAAAGAAGCAGCTCGGCATCAAGAAGGGAGAATGGGCGTAAAAGCTCCTAGGAGTCCTATGTGCCTATAGGACAATCGTGAAGACCCCAACAGGCGAGATGCCATTCACCCTGGCCTTTAGAAGCGAAGCAGTCGCTCCAGTAGAAGTCAACATGCCCACATATCAGACCAGCCACTTTAACCAAGTTGAAAATAAGGCACTCGAGTAACACATCGACCTACTAGAGGAAAAGAGGGAAGAAGCGAAGATCCAGAACATCCTCAACAAAAAGAAGGTCGAGCACTACTTCAACAAGCGAGTCAAGCCCAAGTCTTTCAAAGTAGGCAACTTGGTACTGAAGGAAATGGGAATGACAACCCAAGACGAGGAGAAACTCAACCCACGTTGGGAAGGACCTTACATGGTCGTTGCCACCAACAGACCAGGTTCTTACCGTCTGAAGGACAGTCAAGGAAAGGAGTTGCCCTTGGAACGCCAAGCATCTGAAGAGGTTTTACCCTTAGATATTTTGTAAAATTTATGTTTTTGACAAGTGACAAGTCAATAAAGGCGGACGGTTGTTCGGTTCATGCATTTAATAACAGTTAGCCACCAACATCGAGTCCAAAGACTCGTGGTGCAATGAATGGGTGTGGAGGTCAATAGACCCCACGACCCCCACAGTTAGCCATCATTGTCGAGTTTAAAGACTCGCAGTGTAACGAATGGGCGTGGAGGTGAATAGACCCCGCGACCCCAACAATTAGCTACCAATGTCGAGTCCAAAGACTCACGATGCAACGAATGGGCGTGGAGGTTAATAGACCTCGCGACCCCAACACTTAGCCACCAGGGTCGAGCCAAAAGACTCGCAATGCAACGAATGGGCATAACGACTTGAAGGCCCCACGAGGGGCATTAAGTCCAAAAGACTCACATCAGAAAGGGACGCATCAACATTCAATCAATAAAGAGGCCAAACCAAGGGCCAACACTGTCAAACAAAGAAAACAAGAGTAAAGTAAACAACATCAACAATGAGGAGGTCGTTCAGTGAGGAGATGTTATTTTTGCGACGACAACGTCCCGCTAGGCTTGGAGGAAGAAGGCGAGGCAGGAAAGGTGTCAGGCATAGTGTTGCACCCCAGGGCGTCCACAAATTGGCACTTGAGGATGCAAACAAATCAACTCACCATTGGCGGAAGCCAATTGGGACTCCAACTTGTGTAGCTTCGCCTTTTGTTCTTTCACCGAGGTGTCCAAGCGCATCATGGTTCTCGTCGTCTTATCCAGCACGGCGTCAGTGTCCTCCCTGTTCTTCTTGGAGGCGGCAAACCTCAACTCCAACCTTTCATAATTCCTTTGTGCCTCGGACGCTTGAAGGTTGAACTGCCTAAGCTCCTCTCCATGTGATGCTTTCACCTCTAACAACTCAAGGGCGAGTCTCTTGCGCTCCTCAGAGGAAGACAATGCTTGAGCAAACTCCCGACAGCGTTGCTCAGCCTCCGCCTGCGACTGCTGAGAGGCGGCCATCGCCTCACTCAGGCATGATACTTGGGCCTAGCAAATGCCCATTCCAATTCTACCAGCCGTAGAGCATAACTGTCACGAGCTTGGAGGGATTGGGCCCGAAGCAATTCACTGCGAAACTCACACGACTCTTCGCGGAGAGACTCAAGGTTGGCTTCTAAGGCACGAATGTGCCCATTAGCCTGTTCCAAGTAGCACTCCACCTCAATCTTCTCGGCCAGAAATCGAGCTATCTCCTTAGCGAAAAACCCGAAGATCCACCTCTACCCACTTGCTCTGGCCGCCGTATGAGTTCCCCCCTAATGAGGAATGCACCAAAGGCAGGAAAGGGGTAGCTGGAACTTCCAACTCAGATACAAATGCAGTGTGGCCTTCACCTTGGCCCCTCCCCATGGTCACCAAAACTCGCGTCGCCAACATCCAGATCAGCTTCGTCTTCCTCTTCCCTCACCTCTTCCAAGGAGGAACCATCCCCCTCCCGGGGAGTCATGGAGTCCCCATCACCGTTGAAGGAAAAAGGAGAAGGGGAGGGAATAGAGACCCTCTCTTGATCCCTTAGTGGGGTTTCACCCCTCGAGATGATCGCAGGAAGGGGGAACTCAGCGTGGAATCTTGCCCCCCACAGGTTTCAGTAGCTGCAAGTGTGACAATCCCGGACACACCCATGGAAAAGGTGTAATAGATATCTTTAGATATCTCGCCGCCACTGAGAGTCAAAGTCGAGGAGGGAAGGGAAGGAAACTCAAAAGGTGAAGTACCTGTTGAACAGTACCTCTTAGGGGGCAAGTCGAAATCAAAGGTCGTCGCTAAGTCAACGAGGGCTTGCCCCATGAGCCCATTGAGGTCGCCAAGACCTAGCGATGTTGGTGGCGACACCCTCACAGGATAGCCTCTGGGCGTCTCACTCCCAACAGCAACAGTAGAATCAAAAACCACAACCCTTGCTAATTCCACCTTTGGCTCCACACTGGAGTCTGTAGTCTCACTCTCACCGTCTTCACTACAATTGGGGTGCTTTTGGGGAGGGTCAGCAGACTGAGAAGCACACCTCGTTGCAAGAGGCGCCACAGCCTTAAGTTTACGCCCCCAAACATGGGCCCGGTTGGGCACCACAAGGAACCTGTCAATGTTGGCAACGGTCAAAAGTTGCTTGGCCTCCCAAGCCGCCATCATTCTCTCTAGCCCAATTGAGGATGATATCAACGCAGGAGCATTCTTTGTCATTTAGCTCCAGCAAGAGACTTTTGTCATCATGGATTTTGCCTTAATTCGCACGAATGAGGAAATCTCGAAGGGGAATTTTAGAGGCGGGAAATTCCCAACCTCCACCAGACAAAGAAAAATTTTCTTTGCCATTGTTTGGCATTAGAGTGGCAGGGCTCAAACATTGCCAGGCGTTGTGAACGAACATAGAAACTACAGATGTTACCTAGCAATCCCTTCATGGAGTAAAAAGATAAGAATTCTTTGGCGGTCAAGTCTGGGTACATCTCCCCCAAAGGCTCCAAGGTCATGCACAAAACCACACACGAGCATCGTAGAACATGCCATGCGTGTGAATGAAGTTGGGTGAGGGCCAACCCTAGAAAATCCAAAACATCACGAACTGGGCGAATGAAGGGGAATCGCAAACCATACGCTAGGGCACAAATCGGTAAAGCAACAAATCCCACGTACCCTTCCTTATCGACGCATCCTCCCTCTCGGAAGGAGAGCTCCACAGAATCCAGGATGAGATAGGTGGACCTCAACTTCGTCAAGTCCCACTCTGTGAGAGTGGAACGCCAAGTGAATCCTTCAAAGAATGGAGGGGCTCGATCCTCGGAAGGCACGATGACAGATTGGAAGGAAGCCCTTGCAGGAGTCTAGGTCAAAGGTTGGTTAGGACTACGTGAGGAGCCGCGGCTAGCCATGAAAGAGAATGCGAGAAAATAACAAGAAATTGGGCCCAAGAAAATTAATTTCCTATGTGCTGGCAGAAAGAAAATTAGCGAGGTAACTGGAAATGATGTTTAGGTCCCATGGTAATAAGCCCATGGCTAGAGGACAGGTTCAGCCTATGAGCACAAGACTGGGGGACTCACAGCCCAAGGAACCCATGGAACCAATTGTGTGATGTGATAACGCCGCTAGATCAAGGTGGTTACCTCGTCCACTTATTAAGGGATAATTATTGGTTATTCATGTCCTCAACACTTTTATAAATAACACCTAAAGGTAACAGATAATGCATGATTATTACTTATATACTTATATTGAGGTTATGTCTCTCTAACTTAGGCATCGGAACTCCTCTGGACATCCAGCACCGCCCCCTCATCTGTTGCAGGTCATACGAGTAGTCGGTGGTGTGAAACACGTCATTTACAAACTCCATTTCTGTTTCTGACTAAACAAACACAGACTAAAACCCATAACATTTTAAAACCAAAAGGAGAGAAAAAAAAAAAAAAAAAAACTCAGGAAAAAATCCCAAAAATCTCTTTCATTTTAATAGCCCAAAAACGCCTACCTGTATAGAAGGACTAGTTGAGAAAGGAAGATAAGTGGTGGTAGAGTTTGAAGAGGAGTGAGGAATGGAGGAAGTAAAGGTGCGGAGTTAGGAGAAAAAGGGGTGGTGGTGAGTTCAGTAAAGCATTGATTGAGGGCTGAAATGTCCGTGGACCTTACTAAAAGTGCCCATTCCCTCTCTCTCTTATACGAGTGCCGTAATACTACACGGTGTCAGTTTGGGTAACAAGAAAAATCCTGTTATTTTTGCCACAGTACCCAAGCTGGACCCCAACTAGTGATAGGAAAGTCAATTCCTTTTGCTTGGGGGGGGGGGGGGGGGGGGGGGGGGGGGGGGGGGGGGGGGGGGGTGTTGAACGAGTAGGCTAATCAAATTTTATAACCCATATTAAGCACTTCAACAACATAAACTCTACAATATCAACTCATATGAGCTGACCACATTGACTCCAACCTCAACAAACCCACATGCATAATATAGAGTAAGATCAAGAGGCAAAAGCAATTGTTTTCACTTAGTAGTTTCTTCAATTTCTCTTTGATTAGATCAAGGCAACTACTGGATTCCTTTCTACTTCTTTCAGGGTATTTTTGGACCTTTGCAACCACAAACTTTAGCTTCTGTGTCTAATAAAAAGAATTATCTATGCACACCCTTACAGAGCTTTTTCTCAATAAAATAGATTCATAATGCAAGAAAAACGTTAAATTCATTAAGAAATAATACTTATGCAATGACAGAACGTTATAAGGATATTGTATCCGCATGCCAACTGAACCAGAACTGGGGATAACAGCACCCTGCAAACTATGGTGTACATTGGTGGCACTATTTATGTCCTGCACCAATAATGCAGAAACCAATATGATGCAACCTTCAGACGTTAGAAATATCTAACAAATTTTAAAAAATAACCTAAGTAACACATTGTATTTGAATTACTTACTTCAAACTCAATAAAGCAAACAGTGTGCCTTTCCTGTCTCAAGATCTTCATTTGCTTAAAGCCAGGTTGTCTGCATGACCAAATTTGTGGAGTAATTGAGATGATTCCAATAATCATGTTGGCATCTAAAAAGTGATTTATAAATTTTTCAACAGCTAACAGAGTTGGCAGTGATAAGTGGAACATTACATACACGCTAAAAAGGCCCCGCAGTTCTTCCTCATTTATGTTCTCTCCCAAATTACCAATGAAAAGGGTATTGCATGGAGGGTTATCTTTTACATTCTGTGGTAAAAATAAGAAAATGAAATTAGAAAGCCTAAGCCTCCGACAACACACTCAACAGAAACACCCAGGTCTGATCACAATTAAATAACAAGCACCCAAACAGACAACCCACATATAAATGTTTTTATTCCATACACATAATATTCATGGACATAGATATACAAATTACAAAGCTCCTGTAATATACTAAATTAGAATAAATATAGCTATAACCTTATGAGCATGACATTACAATTAAATGGGATCTTCATATTTTCTATTTAAAAGGCAAGTATGATATAAAAAAAAAAAAAAATGTATATTACCAGACAATGCATGTATAATAAATAGAGAAGCTATTGACAAATGCTATCATCAATGTGGATCGAACCATTTGCTATTTTCCTCGCATTATAACTCACATGAAAATGGATTCCTTTCTTCCTTCAGTTTTTCTCATCAACAATCTATTTGAAAAAGGTTTGGAACTTAAGGTAAAAAAGTTTTCTTTCACTAAATTAATTTCTTCACAAAGTCAGTGTAACTACAATAAACACACATGCTATATAGGAAATTTGGAGGGCAAAGTTGCAAGTTGCAAACTGACTTGACCCATCACTTTAAAATATCAATGACAGAAAAGTAAAAAAAGAAAGAAAAAAAGAAAGAAAGAAAGAAAGAAAGAGAAGAAAAGTAATGAACAAATGACAAATAAGGTACATTTTATAATGATTGTTGGGGAACCCACATCCTCATGTATTTCCGTTTTGCTAAATAATGAAACGGCTTTGCTACAAAAAAAAAAAAAAAAAAGCTATGTGTTGCAGCTAAAAATGAGTGGTAACATAAAAGATCTCATCTGTTAACTAAATATTTTCAAGGCTGTTTACTCTCTCTCTCTCTCACACACACACACGCACACAATAGGAAGCGTATATCTCATGTTTGTGTTCTTCCAAGCCTCTAGAAAACTTTTAAAACCCATACAACACCACCTATGAGATAAACTAGCAACTGTGGTTTGTCTACTAGCTAATAGAGAAACTACCAAGTGTTTTGCACTTTTCACCACAAATTACCAAAACCGACATATTGTACCTTCAAACTACTACTAGGAATTGACAAATAAAACTCCATCCAAATTTGACCATTAAGATGGTGAAGAGTAAGTTATGTTTGGCAAGTGGGATGAGACACAAAATTCTAATCTCATCATTACAACTTTTTCAAATTCCCACATAAAAATAATAAGCAATTCAACTTTTTCAAATCCCAATTCAATTTTTCAAATCCCAAAACAATAATAATATTAAAAAATAATATTTTAAACTTTCATCTAAAACCAAAAATTCTCATCTCACTATCCAAACGAGATGTAGTACAATCTTAGCTGATGGATCTAAATGAAGAGTAATATTTAACAATCAATGATAGTTGAGGGTGCAACATGTCGCTTTTGGTAATTGGTGGCGTTAAGTGTAAAAAACTTGATAGTTCAGTCGTATAAGTGTGCTTAACCCATATACAACAATCAGAACCATAAAAACTAATATTTTTGTTATAGGAAGAACAATAAAATTTGATAATAATAGCTAACTCTTGTATACCCCATGTACTTGGGCTACGCCTATTCTTATTAATATAATCGCGCTAAGGACCCCGGCGACCCCACAGGATTTCATGGATTGGGCTAACGACATTGTCAACGCCGAAGATACCCCTCCAAGCCTTGATCGCCCCGAGCAACACAAGTGCAGAGCGGGCCGTGAGTGGATCCAAGCAGAGCACTAGCACAAAGACCAATTGGAAGGAGACCAAAACAAAGAAGGGGAAAAACGAAAAAAGGAGAAGGACACCCACGTGAGGGCAGCGACCCGTGACCAAAGTGCTCACACATATTGCACCTACCACGAAGAGAAGGGTCATCGAACCGAAGACTCATGGCAACCTTTCTCGTGGTCAAGGCTCACTCCTCTTACAACGCCATAATTAGGCAGCCAATCTCGATGTACCACCTAAAGATGAAGTTCCCAACAAAGGAGGGCAATAGAAGTAGTGTACAGCAAGCAAGTAATGGCAAGGGAGTGCTATGTGCAAGAATTGCGGGGCAAGGACTGCGTCGAGTATTGGGCGGTATAAAAAACAAAAAAGGAAAGAACAAACATTGCTCTATTTGCTCTATACAATCAAAGGTGGGAAGCGAGGTCCGGAAAGACGTTGGGCATCAAGTCACACCCCAGAGAATCGAGAGAGTTGCGATCTTCCCTGGTAGGCACAAACCAGGCCAAGTCTAGGGTACCAGAAGCGTCGTGGGGGTTTGCCTCCAGACATCAAGTGTACCCACAGCTTCAGGCTTGGTCACGGAGACGCTTGGCTGCCGCAATTTGGGATGTTATCATGGCTAGTTTCTCACAGTCGGCAGCCTCGAGTTTCTTCACCCGCTCCTCACGGGACCTCAACTCTTCCTTGAGCTATAGATGGGACGCGAACAACTCGATGTATAGGTCCTCAACCTTCTCCTTACCTCACCAGAGTGTCGCGTTCTATACCGCCAATGCGTCTTTCTTGGATTGGAGTTCTTGAAAGCGAGTATCTAAGTCCCGATGGATATCTGCAGCTTCTACCAGCATGGCAACGTAGTCCAAACAACGCTGCTAACCCTCCCTCGCCTCTTCCTCCCAAGCGGAGTGCCCATTTATGTTCCTGACCCCTCTCTTCTGTAGCAACCCTAACAGCGGCCTTGAGGCGAGATATCTCATGCGAGATACCTCCTGCCTTAGCACCTCCCTGCCAGCACGAAGATCAGATCCCTCTTTATGAAGGCCCTTAATGATATGCCGTGCCCGTTTTTGGCCTTTATCTCCTCGTAGGCCATCTCGGCACGCTCCAATACCGCCTTGAGCCTAAACATCTTGCAGTACGCCCTCCCGCCCAAGCTGCGCAAGGCTTCAACTTCATTCTCTACCTTGGCCCGACCATCCACAACCTAGACCACCAAGAATTTGAACCCTTGTCAAGCAAAGTAAAAATAATTAGACAGCCAAAATCCATAAGCAAACAAGCGTGCTGAACGAAATGGGGAGAAGAAGCTCACTAGGGAAGGGATGCTACTAAGCTGGTCGACCATCTCCCTTATCGCCTTCACCCTAGCCCAATCGGCACCCCTTACCGAAGGACGAGACAACTAAGTGACATCCATGCTCTGTGGCGCCTACCTACCAAGAAGCTCGAGGGCGAAGGTATGGGAAGCGCCCGAAGTGCGCGTCATCACCTGGCCATGAGAAAAGACCTTCATCAGTAGAGCCTGTTGATCGGGAAACTTCATAGAAATTTGTGGCCGAGGAAGAATCCTACTTGACAAAAGGGCCAGTCGAGGACAAAGAAGCCAAGGATCCATCTTCACTCAGCAACACGAGGTTTTCGCAAGAGAGGCCCTTGGGAGCAGAGGGCTCGAGGCGTGGGTTATCATCGCCACCGTCCCGAATAGTCCCCTTTGGTCGATAAGAAGCACCCACTAGAGCCGATGTAGCCTCCTTGTTGCTAGCTCCTGAAGTGGGACAAGTATGCCCAGACACCTCCAGGCGCTCGGCGACGACAGCCACCCTAGGGGCACACAAATCCAAATGCCACAGGGCCCCAAGGAATGCAGCCTCCAGCTCTTCGTCGTCCTAGTCAAGGCTGGCGCCCCCCCCCCCCCCCCGGGGATCGACTAACGGGGTAGCAGTAACGTCCTAGAAAAATGGCAAGGTAGGCTTCACCTCTGCGGGAGAAGATCTAGACTGCCTCGAATCGCCAGCAGGCTCCTCCAACTTAGGAGAGACTATCTCGTCCTCCAAACAATACCTCTTTGCCGCCCTCCCTGATAGGCCCTCCCCGACTAGCCCTTTGGTGGCAACTTCACCCCACGCAACATCAGACACTCCTTCAGGAAGTCATGACCCAGCACGTGAGACCAGTCAGGCGCAATAAGAAACTAGGTGATGTTCTCCTTGATCAAGACATCGGGACTGGTCTCATGACAAGAAATCAGGTGATCTTGATCAAGAAGACGCCATTCCTGACCTCTCCTTCATGCTCCCAAAACCAGGAGTACATCAGTTGAATGCAAACCCATCGAGCTCAAATAGGTCGAATATGTCCTTATCAATGGGGAACTCCCCAATAAGATCAGACAGGGAACTCCTGGGCAATGACTTCCCCGAGCAGGAACTATTCCTCTCCCAATACAAAGAAAAACTTGTTCAACCACAGCTTGGCGTTGGAATGACGAGCCTCAAGTTGGGCGAGTCGAAATATAGTGCAGGAGCGGAAGCTGCAGATGTTCCCATCCAACACCGGTCCGTGTGGGTGAACAAGAACTCCTAAGCAGTCAAATCAAAGCATTTGTCTTCGATAGACTCCAGGACCATACGCCATGCCACATAGCATGGCATCAAGATTCTCTACGCATTGGGGTGCACCTGAGCCAAGGCCATGCCCAAGAAGTCCAGGACGTCGCAGACCAAGCGGCAAAGAGGGAGCCTCACGCCCTACGAAAACATGCCGAAGTATAGGGCCACCTCCTTGACGTTGCTCTCAAGGTCAACGGCCCCACTACTTGATGCTGGAACCTCCAAGGCCACAGAGTCTGGGATTCTGTAAGAACCACGGAGGTGATGGGAGAAGGGTTGGGCCCGCCCCCCCCCCCCCCCCCCCCCCCCCCCCCCCCAAAAAAAAAAAAAAATTGAAGCCCATGATCAATGGTCTGGCAAACCACGGAGGTGACGGGAGAAGGGTCCAAACAGGCTCAGGGAGGGGGAGAAGCAACCAATGGTTTCCCCCAAACACAGCTCATTAATGAGGAAAAGAACAGCCGGGATCATGTCCCCTGCAGGATCAATCACATTAAATGCTACTTCGAGTAGCCAGCCCCAAGGTCGAGCCCCTGTTGTTGACAAAAGGGACTGCCAGTTCTAGTGAAAATGCTCAACCTTGGAGGTCGATATTACTTCAGGCCTCTGTTTGCAAGGGCTGTATCAGGAAGGTCTTGCAAGGCGAGGCCATTGGTGAGACTAATGTCTTTTCCAGCCATTCAAGTTTCGTCGGAAACTAGTAGAGGTTCTCGAGGGAGTGATGTGATGGAGGCAAGCGGTGAGTTAGAACATAGTGTCATGCATGCAAACTCTTTCCTCATTCACATGCTAAGACGAGCGGTGTTGAAGTCACCGAGGGAGGCATGTCAGGTTGGGAAAACAAAGTTGTTGTAGGTGATGAAGAAAGAGCTTGACGAAATTAAAGAGAAGATCAACATTCTTCTCCTGGGGATTGATATGGAGATGGGCTTGGTTGTGGGTTTGGGTCATAAGTCACGGGCTCGTACGCAAGAAGTTGGTTGAGGCACAATTAGCAATGAGGGGAAGATTGAGTCTTTGGGCTGCCTCACCAGGCCCAGGCCTAGCAAGATGGAGAAACAAAAAAAATTGGGCCAAGCCAGGCAATGTAGTGGGTCAAGAATGTATCCAGGTCATATAGGCAGGCTTCTAGTTTGACCTCGAACAGTCTTTGTTCTGTGTCGATAGTTGCTCCTTCGGCACCGAGGCTTACATAGATGTTTTAGAAGAGTAAGAAGTGAATGAAAATTTTAGCATGGGAGAAATCAATTCCTACTATGAGTAGGAATGCCATTTTGCTACTAACCCTATTTGAGGGATAAATGTAGCGATGAGTACAGACTTAGTCGGAGTCGGATTCTCCTAAATCCGACTCCGACTCCGACCTTGTCGAGCGGAGTCGGATTTGGACTTTTAGCTTTGAGCTTTTTTTTTTAGTTTCATATTTAGCCCATTTAAAAAAAAAAATAGTGGGATTTCAAATTTTAATTTTTCCAAAATATTGAAAAACTAAAACTAAATCATTCATTGTTAATTTACTTATCTACTAATATCTAACTTATTTCTATACTAGACTTATACTATAGTGTCTAATTACATGTTATCATACTATAGTATTACATATTATTTTTAGTGTCTACTTGTATTCTTTTTTATAAGTAAGAAACTTTATTGTCTAATTGCATGTTATTATACTATAGTATTACATGTTATCATATTATACTAGTGTCTAACTTATTTATAACTTATTTATAACTTATTTCTATACTAGACTTATTTCTAGTATCTAATTACATGTTATTACTAGTAAATTAGTATTATATGTTATTAACTTTATAGTTATTTATATAGTAGTGTCTAATTTATTTCTATACAAGACTTATACTATAATGTCTAATTACATCTTACTATACTAATGTCTTAACATATTTCTAACTTATATACTAGACTTTCTAGTGCCTAATTACATGTCATTATACTTTAGTAAATTAGTATGTGTTATTAATTTATTATAGCAGACTTATTTAGATACCAATGTCTAACTTATGTCTATACTTAATTATGTATGGTAATAATAATATGATGTTTATATATACTAAACTATCATTAGTCTATTTATATTAGGAAAATGCTAGTATGACTCCTAAATGTGCACACTCATATATTTTAATTTTTTTTTCTTTTTTAGTTTTTTCTTAATAGCTAAGGAATTGATTATTAATGAATTTGTATTTTTTTTTTTCTTAATGGTTAAGGATGTTTAAAAAATGCTTAAAAAAAAAAAAAAGAAAAAAACCCATTTGCACTAGTGTGCATATTTGGGGTGCACATTTGGTGTGCACCCTAGTATTGTCCTTTATATTATATTATAAGTGCATTATTTTTTAGCTCATACTAGTATATTATTGAATTTAACTATGTAACTTCTAGTTATATAAAAATATAACTATACTAGTATATATAATTTTTTTGTTTTTGATAAGTACTAGTATATATAATAAATATACAGATAAATACATATTTTTATAACATATATACAATATTAAAGTCGGATTTAGAGTCAGAAGCAAAGTCAGAGTTGGAGCATAAAGTCGGAGTTGGATCGAATCAGAATCGGAGTTGGTCCAGCGACACCTCCAATTTCGACTGAAAAATTAAAAGAATATAAGGCACTAATGGGGGATTAAACTCCAGAAATTATACCCCAAATTTGGGGCCAGAAGTCCCTAAACATCACCAAGAACCCAAGGGTAGATTTGCTGGAAATTCCAACATGTGCCCTTTGCATCATAAATCAATGACTAATCTTTTAGAGACCTATCAATTGTAGAATGGTTGGAAGTGAGTGTTGCAAGGCTTAGCACATTAGGATGCATGAAAACAAGTCAAATACATACTACACTAGAAGCAAGTTAACCTACAAGGTATGATGTGATCATCCATAAACGAGATTTATTCTCTCTTAAAATACAAGTGTCAGATAAAGAAAAATAGATCTATTTCTACTTACAAAAGCATGAATAAAAGATACAAAGACATTAGCATGAGTAAAGTACTTTTATAGCGATGGTTATAAATGTGCTTCCTAGGTTGCAATAGAAGTGTCGATATTGTGCAAGCTAGAAAATGAGATAAGCAGCATAATCATGCCTTTAATAGGTATTGTAAAATGTTATATTTTCGAAAACTATTAAGTTACAGCATTGATATTGACCATTCACGTAAGCCCCTTTTTTATGCACCTATGGAATGATACATTCTTCAAGTAAAGTTTTGCAAATGATTTGAAGTGATGCATGTGCTATTGGTAATACTAATATGGTAAAGACTGTGAATATTATGATATGCAAGTTATGAGATTTATGATTATGCTTATGCTTATGTTATGAATGTTTTAGCTTATGATATGAAAACTATAGCATATGTTTATATTTTGGTCATATGTTGATGCTTGGTACCAATGCAAAGCTATGGGTGTGTGGACAAGCCACATTGAATACCTTTGAGAAGGTGTGGTCAACCTAGGATAATTACATCCAATAGGATAGCAAAAACCCTTATGGCCAACAGACATAGGATCCGCACAACCTTGCACACAAGGGTTAACACGTGCTGGCTATTATGGAAGTAGATGATATGTGCGCGAACATTTTACTCTCTCTAAGGATGTTTTCAAAAATAGACCTAACTTTTTACTATAAGATGTGTACTATTTACTAAATATTTGACTCAGTTTCGCTTTCATGTTTTAAATGTACCAAGTGAAGAGGATGAGGATGAGCAAGTGGGCTAGAACTATTCAATGAGTCTAACTTATCAAAAAACTATTCAACGAGTCTATGACTTAGGCTGCGTTTAGATGTTGAACTGAGTTGAGTTGAGTTGAGATAATAAAATATTGTTAAAATATTATTTTTTAATATTATTATTATTTTGAGATTTGAAAAAGTTGAATTATGTATTATATTTTATGTTGGGATTTGAAAAAGTTGTAATGATAAGTTGAGATGAGTTTACTTACCAAACGAAGCCTTAGTCAAGTCCTAAAAAGTACATCAGAATTGAAGATACAAGTCATAGTGACTATTGAAACAAGATAAAAAGTGAATCAGAATTAAAGATACAAGTCATAGATCACTCTTGGTAGAATAGGAGAATTTTTTTTTTATAAGTAAAAATTTTATTCATCATAATAGTAATAGGCGAAGCCCATGTACACATGAAGTATACGAATAGGAGAATTTGTTCAGTAACAACTCATCAACATTGCACAAAATGATTGTATAATTAAGATATGAAAGGCAAGTTGAGACAGGTGGTCCATTAGAAGAGTATATGCACAATAATAAGGTAAAGAATACTTCAAAATAAACTGCTCAAATTGAGATGCAACAACAGAAACCTGCCACATAGCTATTACCTGAACAGGTACATAATTGTTAGGTGCTGGCACGGGAGAGGGAGCAGGCATTGGTACTGGAGGAACTGGGTAGCCTCCATATGGATCATATGGAGGAGGTGGCGCCATAAACCTAGGCCACAGGAGCAAAGCCAAAATGAGACTGAGTAATAAAAAAAAACTTGATATGTAGCTACTTATCAAAAATTAATAAAAAGATGAAATAATGCTTACAATTACGTCTTTCTTAATACTTCTAATCCTTTTCATATCTAATATTGAGGAGATCATTAACAGCAATAGATATTTATTTCCTTACCCATGTGGTCCCCAAATGTGTGCTGGAGGAGGATGAAAGGGAGATGGACTGGTATAACCAGTGTGTGTATAGTCACCACCAGTTCGCAAGCGTTTACTCTGATCATAGGTGCTTGAATCCGCTACTATTCCTGCATATAAGTTGAGATTAGTGAGTTGCAACACAGTACATCAAAATAGCCAAACCATTAAGGTATAGACAGGCACAATCTTTCCAAGATGTATACGATATACATTCCACACAAAAGTTATACTAATTCTTTTTTTTCATTTATACTTTGTTTCAACAGAACTGGACATACTAGTGATTCAATCAAAACTCCCACCCAGACTGTACAAAAACAAGGTCATGTCCCCAAAAATGGTTAGGACCAAGGCTGAAAATTTATTTATCTCACCTAATCAGCAACAACCTGTAGAATACTGCACAGGTACTTGGGAGAGAGAGGGAGAGAGAGAGAGAGAGAGAGTGAGTGTTACAGAATGGTCTCAAGGGATAAGCAAATATAGAATCTCTTGAGGGATTTGACATCTCAGATAATATATTAATTTCTATTACCAGAAAAAGGTTATTGGAAATTTGCAATATTACCAGAGATGATTTGACAACCAAAATGATAATAGTTGAACATCGGCACGATACATTAAGGGTAGGTTTGAATAGTGAGTTGAGATGAGATAGGATAAAAATTGAATAAAATATTATTAAAATATTATTTTTTTAATATTATTATTATTTTAAGATTTGAAAAAGTTGGATTGTTTATTCTATTTTGTGTAGAAATTTAAGAAAATTGTAATGATTAGATGAGATGAGATTAGATTAAATGTTTTTTTTATCCAAACCTAGCATAAAGCAATATTTCGAACATCTCTCTTATTTCATCCCTCCAAACACAAAATAAAAAAGCAGAAAAAGGTAATAAAACGCAATCCTACCTCTTTTGATAAAAAGATTTTTCTTGGCCATCTCGGTGTGCAACACGGACTTCGACTCCACATCAAACACCATTTCCTGAACCGACAAAGATAAAAACATTTAATTGAAATCTGAAAAGGAAAAAAGGAGCTAGAAATCAGGATAAAACAATTAAAGAAACCTGAAGGGCATCTTTGGCGGCAACAGCAAGCTGAGCAGTAGAGAAGAGAGCGAAACCCATGGGCTTCTCGCCTTTGAAGTTCACTTGTGAAGCCTCGTATCCAGGCAGCCATCTCAGTAGATTCAGTAGCTCTCTCTCTTTCACATCCTCTGGAAGACCCGTGATGAATATTGTACGCACCTATTATCCCAAAACCACAAAATAATAAAATGAATAAATCTTAGATCTGTATATATTTAGTTACATATACCAGAAAAGACCTATTCCCATTATTTAACGGAGCAAAAGCTTTTGGAGAGAGAGAGAACCTCATCAGAGGCGGAGCGGGCGGGGTTGTCTATGACGATAGGGGGAGGAAGAGGAACGGTGGCGGCGACAGAAGGGGGTGGAGCAGGAGGGGCAGTGGCAGCTGGTGCCCACTGCTGGAGGTATGGGTGGATGCCAGTTCCTGCCATCAGGTGATTACTTTGCGAACTAACAACGAAGCAGATGAGATATCGAAAACCCTAGTTCGGCTTGAGACTCTTTTAGAGTTCTTGAACGAAATGGAACAGAGAAAAAAAATGGAAAATAGGGGAAAAGAAAAGCAAGGTGAAATGCAACGAAATGAATGGATAGTCGACGTGCTGTGCCCCTATACGTGGAGATAAGCTGAAAGTCAGACCATTGGTTTTTTTTATTTTTAGGGGCTAATCAGACGAATTTGTTCTCCATTTTAGAGCATGTTTGGCTAACGAAATAATAGTAGAATTTTATAAATAATAATACGATAACTTAAATTAGATTATTTTATTAAATTTTAAAAAATAGAAAATTAAATTAAACAAAATTTATTATAAAGTTAAAAAATTATTTTAAATTGATATGTTAATATTATTTTTATTTTAAATTTTAAAAAAATTGTATTATTTTTAAATTTTGTTCGAAAGTTTGAAAAAATTATAATTAGATAATAATAGATGAAAAAATTGAATATTTAAAATTTAAAAATATCTTGTATTTAAATAATATTTAAAAATAAAATTATGATAAATTTAAGATGAGATGTTTTCAACTCATCTCGACTTTACTATCATAATTGTTAATATCATGTTTCGCACCTAGTTGGGTCAGGTTCCGGCAACTTGGGTCTCCAGAATTTAGGCCTGCAAAAGATAGAGAATGGGGAAACTAGGAGAGGACAGCTTTGGGGCCAAGGAGTCTCTAATGCTAAAGTTAGTATATTCTCTTGAAAGTTTGTAAATAAGTGAAATAGTCTAGTGACCAGAGAGACCTTCTTGTATATGGGGCTTGATATTTATACCACGAATCTGGGGGAATAGATCTTGTATGTTTCTACGAAGTTTGTTCCTCTCATACTATTCATGTTGTTAGAGTCCTTTAATATGGTGTGGCTATGTGACGGCACCTTCAATGTGGCGTGTAGCTCAGTAGTGGTGTCATTAATGCGGCGTGGTTTTCTAGCCTTACTTTTATCATTTGTGAGTCGTAGATGTTCTCGTGTTAGTAGATCGAGGGTTCTCCGTATTTCTTGCTATGTTTTGTACAAGTTTCCAAGTCCAATACGTGGTCGCGCGATATTAGGCTGATCTATCATGTCAGTCACTTGATTCATTTCCCTGGCAGGCACCTTGCTTCAAGCTTGGTCCTAGTGACCCTATGGCTGGATATTAGGCCGAGGCCTAATGAGCTTTGTGAAGTGGGGAAAATCCCCTTATAGACCCTGCCAATTCCAAGTCTGAGGGGAATATTTCCTTTATTCCCTTAGTCCTTGTACTGCAAGACTGCTCGACCTCTTTTATTTTGAGTCAGGCAACGGTTGGTCTCCAACTTTTATGGCTACATTGTGACGGTTCTATTTCGCATTGAATGGCGCCCCTTCGGTCCCCTAATCATGACCTCATGTCAAACAGTTATTTATTTCTCACGTCATATCAATAGATACACTCTATTGAAATCGCGACAATCAAGGGATTATGGTGCTTTGGGAGGCACGTGGAGTTATATTGCCTCGGGAGGTCAACTATCGATCTTGCCTATATAAAGCCCCATCCTCCCCTGTGGTAGTTCAATTCACTTATTTCCTCTTCTACTTTGTTGTTTGCGTTCCTTTCCCTTTTTTAGACTCATTCTTTCTCATTGTTCTCTTCTAGTTTTCCTCCTAAATCCTTTTATCTTCCCTCTGATTACCAATGGCCCCAAAGAAATCTTCGCGTCCTTCTGCATCGGTTGGGCCCTCTGATGATACACGAGCCACGAGTGGCGAGGGCGACATCGTTCCAGAAGAGTTCGTCAATTTTACGTGGCAATCGGTGGTGACTCCTGCAACAGACCGCTAGAAATTCAATGGTGAAATTTCTATTGACTTTAGGAATCTCGTAAAAACTCCATAAGTTTTCACGAATCGACCAATCACATAGGTTTTAGTTTGTCAACATAGTCAGTGTTATCACTCACTATGATGCCAGAAGTGCGATTATAATTATTTGAGTAGTTATAAGTGTCAGAATGCGTTATGGTCTGCGCCATTAGATTCAATTGATTATTATGATTTTATGACGCAATAAGTTCATTTTCATATTTTCAGACGAAATGCCTGTTTGAAACTATGAAATCATTTTTAGGAGACTTCGGGGTTGAATTTCAATAAACAATTTTCACTATAGGTTAATATGAATATTTAGAAATTTTTAGTGCTATGTTTATAATTCACTTTTCTAGACTGAATAGTAACCTCGATAAGCGCATCAAGTGCAGTGTTTCAAAATCACAATATGAAATGTCCAAATTAGATTAGAAAAGTTTTATTTGGACACTTGGCAAGATCTTAGCCACATATATTGAATAGTATTAGACAATTGGCATCATAAGAAACGTTTGATGGATTTAAAGGAAATCAATGTGTGAGATCGTGTCACCTTAGCAAAAACCTTATTTCATCTGACCAATCAAATTGTGCCAAATTAAAGAGGATTTCCACTCTTGTGAAATCCTATATGGTTGGAATCCAACTGAGAACCCAAAAGCATGGTGGAAATTGAAATCCTAAATGGTTTTATCCAAATCATAAAGTTGACCTCCAAAACTTAAATGAATCAGTTTTTAGCATTGTGATTAATCGCTTGATTAAATTACTCCCACGTGCTATTAATCCTTCAAATTTGTGTTAGAACATCATTATCCAACCTTATTAACCTTGAAAATTTGATTGAGCCAAGAGATATTGGATTTGAGTTTGATAGCAACCCAAACCTCTTGAAAATCCAAAATTTAGGCTCATTCTGTTTAGGCTCACGAATTTGGTCATCTTAACATTGCTTTTTGACTAAGCAAGTTCACTCCCCACATGGCTAACCAAATTTGTTCAGATGATTTTTGAAGTAAAAGGCTAAAGGGGCCTCCTCACTCTTTCAATTCTACACTTAACTTTGAGAAAATATCTTGGGCTAATTTTTATATATTGAATTGGGTAGAAAAGACCAATACTCAAGCTCTATTTCAGCCTTATCATCTTTTATAACTTGTCTAAGAAGCTCTCCAGCCCACTTCCCACAAAAAGCATCTCTCATTTACACTTTTCTTTGATAAAACACAAAAGACACTTTTGGACAGCTTTTCTGAACTCTTTTGCACGCCTTATTCGAGACTTTTATAAGTGTTTTCTCACAAATCTTCCTTCATGAAAGTTGTTCTTTTTTTAATCTAGTTTATGTGGATACCTTATTTGTTCCATTTAAAGATCATTTAATTGGTCAAAAATTTTTTAAACCCAGAAAGGTCATTCTGAGCGATAAAATAGAGAGTGTGTTATATTTTGAGTTTTTGACGAAACTAATGAATAGATCTTGGTTTGAAATTTTTATAGAGTACTGTTAACATGTGTAGATGATTATTGGTTGAGGATTTGTTGCATGATTAAAAGTTTTGTTAGAGTATTTTCTTAAATCTAGAAACTTAGAAACTGGAAGAGGGAAAACAGTTTTTGTTTTGTGAAAGTTTAGATCTTTTATGGTCTAATCTTATTCCAATGGCTTTGATATTTTTATTTAAGGATCCTAAACCTCTTATATACATGTTAGAATTTTTTTTTGAAGATATTTGATGTTAGTTTCAAAGATATAAAATTTTATGCAAGGAGATATTTGGTTAGGCCAAAGTGATGATGTTCTCGACCCTTCTTATGTTGGCCACGATTCTTATTTCAGCCTCCAGTCTAACTTTTTCCAGCAAATCAAGTTGTTCCTCCAGCAACCTATCATTGGATTCTTGCTCGAAATGCTGAACTCTGTAGATGGGGATTCAAATCTCTGTTGGTGGCACCGCCTCGTGGCTGTAAGTGAAGGTAAAAGGAGTTTCTCTAGTCGGCGTTTTCACTGTGACTCGGTAGGCTAACAAGATGGTGGGGAGTTCTTCTGCCCATGCCCCATTTCTGTCATCAAGCCGCTTCTTGCTTGAGCATTCCCATCAGTGTTTTGTTGGTCGCCTCCATTTGCCCGTTAGACTGGGGGTGTTTTTGGGGACGAGTACCAGAACTCGATCCCAAATTCCCAACACCAATTATGGTAGTGATTAGAATCAAAGTGTCTCCCATTATCCGATATGATAGTATGCGGGATGCCAAATCTACAAAGCACCATCTTCCACAGGAATCGTGTGATGTTGTTTGCCGTAATGGTTGCTAAAGCCCCGACCTCGACCCACTTGATGAAGTAGTCCACAGCCACCACCACAAACCTTACTCTTCCTTTGCCTGGGGGAAGTGGGCCGACTAGGTTAATTCCCTATTGGGCGAAAGGCCAAGGTGACGTGATTGACATCAATTATTCTGGTGGACAGTGGGGCACCTTGGCGTATTCTTGGCAGTTCCGACATTTTTGTGCATAGTTCTCGACATCCAGTAGGGCCCGGGACTAGTAATAACCCGCCTTCATTACCTTTCTGGCTAGTACCCTTTCTCTTGAGTGACTCCCAGAGATCCCTTCGTATATTTTTGCCAACACGTATTGCACTTTTTCCAGGGAGATGCACCTTAAGATAGGAGCCGAGTGGCCCCTCTGATACAGAATTTCCTCGATTAGAGTGTAGCGCGCTGCTCTATTTCTAATCTTCCTAGCCTCGTGTCTATCTTCTAGCACCTCATTGGTTTCTAAGCATCTATGTATGTCCTCTGCCCAACCTGGGGCTCCTGACAATATTTCCATTACCTCAATCCCTACAGTAGGTACTTCTACGGTTCGGGTCATTATCTGCTCTGACAGGGGGAGTCCTCTTATTTGGATGCCACGCATGCCAGCTTGTTGGCTTTCTGATTTTCTGCCCTCGGTACTTGTTGAATCTGGAAATATTTGAAATAGGGGCGCTCGGCTTCTACTAATGCTAAGTATTTGTTCAATTTTTTGCTTTTTACAGCAAACTCTCATCTCACTTGATTGACCACTACCTGAGAGTTGACCCGTACCTCGATTTCAGTGGTGCCTAGAGACATGACCACCATTACCCCTGAAAGCAACGCTTCATACTCCACCTCGATATTCGTTGTTTTGAACGCCAACTTGATGGCGTAATTATACTCTTCTCCCTCAGATGTAACAATGTGCACTCCCTCTCCCCCTCCAGCCCGACAAGATAAGCCGTCAACTAATACTTGCCAGGGCTTCACGGGAGGTACATTATCGTTCTCTGCCGGGAAACCTGTAAACTCAACAACAAATTCTGCTAGCACTTGTCCTTTGATGGTGTTTCGCGATGCCTATTCAATCTCGAAATCGCTCAACTTCACTGCCCAGTTCATGAGCCGGCCTGAGGCGTTTGGTCGTTGTAGTACCTATTTTACCGAGTTTCAGTGAGGACCTTTACTAGGTGAGCCTGGAAGTACAAGCATAGCTTGCACATGGTTACTACCAGAGCAAAGGCTAGTTGTTCTATGAGGGGATATCTAGCTTTAGCCCTCGATACACTCGATGATAAGTGTTATTTTTATGTGATTTTTATCACTATTTTATTTATGAAAAATGTCATATTCCCTTTAATACTATTGATTTTTGTTTATTTCTACATATTTTTATTTATTTTCTTGGATTTGAATGAATGAAAAGATTTAGTGCAAAATGAGAGCATTTTAGTACAAAAGAAGAGACTACGGATTCAGACGATGAGAGGCAGCAAAGAGATTTCTCTCGCCCAGAGGCGAGAAGATTTACCTAGGGGTGTGCAAAATTCTGAAAATTCCGACTCCGTCCGACTTCCACTCCGACTCCGACTCCGACTTCGTCGGAGTCATTGGAATTCGGAGTAGCTCCGAATATCTATTCGGAGTCGGAGCTCCAAGAAGCTCCGATTCCGACTCCGAAATTTTTTTTTACTGTACACTTGCACTCGAGCGAGGTGTCGAGCGCAAGTCGAGCACACGTTGTATTGAACATTGGCTCGATCGACATATCGAGCGGAAGTCGAGCGAACCTTTCTAAAAGAGTTCCGCTAGAGCGCCACGTCGAGCGCACGTCGAGCTCCGATCTTATGTCTGAGCTCCTATAGGAGGTCAGAGCTCCGATAGGAGGTCAGAGCTCCGACCTCCGATCGGAGTCGGAGTCAGAGCTCCAATTTGGCTCCGACTCTTGTCGGAGTCGGAGGTCGGAAACGAGCACTCCGACTCCGTCGGAGTCGGAGCCCAGCCCTAGATTTACCAGAAGACACGAAGATTTGGTGACAAGGCTCTAGGTTGTTAGATTAGGTGACTACTCTAAACGACTAACTTAAGAGACCAACCTAAACGACAATGTGGGCAACAACTAGAAAATGTGAGAGGAGTCTTTCTTCCTAGTCAGGAATCTTTCTACTCGGTAGGGGAGGAGAGGGTAGTGTGGTCTTTGTGACCTCCATGCCCGTTTCTTTGTAACATCCACGCATGTTCATTTGTGATCTCCACGCCAGTTATATTCATCGCACACGACATCTACTTGGTGGGATAATTCCTCTCGACCAGGATCAATCTACTGCTGACCACCAAATCCAAGTTCCGAAATCAATTTGTTGGCGACCAAATCCTCCTGAATCCCGCAATTCAAGCTACGTATCACTGAATCTTTCATTTTAGATAATTCCAATATTATTGGGATACTTTCCTTTTATGTTAACATCTATATTTAGAAATTATTTTTCTGATCTTTAGGCCAGATTTTAGACGCAGTTATCTTGTTTCCAGATTTGAATTTTGACATCTATTTAATCTCGTCTTGTGGGATGAATATTGGGAGTTCTGAATTGGAGTCGAGAGTTTTTATGTTTAAGAGTCTGAATCTGAGTTTAGAGTTCCAGAATTTATTCTTTAGGTGTTCTTTCGAGAAGGCGGAACTGATGGGTACAGGTGAAAGTCACATGCTTTATCAACCAACTTTAATGAAGAACACCAGTTTTATTCTTTTTTTTTTCAATTTCATTATGAACTAATTCTATTTTCTAGGGCTTTGATGTAGCTTAGGATTGAGCACACAATTTATGTTCCAAGTTATTTTATTTTTAATATTTCCATGATTGAGTGTATATTCTTTGTTCCTAATGCTTACAATTTTCTAGCTAACTATCGTTTGATCTTTTAGATTGCAATGAGACCGAGAGGTGATTTGTGATTAAAACTTTAGGATTAAACACCATTAATGGAGCAAAAGCAGATATACTTTACTGCGACTAGTGTGATTTTTAAGAAAAATCTAAAAAACTTAAGGCTCGGTTTGTATTCGCAACCCATCTCAACTCATCTCACTGCTATTCATTACTATTCATCAACTTTAACTCACAAATCTCACTACTATTCACAACCCATCTCAATTTATCTTAACTCATCTTCGAATCCAAACGACACTTAATGAGTTGCCAATTAGTTAAATTCACATATAGATATCAAGTTATTAGTTGGAGATATTTTCAATATCATTCGAGAGAAAATATTGAATAGTTACGGAACTTTTATCATCAACTTGGGATAATTGAGATTCTATAACAAATATGCAATATGTAAAAGTGGTGAAAATATCACTTGTCATGTAAGTATGTACTCAATGTATCATATAACATGATATTTTATACTCAAAATGAAAATTGAAACATGAATGTGGCATTGATTAATAATTCATAAATAATCTATCAATGTGTAAGTTAGAGACCAACTTATAAACTTCTTGAATTTTCGAAAAAGGTCGTAGCGGCTGAAATCAAATTCGTACTAAGTTAAGATTAATACTACTATGGATGAGGTTCATAAACAAGGGCTTAAAAAATGGGTATTTACAAAAATACCCTTAAACTTCCAAAATTGTCATTAACGCCTTAAATTTTCACTATTTGCAAACAAATTTCAAATTCAACCAAATTTCATGGACCTCATATTTTTTATATTCTAAAGTTATCTAAACTCTTAAAATTATAAAATTCAAAGTAGAACTAGCTCAAATACTCTTAACCCGTGGCATGCACTCTAGTTGATGCTTTCAAATATTTTCAATTATTGATCCCTATGAATGCATGCTTAAGCAAATTTCTTTAATCATAAACAATCACCAAAGTCTTTAATGATGTGATAAAGGTTAGTTCTTGGATAATCAAGTTCATCCCAACACCTAATCATGGCTAAGAACCTTAATCTTCGATAATCCTCCATAAATCAAGTTTGATATTCTTAGTGCAAATCATCAAGGTATGCTTTCAAAATTCATCCAAAACATGTAAATTTCATTCTTATCCCAATCAGAAGGTTCCTTTATGCTTTAATCACCAAGCCTAGGTGGGATAAATCAAACTTCATGCCTTAATCACAAACTTACTAAAACTTATGCATGCTTTGATGATCAAAACAAGATAGAATTAAAACTTATCATGGCATACTTTTAATAAAAAATCAAACATTCCATAATCATTCTAAGACATTAATAAATCATATCAAAAATTACTTAAGACATGCCATAGTTAAATTTCCACTTAAAACAATTTAAACACTTAAATCATCGTTAATGAACCCGGTTTAGCATTAAGCATGGTAACCTTTTCTAAACTCAACCAAAATTCACTCCAACACTTGAAAACAATGCTTGACATGTAAACTAAGATCAAGGGCAAGAAGTCTTACAAATTTCGTAGCCCATTCAAGCTCCTAGCTCAAGAACTCATAAGAACTTCCAATAACAGTCAAACTCACTCACTTTTTGTTTCTCTCAAAACTAAGGGGGAAGATTGCTCTCTATGCTCAAGGGGGTGCTGGAGATGAGGTATGAAGGAAATGAGGGGGTGAAGGGCCTTGTGGCCTAGAGGATGGAGGCGTTGGCTTTGGCCCATGGTGATTGGTTGAGGTGGGCGGTGGTGAAGGGCTAAAATTTCCAAATTTGCCTTCATCACCTTGTGTCACCTTGTGTAGGGGAAATAGTGGCCTGAAACCATCATAATTTCTTCCCTACAGTGTCTATATTACTCCTGTGGATGTTGGTCAAGTCGTGGTGTAGAGGAGAGATGAGAAAAACCATCAAAACCACCTAAGGGGATTGACGAGTTCAAGTGGTTTCCTTGGGCAGATTTGATCATCACTTTGTCTCTCCTCCTGGAATCTTCTTCAAGGCTGAATTGTGCAGAGGTAAGGTTATTTCTTGAAGTCTTTTTTTGGTGGTAGAAGATGGATGGTTGGCTGCCAAGTGAATCATGGAGGTGCAGCTCAAGAAGGTCATGCAAGGGAGGTGGTTGCCGAGTGAAGGGTTCTTGGATGCCTTTCGGTTTTTGGTGCCTTCTATGGGTGGTGAGGCTTGGTCAAATACTCATGATGGCCATTGGCCTCTTGGGGATTGGGTGGTGCTGGAGGTAGCGTGGGGTGGTGGCTCAGCCATGGTAGGTGGGTGGTTGAAACTCAACCCAACCGGTTCCTATTCAACTAGTCCCTTGGTGCAATTCAGTTTTGGTTAAGGACTAGGTTTTTGAAACCAATTTTGTCCAAAGCTTGGCCTGGGTTTGAAGGGGTTATAAGACGTGTCTAAGGACCATATTAATCCTGAGAAAAAGGCACAAAACTATTTGGCCTAATGGCAAATCAGTCCATGCACTCAGGGCATACATATATGCCAATTGGTGTAGTTCTGGAGTTTGATATGTCATTTCCTCTAATGATATGTGTGAAAGTTTATCTAGGATTTTAGTATGATCTAAGAGTGATGTAATTGAGTAATAAAATAAGAAAATTTCAGATCAAAAGGTTATGAAAAGATTAAGAATGAAATTAAACTTCAAAACATGGTTTAAAGATCACTAATCTTGGGTAAGTTGATTAATAGTCTTAACCAATTTTAAAACTTAATTTGGGTACTTAGGGTATGACATGGGCTTAAGGAAACCTATAGTATGGTGCATTGGGCTTTTAATTGGAAGTGCAAAAATGGAAGACAAGGCTTTTGATCCTTGATGGGCTTAAAAGGGCCATGAGTGTGGGTAAGGACTCATGGGATTTTGGGCTTGAGTGAAAGGGGGCCTTGTTTCCAGATTTTGAAGATGAAAAACAGGCCTTAAGTCCACAAAGGTGGGGCTTGAAAGGGCTTGCCTTGACCTAATTGGGCCATGGGTCAATTCTACACCAAGTTTGGCCTAATGGCCTTAAGCCTTCCTTATATTTGGGCCAAGGCTATCTACAAAACCTTGAATTGCTAAGAGGCTTGGTTTAAGGCTTCTAAGGCTAGGCCCATAAATGTTCTAAGGTCCTAAAGGCCTTTCTAGAATCACTAATGGGGCTTGCTTCTCTAACCCTTTGCTTAATGATACTAAGTGCCAAGGTCTAAACTAATCTAATTGTCAACATTGAAGTAAGTAAATAAAATAATAAAACAAAATAATATAATAATAATAAAAATATATATATATATATATATAAAGCCGAAAATCATAAGCTTTATCTAGAGCGTTTAAAGGTTAATCCTAATGGTTAATTAGGCGGGGTGTTATATCCTCCCCCTCTTAAAACAAGATTTCGTCCTCGAAATCGGGGTCAAAGCAAGATTTGCAATAAGCAAAAGTCAAGTGTGACTCACCAACCATGCTAAAGCTCAGGGCTCGATGGGGGTCTCTCATTACCATCCACTGACGTCTCATCCTGAGTGTGGTAATAGTACTCATCCTCCTCCGAATCATAGAAAGTGTTAACTTTCTCCTCATTGCATCTCCACTACCTATATTCCTTGTCCTCAAGCCAAGGGTTTCCCTCTCACGAAAACGAACGCGACTCAAAAAAGCGTAAAAAAAATTTGATGTGTTGAAGGGAGTGGGGTCAAGAATAAGTGGCTCTAGCTCTATCTGACGTTGCTTAGCAGCTTGGCTTGACTCAGGCTGATCTGGCATAACTGAGAGAGTTGAACGAGGTCATCTATCGAACGAGAGCATAACTAAGCCATCTAGTCCTAGTCTCTCCCATCTATCGAACAAGGTCATAAGGCTGACGCTCCTCATGTGGCAGCGCTCTCCTCAAACGGATGCTACCTCTCCCATGGTACTCCAGCCTCTCCTGTTAAGCCCAAAATATATTGATTATACAGTCTAGTGGTCTCTGTCACTGCTTAGCTCTCAACGTCCACAGTCGACTGGGGGTCATATAAGTCCGACGGGTGATCCTACCATTACCAGCCATGGTGTAATTGAAAATGACGAGAAAGAATGCGAATTACATAGCGAAATAACAATGGATGCCATGCATGAATGGATGCGAATGTCATGATGTGATGTCAAACAATGCCAAACAAGTAGGGGTATTTGCTTCTCATATCAGATTCTTTTTCCCATGCAGCTTCCTTAATATCGTGATTCCGCCACAGAACTTTAACCAAAGGAATTTTTCGATTTCGAAGTTCCTTATCCTTTCAATCTTTGATCTAAATAGGAACTTTTTCTTAAGTTAGGTCAGGTTGGAGTGAAATATCCCTCGTATCAACAACTGATGGTATCTGTCCCTCGAAGCTCTTCTTGAGGAAGATACATGAAAGACATTGTGAATTCCTTGGAAGTCAGCGGGAAGATCCAGTCTATAAGTGACTACTCACACTCTTTCCAGTATCTCATAAGGTCCTACGTATCTTGGACTTAGCTTCCCCTTTCCAAATCGAAAGACTCCTTTCATGGGAAATACTTTGAGATAGACACAATCACCAACTTCGAACTCGAGGTTCCTTCTTCAACGTTCGGCATAGCTATTCTGCCTATCTTGGGCTGCCTTCATCCTTTCCCATATTTGATAGATTTGATCCTTCATTTCTTGAAGAATCTTTGTACCATAAATCTTTCCTTCTCCTACTTCATCCCAGTATAAGGGAGACCTGCATTTCCTTCCGTATAAAGCTTCGTAAGGTGCCATATGAAGGTGGTCTGGAAGTTATTATTGTAAGCAAACTCAATTAATGGTAAGAGCTTCTCCCAATCATCATTTTCTTGCAAAACACACGCCCTTAGCATGTCTTCCAAAGTCTGAATTGTCTGTTCAGTTTGCTCATTAGGTTGAGGGTGATTGCACTACTAAATTTCAACTTGGTGCCTAAAGCGTCCTGAAGGCCTTGCCAAAAATGAAAGGTGAAATGCATATCCCTATATGATACAATTGCTTTTGGAACTCCACGTAGTCGCACTATTTCTTATACAAATAGCCGAGTTAACTTTTCCATAAGGTCGGTATTTTTCACTGCCCAAAAGTGAGCACCTTTCGTAAAGCGATCGACCACGACCCAAATAGAGTTATTTTCCTTCGAAGTTCTTGGTAATCCAATTACATAGTCCATGCATATGTCCTCCCATTTCCATTCCAGGATTTGAAGCAGCTGTAAATTTCCAACGGGTTTTTGATGTTCTGCTTTGATTGTTCTACAAACCGAGTATCTATTAATATACTCTGCTACATCTTTCTGTAAGCCTTCCCACAGAAAGTGTTGCTTCAAATCTCGATACATCTTTGTGCTTCCTAGGTGAGCCGTGTATGGAGTCTGATGTGCTTCTCTTAATATCTTATCTCTGATCTCCTGATTAGCTGGAATAACCTTTCGGTTTTTGTAACACAACAACCCATCATCTTTGAGGGTGAAACCTTCTGGTCCCTCATTCTTTTCTACCTTCTGCCTGATTTCTGCCTATTTGGGATCCTCCATTTGACACTTTTTCACCTCTTCCCATTCTATTGGTACAATTTCTTGTACTGTGGTGAAGGATGCCTCGGCAGGAAGATCCTTGATCAGCAAACTCCTCATGCTATGCAGATGAGATTCTACTTCCAAGGTGATGCCCGTGGGATCATCCTCTTATGCCTTCCGACTCAATGCATCCGTTACTGTATTAGCCTTGCCAGGGTGATACTTGATTTCACACTGCTAGTCGCTAATAGTTTCTAACCACTTTCTCTGCCTCATATTTAAATTTTGCTGACTGAATAAGTACTTGAGGCTCCTGTGATCGGTGTAGATTTCGCATTTTGCGCCATGCAAGTAATGCCTCCAAATCTTTAAAGCAAAAACTACGGCAGCTAGTTCCAAATCATGGGTGGAGTAGTGAAGCGTAGGTGACAACCTGCTCTTCTTGCATGAGCACACATCCAAGTCCTGATTTGGATGCGTCACTGAAAACCACGTAGGGCTTATAAGGTTTAGGTAGGGCTAAGTATTGGCGCAGTTGTGAGCCTTCCCTTGAGTTCCACAAAACTCTGCTCACACTTCTCTGTCCAAATATGCTTAGTGTTTTTCTCGGTTAGGGCATTAAGAGGTCCTGCCAACTTAGAGAATCCTTCCACGAATCGTCGATAGTAACTAGCTAATCCTAGGAAACTCTGAATTTCATGCACATTTGTCTGACGCTTCCAATTTACCATGGCTACGATCTTGCTGGGATCAACTGATACTCCTTGACTTGAGATTACGCGCCCTAAAAATTTTACCTCCTTGAGCCAAAACTCACATTTGCTGAATTTGGCATACAACCGATGTTCTTTCAGCCTTTCCAGTGCCAAACGGAGATGCTTCTTGTGATCTTCTTCGCTCCTTGAGTATATTAATATATCATCAAAGAATACGACAACAAAGCTATCCTGGTAAGGTATGAATACTCTATTCATCATATCCATGAATGTGGCAGGGGCATTGGTTAGACCAAAGGACATCACTAAGAATTCATAGTGACCGTATCTAGTCCGAAATGCCGTTTTAGGGATATCATTCTCCCTAATCTTGAGCTAATGGTAACCAGACCTTAAGTCTATCTTTGATAACACTGATGCTCCTTGCAGTTGATCTAACAAGTCATCGATACATGGTAACGGGTACTTGTTTTTAACCGTTACTTTGTTCAATTTCCTGTAATCAATGCACATACTTAATGATATATCATTCTTCTTAACGAACAGAACTGGCGCACCCCAAGGTGATGAACTAGGTCGAATAAAACTCTTCTCCAGTAGCTCTTTTATCTGCTTCTTTAGTTCTTTTAGTTCTAAAGGGTTCTAAAGGGGTCATACGATAAGGGGCTTTATGGACAAGGGTTGTAGCAGGCTCTAGCTCTATAGTGAATTCTGTTTCTCTATCGGGGGGTAATCTGGGTAGATCGTTAGTGAAAACCTCAGTATATGACATGAGCTTAAAGAAACCCATGGTATGGTGCATTGGGCTTTTAATTGGAAGTGTAAAAATGGAAGATAAGGCTTTTGGGCCTTGATAGGCTTAAAAGGGCCATGAGTGTGGGTAAAGGGCTCAAAGGCTTGAGTGAGAGGGGGCCTTGTTTCCAGATTTTGAAGATCAAAAAGAGACCTCAAGTCCACAAAGGTGGGGCTTGAAAGGGATTATCTTGACCTAATTGGGCCATGGGTCAATTCTACATCAAGTTTGGCCCAAAGGCCTTAAGCCTTCCTTATACTTCGGCCAAGACTATCTAGTAAGCCTTGAATTCCTAAGAGGCATGGTTTAAGGCTTCTAAGGCTTGGCCCATAAATGTTTTAAGGTCCTAAAGGTCTTTCTAGAATCACTAATGGGCTTGCGTCTCTAACCCTTTGCTTAATGATACTAAGTATCATGGTCTAAACTAATCTCACTGTCAACATTGAAGTAAGTAAATAAAATAATCAAACAAAATAATATATATATATAAAATAATAAAAAAAATATATAAAGCCCAAAATGATAAGCTTAATCTAGAGTATTGAAAGGTTAATCCTAATGGTTAATTAGGCGAGATGTTACAAGCTTACGTTGCTTTTGTAGGATCATGCTTACAAGTGCTCGTGTTTCAGCCAATCATAGTGAATGAGGTTATGAAACTATTTTACCATTTGATAAATGTTGAATGCCATTGTTCATATGTGTAAACCAAGTATTGTTCTAATATTTTCAAGCCGTAACCTAAGATGTTCAAAACTTGACTACATGATTGCGTGACTCATGACATTCACATGGTCGATGAAAAGAAAAAGTATTACAAGTCTGATGTCACATGCATTTGGGTTGCACATTGTTTTCAAAGAAAAGAGTTTGTACACGTTTATTACGACCCCGAATGTTAGGATGAGGAAATGTCCTTGTGGAACTCCTATGTCCACTTTAGAGTGATTAAAATGGAGTGATAGCCCCTGGGTCGACAAAAAACTATCCACGGACATTGTATGGATCCTTGTGGAAAGGATACCGGAATGAGGTAACACCTAAATCTAGTGGGTGCAACACATTGAAAATATGGTGAAGGCAAAATATGCGAACTGCCATATCATATTGTATATGTGGTGAAAGCAAAATATTCAAACTGCCTTATAAGTTCAGAATTATGACGTAGTCACTATGGTCCAGTGGGCCATTGGATGATGCGGTAACTAGCTGGGAACCAACAGTGCATAGGGGAGCCATGAGGTGTCCAACTATATGTTATAAGAAATGAACAAGGCATGAGCCTAAAGATATGATACATGTTTATCGATCAATATGAAAAGATGGAAAATATATTCTGTTGTTTTAAGGTCAAAGTTGCATAAGATAAGTTTTACATCAAGTACATGTCCATGCATTCATTTCATGGTTTGTCTTTTTATGCCTATGTTATCTGTCGTATGTTGTGTGTTTACTTATTGAGATTTCTCAAAATCTTACCGTGATTGTTTCTACTACCATTTTCAACCCTAAATGGTAAAAGTTGTTACAGGATGGGAAGAGACTGACCATGAGGAAGCGCAAGAGGCCAGCACCCTGGATAGTTAAGGAGGCCCTGAAGAGCCATGAAAGCTCGTTGGAGCCATCCATTGTGGAAAGGCTTGAAGCCGCCAATTAGTTTATCATCGAAGTGATGCAGCTCTTTGAAGAGCTAAGGAGGATACTAAACAAGGACAAGGCAGAATATGGATGGCCTTGCAAGGTTTTGTTTTTTAGGGGGATCTCAGAACTTGTAGTCACATAGTCACAAGAGGATTTATGGTTTATTTTTTAGACCCATTTGTTTTGGCAAAATTCAAACAGTATCTATTTTGGAAATATTTTGAACAAGTGAAATCATTTTGGGATAAATAGCTTATGGTACCATGCTATTTTACAATTACTATAAATCTTAGATTTACACGAATTATTCCGTTGCGAATTATTACATACTGCTAGAATACAATAAGTGTATTGCATCTTAAATGTCATGTACGGGGGTATGTAGCCTTGGGTTACATGCCTCGACGCTTCAGTCACCATCCAATCCCAAGCGAGGGCTGGGGGGGCATCACTGAGCGGTGGTATTAGAGCAATTATGTCTCTGGGTAAACCCACAAGTTGTCCTAGGGATACATGATACCAAATACTAGGTTTGCAATCTTATAGTTATAGGCTTTAATCTTATAGTTGTAGGCTTGGATCTTTGTAAAAGTGTGAACGGAAGCAAAGTATTCAATATGGGCCACGAATGTAGAGTAAAGAAAATGTGGTTTTCCTATGAGAAAGAAGCTGACATGCATTGGTTTTGTACATTTCAGGAGGAAAGAGAATCTATGGCACGTGGTCGATGTGAAGAGACCTTTCCAAGATCGAGAGATCAGAAGGCTAGGAACTCTCCATTAGAAGGAGGACAGGCAACAATGGAAGCTATTTGTCAAATGATGGAAGTGGTATGAAACTAGATGATGCAAGGAAAGAATGCTAGGCAAAAGCAGCCTAGAGGAGAAAATCGAGGATGTCCATTTGAAAGATTCCTAGTGTATAGATACTCGAGCTTCATGGGTACAGAAGGAGGCTTAAGAGCCAATAAGTAGCTTATCGACTTGGAAAGAACCTTCGATATCAGTGGATATACGGAGGAGCAAAAAGTCCAGTACGTCAGACACTTGCTTCAAGGAGAAGCCTATATATGGTGGGACACGTAATGATAATTGTTGGCATGCAGTTGGGTGACATAGCTACTCTCAATTGGGAACAATTTAAAAAGGAATTTGACAGTTGTTTCTTTCTGGAAATGACGAAGCAGCAGAAAGCATTAGAATTCGCAAATCTAACACAAGGTAGTCAGACGGTATAATAGAATGCATCCCAATTTATGGAGCTGGGGAGATCGCCCCTCATTTAATTGCAACAAAGAAGATGTAGGCTAGAAAGTTTCAAGATGGATTGCAACCACAAATTCAGAATTAAGTTGCAAGCCCGTGGATTGAGAATTTCCAAGAATTGGTAAATGTTGCTTTGATAGTAGAGACAAAGCAATGGACTGAAAGAGGGGAATGCCTTACTCTCCTGGAAGGAACATGTAAAAGAGAAAGGTCCCCACCACCATGGATAAAGGAAAATGTGTAATGGTCAGGAGCATGGTTCCCCTCACACCACCACCATGCTGAAGATGCAGACGAAGGCATAACAATGAATGTCGGTTAGCCACTGAAGCATGTTTTAAATGTGGTCAGACTGGCCACATGATTCAAGATTGTCCACGCAACACGCATGGAGGAGCAGCAACACTAGGTGGCAGAGTAAAGACCTTTGTGAAGGCTAAGGTTTATGCCATCACACTGGGAGAGATGAATTTGGAAGTAGACGAGGAAACGGATGTCAAAGTAATCACCAATAATATTTCCAACCCTACCCTAACTAGTAGCTAGTGTTTGTTTGAGAATCCATGAATAACCCTAGTTATCCTATTAGGTAAGGATAAGTTGATGCAACACATGGCTTGTGCTCTGTTTGATTCTGGAGCATCGTAATCTTTCAGTTTTGTGCAAAGACGTGAATTGAATGTGGAAACATTGTCTCGAAAGGTTCTAGTAGCTATTCCAAATAGGAGAATAATTGGATGCATGCGTATAATTAAGGAGTGTCCGTTGGAGGTCGTGGGTTTAACTTTGACTGCTAACCAAATATTTTTCCCTCTAATGGAATTCGACTTAATCATAGGGATGGATTGACTATCAAGGCATTACGCCAAAATAGATTGCCGAAGGAAGGAGGTGGTATTTGATTTGCCCTCAAAAGATAGAATCTATTACATGGGAGAGATAACTAAGTTAGTTCCGTCGGTGGTAACGACCAGATAGGTCAAGAAGAGTTTGATGAGAGGAGCTACCGCTTATCTCGTAGTTATGACTAGTACGATGGAGGAGCCTAAGGGAGTCTAGGGAATCCCTATGATAGAAGATTTCCTTAAAGTTTTTGCCGACAATTTGCCTAGATTACCCCCGGATCGAGAAACAAAATTCACAATTGAACTAGAGCCAACAACGACCCCTGTACACAATGCACCTTACAGAATGGCCCCGACAGAATTGAAGGAATTAAAGGTTCAAATTTAGGAACTCTTGGAGAGGGGTTTTATTCACCCTAGTTCATCTCCTTGGGGAGCACCAGTCCTATTCGTGGAAAAAGAAAGGAAGGTAATTGCTATAGTCCCAGAATTGAAGGAAAAGATTTTGAGGGAAGCTCATTGTACCCCTTATACGACTCATCCTAGTAGCATTAAGATGTATCAGGATCTAAAAGGTCAATTTTGGTGGGAAGGAATCAAGAAGGACATAGCAGAATTCGTAGCAAAATGCTTCGTTTGCCAATTGGTGAAGGCTGAACATCAAAGGCCAGCTGGAGAATTGCAGTCGTTATTGATCCCCGAGTGGAAATAGGAAGATGTGTCCATGGACTTTGTGATAGGTCTGCCAAGGACATCATCAGGAAAGAACTCCATTTGGGTTGCAGTCGACATGCTGAAGAAGAGTGCAAATTTTCTGCCCATAGCTAATACAGACTATGAATAAGCTTTCTTGAGTTTATGTTAAAGAAATAGTTTGATTGCACGGAGTATCTAAGTCCATAGTGTCCAACAGAGATACATAATTCACTTCACGTTTTTGGCAGAGTTTACAAAAGATGCTAGGTACCAGTTTAAGGTTTAGTAGTGCATATATTTGCAAACAGATAGACAAACTGAATGCACAATCCAAATGTTGGAGGACATGTTGCAAGCATGTGTGTTGGAACTAAGCGGCGATTGAGAAAGTCAATTGCTTTTGATAGAATTTGCTTATAACAACAGTTTTCAGGCCACGAAATAGATAGCGCCTTATAAGGCACTTTAGTGGAGAAAGTGTAGGTCCCTGTTGTATTGGGAAAAATTTGGAGAAAAGAAGATATAAGGGCCCAAATACTTGCAAGAAGTTTGAAAGCAAGTAGCATTGATCAAAGAAGGGATGAAAGCGGCCCAAAATCGACAGAAAAGTTATGCCGATAGCTGACGAAGAAATCTGAAATTTGCCATAGGAGATTGAGTGTATATTAAGGTTTCACCTATGAAAGGAGTTGTACAGTTTGGCAAGAGAGGAAAATTGAGTCCCCGGTATGTAGGACCATATGAAGGCGTGGAAAGAATTGGTTCTGTGGCATATCGATTGGATTTACCAACTGAAATGCAAGGAGTACATGATGTGTTTCATGTATCATCTTTAAAGAAGAGTTTTGAGAAAAAATGATCAGTAGTGATGGAGCCCAGCAGTATTTGGCTTCAGCCCAACTTATCATACGAGGAATGACCAGTGCAGATTGTGGATAGTAAGGAGCAAGAATTGAGGAATCGGAAGATATCCTTAGTGAAAGTGCTTTGGAATAATCCAGATTTTCTAGAAGCAACCTAGGAAAGAGAAACTTTAATGAGGACTAAATACCCTCACTTGTTTGTCGTTGTATTTTGGCTTCTTTAATATAAATTCTTGTTTGATTTTATCTTTTTTTTTTGTTTGTAACATTGTATGTGCCTACCATACCCTTGAAACAGGGCATATGACCTAGAAAAACCTCACGTATGTCTGTATCTTCAATAACTCAAATTAGAGAAAGACAAGAACGTAGTTGCAGAAATCCGCAAGAGAGAAGAGACCAGATGATGGCTGCTCACTGGCAACAAATGGAGAAGTTTGAGCATCATCGTACCCATATGATGGATGCAAATTTTTGAGGAATATTTTCTTGAGACGGACGTTACTGCAAGAAGAGCAGCAACTCCCGCATGACCCATTAGTATGAAAAGATGCCGAGAGAATACATTTGCTGGGACTCAACCAAGAGGCAAAGACTAGCCGTGCTGCAGAAGCTCGTGCGAGTAGGTATACGCCTTTTGAGACTTGGATACCTCTACGGACCATATTCGTTTTCTTGAGGAGGGTCAACCCATAAAATACACTAAGCTCAAAATTAAGCATAAGTCGAATGAGATGCTGGTGAATAAGTATTAGGATTATGATCTGGATGCGATATTCTTTTATCTCAAGATTCAGTGACAGAAGAAGAAAATGGAGTATCACCCCCATCATCATCATCATTTGAAGATTCCACAGCAGCCACCAATAGAGGTAATAATTGAGTTAGCACTTGTTACGAGTTGTTCTCTGTTGATGGTTACAATGCCGATCTCGAGGAAGAAATATTTTCTTAAGGGGGGAGGATGTGATAACCCGGACTTAGCCAAGTCTTCGCCTGTCTTATGTCCCCATGTTGGGCCATGCATAAGGTTTAGAGTCCTTAAAAAACCTTGGGGCTTTATTAGTTAATTATTTGCCATAGTCTATTTGGCATCTAAGCTCAAGAGAGAGGCCCAACAAAGTCCTTAGAATCATGTCATCACTTCAAATTAGGGTTTGGAGACCTAGTGGAACTAAGGGCACACGCCTAACACACTAAAGATTTAGCCACATGTCACACACAATGCACAATGAACCTAGACTTGATTTAGGGAAATATCGGTGAGAGACTTTAGGGTTTTGGTAACCCAAAAGCCCCACACACCTCCCACGAGTTTTGGTAATTACCAAAGCTTTGTGCAATGATTTGGAAAAGAAGGAGAAACCTAGAGCCGCTACCAACTAAAGGCACGGAACCCCAAGGAAACCCTTAGGGTTTCTGCCATGACGATTACACGCCACCTATAACAAGTTCACCCACCTTTTGACATGTGCCACACATGTAAAGGGATGAGAGGATTTCAAGAAGATGGTTTATGGAAGTGGCATATGGGGGATGCCAAAGGGTTTAGGCACAAGTTCCCAGGAGGATCCTAGGGCTTGAACAAGGGTGCTTCACGCCCATTTAAGAAAGACCAACCCATTTTTTGCCAAGTGTCACGCATGCGTTGGATAGGGTTCTTTTCTAGAGGATGTAATGATTGGAATGGGAAGGGACGCCTAGGAAGATGCAAACCCTAGTCCCTAGAATCTCGACCACTACACTCACTCACCCTCTCCCGCCACTTGTCACTCTTTAGGGTTTCAAGAAGGAAATGGGGGAAGGGAAAGGGCGCCTAGGAAGATGCATCACATGCTACCCCAAGATGTGAGTGGAAAGACACACACACGACATTGCCAAGTGGCAAGCATGCACTTGCCCATTCTCCAATAATGATTAGGGTTTTAGTGAAAAGACCTTTGAGCCCCAGAGGTTCAGTGAACCTGGATATAGAAGAGGGAATCAGAGTGGCATTAGGGTTTTGGTTTTGGAGCAACATGCCACTTGTTAAGAGACCTTTGAGTTCCCAAGAAAAACAAAGATATTAGAAGACGAAGAGGGATTTAGCCAAATGATGAGGGATATGCCACATGGCACCGATGCAATGATTTCGTGCATTTCCAAGGTGAACTATGAGAGGAAATGGAAGGGACATATAAAAGCATAGAGGCCAACGGTTAGAAGGCCTTCCAGATGCCATTGTTCATGCTTTGCAAACTCTTCCACCTCCCACACACCCAAACCTACTTTCTCTCAATTTTCTCTCCAAACAAACACCATCTTCCACTCTTCTTAGTCAGGAGCTAGGAAGAAAGTGACAACCACGTTCTCAAGGAACATGTTGCTTGGTATGTGGCGCCCTCAGCCCCTGCTTGGAATTGAACGGTGATTGAAACATCGGGACATGTAACACAAGGCTACACACCCCTTGTACATGACAGATAATATGCTATGCACCTAAGTACACTAGTAGTATGCAATAATATAGCAACAAAAAATAGTAAAAGTCAGATAATCTAAGCAATGCGATAATCAATTGCAAAGCACATGGCACCGTTACTAACAAAATACTCCAGCATTGTCCATTTCTATAATCATGCATCATAAAAGATATAGCATTCCAAAAGCATACATTATATTTTAATCTCCCAAAACTTAGGCCTTCTCAAAACATTGTTCCTCAAAAGGTTTCTTTTCTTTTTCACAAAATAACTTAGGTTTCCATTTTCTTCATCGCTATTGTCCCATCAGGAAACGTACACCAGAAAACCCCATGGGATTGTTGAGGCTCGGGCGGTGTCAAACCTAAGTCCTTTGATGTTGCCTTTGCATTAGCCGAGGCCTTCGAGGCTCACTCCAGATAAGAAGACAGTTGGTCCATATTCCACCCAATTTTCAAATTCTTGGATGGTTGATAGATCGTAGCATCTATCTCGATCTCATTAATACTAATTAGGTTCTCCTTGAGAAGCTTAGTCGTGTGTTTTAATGCGTTAGTAGTATAGTCATGACAAGCCTGAATAGTAAACGGGCCTCTCCTCGCCTACCGGTGAAAGACTCCTATCGTATTTTCTAGTTGTTGCCCACGATGTCGTTTCAATTGGTCTCTTTAAGTTGGTCGTTTAGACTAGTCGCCCAATCTAATTGCCTAGAGCCTTATCGCCAAATCTTCAAGCCTTCTAGTCGCGAATCTCCTCGCCTACTGAGAGGTAAGTCTTCTCGCCTTTGGGCAAGAAAGATCTCTTTGCTGCTCAGGGGACAAGGCTCCTCGCCCAAATCTCATCGGCTCTCTTTAGTTCTCACTACCTCTCATCGTTTTGGAGTGGTAGTCTTTTCTTTTGTACCAAAGTGCTCTCCTTTTGCACTAAATCTTTTCATTTTTTCAAATCCAAGAAAATAAATAAAAATATATAGAAACGAAAGAAAATCAATAGTATAGAAGGGAAAATGATATTTTTCATAAATAAAAGAGTGATAAAAATCTCATGAAAATAACACTTATCATTATGCATAGTGTTCGAGATTCCTTAAAAACAAGGTGGGAATCTCTTCATCTAGTTTTGGCCTCCCTTTATTGGAAAACCCTATTTTTCCTTTCAAGGAGTTTTCTCAAGAGAAATGATGAACATTAGGGCTGGTTGTAACGCCCCTTTCTCGGAGGTCCGGTGAGTTGGCTCTTGTAAGCTAAGGCCTCGTTTGTTTTCAGAAAACATTTTATCTCATTTCATCTCATCTAATCTAATCATTACAATTTTCTCAAATTCCAATACAAAATAAAATAAACAATCAAACTTTTTTAAATCCCAAAACAAAAATAATATTAAAAAATATATTCTAACAATATTTTATTCAACTTTTTAACTTTAATCTCAACTCATCTCTGAAAACAAACGAGCCCTAAAACCATCTCCCATAACATATTTATATACTCTAAATTCTCTATCAAAATACAAATCCATTTATTCAAACCAATTATATATGTTCTTCCACTAGAACACCAAAAAATACTTCATTGAAATAATTTTAAAAAACTCCATAAGTATTCAGAAATATCCATGGCTCCAAATACTAAAAACATAAAATCATAAACCTACTAAATAAGACGCTCCAATAAAAACTTGTACCCTCTAGCACTTATTCCTTTATGAGTATCAAACATTGCTAACACTTCCTACTCTTGACTTCCAGCTAAGGCATCAAAATTATCTGAAAACTATTGTGGAGATAAAGGGTGAGTTATCAACAATTCAGTAAGCAGAGAACATATACTAGTATGTAAACACGAACATTTTCAGAATTCAGAATGTAGAACAAAATATTTACTATCAGAATGCAGAAACAGAAACATTTACTTTCAGAATGCAAAATCAAAACATGTTACAAAAAATATCAAAGTGAAAATTTCAGAAAACATTCTTATTTAAAATCCTTTGGCATATCAAAATCTGAGACCTCATCTTCATCAATCAGAGCATCACATTGGGAATATACCATGTTCAACCCCCGTGGTACGGTTAAAAACCACCATAATAACCTGTGGAAGGGTCGTATCCACTATTATAACTCATGGTTGGGCTGTATTCCATGTTTAACCCTCGTGGTAGGGTTATAAACCACCATTATAACCCGTGGAAGGGCCGTATCTACTATTATCATCCGTGGTTGGGTCGTATCCACTATTATCACCTGTGGTTAGGCCGTAGGCCACTATTATCACTTGTGGCTAGGCCGTAATGGAAACTGAATAGAACATCATAATCAGAATACATAATCAAAATCTTGTACCAAGGTTTTCAGATGCCATAACATATCCAAATAGAGTACTGAGCAGATTCAGATCTTTTCACATATTAAAAAAAAATAGTTTCAGAACATTTTCGCGTCACATGCACAAATTTTTATAAATTTCATATTCACTCTTTTTTGCATAGATCAGACACATAATGCACAAAATTAGCTCATATCTACACCAATCATGATAGAAAATATTTTCTCTTATACAGCTTTCATGCATATGCAGAACACATATTTGAGGTTGTTTCAAATTTCTTTTCAAAACATACATGCGTATTTTCAAAATCAACCTCGTTTCATTTCCTTTTTATGCAAAGTCTAGCATAAGAACCCCGCTTACCTGAACTTCTTAACTTTTCAAAATATATTCACAATAATGCCAAATGAATATCGATCGTCACCTATAGAAAATTTATGTAACTTGAATAAATCTCCCATTGAACAGTTACTTTGTAATTACACCTGAAATACCTATTTTAATACCTCCAAATCTAAAATTTCTCTTAACTCTAAAATTCTCATAACCTGGTGTCTTAAAACATTACTCTCCAAACTCATTGATGACCCCGTAACCTTTTTGCGTAATACATTAAAAAAATATCGTTCATCAAAGTTTCATTCAAACGACTTAAACTAAAATTTTAAAAAGCTAAAAATACAATTATAATTTCATTTAGGCTTCGTTTGGAAACTGAGTTGAGTATCCTCTACTTTTAAACTCATTCAACCACCCAAACACTCCACCTTAACTGCATCAAGACATGAATTCGGTGAATTCATTTCCTGTAGATGGACATGACTGAAGGCTGAAAAAGCTGACGCTTATGATTACTTTTTACTTTTTGTTGCCGTCAACTCTCTCTTTCTCCTGACAAAAGCTGATTTTCCCTTTTTTTTTCCTTTTTGCTATCATCTCTCTCTCATTTTGTGCGGGGGACAATTTTTTTTTTTTTATATATAAAATCTCTGTCAACAGCACATGGGAACAAAAATGTCAGGTCAACAGTGGTGGGTCCCAATTATTTTACAACTTTTTATAAATATATCTAAACTCATCTTAACATCCAAACACACATAAACTCATTTTAAATGGACCTCACAAAACTCACTCAATCTTCTCAAGTCACTACTATTCATAAAAAAACTGAACTCAGCTCAACATCCAAACGCAGCCTTATTCTCTCTATAAAAACTTGTGTGTAAAACAAAGTCGAGTTCCATATATAGGAAAGACAGGTCAAGTAAAACCAATGGTATTTTAGAAATTTTGCAAGGCAGCATGGGCTTTTTAAAAAGGACTCTAATTTAATCAAAAAGGTTTCTTGGAAGGCTACACAACTTAGAAATGATTTAAGGATATTTTAGTAATTAAAGGAAAACTTGCATGCACTTGGGAAGGACTGAAAACGGAAACCATAAGAGGATAAAGTAAGCTTATGGGAGAAGAAAAAAAATCGTGGACCTGAGGAGAACTCCATAACTCACTGAGTGAGAGGGAGGCGTGCGGAGGAACCAGGGGCTAGGAGGGAGTCGTGAGGGGAAACGAGGCCATGGGCTTATCAAGAAGGTCAATGAACGACGGACCCGGGGTGGCAATGGCAGGCATTTTCTAAGCAGATAATGACAACGTGGAGAGAGTTGGCGCCATGGGTGGCTAGGTTGTGGCTCGATGTGGAGGGAGCAGGTGCTCTGTTTTGGTTGCTAAAAATAGGGGCTGTTGGGTCGGTGGTTTTTGTGAGGTGGGGGTGGTGGTGCCCGGCTAGGTGGGCTTGGGAGATGGCTAATCAAGGGGAGGAGACGAATGGTGGCTCTAGTGGTTGGCAGTAGTGGCAGAGTATTCACGAAGGAGGACCTATTTTTGGGCGTGTGCTGGTGGCTTCCGTCGTGCAGAGGGAAAACTCACACGGGGTGGTTTCCATTGGCTGAACGCACAAGGGCTTGGGTTTTCTTTTTTTGTGCTCGAGAGGACGCGCAATTAGCTGGCTAGTGAGGTCTAACACTGTGGGTGTGTAGGCGTGGGCTGGGCAGTGGGAGTTGTCCCATGATGGTGCACGGCTGCGACAAAGGCTGGTAGCTTGAGGAGGAGATGATTCATTGAAGACTCAAGCTGCAGCATAGCTTACCTATATATATATATTGATGGAAAAAACCCCTAGGGAGAGGAGACGTGCATGTGCATGGGAGTGGATAAATACATTAGAGACGTGCATGCTATGACTAACAGAAACAGACATGTAAAGGTGGGGAGTTTTTAAAATAACAATATGTTGTTTGGTCTCCTTGTTTAATAAAAATGGGCGTGGGCCTTGGGGTGATCGGGTAGAACCCATTTTAAAAAAAAAAAATTTGATCCAAGACAAGTAGTGAATAATAAAATATAATTAAATGGGCTATTCCCTAAGTTTTGGGCCTCGAACCAAACTCTGCAATATTCCAACTTGTCTCTTGAAAAACAAATTTATCGGCCCATAAAAATATTCGACAAATCAACTGGATTTCCATATGTATAAATCTAAAAATTTTAGAAAGCAACTTGGTGCTGGTCTCGGGTGTTACACTGGTGGTGGTCTTTCTTGGATCCAAAATCCTAGTAACCCCCTTCATTCTTGTGTGTGTGCATGAGTGACTTGTGAGTAGTGAGAGTATAATGGTACCATGTGATGACCCGAGCATGCCTAAGCATGGCCCATAGAATTTATTCTTAGTTGTCATTGCATTTTTAAGAGCTTTAGTTATTTTTTGAAGGCCTTAGAGTCTTTGATTTAGCAACTTGAGCCCAAGAAGGGAGTAGCCCTAGAATGCCTTGTAATTTTCGGCCCTATTTAGAAACCCAGGCCCAATGGCTTTCGATCCATGACCCAAACCCTAGTCACTAGTGCCATGTGTCATGCATGTGTTGCACTATGAATCTAGACTTAATAGTGGGCTATGGGGGGAGAAGTGCAGGGAAACACCAAGAGGTGGCTTGCATGCCTACCCTAGAGGATTGGCCACTTGTCAAACATGCTAGAAACCTTCTAGAAAAATCAAGAGACAAAATGGGCCTAGGAAGATGAAAGGACTTACGGCCAACCAATTCCCACACGCCTAGACCCATTGTTTTGGCCCAATTTCGAGTTCCAAGGTAGATATTCTTGGAAAGGGGAGCCTAGGGAAGAGAAATTTAGTTTTTCTAAAAAATCTGCATGGAAAACCGAAGGGGGCACAAGGGATTTCGGATTTGTTAGATTTTTTCCAAGTGTCAAACATGCATTAAGCTTCTATAAGACTAGATGAAGGGACTCATGTATCAAAGGACTAATATGCCCCTAGGATTTCGGCTACCACACTCCCCAAGCACCTCTTTACTTGCCACTTGTCACTTAAGTTACCTTTAGACCAATGGCACATGAGGAGTTACCTAGGGAAGTAGCACTAGGAGATGAAGCTTCAACTTGGGAAGTGGAAAGGGGATTGGATGGCTAGGGCATGGCACACGCCTATGCCATGTCTCACTCATGCAAAGTTTCTCTTTTGGGAAAAGGAAGAGACATGGAGTTGTTTTACCTCTTTGCCTTAATGCACAATGCACTTAGTTCAGAATTGGAAGGGGAATAGAAATTAAGAGAAAGTCGTGCCTTACCTTTTATGATATTATTGTTCTTCTATGTGTTATGAATACTTTTGATATGATTGTGTAAAAGTATGATTGAGATGAGCTATGGAAGAGGTGTATAATGTGGAAAGAGATGAAGAAGGAAGTCATGTAGGGTTTCGGCATGTTCTATGTTGGTTGAATGTGAATGTTGCATTTTACATTTTGGCTTGGACTAAGAATATGAAAGGACCACCCATGCACATAAGAAATTGCTTCGTCACTCATGAAGTTTCTTTGTTAAAAAACTTTGTTTAATACATTAGAAGATTCCAAGTTCATGAAATGTTGATTGGATTGCATGTTTCTCCATACTAAGGTTTCTGCCAACCTTATATTTGAAGTAAGATGATTGGTGCTTTGAGTTTCATAGGATAAGAACAATTCTTGGTTACATTAGGGTTGAAGGTTTCGGCCCTTACATGAAATCTTGGAATCTATGCCTTTGATTGATATGCATGCCTCGAATTGTTATAAGGGAACATGTTCGCATGTTCTAATATTTTCAAGCCGTAACAGAATGTGTATTGCATGAATGGATGTTTTATTTTATGATGTAAATTTTGGCATCCATGGTTATAATGAAGCATTGTGGTATTTCATGTGTTTCATGAAAGTTCTAAGGTCCATTGTCATATCACATGCATTGGGATTGTGAAAACCCCTTTTTTGAAAAGGAAAATAGTCTTTTTAAAAAAGTAAAGTTTTTATCATGACCACAAATGCTGGGATAGGGAAATGGCCTAGTGGAACTCCTCTGTCCTCTTTTGAGTGTTTAAAATGGAGGGATACCCCTAGGTCAACGAAGTACTGTCGACGGATCTCGAATGGTACCTAAAAGAAAAGGATACTGGAGTGGGATCGCACTTAAAGCAAGTGGGTGCACCTACGATGAAGACGCAATGCGAGCTGCCATATATGAAAGTCAAGACGTAGTCACCTTAGTCAAAGTGGCCAATGGTTGATGCAATAATTAGCGGGGAAAACACGGTGCATTGGGGAGCTGTGAGGTAACTAATGTTATGATATGTTATGTTATAAGTCAAGAAATGCTACGAGCTCATAAGTATGAAATGATGAAAGCATGTTTATGAAAGTCAAGTTATGAAATGTCATGTTTTTATACAAAGTCTTTGAAAGGTTAAGAGTATATGTATAAGTTCGTGTCCATGCATTCATTGTTAAGTTTGCTTCATATGCTTATGATATATGTTGCACTTTATTTGTTTACTTACTGAGATTTCTTGAAATCTCACTGTTGTATTTACCCACTATCATTCCTCACTCGGAATGATAGAAGTTTTGCCAGGTACTCGACACCCTTGAGTATGGATGGAATTAGTGAAATAATTGAGGATGAGTTCACTGTGGAGGCTCACTGTCAATCTACCCTAGAGTTGCTTAAGGTGTTAGCACAACGACTCAAAAAGATAGTAGCCTTTTATCAATGAGTCTGATGTTGGTATTTCATCACTGGACCCTTAGAAGATGTTGAGGCTCAAGCAGGATATGAGTTTTGTGTCAAGATATTTAGAACAAGCAAAGAACTCTACCGTAGAGGCTAAGGAGGTAGCCATGGAATTGGGTTTGGATATAGACGTTCGCTTGTCTAAGGGAATATTCATAAGTCTGCTTGAGGATGGGACCCTGGTTCTAACCCATTCTACTTTTGGGAAAGGATCATTGGTTTAGTTTTTAAATATTTGGTCTCGTGTTTTGGGAGTTCTTTAGAAACTCATATCAACTATGATGACTCTTTTGGAATTATGCAAAAGTATTAGGATTTTATGTTTCGGTACCATGACTAATATTTCCTTTAAATTGACTTAAGTTGACTTTCTGTTGCGATATATTGCATACTGTTAGTTATCAGTGTGTGCATTGCATCTTATCTGTCATGTACAAGGGGTAGGTAACCCTGATATTGCATGTCCCGACGTCTTAGTTTCTGTCAAACCCCAAGCGGGGACTGGGGGTGCCACAACTTTTCTTTGGGCTTTTGTAAGTGGACTCTAAACTAACTCCGGATAATATTTGTATATGATGCATGAATTTGCACTCATGTGTTATTTCATGATCTAGTTGAAGGGATGAAATCTCTTATTATGCCATGCTATGTGTTCGACTCTATATAAATACATGTTTGCCATGTTGGTCGTTGGTTGAATGAATCCTCTTATAATGCCATGCTTTGTATTCGGATCTATATGATTATGTTGCCATGTTATTGGATGATGTTATATCAAATAAATTAGAAGTTATAAGCGTACTTTGCTTTTGTAGAATCATGCTTACAAGTGCTCATGTGTTTTGGCCAAGCATAGTGAGTGGGGTTATGAAACTATCTTACCATTTGATAAGTGTTGAATGCCATTGTTCATATGTGTAAACCAAGTATTTGCATGTTCTAATATTTTCAAGCTGTAACTTGAGATGTTTAATGTTTTACTACATGATTGCATGACTCACGAAATTCACATGGTCCTTGAAAAGAAAAAGGGTTACAAGTCTCATGTCACATGCATTTGGGATGCAAATTGTTTTCAAAGAAAATGTTTTGTACATGTTTAGTAAGACCCCAAACGCTAGGATGGGGGAATATGCTGGTGGAACTCCTTTATCCACTCTAGAGTGACTAAAATGGAGTGGTAGCTCCTGGGTCGACAAAGAACTGTCGGCAAACCTCGAATAGGTCCTTGTGGAAAGGATACCGGAGCGGGGTAGCACCTAAAGTTAGCGGGTGCAACACGTTAAAAATAAGGTAAAGGTGAAATATGCGAACTGTCGTATCATATTTTATATGCGGTGAAAGCAAAATATGCAAACTGCCGCATAAGTTAAGAATTATGACTTAGCCACCACGGTCAAATGGACTGTTGGATGATGTGGTAACTAGCGGGGAGCCGTGAGGTGTCCAGCTATATGTTATAAGAAATAAACATGGCAATGAGCCTAAAGATATATACATGTTTTTCGATCAATATGAAAAGATGGAAAATATGGTTATGTTGTTTTAAGGTTAAAGTTGCATAAGATAAGTTTTACATCAACTACATGTCCATGCATTCATTTTATGGTTTTCCTTTATATACATATGTTATATGTTGTAGGTTGCTTGTTTACTTATTGAGATTTCGCGAAATCTTACTATGGTAGTTTCCATGACCATTCCCAACCTAGAATGGTAGAAGTTATTACAGGACGAGAAGAGACCGACCATGGGGAAGCGCAAGAGGCCAGCACCCCGGATAGTCAAGGAAGCCCCGAAGAGCCATGAGAGCTCGTCAAGCCATCCATTGTGGAAAGGCTTGAAGCCGCCAACCAGTTTATCACTAAAGTGCTGCAACTCTTTGAAGAGCTAAGGAGGATACTGAACAAGGACAAGGCAGAATAGGGATGGCCTTGTAGGATTTAGTTTTTAGGGGGATCTCAGAACTTGTAGTCACATAGTGACAAGAGGATTTATGATGGGAACCAAAGTGGGCCTAGTCTTAAAGATCTTTTGCAAGTTTCAGATGGACTAATTACAAGATCAAGAGCCAAGAAGATCAAGGAAGAAATGCAAGAATTGGTACAATCCACTTGGGATGAAGCTAGCAAGAGCCCAACACACAAGATGGGCTTAAAAGAAGGAGAACCAGTTTTGATACACTTGATACAAGCTGTGAAAGACATGACTTAGAGTTATTGTTAGGGCCTATTGTTATTGAAGGCTTTCAATTTGTTTAAACCATTTAAAGGATTTATTTTATTAGTTATATGAATTAGTCTAGAATAATCGGGTTTGAGGATGCTTGGCCCACATATGTTTTATTTTGTTGAACTAGGGTTTCAAGAAGTTACTTTTGCCACGACCCTATTCATCCATGGGCATTTTGGGGAAAAGGGGCCTTGTTTTGGCCTAGAGTTAATTGGGGTTTAGGTATTTAATACCTTGTAGCCGTCCAACAAAAGTTTTTTTTTAGACAATATTGAATTTTCATTGTGAGTTGAGTTTACTCCTCTTCTTCTTGATTAAACTTTTGAACTTATCAAATGTAAATCATAACTTTTGTGGCATTCTTCTTTATAATATGGGTTTTTGAGACAGGTTCTTCAACTGGTCTAGATTTTAATATAATTTAGGTTCTTGAAACGAGTTCTCAACGGGTCTAGATTCTTCATCCATTGACTTGATTTTTAGCTTTCTTGGGTGAGTGTTCAAACTGATTGTGGGTTCAAGAGATTTCATTCCCACGGGTTCATATCATTTGGTATTCAAAGCTCAGTTTCTAATCAGGTCTGATTCTATCTTTTAATTCTTGCATCTTTAAATTTAATTCTAGGGCTTCATTATTCTAAGGTTGCAAAAAAAAAAGTGTAGAAATTTCCTTCATCCTAGGGTTGCCGAATTCTCATTGTTTTCTAAGGTTTCGTTATTCTTTGATTAGGGTTACCTTGTTCTTTGATTAGGGTTGCGAAAAAGAGAGAGATAGAGGGAGAGAGAGAGAGTGAGAGAGGGAGGGACTGCCATATATCACTTAGTCTAGGGTTTTGATTTATATTTAGGGTTTTATCAATTGCTTATTTTTTTATTGTTATCAAATGAGTTGGTGAAAAGGAAAAAAAGGAAAAAAAATCGTCAAAAAAAAAAAAAAATAGAAATCCGAATTTTTTTTCTTGAGCCTTATCATCAAGGGGCTACATACTTCATTATAGTTGGTATCTTGTTTCATTCGTATAATTTTCTTGATTCTCGTGTCATTGTATTCCTTCTGCATTTCTCTTGTTCTTGTTCTTGTTTCTTGGACCTAATTACTAGTTAGGATAAAACAAAGTTGCATTGTCTTGATTGAGTTCAATTAGTTCTTAAAGGACTTGAGTGGTAAAACTCTTGAGGTAAAAGGCAAGAAAGTGTGAGACTATTATCGGGAGAAAACCAATTAAGAGTGAAACATGAATGGAATGACATTATTTGAGTGTAAACATGTAATGGAGTGTGTGAGGTTTTCCACTAACATTCTTTTTATGCAGCACATTACGATGTCTCATAGGAGTGACTCATCACCAAAGGGGATGGCAGATAACTCATCATTTGTGTTGCAAGCCATACAACAACAGTTTGAGCAGTTGAACTTTGTATTAGGTGAAGTGAGGGATAGGATGGATCATCAAGAAGCAGCGACTAGAAATCTGCAAGGTGGGAGAGATAGGAGGCGATGTGAGCCTAGGGTTGAAAATGAGTATGAGAATGAAGGAGATTGTGAGAATGAAGGAGATTGTGAGGATAAGGAAGACTTAACATCTGAAGTTGGGTCGGGTAGACATAGAAGAGTTAGGCATGAAAGAGGACTTGAGGGGAACCTGGGGGGCGGGATGGTGTAGATAGAGATCTTGGAAGCATCAAAATGAAATACCATCTTTCTAAGGTAGAACTGACCCTGAGGTTTATCTAGAATGGGGAAAAAAATAGAGTTGGTGTTTGATTGTCATAATTACTCTGAGGAGAAGAAAGTGAAGTTGGCGGTGATTAAGTTCACTGATTATGCTATTATCTGGTGGGATCAGTTAATGACCAATAGGAGGAGGAATTATGCGAGGCTGTAGAGACATAGGGAGAGTTGAAAACTCTCATAAGGCGGAGATTTGTACCTAGCCACTACTATAGGGACCTTTACCAAAAACTTCAAAACCTTACACAGGGGTCTAGGAATGTGGAGGATTACCATAAGGAGATAGAGCTGGCGATGATTATGACTAATGTAGAGAAGGACCGGGAGGCCACCGTGGCTAGATTTTTAAGTGGTTTGAATAGGGAAATAACAGATGTAGTTGAATTACAACATTACGTGGAGATAGAGGACATGGTGCACATGGCTATGATAGTGCAGAGGCAGTTAAAGAGAAAATGGACAGTAAGGTACACTTCAGTTTCTAGCACTACATGGAAATCAAAGTGGGATAGGAATGATTCAGCTGAAGCAAAGAGAAAGACCGAACCACCTAAGGGAAAAGATGAGGGAACTAGCAACAAACCTAAGGTAGTATCTCATCCTTCAAGGAATAGAGATATTAAATGCTTTAAGTGTTTGGGTTCAGGGCACATCGCTTCTCAATGTCCAAACAAGTGAGTGATGATTATGCGTGACAATGAGGAAGTGATGACTGAGAGTGAGGATGATAGTGATGAGATGCCTGAGTTGGTTGATGCTAGTGTTGATGATGGACTAGAATACCTCGTAACAGGTGAGTCTCTTGTTGTCAGGCATGCTCTCAATACACATATGAAGGTGGATGATGCAGAGCAAGAGAGAGATAACATTTTTCATATTAGATGCCATGTCAACAGCAAGGTATGTAGTATGATCCTTGATGGGGGGATTTGTACTAATGTGGCTAGCACTACTTTGGTTGAGAAATTGAATTTACCAACCTTAAAACATTCTAGACCATATAAATTGCAATGATTGAATGATTGTGGGGAGGTTAGGGTGGATAGACAAGTGTTGGTTACTTTTTCAATTGGGAAGTATCAGGATGAGGTGTTTTGTGATATTGTATCTATACATGTTGGCCATATTTTGATGGGGAGGCCGTAACAGTATGATAGGAGGGTGACACATGATGGGTTCAAGAACATTTACAGCTTTGAAAAGGAGGGCAAAACAATCGAGCTTACTTCTTTAACTCCAAGACAAGTCCATGAAAACCAACTAAAACTGAAAAGTGAGGTTGTTCAAAAAATAAAGAGTGAAAATGAGCGTGATAAAAAAAGAAAGAGTGAAAAAGAGTTTGAGCAAAAAAAAAGAAAAAAAAAAAAAAAACAAAAAACAAAAGAGTGAGAGTGGAAATGAGCAAAAAAGAAGGAGAGTCTACAGAGAGAAAATGAAAGACAAAAGTGAGTTTCTATACAAGAGAGAGTGAGGTTGAGAGGGCTTTCTTAGCAGATCGCCCTATGATTTTTCTTGTCTATAAAGAGTCTCATCTTAATCTTGATGAAACTAACCAGTCTCTTCCTAGTTTGGTTGCTTCTTTATTGCAAGAGTTTGAGGATCTATTCACAGAGGAGATGCCAAATGAGTTGCTACCCATTAGAGGAATTGAGCATCAGATTGATTTTGTACCCGAAGCTGCTATTCCAAACCAACCAGCCTATAGGAGTAATCTAGAGGAGACAAAAGAGCTTCGAAGGCAAGTTGAGGATTTGATGAGTAAGGGGTACGTGAGGGAGAGCATGAGCCCATGTGCAGTATCAGTGCTGCTAGTGCCAAAGAAGGATGAGACATAAGGGATGTGCGTTGATTGAAAGGCGGTCAACGATATCATAGTAAAGTATCGTCATCCTATTCCTAGATTAGATGAGATAATATGCTTGATGAATTGCATGGCTCATGTATTTTCAGAAAATTGATCTTAAAAGTGGGTATCATCAAATTAGAATGAAAGAGGGTGATGAATGGAAAACTGCTTTTAAGACTAAGTATGAGATTTTAAATGGTTGGTTATGCCATTTGGACTTACAAATACGCCTAGTACTTTCATGAGATTAATAAACCATGTCCTATGTGCGTTCATAGGCAAGTTTGTGGTTGTGTATTTTGATGATATCCTAGTGTACAACAAGGACTTAAATAAACATATTGAACATTTGCGATATGTGTTTGATATGTTGAGATGTGAAAAGTTGTATGCTAATTTTAAAAAATATACCTTTTGCATGGACAAAGTTGTTTTTCTTGGTTATCATCACTGAGGTAAGAAGCCTTCATGGCTTAGCTAGCTTTTATAGGCGTTTTGTTAGAGACTTTAGCACCATTGCTGCACCACTCACTGAGGGAATTAAACAGAATGTTGGATTCCATTGGGAGGTTGATCAAGAGAATGCTTTTGCCACTATTAAAGAAAGGTTGTGCTCTGCACCTGTGTTAGCATTACCTGATTTTAACAAAACTTTTGAGATTGAATGTGATGCCTCAGGAATAGGGATTGGAGCCATTTTGATGCAGGATAGGCATCCCATAGCTTTCTTCAGTGAGAAGCTAAGTGGGGCGTCCCTGAAATACCCTACTTATGACAAAGAGCTTTATGCTCTTGTTCGTGCATTAGAGTCTACTATGTTTGGATAGTGAAAGTGTTTGTGAATAGTAGTGAAAAAGTATTGAAAAAGTAATAATAGAATATTGAATAGTAGTAAAAAGTAGGTGAAAAGGAATGAATAGTAGTAAAAGTAGGTGAAAAGTAATAATAAAGTAAAGAATAGTAGCGAGAGTGTTTGAGAGTACTTAAGGCACTCTCGTTAGCCAAACCGCAGCACTACCTATGGCCTAGGGAATTTGTGATCCACACCGATCATGAATCATTGAAGCATCTCAAGGGTCAAGGTAAGTTGAATAAAAGGCATGCTAGATGGATGTAATATATTGAGACATTTCCATATGTCATCCGTTATAAGCAAGGTAAGGAGAACATTATTGCTAATGCTCTATCATCCAGAGTATCTTGGATGGACAAAATAAGGCGGAGTTGGTAAAGTCACTTCGTGAGAGGGTATGGCTTCAAATTGCCCAAAAGAATGAAGGGTTGCTTCCCAAGCGAATAAAGGACGAAAGCGTGTCATCTTTGAACCAGGAGATTGGGTTTGGGTTTACATGGGCAAAGAAAGATTCCCAGCCCATAGAAGGACTAAGTTGCATCTTCGAGGCGATGGACCTTTCCAAATTCTTGAGAAAATTAATTACAATGCATATGAAGTGTACCTTCAAGGTGAGTATAATGTTTATGCTACTTTCAATGTTTCTGATCTTTCTCCTTTTGATGTAGGTGAATATTCAAGGTCGAATCCTTTTGAGGAGAGGGGAATGATGGGAACCAAGGTGGCTCTAGTCTTAAAGATCCTTTCCAAGTTCCAGATGGGCCAATTACAAGATCAAGAGCCAAGGAGATCAAGGAAGCAATGCAAAGATTGGTGCAATCCACTTGAGATGAAGCTAGTAAGAGCCTAACACTCAAGATGAGCTTGAAAGAAGGAGAACCAGTTTTGATCCACTTGATACAAGCTGTGGAAGACATGACTTAGAGTTATTGTTTGGGCCTATTGTTTTTAAAGTCTTTCAATTTGTTTAAATCATTTAAAGGATTTGTTTTATTAGTTATAGGAATTAATCTAGAATAATCGGGCTTGAAGATGTTTGGCCCACATATGCTTTATTTTGTTGAACTAGGGTTTCAAGAAGTTACTATAGCCGCATTACTATAGTTACGGCACTATTCATCCAAGGGCATTTTGGATAAAAGGGGCCTTGTTTTGGCCTAGGGTTAATTGGGGTTTAGGTATTTAATACCTTGTAGCCATCCGACACAAGTTGTTTTTAGACAATATTGAATTTTCACTATGAGTTGAGTTTACTCATCTTTTTCTTGATTGAATTTTTGAACTTATCAAAGATAAATCACAACCTTTGTGGCGTTCCTCCTTGTAATCTGGGTTCTTGAGACAGGTTCTTCAACGGGTCTAGATTTTAATATAATCTAGGTTCTTGAAACGAGTTCTCAATGGGTCTAGATTCTCTATCTATTGACTTGATTTTTGGCTTTCTTGGGTGAGTGTTCAAATTGATTGTGGGTTCAAGGGATTCCATTCCCACGGATTCATATCAATTTATGGCTTATTTTGGAGACCCTTTGTTTTGGGAAAATTCAAACATATTTTGGAAATATTTTGAACAAGTAAAGTCATGTTGGGATAATTAGCTTATGGTACCATACTATTTTACAATTACTATAAATCTTACTTAGATTTACACGAATTATTCTGCTTCGAATTATTACATACTGTTAGAATATAATAGGTGCATTGTGTCGTAACTGTCATGTACGGGAGTATGTAGCCTTGAGTTACATGTCCCGATACTTCACTCACTGTCCTGTCCCAAACGGGGGCTGGGGGCATCACATATATCCCAAAAACTTTGAAACATAATACATAAACATTAAAGTGATAGACATTCTTGATTACAACATAAATCCAAATGTCTTTAATGACAAAAGTACAGGAGACAGAACTCCATAAGTACATGCATAAACTTAAACATCTACTGGGCTAATCTGTTGAGGAGCTCGCGCAACTCGATCAGGGATGCCATAATACTATCTATGAATCGAATCATGGAGGCTACGAGCTTTGCATCGTGTATGCACTGCCTAGTCGATCGTCTCCAGCCAGCCAGCATCCGTTGTATCTCCCAGTCTGGGGGACACAACATGATCTACCATTCAAGGGGGAATTGTAGTTGGGACTACCACGGTAAGATATTATCACAAATCTTAGCAAGTTAACAAAGAACTAAACTGATAGTTTAAAAATGCATGCATGACAGTAAAAGCATGAATTAATAACATGATCATAAATAGACTTGGCGTGACTTTTTTTTTTAGAAGAGCGGAGAATCACATGTCCAATAGTGTCCCCTTCCCATATTTATTATTAAAACTACCCTCACTTATGGCGGAGGAATACCGTGTAACAAAACAAGCTTTAAAGGTGACCCCGAAAGATCACAACCAGAAAAAAAGAAAAACCAACTATAACAAGCCTATAGATCAATCAAGGAAAAGAGAACCACCACAAAAAACTAGACCTAACATCTCAAAGATGGAAGTCCCAAAGAATCCAAACGAAACAAGCCTTTAAGAACCCGAGGCAAATCATGATTATTAAAAAAAACCCATTCAGAACCTGAAGCCCCTTCCTTAGCTAATCAATCTGCCACCCTATTACCTTCACAAAAAACATGCTGCAACCGACAATTAATCATACAGGATAAATCAACAATTTCCTCCCAAAAATCCTCAAGGTACCACACACCACATCTCCCTCTGAGCCACCATGAGATAACCACCATAGAATCCATTTCAACTATTACATTTGAAATATTCAACAATTTGCAAACTCTCAGCCCATGAAGGAGTGCCATGAGCTCCGCTTTATTATTAGAACCAAAACCAATATGAGATGCATAAGCCTGGACAAACCCACCTGATTCATCTCGAACGCTAATGCCATAGGAACCAGGATTATCAATACTACTACCATCCGTGTTCAATTTATACCATCCCAGCGGTGGTTTAACCCACCTTACCAATTTACAGCATGGAACTCTCGGAACCACCGGATTTATCCGCAAGGCCTTAAGGATCATGCCATCTCTACGTAATACTCTTTTTTTGCTTAGCCACCTGAGAAAGAGGAGCTAGACATCTCCTCCTCTATAGACGCCAAGTAACAATAATGGGAAGTATTCCAACAATAAAGCCCACCTGTGAAGAGGAGCTAGCACGCCTAAACCAAATCCCAACATGCTGTTTCCAAGATTTACCAAGAGGTATACCAAAAAGATTTCCAAAGAAGGACCACACTCTTTGTGGAAATTCACCCTCAAAAAGCACATGATTAATATCTTCAATATGACCAATATTACAACAGTCACATTTGGATACAATAGGAATACCAATACGGCGTAGCCTATCATCCACACTCAAAGCCATAAACCATGTCCTCCAAAAATGGATAGACATTTTTAATGGAAGACTTATGCCAAACCCACGCATGCCAATCCATAGAATTACCTTTAATACGAATACAATTCCAAGCAGATTTTGTAGAAAAAATACTTGTATCCGTAGGAGTCCAAATTAGAACATCCTTCCTATTATTTGGCCCAGCTAAAGCAGTTATAATTTCATCTACCTTATCTTTCCCTACTAAATTCTCCAACAACTCCACATCCCAACTATCCGACAACCTGCAATCTTTAACTTTCAAAAGGGGTGAACCCACCACAGGCATATCATTAATCAGTGGACCATTATCCCTCCATTTGTCATACCAGAAAAAAATCTCTCCCTCTCTAAGTTTCCATTTGGAATTGTTTAACAACAACGGAATATAATTAGCAACCATTCTCCAAAATCTAGATCCTTTATTAGTATCTATAAGAGACCACGGCCTCATTCCAACATATTTGGCTTTGAAAAAATTAGCCCATAAAGAATTACCTTGAATAAGATTCCAAGCAAAGCGCATATGCAAGGCTTTCTGAATGTCCTGAAGACTTCGTATACTAAGTCCTCCTTCTTCCACAGGATTACAAATCTTATTCCAAGCCAACCATTTCCTTTTATCTCGCCCATCAGCTTCTCCCCAAAAGAATGAGCTCATCAATCTTTGAATCTTGGCAATAGTAACTTGAGGAACCTGTAAAACAACAAATAGATGGATAGTCATACTAGATATAACATGCCTCAAAAGAACAGTTTTTCTCCCGAAGAAAGAAGCCTCATCTTCCAGCCTCTAATCTTTTGCCTCACTTTATTCACCATATCTTCTAAATGAGCCTGTTTCAATTGCCCTCGAATTATCGACACTCCTAAATATTTGAAAGGGAATATCCCTTCCATAAAGCCCATCTGACGTAAAAGCCATTGCTTCCGCCTATTTGGAATTTTATTAGAACAATACAAAGCAGATTTCTGAACATTAATAGTTTGTCCCGACCACTTCTCATATTGAATCAGAATTTGTTGAAGAACCCGCACTGACCTTTGACTTCCATTAGAAAATACCATAACATCATCAGCATACATCAAGAGAGAGATAATAGGCATACCTCTGGCCTGAGAGAATAGCCCAAACTGATTCTCTCGCACACTCCTATGGATCAACCGGGATAGGACCTCTTGTTGAATGATAAACAAATAAGGAGACAGAGGATCACCTTGACGAAGACCTCGACCACCTGGAAAGAAACCCTTAACGGTACCATTCATCATGACCGAATACCAAGGGCTAGAAATACATGAATAAATCAAATCACAGAATTGAGCGGAAAAACCAAACCTTCGTAATACCAATATCAAAAACCCCCAATCCACCCGATCATAAGCTTTCGCCATATCCACTTTAAGCATAATATTACCCCCATGTATCCTTTTATTAATAGAATGCACCAACTCCTGAGTGAGGCTAATGTTCTCAAAAATACTCCTTCCAGGAATAAAGGCTCATTGCTCCAAAAAAATCAAGCGAGGTAATATACCTGTTAATCGAGAGACAATAATCTTGGAGCAAATTTTATAAAAGACAGAACAAAGACTGATAGGGCGAAATTTATCAAAACCTGTGGGCGACTCCATCTTTGGTATAAGAACCAAGTATGAGGCCGTGGAAAATTTTGGAAGATCCTTAGTCATAAAGAATTCCAATACTGCCTTCCAGACATCAATCTTAACCACCTCCCAACTACTTTTATAAAAACCCGATCCAAATCCATCAGGCCCTAGAGTACTATGATTTGGAATGGATGATAAGGCCTCAAACACTTCCTTTAACGTAAGCGGCTGAAGCAAAGAGACATTTTCCTCTTCAAGAATGACCAGATCAATGAGCCCTTCCAGGCTAGGTTGTTCCATGGTTGGCTCTCCTTGAAGTGAATTTTGAAAAAACTCCACTGCCCCTTGATGTATGCTTTCCAGGCTCTCATGAACCACCCCATTCAATCGCATTTCCAGCACTCTTTTCCTTCCCTTATTAGCAAAACAAGCATGAAAAAATTTTGAGTTACAATCACCCTCCAACTTCCATTTTAGCTTCGCCATTTGAGTCAATCTCATCTCTTCCCGACGCCTCCAACTAGCCAGATCCGAGACTGCCTCATGTAGTTCTCTTTCCAAATTTACCTCCCAATTCGTTTGAAGCTGCTATTCAATCACCTCAACCTATTTTTCAAGGGCATCAATACGCCCCATAGTGCGGCCAAATACTCTTTTATTCCATTCATGAAGCATCACCTTTGTATGTTTAATTTCCTACTCAAACTCAGTATCGGAGAACCTTCCACCTGTAAACTCCAAGCAGCTCGAACACAATCTAGGAAACCATGATGATTCACCCACATTTGTTGAAAACGAAATGGAGACGGCCCATATGAAAAAGGATCTTTTTTGAACTCAATGAACATGGGGGCATGATCCGAAGTAGACCTCGACAAATAAGAGCAAATAGCATTAGGGAACAAATTAATGAAAGAACTATCCATTAGAGCATGATCAAGTCGTGCCCATGAACGGGCCAAATCCGACTGCCCATTACACCAAGTAAAAATACTCCCTTTCGTAGCCATATCCATAAGCCCCCTTGATGAATCCAATCATTAAAATCATCCATAGCAACATTCGGGCGAGGTCTTCCTCTTCTCCTTTCCGAATCATTCCGGATAATATTAAAATCCCCCCAACTACAGAAGACTCTGAATTCAAATTATTAATGCTAAGATCGTCCCACAGATATTGCCTATCCACCCAAGAACATCTGGCATAGGAAATAAATTGCATTCCTATCCTGACAACTTGCACCTTATGACTACTACTCCAAAAAATCCATATTTTCCTCCCTTCCATTGCATTTGAAATCAACTTATCAAAATTTAGACATCTTGCCAATTTATGAGCACCCTCTAAATTCTGGAAAGGTTCTAATAGAGCAACAATTTTCGGTTTATATCTTCCCACCAACTTCTTTAATCTACTTCTAGAGGTCCCAACCCCTTTAATATTCCATACCAAGATTGAATCAATCATTTAGCAATATTCAAGTTTTGGGCAATAACCTGAGAAGAACTACGCATTTTAATAAACAACTTTTTCTTATACCTCTTTTTACCTTCATTCACCTCAGATTCTGTAAAATACTCTTTATCCTGTGAAAAAACCTCGGGTTGCTGTTCTGGTTCCGGCTCCGAAGAACAATTCTCTTCCATCAAAATTTCTTCATCAACTTCCTCATCAGATTCCTCTTCCGCCACTGGTTGATTTTGGACTATTATTGGAACATTCACGTCCACACTATTCTGCACTGACTGATTCTGCACTAGTTGATTCACGTCCGCAATCCATAAACCATTCCCAGCACAAACTGGGTCATCAACAATATTCTGCACTAACTGACTATGCACTAGTTGATTCACATCCGCACTCGTAACATTCCCAGCACAAACTGGGTCATCAACAATTATCACCGATTCCTTTGCCGCCTCTGTTTCCGCCAAAGTCACCAAATGCACCACATTTTCTGTCACAGGAGGATGTAATTCATACATCTGCACCGAGAGATCATCCGTCTCAGCTACCAACTGCACCACCTGGTCTACCAACTGCACCGAATTACCTTCCTTATCAGAAACCAACTGCACATGATCTGTTGAATGTACTTTAGTCACCTCCTCCATCCCAGCATCCTCTGTTTCCCTTTCCAGCCCCATACAATTTTCAACAACATCAGTATTGTTCACAGCGACAAGAAGGGGCACTTCCACATTATCAGAAACATTTTGCTCTACCCCTTGATCTTCTAACCGTGCCTTTGTCTCGGATTGGCCTATTTTACCAACTTTTCTTCTCCCATTCTTGCCAGCCTTTCCAGGATTACACGTTCTCGAATTATGACCCTGCATATTACAAGAACAACAATATGTAGGGAGCGTTTCATAGACAATTTCCTGCTTTCAACTTGAGGCCAAACCCGGCGCCCCAATCCAAAAATGAGTTAGAGGTGGTTTTGCAGCATCAACTTCCACACATAATCTTACTCCATCTGTTCTCGTAGCGCAACGAGTTGGATTATCACGGCGAATAAACGTTCCAATAGGCGCCATAAGAATATTCAAGAAAGCTTCTTGATAAAAGTTTGGAGGGAGACCGGGCAAAGAAACCCATACCGGGACCCTTGAAGGCTCTGCATCCTCATTAAACTCCGGTGACCATTTGAAAGCACGGTAAAATATTCCATTAATCTCACAAACCTCCCGAGACAAAGCCTTGGTAAAGTCAGCTTCATTAGCCATACGGACGAAGACGTTACGAGGTCTCCTCATGGAAGATACGACTGGAATGGCCGTAAGTCCCCAACGACTATGAATGAATGCCCGCACAGCATCCAACGAAGGTCGGTTCTTCAAGAACTTAAGCACAACAGAAAAACGGAAAGGCTCCGCTGACCGTGCAATCTCTTCTTTGGAAAACTGGAAATAAACCTCTCTTTCCACCATCTTCGGAGGTCTAGGCGCAAGAACCATCTCAGGGATGGGTTGAGGGATGGCACCCACTAGGTCGGCAAAGGAAGGCCGCCCAGTGCCACCATTTGCGGCTGCCATGCAGCCTCACGTAAAGGCCAATAACCGTGCGGCAAAAATAAACCCTATTCTGTAGAGAGAAAAAGGGTAGAAACGGGAGATCGTTTTTCAAAACTTCAGATCAACTTGGCGTGACTTGTCATTTAACATGACATGTATTGAATGTCTTGAACTGACATGAGAAGAACTTGATTATGGACTGAACTTGAAACTAAATTGAAATTGAACATGACATAACATGAAATTGAACGTGAACTAAGACTGAATTGGACATGACATGAACTTGAATGTAAACGTGAACTTGAACATGAAATAACATGAGTTTGAACGTGGAATACATGAATTTGGAATCTTGTTCAATAATTAAACATGATTAATAACGTGAACATGAACTTGAACTGAAACTGAACATGAACATGAACTGGACTTGAACATGACTTGAACTTGAACATGAAGTAAATGTGAGAATGAATATGAACTTTGACAATGAAAATGATTTCGTAAGTTGTTTAATCAGGAATAGTGAACAATCAGAATGATTCTGCCCAACATATTCCGTCAGAAATACTCAAACAATCAGAATAATTATACCATGAGTATTTTTAATGAGATATCCTAACAATCAAAATGATTACATCAAGAGTACCTATAATAGTTCTGGCAATCAGAATGATTACGCCAGGAGCATTTGAGTTGAGGTATTCTAACAATCAAAATGATTATGCCAGAAGTACCTTGCGTGAATTATCAATGGAGATACTCAGACAATCATAATGATTACATCATGAGTATCCCAGGCATGACTAGCTGAGAAAATATTATTTTTGAGACACACTCTATACTCGAGACATGACATGAAATGAGATAACAGAATATGAGGTAATGTAACATGACAAGTACGTAAGGTGAATGACATTGCATAACATGAAACATGTGAACATTTCGTAACATGACATAACATATAACAAATAACGTTTCATGACATGGCATAACATGTAACAGATAACATTTCATGACATAGCATAACATATAATAGATAACATTTTGTGACATGGTATAACATGTAACAAATAACATTTCGTCATATCACATAACGTGTAACATATAAACATTGCATGACAGAATATAATGTGTAACAGACATACATGTAGTGACATGGCATATGTAATGACATAAGGACATGAATACTTGTTCTCTTACCAACACACATACACAATAATCTGACAGTAAGTTAGAAGCAAATTTATAGTGATCATTACATAACGGATAAAAATGTGCGAAATAGAAGAAATTGTAAGTAGAGATTTCTAAACATTAGAAACTCATCAATAACAATTTAGAAACATAAAAGTACTATCTTAGAGTAAAATTACCATTTTACCCATTCACATGTGGGAAAATGACGATTTTACCTCTAATTTAAGGATTTTACTTTCTAACTCTAAAACTCACCAAAATTTTGTCATAAATCCAAATATATAATTAGAAGAAATTAAAACACATCACAACTAGGTGAATCATGACAAGTTCGAAACATACATAGGCCAAATCTCTTGATTTTTGTTGTAATTCTATCAAACCTCATTTCTCATGCTTAAATAGAAATATTGCAACACGTAATATCATATCCTATTATCAAATAACATATAAGAAAATCCAACAAAACTTACTTCACAAAATCACAAATCTTTTCAATGCAAAACTTCATGTTTTTAACCTTAAGCACAACCCTTAACTCTCAAGATTTCATCTCTTTTTAAAACAACTACAAGAACTCCAAAAGTTCAAAAGCATACTTCGAATATATTAATAACATACTCCTAATAACTATCATGCTTTGGATTATCAAGCCAAAATCACAAAAATCTTGCTTAAAGCACTCTCGACCTTGACACTTTCTCCAAAATCGATTCCTATATGGTTTGGTTTTGATCAAGCCCTTTAATTTGAAACTGAGCATGAAATAAATTACAAATAAACAACATCATATGTTTATAAATCATGTCCTAAAGTAGATACAAGTATCAAACTCAAGATCACATGACTATATTTGCATCTAAACATCATTCTACCCAAAAACCTCAAATACATGACTTAACCGAACTCCTTCATGCATAAACAATCATATCTTTAAAACCAGCACCAAAGATCCTTAAACTAACATACTAACACGTAAATAAAAGTCTTATTAATATCATATAAAAATATTAAAGCCAATGGAGCATGCTTTCTCAACAAACGATTCAAGCTTATTCAAAACAGAATCTGTTATCAACCTTCTAGTTTTCAACGTTTTAGATCTAAGTGAAACTCTCATCAAAAGCTTATAACATGCAACAAATCTTCATCAATCTTATATATTTTCATGTTAACTATACTCCATAAAATAGTAAGACCAAGATCTTGTCAATAACTTAGTCAAAATCATCAAAATATCACACACTATTCAATTTATTCCCAAAATGAACTATTCATGCATAAAATAACCTTTCACCCACCAAATGACCACTAGAATCAACATAAAACATACCAAAAGAAACTATACTTGAATAGGAACAACTTTTGTGAATGATAATTTGTGAGAAAATACTTACAACTGCTTCAAAAAAGTCAAGCAAAGTAAGCCAGAAAATTTACCTGAGAGCTTCTTTGGTTTTCTCTCCAAGAAAAGAGTTGGGAAGTGACCAAATGAAAGGGGAAATGATGTGGACGCCTCTTACAAATCTGGAGGGTGATATGAGGGTGTGAATGACACTTATAGTGATGGGGTGTCAGCCAAAACCGTGGGCAATACCATGTGCTACTGTAAATGGTTTTCAGCCAAGGAAGCTTCCTTGTGAAGGGTGGTGGTGAGGTGGCTTTTGGCCTTCCCATCAACCACTATTTGGGGCTGACTTGGGTAGTGAAAGGACTTCCATGACAGGGGAGAAACGTCCTCCACAAGCCTTGCCTTTGGTGGTTCAATTTTGTGGGCCTTAACCGAATGGGCTTCTATTTAGGGTTTCAACGGGGTTTGGGTGGCTATCAAGTCCAAATCTATTTTTTCTTGACCCAATAAAATTACCAAGGCTTAAAAGAATAAATAAGGATGTAAAAACATGAGTTAATCGCTTGTGGAAGTGATTTAATCAAGTGATTAAATACTAAGCTAAAACCAGGTTCAATTAGGGTTTGGAGACAAACTTTTAAAATTTGGAGAAACCATTTGGTGTAATACCCGAATCCTACTATGTATGTCCTTACGCATTTATTAATTATTTAAGTTCAATACTTTGAGATAAATACTTTTATTATTTTATTATTTTATTTTAAGATGGTTGTTGTAACAGCCCCCTAAAAATTTACTAGTGGAATTTATATTGATTTTAGGAATCTCGTGAAAACTTCATAAGTTTTTACGAATCGACCAATCACACAGGTTTTAGACTGTTAACATAGTCAGTGTTATCACTCACTATGATGCTAGAAATATGAGTTTAATTATTTGAGATAGTTAGAAGTGTCAGAATGTGTTTTGGTCTATGCCATTCAACTCAATTGATTATTTAGGATTTTATGGCGCAATAGCTCATTTTCATAATTTTGGACGAAACACATGTTCGAAATTGTGAAATTATCTTTAGGAGCATTTCGGGGTTGAATTTCGGTAAACGATTTTCACTATAGGTTAATATGAATATTTAGAATCTTTTAGTACTAAGTTTATTATGCATTTTTTTAGAGTGAATAGTAACCTCGATAAGCGCACCCTACAGTATTTTCAAAATCACAATGTGGAATGTCTAAATTAGGTTAGAGAAGTTTTATTTGGACACGTGGCAAGATCTTAGCCACATATAGTGAATAGTATTAAACACTTGGCACTATGAGGAACCATTAGACGGAATTGTGAAGGAAATCAAGGTGTGAGATCATGACACCTAAGCAAAACTTTGTTTCATCTGATCAACCAATTTGTGCCAGACCAAAGAGGGTTTCAATCCTAGTGAAACACTAAATGGTTGGAATCCAATTGAAACCCCAAAAGCTTGGTTGAAACCGAAACCCTAAACGATTTCCCAAACCCTAAAGTTGGCCTCCAAACCTTTTTTAATTCGATTTCTAGCAGTGTGTTTAATCACCTGATTAAATCACTTCCACATGCCATTAATTAATCAAATCCTTGTTATGACATCATTATCTAACCTTTTAAACCTTGAAAAGTTGATTGGGACAAGAAAAATTGGATTTGGGCTTGATAGCATCTTAAACTCAAACCAACACCCTTTAAACCCCAAATTGAATCCTACTTGGTTGAGGCCCACCAAGGCCCATGAATTTGGTCACCTTGGCAAACCTTCTTGAAGAAGTTTCCTCCCCCAAATGGCAAACCATTCACTGCCATTGGCTGCACCCAATAGTGCCTTGATGCGAATGAGAGATCCACCCCATCCACCTCCATATCTCACAGCTGCTGCAGGCAATTCTTGCTCCTCTCTATTCTCCACTTTATGTCACATAGCCACCTCCGATCAAGAGCCATTCAAGGCTATAACTTCCCCCTCCAAGAGTCTCAAGTCTTGCAAGACACATTTCACTCCCTTTTATCATTTCTTCACCCCATTCTTAGAGAGAAACTCAAAAGAGCTCTCTCGGGCAGATTTCTGGGACTTTTTGCGTGGAGATTTTCGACCATTTGTAAGTATTTATGCACGATTACTTCTGCATAGAAGTTGTTCGTATTTGAGTTTAGTTTCCTTGGAGATTTTATTAGTCTCATTCCATACACATTAGTTGGTCAAAAGAATTTTTAACCATGGAAATGTCATTTTGGGTGTGAAACTGGAGAGTATGTTATGTTTTGGAATTTTTAACCAAGCTAATGGACATATCATGGTCCGAAAAGTTTATAGAGTGTTTTTAGCATGTGTTTATGAATGTTCATTGAGGTTTTGTTTCATGAATAAAGCTTTTAATGATAGATTTCCTTAGATTTACAAACTTGAAAATTGGAAGTGGAAAAATAGTTTTTCTTTTGTGAAAGTTTGAATATTTCGTGGTTTAATCTTATTCCAAAAGCTTTGATATTTTTATGTGATGATCCTAAGCCTCTTATATACATGTTAGGATGTTACTTTGAAGATATTTAGTATTATTTTTAAAGATATTATTTTTCTACGCAAGAGGATTTCGGTTAGGCCTAAGATTTAATATTTTTAGATTAGATCCATGTTTTATTGAGTTTTACCCATGTAATTTTAAGTTTGATGGTCGGATCTTCTTTGGGACACATTTTTAAACCATGTGATGTTTTGGTTTGAAAATCACAAGTCTTTAAACCATGGATCAAGAGATTGATCAAAATTATATGAGCGAAAAGTTTCGGTGTTTGGACTAAGTGTAAAACCAAAAACTTCAAGTGTTGTTTTGTGATTTTTGGTAACTTTTGTTTGATGATTTAAAGCATGTTTGATCATTGGATGATGTTATGAATTTGTTAGAAGTAAGATTTAAGTTTTTGGAGTTTTTGGAGATGTTTTTATTAAAGTCAAAACTTGTGATTTTTGGGTCTTCTTACAAAAAGTTTGGTGTTGATGAGTAGCTTTTTCTTAATTGATATTTTAAGTATGTTCATAAACTTAGGATAGGAAGATCTTTGTTACAAAATTTTGGTTTAATCATGGGTTTTGAAGATGGAAGAAATTGCAACCAAAATCAAGAGAAATGGCTTATGAATGATTCGGGTATAGTGAGTTTTTCATAGTTGTGAATGGTTTTAAATTTTTCTGATTTAATATTTGAGTCTAGGATAAAATTTACTTGAGAAATGTAAATTTTGGTGATTTTTAGAGTTAGGATGTGAAATCTTTAAGTTAGGGGTAAAATGGTCATTTTTTCACATGAAGAGGGTAAAATGGTAATTTTACTCTAAGTTGTCTCTTTTCACATTTCTTATTGTTAGTAATTAAATTTCTAACTTTTAGAATACCCTCTTATAGTTCCTCGCGTTACGCGCTTTAGTCCCGTAGAAAGCAACGATCGACGTAAGTTAGCTCTTAACTTACTATCAGTTTATTATGTATGTGTGATGGGTAAGGAAACCACAGTCTATGTTTGTATATTGTTATATATGCCATGCTATGCCATGTCATCACATATTTATCTTTTACACGAATGATTCTGTCATGAAAATTGTATCTGTTACAGAATATATTTTGTCTCATTTTATTATCCATTGCAAGTATGTCACATTACGTATGCCATCTGTTACATGTATGTCATGTCATGTAATATTCACTGTCACATGTTACGCCATGTTACGAAATATTGTTTGCTCTATAGTATGCCATGTTACGAAATATTGTTTGTTATATGTATGTCATGTTATAAAATGTTGTCTATTACATTTAGGTCTCAAAGTATGTCATGTCAGTCGTCTTATGTTCATGTCACGTTGCGCTACATTAGGACTTCTGTCTTTTCGTATTCATGTCATCCCGTCCTGAATACTGTTTGTGTATCTTGAGAACAGTCTTGTTAAGTTATTCATGTCAATCACGACCCTAAGCGCTAGGATGTGGTAATATCCTAGTGGAACTCCTTTATTCACGCTGGAGTGTCTAAATAGGTGTGAAATTCCCTGGGTTGACGAAGTATAGTTAACAGGTTGCAAATGGGGACTAACTAGCTGGTCACCGGAGCGTGCCAAGCACTAACGCCGATGGAGCTACACTTTATTTTACATGTGTCCACAGCAAGTGTGGCACAAATAATTCATGGAGCCACAACAACTGTGGAGCATTCACTACGTGAGACACAACGATTGTGACATGTAGAATATGTGGGGCCACAACAACTATGGAGTAGGTATTGACGCACTCACCGTTGGTATAAATACCTGTATTGTGTTGCGGTAATTAGCAGGGACACACAGCTCAAAGGGACCCGTGTAGCACTCGTATGGTCACTTTTATTAATTAAGTCTATTGAATAAAATTCCAAGTTTATGTATTTCACGTTCAAGTCATATTTCACGTTATGTTATGTTCAAGTTCACGTTCATGTTATGTATGCTCACGTTCATACTATGTTTCAAGTCCATATCATGTTTCAAGTTCACGTTCATGTCAGGTTATGTTCATATTCATGTTATGTCATGTTCACGTTCATGTTATGTTTCAAGTTCACGTTTATGTTATGTTATGCTCAGGTTCATGTTATGTTCAAGTTCATATTCAAATTATATATGTTCACGTTCATGCTATGTTTCAAGTCCATGTTATGTTTCAAGTTCACGTTCATGCTATGTTGCCAGTCCATGTTACGTTTTAAGTTCATGTACATGTCATGTCACGTCAAGCTAAGTTTCAGTTTCAGTTTCAATTCAAGTTGTGTCATTTATGTCATGCTATATGTCAAGTTATGCTATGCTTACTTATGACTTTGATTATGCATTCTTGTTTTTACTGCCGTGCATGTATCATTAACCTGTGTGGAAGTTTCCTGTTAATTTGCTAAGATTTGTAATCAAATCTCATCGTGGTAGTCCCAATTACCATTCCCCCCGAATGTTAAACGATGTGTTAGGATCAGAGCAGAGAATAGACACTGGCAGACTGGTGGACGTTGACTAGACGTCATAGACGCAACACGGAGCTTACAGCCTCCATAGTTAGGTCTTTGGATAGTATTACGATATCGTTAGTCGAGTTACACAAGTTACTCAACGAACTAACCCAATAGTGTATTTTGGCAATGTAATTATGGAGCAAGGTTACCGTTGTTTTGAGATTACAGTCTTCTGAGACCGTGCTATAATCGTGGATGTTTATTTCGTTAAATATGCATGGGCTATGTTTTAACTATTTGGGATATTATAAGTTTGATGCTTAGTATTGCTCAAAAAAAGAAAAATTATCCGCTGCGAATATTGCATAATTCTAGATGCATGTTAGGAACGTTGCATCTTATATGTCATGAACGGGGGCAGGTAACTTTGTGTTGTATGTCCCGACACTTTCGATATTCATCCAATCCCAAGCGGAATCTGAGGGCGTCACAGGGTGGTATTAGAGTAATACGTCTTTGTGATTAAATCCACATGTCCTTAGAAAATGCTCCAAATATTAGGCTTGAAATTTTAGTCTTCATAAGGCTTGAATTTTTTTTTTTTTTTTTTTAAAAGTACGAGAGATCTCATACATGGTTGTAACACGAGTACTCATGTGTTTCAGGAAGTGACACATGACTCACGGTAGGATACCTCAGAATCCAGAGGAAGCCACAAATCAAGAGAATCAGAATCCCCCGATGGATGGAGGATTAGCTGAAGTTGTACGTCTGCTGGTTGACATGCTTAGACAACAGCAAGAGCAGGTACCCAGACCCGAAGTCAGGGGTTGTCTGTGTGAGAAGGTCTTGATCCATCGTTATCCAAACTTTTCTGGTAATGAAGAGCCACTGAAAGTCGAGAAATGAATTATGGATCTCGAAAGGACATACTAGATCTGTGGATGTACTAAGGACCAGAAGGTTCTATATGTTGGATACCTATTCTAAGGAGAAGCTGGAATATGGTGGGATACGCGAAGGCAGCTTCTAGTTAGGGAACTAGGAAGTTTGGCTGCACTGTCTTGGGAGAGATTTAAGGAAGAGTTCGACAACAGATTCTTCCTAGATTCTGTCAAACAGCTGAAGCACAGGAGTTCGCAACTTTAACTCAAGGCAGTTTGACCGTAGAGCAGTACGCTACTAAGTTTATGGCATTAGGAAGGTTTGCACCACACTTGATTTCTACTCAAAGGATGCACACACGAAAGTTTCAGGCTGGACTTCAACCAAGGATCCGTAGCCAAGTAGCTTGCCTAAAAATAGAGAATTACCAAGAGTTGGTAAACGTGGCCATGATAGCAGAGACAGAGTAGAAGGGTTCGACTACCCTGATCATTTCGGAAAGAAAGAGGACTTCATCATATGCTGTTGAAGAAAGTTCGAAAAGAAAAAAGATGTTTACTAGATTAGATAAAGGAAAAGGCATTGAGACTGGGAGCTCAATGCCGATCACATTTAGTGCAGTAAACACCATGGAGGCAAGTGCAGAATCGCGTTGGGAACTTGTTTCAGGTGCGGCCAACTGGGTCATATGATCAAAAACTACCCCAGTGTTGCTTTTAGGAATGAAAGAAATGAGATTTCTCTCAACAGCAGCTACAAACCAAAGTCGAGGCAGCACATGCCCATGAGAGTGTATGTTGTCACTCAGGGAGACGCAGATGCTGACACCCCAGGAACTGAAGAAGCTGGCACCGTCACTGGTATTTTTCTAAGACCTAGGTATTGTTAAGCTTATGTAAGGTTGATTTGATTGCAATTGATTGTCTTGTTGCATTATTGTTATTTTGGGGAATGTCAAGTCATTGAAGTTTGTAACTTGTACGCTATTGATTCAAGTGAGTCCCTGTTTTTAGTGATTGTGGTATCACACGAGAGTTTTGTTGGGAAGCCGAATTGTTACCCAAGTGGTAAGAGTAACAATTCTCAGTAAGAGTATTATTGTTCATATCAGTGTAGATATAGAATACCCTTTAGCAATTGGAGGAAGGATATTGAAGGTTGATAAATTAGTATTCCACATATTTGGAGTTGTTTTGATTTTAAGGATCCAAAGGAATTTGTGTTCGGAAGAGTAAAGTGTTTGTGAGAGGATTTGGTTCTAGTAGGATTCGCTTTTGATGGTAGTTATATCCAGCTGCCATTAAGTATTTTTGGCAAAATATTGTGTCTGTGGAAAACGTAGATCACCATTATATTTGAGACTTTTATATAGGTAGTAAATCTTGGTCTTGAGGATTTACGTAAACAGTAGGAACATATTCTTTTGATTAGAGTCAGAATAAGAGGCAACTTATAATAGATAGAAGAGCTAGGCCAATCATAAGAGAGAAAGTCTTGAGTTGAGGTTGATAGATGATTATTTATAGAGGTACCACCTAGGAGGAGGAACGATTCGTTGTGATTATGAAGGAGTAAGCTAGTCCTAGGCAGATAAAATTCCTTGAGGAAATAGAGAAAGTGAATTCAGTTTTGTATGTATTAAATTCTTCTAAATTGAACTGCGTGAATACTTGAAGTTTTAGATTTAGAGAGTATGCTGGTACGACTTAACCTACTTTGTGGAAGGCTTCCAGTCCAAATTGATAAGATTTGAGAGAGAGAGAGAGTTAAGAATGGTAGATTTATATACGTTGTGGATAATTCTTTGAATAGTAAGGAGAATAGTGATTTCATTTAATCAAGGATTCAGTATCCTAGAAGGTCAGTCTAGAAGTCATTAAGTTTAGACAGTAACCTTTGGGAGTGTTATACCCTTATGTTATAGTGATAATTATTTTGTGTAACCATGTGATGGTTATAGATAAGAATAGTATTGACAACGAGAGGAAGACATTACCTCAGGAAGAACGTTACCTGCCCCTTGAGCGTGATGAGGCATCTAGTGATGGACAGTAGGTTGGTAAGCAACTTATTCTTTTGAGCGTGTTTTATATTTGTACTTGTGTCGATTTCAAGGATGAAATCTTTTTCTTAGGAGGGGAGGGTGTAACAACCCTCTAAAAATTCACTGGTGGAATTTCTATTGATTTTAGGAATCTCGTGAAAATCCTATAAGTTTTTACAAATCGACCAATCGCACAGGTTTTAGTCTGTCAACATAGTCAGTGTTATCACTCACTATGATGCTCTAAATATGAGTTTAATTATTTGAGATAGTTAGAAGTGTTAGAATGTGTTTTGGTCTATGCCATTAGATTCAGTTGATTATTTAGGATTTTATGGCGCAATAGCTCATTTTCATAATTTCGGAAGAAACGCCTGTTCGAAATTGTGAAATTATTTTTAGAGACACTTCGGGGTTGAATTTTGGTAAACGATTTTCACTATAGGTTAATATGAATATTTAGAATTTTTCAGTACAAAGTTTATTATGCATTTTTTTGGAGTGAATAGTAACCTTAATAAGTGCTCCCAATGCAGTGTTTTCAAAATCACAGTCTGGAATGTCCAAATTAGGTTATAGAAGTTTTATTTGGACACTTGGCAAGATCTTAGCCACACATAGTGAATAGTATTAGACAATTGGCACCATGAGGATTTATGAAGGAAATCACGATGTGAGATCGTGCCACCTAAGCAAAACTTTGTTTCATCTGATCAACCAAATTGTGCCGGACTAAAGAGGGTTCCGATCCTAGCGAAATGATAAATGGTTGAAATCCAATTGAAACTCCAAAAACTTGGTTGAAACCGAAACTCTAAACGGTTTCCCAAACCCTAAAGTTGGCCTCCAAACCCTTTTTAATCCGATTTCTATCATTGTGATTAATCACTTGATTAAATCACTTCCACATACTATTAATTAATAAAATTCTTGTTATGATATCATTATCCAACCTTTTAAACCTTGAAAATTTGATTGGGTCAAGAAAAATTGAATTTGGGCTTGAAAACACTCAAACCCTAACCAAACCTCTTTAAACCCCGAATTGAAGCCCACTTAGTTGACGCCCACCAAGGCCCACAAATTTGGCCACCTTGGCAAAGCTTCTTGAAGAAGTTTCCTCTCCCACATGGCAGACCATCCACTGCCATTGGCTGCACCCAATAGTGCCTTGATGTGAAGGAGAGATCCACCCCCATCAACCTCCATATCTCACAACTGCTACAGGCAGTACTTGCTCCTCTCTATTCTCCACTTTATGTCACATAGCCACCTCAATCAAGAGCCATTCAAGCCTATAACTTCCCCCTCCAAGATTTTAAAGTCGTGCATGACACATTTCACTCCCTTTTATCACTTCTTCACCCCATTCTTAGAGAGAAACTCAAAATAGCTCTCTCGGGCATATTTCTGGGTCTTTTTGCATGGAGATTTTTTACCCTTTGTAAGTATTTTCGCATAATGAATCCTCATAAAATTTGTTAGTCTCTGAGTTTAGTTTTCGTAGATATCTTATTAGTCTCATTCCATGCTCATTTGGTCGGTCAAAAATATTTTTAACCATGGAAATGTCATTTTGGGCATGAAACTTAAGAGTATGTTATGTTTTGAAATTTTTGACCAAGCAAATAGACATATCATGGTCCAAAAATTTTAAGGAGTGTTGTTAGCATATGTTTATGAATGTTCATTTAGAAACTTGAAAACTGGAAGTGGAAAAACAATTTTTGTTTTGTGAAAGTTTGAATATTTTGTGGTTTAATCTTATTTCAAAGGCTTTGATATTTTTATGTGATGATCCTAAGCCTCTTATATACATGTTAGGATGTTATTTTAAAAATATTTAGTATTAGTTTTAAAGATATTATTTTTCTATACAAGTGAATTTTAGTTAGGCCTAAGATTTGATGTTTTTGGGTTAGATCCATATTTTATTGAGTTTTAGCCATGTGATTTTAGGTTTAATGGTAGGATTTTCTTTAGGACACATTATTAAACCATGTGATGTTTTAAATTGAAGATCCCATGTCTTTAAGCCATGGATCAAGAGATTGATCAAAGTTAGTTGAGAAAAAGGTTTCTGTGTTTAGATTAAGTGTAAAACCAAAAACTCGAAGTGTTGTTTTGTATGTGATTTTTGGTGACTTTTGTTTGACGATTTAGAGCATGGTTGATCTTTAGATGATGTTATAAATATGTTAGAAGTAAGATTTGAATTTTTGAAATTCTTGTAGATGTTTTTATTAAGGTCAAAACTTATGATTTAAGGGTTTACTTTTTGTTAAAAAGTTTGGATCTTCTTACAAAAAGTTTGGTGTTGATAATTAGCTTTTTCTTAATGGATATTCTAAGTATGTTTTTAAACTTAGGATAGGAATATCTATGTTACAAAATTTTGGTTTAATCATGGGTTTTGAAAATGGAAGAAATTGCAACCAAAATCAAGAGAAATGACCTTTGAATGTTTCGGCTATAGTGAGTTTTCCATAGTTGTAAATGATTTTAAATTTTTCAGGGTTGATATTTGAGTCTAGGGCAAAATTTACATTCCAAATATAAAATTTGGTAATTTTTAGAGTTAAGATGTGAAATGTCCAAGTTAGGGATAAAATGATCATTTTCCCGCATGTAGAGGATAAAATGATAATTTTACTCTAAGTTGTCTCTTTTCACATTTCTAATTGATAGTAATTAAATTTCTAATTTTTAGAATACTCTCTTACAGTTCCTTGTGTTTCGCGCTTTAGTCTCGTAGAACAAGACGATCGAGGTAAGTTAACTCTTAACTTACTATCAGTTTACTGTGTATGTGTGATGGGTAAGGGAACTACAGTTGATGTTCGTATGTTGTTATATATGTCATGTCATGCCATGTCATCACATGTTTGTCTATTACACGATTGATTCTATCACAAAAAACTTATCTGTTACACAATATAATCTGTCTTATTTTATTATTCGTTGCAAGTATGTCACATTACGTATGCCATCTATTACATGTATGTCATGTCACGTAATATTCATCGTCACATGTTATGCCATCTTATGAAATGTTGTCTGCTACATGGTATGCCTTGTTAAGAAATATTGCCTTTTACATGTATGCCATGTTATGAAATGTTGTCTGTTATATTTATGTCTCAAAGTATGTCATGTCAATCGTCGTACGTTCCTGTCACGTTACACTATGTCAGGACTTCTGTCTTTTCGTATTCATGTCATTTCGTCCTGAATACAGTTTGTGTATCTCGAGAACATTTTTGTTAAGTTATTCATGTCAATCATGACCCTAAGCGCTAGGATGGAGTAATATCCTAGTCGAACTCCTTTATTCATGCTGGAGCATCTAAATAGGTGTGAAATTCTCTGGGTTAACGAAGTACAGTCAATAGGTTGCGAATGAGGCCTAACTAGCTGGCACCGGAGCGTGCCAGGCACTAACGCCGATGGAGCCACACTTTATTTTACATGTGTCTACAGCAAGTGCGGCACAAACAATTCATAGGGCCACAACAACTGTGGAGCATTCACTACGTGAGACACAACGATTGTGACATGTAGAATATGTGAGGCCACAGCAACTATGGAGTATGTATTGACGCACTCACTGTTGGTATAGATACCTGTGTTGTGATGCGGTAATCAGCAGGGACACACAGCTCAAAGGGACCCGTGTAGCACTCATATGGTCACTTTTATTAATTAAGTCTATTGAATAAAATTTCAAGTTTATGTATTTCACGTTCAAGTCATATTTCACGTTATATTATGTTCAAGTTCACGTTCATGTTATGTATACTCAAGTTCATGCTATGTTTCAAATCCATATCATATTTCAAGTTGACGTTCATGTTAGGTTATGTTCACATTCATGTTATGTCATGTTCACGTTCACGTTATGTTTCAAGTTCATGTTTATGTTATGTTATGCTCTCGTTCATGTTATGTTCAAGTTCATGTTCAAATTATATATGATCACGTTCATGCTATGTTTCAAGTCCTTGTTATATTTCAAGTTCACGTTCATGCTATGTTACTTGTCCATGTTATGTTTTAAGTTCACGTAGATGTCATGTCATGTCAAGCTAAGTTTCAATTTTAGTTCAAGTTATTTCATTTATGCCATGCTATATGTCAAGTTATGCTATGCTTATATATGACTTTGATTATGCATTCATGCTTTTACTGTCATGTATGCATCATTAACTTGTGTGGAAGTTTCCTTTTAACTTGCTGAGATTTGTAATCAAATCTCACCTTGGTAGTCCCAACTACCACTCCCCCGAATAGTAGGCAGTGTGTCGGGATCAGAGTAGGGAACAGACACTGGCAGACTGGAGGAGGTTGACTAGACATCATAGATGCAATGCGGAGCTTGCAGGCTCTATAGTTAGGTCTTTGGATAGTATTCCAGTATCGTTAGTCGAGTTACGCAAGTTACTCAACGAACTAGCCCAATAGTGTATTTTGGCAATGTAATTATAGAGTCGGGTCTCCGTTGTTTTGAGATTACAGTCTTCTGAGACCGTGTTGTAATCGTGGATGTTTATTTCATTAAGTATGCATGGGTTATGTTTTAACTATTTGGGATATTATAAGTTTAGTTTTTAGTATTGCTAAAAAAAAATTTATCCGCTGTAAATATTGCATATTACTAGATGCATGTTAGGAACATTGCATCTTATATGTCATGAGTGGGGTCAAGTAACCTTCACTTCGGATCTTCCTTCTTCAAGCCAATTTCTTCTCTTTCCTAAGCTTAAGATCCAACCGAAGTTTCTTCAAGGAGGACGATTTTGTAGGTGAGTTTCTATGATTCAAGCTTTTAGTTTGGGATCTTGGATCTATGGGTTTAAACTAGGGTTTTTTTAAGAAACTTTCCTGCTTGTGTTCCAGCCGTGAATCTTCAGATTTCCTCTTCCTCTTCTCGTTTAATGCTTGTTTCCATATCTTGAAAGGGAAGCCAAGTCAGGTAATGCTCTTGTCCTTAGGATTTCTTGCGGATTGAAATTTTGCCAAGCAAACTCGTGCCATGTATTTGGGGTTTTTGAATTTCTGTGCTAGTCAATTGTTGTGTGGTAGTTTCTAGACAGATTTCTCATTTGTTTCCTCTAATAGTTGTTCTAATTGGGTGGTAACCGAGTAGAGGAATGATAGCTTTTATGTGTTATGCTCTGTTTTTGTGTTCCAACCGTGTGTTTTTGCAAGCCATTTTGTTGTAGTCCTTCCTTGTATTTTCTCAAGTTTAAGCCATGTTTTAATTATGTTAAGTCTTGTATTTATGTGTTAAATTAATAGAGTTCAGGTTTATAATTTTAGACATACTTTTCTCAAGGTTTATAGTCTAAGTAAGCCACTAAGAATTTTAATTAAACTAGTAAGCTTGCTTTGGGAATTCTGAGTTGACGAGTGTTGTATCCATTATTTATGCTATGTTTTCAGAAAAATGTGATGATTTTCTTAAGTTTTCTACAACTCTAGCATTGTTTTAATTATGTAGTTAAGATTTTAGTTAAGTAAAGGATGTTTAAGAGCATGAATGTACTAAGACCTGCTAGTTGCCCATGCACTGCAGAATTTTCTACTATGAGCTCTGTTTTGGGGCTTAAACCAACCCATTTCATCCTCTTTGTTCAATTTCACCTTTTGTTTAACCGAAGTTAAATTTTAGTATGAAAAACCATTAAAAAACAAGTGACAAAAAATCAACCCTCTTGTGAGCATTAGCCCTTTTGTTAGATTTACCTTCCATACGATATTAAAAAGTCATCAAATGCCCTCTTTGATGAAAATTTCAGACTTGTAGCAATTTTTTGTTCCTTTCCCATCTTAAATAAATGCCTACCATCTATACATTCCTAATCTATGATTTCCATCTATCCTTCATATAGAAATCAATGGCCCTTAAAGAGGCAGCAAGCATGTTATTTACTTTCATGTGTTTCTTTAAAATATTTGGAATGAGGATTTTAATATTTTGGCATAGTGACATGTATGGTGGGTAGCTAGATGGGTTAAGGAAAACACTTTAATTCCAATTTGGAATTTAAGTGAGCGTGTAGGGGTGTTGGTTAGTAAAGCTTAAAGTGAGATGAATATTAATGTGTTTATCCCATTTCATTGAATAGGAGTTACTTTCAGATTCAAGGAAACCACTAGTAAAGCATCAAGGTAAGTAGCTATGACCATACTCCTTACACAAAGTTCTCTTATGAAAGAATGTCTCTATCTCTCTCTCTCTCTGTTTTCAAATGTTCTTCTAAAGAAAGAGTAAATGTATATATTATGTAAAAGCCTTTCTTGGTAGCCCCTATTAAGCAATATATTGATTAATATTGTGTGTATGTGTATAAGGTAATGCATCATGAGATTTTCATACATGCTCTCTCTTAAATAACTACGCCCTACTTATATGTAGCATGGCATGAAATGCTCTTTTTCAAAGAAACGCATATGCATTTGGACTAAGGAAAGATAATGAAAACGTTTGACTGCAAAGAAAGGAAAGAAATGCAATGAAGGTTAACGTATGAAAGTACATAACGACCACATCAATGAAAAATGTACCAAAGGAATGGGCAGATTGAAATGCCGAGTAAGTAGTACTGGTAGTGCGCCCAGTACTGCCCCCCATGAAAGGGATTCCCAACCTATGGCCATAGGTGGAATCCAAGTCCAAAAGACCGCTAACCCCAACACACGGGACGTAATAGTGTGTACCGGCCAAAGAAAGTGAAACATAAAAGTATAGTTATTTCTTAAAATTTTTATGCATGAAAGTAAGGTTTATTCCTTAAACTGATTATGCATAAAAGCATTGTCAAGAATTAGCAAATGTTTATGTATGCATGTTTTCAAAGAAAATATTATGTGATTAATAAGTTAACAGCATGGTGTACTGCTTACTGAGTATTAGACTAACTTTGTGTTTATGTTTTAAACGTCCAAGTATTGATGGAAAGGCTGTGGAGCCGGGCACTACCGAGGAGGGAGGGGCTGATTATAACACCCCATTCCCGTAGGCTAGGAGTGTCACGTGTTTTTCATAAAATAAACCCGGCAAGAGATCTCAAATTTAAGAAATGAACTTAAGATTTATTTTGTAGAAAAATGACTAATAAAATATCTTCCAAAAATATTAAATGAATAATCTGAATAAAATTTATGTCATAAAAGTAATTTTATTCTAGAAGGTCTGAAACTAAATCAACTCCTCTTTCTACTCTTGGCCTGCCTGCTCGTGTTTATCATCCTTACGTAGGTGGTTAAAAACATGAAATAAAACTAAAATGAGTCGAAAACTCAACAAGAAATCCATCACAACGTAAACATAATAAACATTAGGTTTTTATAAAATTTTTCATGCTGAGAGTTTAAATTCATGACTCTTCATACTGATACTTATGCTATACATGACTGATTTATCTAAATTAACTGACTGATCTAATTTAAATATTCTTAACATAATAATTTTATTAAAATTTTACTAAATAGATAAAGGAATATTAACAAAATATTAAGCTCAATAGTATACTTTAAAATATATTTCAAATTCTTTAAACACTTTCTTATATAAATGAGTCTTTGACTAATATATTTATTAAAGTAAAAATTTTACCTTTAAAATATTAATATTAAGTCCAATAAAATTACTAAAAAGATGTTGAAATAATATAAGATCAAGTCCAATTTAAAATAAAGTCTATTTAAAAATCATTAGAATCTGTAAGAGTTGCAATCTGGCCTATAATAATATTACTATATGAGTCCATCTAAATAAGTCCAGAACCTGCACATAAGGACTTAGGGCCCAAGGGCCCATCTAGAGTTCCTCTGGAAATCAAAACACATAGGAGTCGGGACCAAAACAGAGAACTCGAAAGAGAGAGGCGAGCGATACTCACAGAGAGGAGTTGATCCGCGACGGTTCTAGTGACAAGCGAGGGTCACGACGGCGCAACTGGGTGGTCCTCCGAGCATGGTGGTTCGATTTAGTGAGAGAGAGAGAGAGTATTAGAGAGAGAAACTGTTAAACCAAAAATATTAGGGAGAGAAACTGGTGGTCGACGACGATGGGCTTACTGGAAGGGAGAGGGCTCGACGGGGCTGAGCTGGTCGGCAGTTTTTGTGGCCGAGGAAAGGGTGGTCTGCCGTGGTAGCTGCTGGTTGCTGGGAGGGAGGCTATGGTGGCTACTGGACAGATTATAAAAGTATTTTCGTGTGTTTAAAATAGAGGGTTTTCGTGGATTTTATAGACAAGGAAAGGGAGGGTTTATGATAGGATTTTTGGTTTCCTATTAGGATTTAGATTTATCAATTAGGAGATAAGGATGAGTATGACGTTAGGATTATAAAATCAAGAGACGAGGTTTACGGGTGGAGATAGGAAGAAATAATATTTAAATTCAAACCAAAACTCTATTGGGACGAAAAATCTAATAAAATGATAGTAGTAATTATTAAAATTAATAAATGTAAAAAATCTGATAAAATAATAATAATAATAATAATAATAATAATAGAATATTTATAGTTATATGAAAAATACATAAAACTTATCTTATGGTCTAATCTTAGGATCGGGTTATTACACTAATGCTTAGTGTTCACATGTCGGTTTGACCTTTTGATGATAATGGTTTATGGTTTTTATGTTTTAGGATGGGTCCCGTGTTGGGATGGACGTTTTGTTGATTTAACTTTAAGACAATATCTTTTGGGTATAATGTAATTTCTATGATAGGGCGATGGTAATGGTGTAACTTCTATGGTGGGGTGATGGTAAGCCCTCATACGATGGCTTAACACCTTTTGTATGTATTGTAGGGACTGAGTCCCCTCATATTTAGAATTAGTTATGTTTTGATGAATGAATGATGGACTCTGAGAGTCCTTTATGTAAAATGCTGAACAGATTATCTATCAGGTGTTTCCTTTTTAAACTAGAAGTGCAGAGTACATGTGTGGTGTTCACGCATACCCCTTATTACCTTTGTAGAAAAAAATAAAAAAAAATACAATAATAATAAGGTTTGCATCTACAGATATAATAAGGAAAGAACAGATAAAGGGTCACAGCCTCGTCCCAGGTTAGGGCGGGGTTGTGACATTTGGGGTTTCGGTTTTCACTAAGATTTTAGAGTTTTAATTGGATTCCAAGTATTTAGGGTTTCACTAGGGTTGAAACCATCTTTGGTTTGACACAAATTGGATGGTTGGATGGAATAGGGTTTTGCTTAGGTGGCAGATCCCAAAGCTTGATTTCCTTCACATTTCCATCTCATTGTTCCTCTTGGTGCCAAGTATCCAATATTATTTAGAAAGTGTGGCTAAGATCTTGCTAAGAGTCCAAATAAAACTTCTTTAACCTAATTTGGTTATTTCACACTATGATTTTGAAAACACTGATCTAGGTGCTAACATCGAGGCTATTGTTCACTCCAAAAAAGTAAAAAAAAAATTTACACTATAAAATCCTAAATAATTATACTAACCTCAAAGTGCAAATCATTTATCAAAATTTGACCCCAAAATCTCTCGAAAAAAAATCAAAATGCGTTTTCGAACAAGCGTATTCTAAAAATCAAAAATCATTTTATTGCGCCATAAAATCCTAAATATTCATATGAGACTAAAAGCACAAACCGTTTCTCATTCTCACACTTCTAAATACCTCAAATAAATAAAATTACATTTCTAGCATCATAGTGAGTAGTAAGATTAACTATGATGACAGACTAAAACATATGCGATTGGTCGATTCTTGAAAAGTTTTCAGGATTTTCACAGCATTCCTAAAGCCTAAAAAATTCATCCACTGAATTTATAGCGGGCTGTTAAAATCACAACTCGGCTTCTTCCATTATTATTAAACTACATTGGCATCCAGGTTTCCCAATAGAACATGAAACCAACATCTCACAGAATCTCAACAATTACTCAACGCTTTTCTTCTTCTAGATTGACATTATATTCCTCAGAATATTAAGAAGACTCGACATTTTTATAAATTCATACTAGTAAACACGGATTTGATTATTATCTCTAAAATCTCATGCAATCTACAAGTCCAATCTTCTCTCCCTTCACTTCATATTATTTTTTTTCACAAAATTACCATTAAACAAGTTCTTACTTTAGAGCAATGGGAAAAAAATCCTTATTTGCTAATTAGATTTTTCCAACCTTATGATCCTCCTTGTTTTGACTATTATAATTACCAACAGGCATGAACAAATACATTTAAAAAAAAAACATCATTCATGGTTTCCCCATTTTGATAAATTACAAGAAATAAAAGTGTAGTACTACATGTACTTACAATTTTACTTACAAAACTCATTTTATTAGTTTTATTTTAAAATTCAAAATTTGAATTTAAATTTCATAATTTTCAGCATATCAGTAACTGACATATGGATAAGTTTTTTGTAAATTTTTATTATGTGCATTTAGCATTTCCCATAAAAATAATCCCACGATGGTTTTTACTATGGTGAGGTTATTATGGACTAGAATTTTCTCTCATTCCCATCCCACTCCAAGAAAGTTTTAAAATTTTCTCATTACAAAATGGTTGTGGTCCTACACTAGAGCATTGTCTTCTTCTCTTATTTTTTCTTAAGGAAAAATTGAATTGAATCATGAAATGGGAATACGTTAATAGCCCAGATCCGTCTTCCCACATTGTCAAGTTCTTAGCCCGTCAAGTCTACATCAAATGGTGGGAAAAGTATAATTATGAACATATCATAAAGACGGTCTCCCAAACTAACAAAGTTCTTGAAGTCTTGGTTCAGCGTAGTAGATTCCAAGCTCAATTAGCATCAATAACCAGCAAAAAGGAATTAAATAAATTAGCAAAGGCAATATCACAAGTCTTAGATAGTGATGGTGAGAGGAAGACCCACCACTGGGTCAATCTCAAGCCAGACAATTTCCAGTTCAACTGACCTCTCCATCAAAGTAGACCAGATTATCTCCAACCCAATAGGCCTCACCCTAACAGGCTTCGTCCTTCCATCCAGTCCATCTAATCCAAGAAGCTCAAGATCCATTTGACTTGGATCTTTCATATTATGAGCTTCAAATCATGCCATAAAGAAAATATGGATTCTTCAAGACAACTTTTACTATTCAATCAGACAATGCAATCTCTTCAATTATCACTCTAGCATAAAATTATAGATTTTTATTGTTTCAGTTGATGCATCAAGACAAACAGCCTAGTCAAGGAATTATCATTATTGATTTTTATTATTTTTGCAGAAGCATTAAGACAAACAACCTCGTCGAATCACCATTATTGATTTTTACTATTTCAGCTGATGCATCAAGACAAATGGCCTCATCAAGGAATCCCATCCATTTTTTATTCTTACTACATCAAGTTCACTCACTGATTATCCCATTATTGTACTTTTACTGTTTGGATGTCTATATAAGGAGACTTAATGTAACGTTCATCCTTGTGGTGGGACTTTAGAAAATGATTTTAAAAAAATGAGACGGAAATTATTGAACTTTTAAAACTTTTTCCTTCCCTTCCCACGATATAAAAGATTCTACAGTTAAAATTTAAAACTTGCATTTATAAATCTAAGAGAGAGTTTTGCAGCGAAAATCATTAAACTAAAATATTAGTTCTTTTACAAAAATAAGATTTCATATATTACACAAAAGGTCTAGGCTTTCGTCACCTTTTCTTTGAGCCATGTCTGTCATGATACTTCGTCATCATTTCATTCCTGGGTGGGGTACACATAAAAATAAAATGAGTCGAATACTCAGTAAGCTTTACTTCATACTGTAAAAATATATTCACATAGGTTTTCATTCATGCGTTCACCATTCATATACATATTTTACGTAAAACATTTTTTTTTCTTTGAAAACATTACAAGGTAGGGTTTTTCTTTTAAAAAGGTTTTCATTCCTCAAAACACTTCCCACCTTGTACTTTCCTTTGTAAAACTAAAACCTTTAATGCATACAATTAATCTTATCGCTTTTCCTCTGACCGGTACACATTGTTACGCCCCGTGTGTTAGGATTAACAGTCTTTTGGGAGCCAATTCCACCCGTGGCCGCGAGTTGAGAATCCCTCAATCAAGGGGCAGTACTAGGTGCACTATCAGTACTACTTACCCGGCATTGCAATCAACCCAGTCATTTGGTACCATCATTCATTTATCAGTCATGGCCATTACGTAGTTTCATACATTAAAACATTCATTTCCTTTTAGTCATTTCCTTTCCTTTCATTCATTCATTTCCTTTTCATCAGTTCATTTTATTTCATAAAACATCTTTTCATAATCACAAAGCATAAAACCCCATCATTCATTTCATGGAACATACATACAATACATACTACATATAGCATCCATTCACATGGGTACAACTATTCTTGGGGTGCATAAAAATGGGCTGCTAAAGAAGGCCATTATATACATATACTTAAACCTTAATACCTTAGCATAGATTCATAAAGCATTTTCATTCTAAGAAACATTTATTTTCTTTTCATTTCATAAAAGAACAATTTTTCATAAAAGCATTTTATAAGACATTCATTTTCATTTTCATTTTCATATCTTTAGAAAACTCTAAAAGAGTATGAACGTAATATGTACCTGGACTCCATGCTATGCACATTTCGTCCAGTCCGTTCATGTGCATGTCAAATTGTAACCTACATGCATTCACAACCTTCCATCATTTCCTTTTCACTTACAAGAACATTAAGAGTAAAAACTTAATAAAACTATCCCTAACTCTTAGTCCATTCTCTCCCTAATGTCTTTAACCTCCAATTGGTTCTTTACTTAGACTTCTCCCTCTGAGACCAATCATTGTCCATATAACCTTCATTATCTATTTACTTGCATACTCCTCCATAAGAATTCCAATTGTACAAACTTACACCTCTAGGTATTCAAAATATCCATCTCATTTCACTTACACATGTCATCATCCAATTCTTGAAGTATAACCCTTGCCATACATCTTAAGCCTAACTACGAATCTGAAATCCCGACTTCATTTTCTGACTAATAAAGTGAACTTCCATGCTTCTCTTTAATCTCCAACCATTATTCACAAGCCTACAACTTAATCCCACTTTAACATAAAATCCAGCTGCAGTCACAATTCCAGTTCTTAAACAATACCCTTTCCCCGTACCTAATCCAATGCACATTAACCCAAGTCCCAATTCACTTCCTCACATCCAAATGCATAACACAAGCCAATTAAGTATACCAATACAACCAACCCAAACATACATGGGTCATACCCCTTTATCACTTAAAATCAACATATAATCCATTTAAGTACCCACTTATTCTTATAAATGACATCCATACATAATACATTCAAGTTACATACTCTGCCCAAATACATATCATTCACTCCCTTGCAATCCAAACCAATACACCCAATACATGAAATCTGCTCATACCATTTATAAACCTACACCACGCATTCACAAACACAATCACACACCCAATCCTGGCACTTCACTCCATCTACAACTTCAAGTTAATTCCCCAGCACTACACACTACACACAGTCACTTCACAACCTACTCCGTTCACAATTCAACATATTCACAACACCATTCAATTTAAGCTTCACAAACACCATAGTTCTAAATGTAAGGGAATAGATATTATACCATAGCGAGGGGCTGAAAGCTTGCGTTGCTTACTGTCCAGCATGATCTCATGGTGTCAAAAGCCACTGGTTTGGGCTGAGCACGATGGTGGAATAGGAGAAGGGCTAAGCTAGAATTTGGTGTTCTGACTATGCGTGGAGTGGAGGAGGGCAGGGATGGCACGACTGAGGCCATGGTGGAGAGAAACAGAGGAGAGGGGGAGAGGTGTGGATCTATGGAGGGGAAAGGGCTTGGTTGCAGTGGTGGGTGAGGTGACCTTTGTGGAGGGCTCGTGGTGATGCTAGCGGCGGCACTGGGAGGAGAAAGGGGCTGAGCCAAAGAGGAACAGAAAAGGAGTGAGAGAGAGAGGCCTCGGGCACACGATGGTGGGCATTAAGGAGGGTGGCAGCCTTGTTGACATGAGTGGCAACGCCTGTGGCTTGCAGCATCCCTCGTGGTGGCGACTAGCTAGGAAACCGAGAGAGGAGAACTTGGGGGCTGAGCCTCGAGAGGAAGAGAGAGGATCAAAGGAGATGTGGAGCCGGGGGAGGAGGAGGAGGTGGTCGGCGACGAGGTGCCAACGGTGTAGCGTGACTGGGCTGTGACGGTTGCGATGGGCAGCGTTGGAGAAGAGAGATCGGGCTGGGGGACGGTGACGGCTGGAGGGAGAGAGGGGGAAGAAGAAAGTGGGGGAAAAGTTAGGGTTTGGGTAGTGAGAATATCGTATTGAGAATGTTTGTGAACAGTAGTGAAAAAGTAATGAAAAAGTAATAATAGAATATTAAATAATAGTCAAAAGTAAAGAATAGTAATAAAAAGTAGATGAAAAGTAATAATAAAGTAATGAATAGTAATAGAGAATGTTGAGATACTCGAGGTTCTTTTGGTACCCAAACCTACGAGGATGGTGGAGATTTAAACACTTAAAATAAATTAACTAAAAATAGAAATACCATAGGATTAATTTAAAATCCAACTTTGATTCTAAACATATAATCTTTCATTATAAAATAAAATGATGAAGTTTATTAAACATTATTAAGAGAAATAAAACCATATAAATAAACAGAGTTTTTAACATAAAATAAAATAATGAATATTCAATAACACTCTTAAAGAACTAAAATCATTTAAATAAAATGATTTGCTAAAATTATATATTATTTTTATGGCTCCAAAAATATAAAGAGGCTTACCTTCAAATTGGGCTTGGTTCAATAATACAAAAAATATTGTAACAGCCAACTAGAAATTCAATGATGGAATTTCTATAGGCTTTAGGAACCCCGTAAAAACACCGTAAGTTTTCACGATTCGACCAATCGCATAGATTTTATTCTGTCAGTATAGCTAGAGTTATCACTCACTATGGTGCCAGAAGTGTGATTTTATTTATTTGATATAATTAGAAGTGTCATATTCAGATATGGTCTGGGCCATTAGACTCAATTGATTATTTAGGATTTTATGACGCAATAATCTCATTTTCAATTTTTGAATGAAACATTTGTTCGAAAATGCACTTTGCTTATTTGGAGGCACTTCGGGATTTTTTTTTATAAACGAATTTTATAGTTACATTTACATGAATATTTAGGATTTTACAGTGCAAAATTTATGTTTCACTTTTCCAGAGTGAATAGTAACCTCTATCGTAGCATCTAGTACAGTGTTTTCAAAATCACAGTATGGAATGTCCAAATTTGGTTAGAAAAGTTTTATTTGGACACTTGGTAGGATCTTAGCCACACTTGGTGAATAGTATTTGATACTTGGCACAAAGAGGAACCATGAGTTGGATTATGAAAGAATTAAGATGTGAAATCATGCCACCTAAGCGAAACCCTATTCTTTTTTCATCTGATCAACCAAATTGTGAGAACTAAAGAGGGTTTCAACCCTAGTGAAACCCTAATAGTTGGAATCCAAATGAAATCCCAAAAGCTTGGTTGAAAATCGAAACCCTAAACAATTTTCCAAAACCCTAAAGTTGGCCTGCAAACCCTATTTGATCTAATTTCTAGCATTGTCTTTAATCACTTAATTAAATCACTTCCATATGCTATTAATTCCTCAAATTCATGTTATAACATCTTTATCCACAGTTCTTCTATAGGTAGTCAAGTTGGCGCACACCTTGTGCACCCCTGCTGACATGATAGGGCATTAGGACGTTAGGCTCTAGATACCACTTGTAATGTTCCTATAATTTCTATGTTGGGAAATGGATAGGGAATATGTAAATCTAGGTTGATAGGTGATGGGGAAATGATTGCAGGTGACCTGTTTGTGAAATGATTGTTGAAACTGGAATGGAAATGAAAATGATATAGGGTTCTTCGAGGGCCCCTTAACCTCCAAAAGCTTCAATTCAATATTCTTGATGATAAAATGTCAGATAGTATTTCTTATGCAAGGACTGATTCTAATACCCAACAGGAGTAACTGACCAAAGCAGTAACATATGGACACATGTCCTGACTCTTAACAGAATAAAGCAGAAAATGAAATACAACGTTCTAGAAAACTTAAAGAAATACAAATACGGAATTCAAATTAACTGAACTAAATAACAAACGGTGAGTTTTAATAACCCACGAAACGGTGCGTCTTGGACATAATGAAATTGTGCGTGCGGCTTGGGTGACACGGTGACCTTCAATCTTGGCTGCTGCTGTGCGTTTTGGTAACTAGTGTTTTACTTCAATTGACTTCCATACGAAATTGACTTGACTTCACTTTCACCTTGTCTCTCAGTTGTCTTTGATGTCGTGTAACCCTAACTCCTCTGTAGTTCGTCTTCTACTCCATGGCCTCATAACAATCCTCCCCCGTTAAAGGACCTTGCCCACAAGGTGCGAGTAGAGGTCCTTCATCTTTGACAGTGATTCCCAACTATTGTTTTCTGAAGAAGCCCCAACCCATTTGATGAGGACCTCCGTGACGACGTGGTTGCCTTGTTGTTTGAGACGGCTCTCGATGACGCTCTCAGGCTTGGGCTGTATTTCCCCCTCATTATTTACTGGAGGGAGTGTGGGAAGAGGATAGATCTGGTTCCCTAGTTTGGGTTTCAAGCAAGAAACGTGGAACACAGGATGAATGCGTGAGGTCTTCGGTAAATCCAGTTTGTAGGCCACTTTCTCCACCCTTTGCAATACTTGGAACGAGCCATAAAACCGGGGAGATAGCTTGAGGTTGTGGCGTGTAGCGATGGAACTCTGCCGATAGGGCTGCAAGCGGAGGTAAACCCAATCTCCCTCCTCAAACTCACGATATGATCTTTTTTTATCCACATAGTATTTCATTCTTTGTTGCGATTGCTGTAAATTGTGTTGGAGTAGAATTTTGATCTAGTCTCTTGTAATCAAATGTTGATCCACTATGTCAGTAAGGGCTGTCCCGGGAATATAAGAGTTGAGTCTAGGTGGACAGTACCCATATAAGGCCTCAAATGGGGAAATTTTGGTCGAAGTGTGGTATGATGAATTATACCACCATTCGGCCATCGGTAACCATTCTACCCAGCTCCTAGGTTTATCACCAGCATAGAAGCGTAAGTAACCTTCCAAGGACTTGTTAAGGGCTTCAATCTGGCCATCGGTTTGTGGATGGTAGGCTGAGCTGTGGTGTAACACAGTTCCTTGCAACTGAAATAAGGTCTTCCAAAAAGTACTCAGAAAAATTGGATCACGATCCGAGAGGATGACCTTTGGCAGCCCAAGTAGTTTAAAATTTTCCTTAAAGAATGATTGTGCAACCCTAGCAGCTGTGTATGGGTGTGCCAATGCTACAAAATGGCCATATTTGGTCAGTCAATCAATGACTACCAAGATTACATTGAACCCTTGTGATTTAGGTAAACCTTCCACAAAGTCTTGTGAGATTTCCTCCCAAGCTTGTGAGGGAATTGGAAGGGTTTGGAGCAGACCAGGGGTAAAATGGTCTCAGTTTTATTTACCTAGCATGTATCACATTCCCGGACCAAACGCTTGATGTCCTTCTTCATCCCTTGCCAATAGAAGTCTCTTTTTGCTCTCTGGTATGTCTTCAAATAGCCCGAGTGGCCTGCTTAGGGATTTGAGCGAATATAGCTGAGGACTTTAGCCTTGAACAAGGACTGAGGATCAATTATCAACCTGTCTTTTTTGAAGAGTAACTGTAACACCTGGGCCTAGCGCCAAGGTTTTTTTTTTATTATTATATATTTTGGGTTAAGAATGTGAAAAATCCAGTTTAAATTTTTTTTAACATACTATTTTATGCGCCGAGAAAATTTAGGGAAGAACCCATTTATATTTTTGATTCACTACATTATTTTTTTGGACCATAAAGCCCAAGCCCATGTTATCTTAGTTTCAGACTCCACGATTCTACACAGTTTTACATCGGTTTTATCCCTATACACGCACATCTCCCTCTTTTCTCTAGAGTTTTTCGTATCGCCCTTTAAAATATATTTAAGCACTTATCATCACATGCACGTACGCCTCTATATTCTCCTCATTTTGTGCTGTTTTGTTTCAAACATCTTTTTATTCACACGGCAACTTCACAGTTCATCGGATAGCCCCACAGTTTTCTCGTCGTGCACGACTTCATCTAGTGCGTTTTACTCGTCCATTTCTCCATGGCATGAACGTCCCTATCCCCGCATCATTCACGGCAACTGTTGTGTAATAGATATACATATATATACTCACGTTTAACAGTTCCTCAATTTGATCAAACTCGGGTTGCCGCTTACACTTTTCTATCCCCAACAAGTCGCAGCCTATCTCTCCTACTGCACACTCCTCCCCAAAAATAAACAGCAGCCATGATTCCTCTGCAGCACAACCCTTTTCCACCGTAAAGGACCATCACCCAGGGCCCAAAGCCTCACCATAGCCACTTCTTCTCCTCACTGTGACACCTTACCCTCAGCGCAGCCGTGCAACACCCAATCATTGGCCAAGCCGGTAGCGCATCACGGGTTGATTCTCCGTGACGTCGCTGCCCTACCACACGAACTCACAGGCAGCAACTCCTCCTTGCAAGCAGTGCACCACCCTCCAGGCAGTCCTCGCAGCCACGAAAAGCCAACCACCGTCGCCCAGCCGTTGAAGGAGGAACACACGACATACTCTGTTTTTCCACTCCCGAAACAGAGCAGTCTTTGCTCAAGTCATTCCACTGAGCTCCTCCGCTGGCCTCTCCCTCTCCCTGTGCCCCTCGGTTTTTCAACCATGTTACAAGACGGAAACCTCCGCACGTAGCTCCCGACCAATCGCACACATTCTCGTTGTCCCACGGTGAGCTCTCTCCCCTTCCGTATGCCATACTCTCGCATCGTGTTTCTCTCTCTCACTTATCTCTCTCTCTCTCAGTGCCTCACCACCATGACCTTCTTCGCCGCATCGCGCGCAGCTCCTCCCTTCGCTGTGAGTACCTCGCGCCTCTATCCTCGCCGATTGTTCGCTGTGAGATTGCATGAAGCGTTTCCTTTAAAGTCTACGTAAACTTAGATTTTGCATAGTATTTGGATATGGAATTACAGTTTTACTCTTATTATTAGATGGGTTCAATTTGAACTTTTTGTTTATATTAAATCTGTTTTTACGTGGTTTATGCTGGTGGTATAAGAAATTTTACAGAAAATAAATAGGATTTCCAAATTGTACTAATGGTAGCATATTATTTTTACAGTGAGTGTGAAATTTTATTTTGAATATTTTTAATTATGATCACAGAAAATCACTTAAGTATTTTAACATGTTATTAAGTAAAGTTTTATTTTTAGAGTAAACAATATTGGTGTAATGTTATTTTTTACACTTTAGATATGGCTTAGTCTATTTGGAAAATAGTTATGGTTTATTTAAAATATTTTGGGATAATTATATTATCCAGTATTAAACTTTATAGTTGGTTTGCATTAATAAATAGGTCTGACTTTTAAATATTTTGGTCAAAGTTATTAAATCAATGTTGATGATTTTAGAAAGTGATGATTTGTAATTTTAGGTTTTGAGGAATTACATAGGTTATTTTAGAAGTTTAGGATTAAATATTAAAATACGTGATTAATTGGAAATTTACGAGAATTACGTGATTATTTTATAGGTGACGATTAATAATTGTTCGGCATTTTGAGGAAATTCCTGAAAAGCTAAGAAATCCAGGTAAGCAGGGTTTCTATGCTAGACTTTGCATTAAAATAAAATGAATTGAGGTCCTTTTTGGAAAATGTGCATGTTTTGAAAAGAAATCTGAAACGACTTCAGTTATTTGTTGTGCACTACTCATGAGATTCTGTTTAAGAAAAAAATATCTTTGTCATGACTGGTGTAGACATGAGCTTATTTTTTACATTCTGTTTCTGAACTTTGAAAAAGAAAGCAAATATGAAATTTGTGCATAAGTTATGTTGTTTTATGATTTTGTTCTATTCTGCAGATTTTCTGTACTCTCATATGATCTGATGTGATTTCTGAAAACCTCTAACATAACATTATGTTTCTGTTCTGTTCTGACCTCACCACAGGTGTAAAACAGTGGCCTCTGTTCGGGTTGGTACCAACTTTTATGTTTCTAGTGCACCCACTTTGGAAACAAAGTGGTTTTCTGCGTGGTCTTTCTTATGTGCACACTCGGGGCTCCGAGAATGAATAAGGGGAAAATTCACATTCTGTTTCTGCTTGGTTAGCTATCGGGATTTGCACAATCCTACCACGGGGGTTAAACATGGTATTTGTTCTGATATGATAAGATGTGATGTTTCAGTTTATGTTATGCCAAAGAGATTTTGATTATGAATATTTTCGAACTTTCGCTCTAATTTTTTTGATAACATGTTCTGACGCTGCATTTTGAAAACATTATTCTGATTCTGCATTTTGAAATAAAATATTTTTGTTCTACATTCTGAACTCTGTAAATACTCATGTTTACACACTAGTATATGTCCTCTGCTTACTGAGTTATTGATAACTCACCCCTTATCTTCAATTATTTTTCAGATAATTTTGACGGTTCAGTTGGAGAACAAGAGTATGAAATTTTAGCAAGGTGTGATGTCTGTAATGAAATAAGTGTCCGAGGGTACAAGTACTTACTTGAGAGTCGTAGTCAGAAAACTGTTTTATTTTTTGTTATTATGATTTGATGAGTTAAGGATATTTTCAAGTTTTGGAGGTTCTTAATTTATATTATTGAGAATTTCTTGGTCGTTCTCATGAAGGAACATAGATATTTGGGTTGATTAAATGGGTTAATATTTTATGGAGTTTTCTGGATTTTATAGTTGTGTTATTGATGTTTGATGTTAAGTATTAAGAGTTAACTCTCTGGACCTTCAGAAACTGGACGTTACCGTTAGTATCAGAGACAGGTTTGAGATTTTGCATACTACAATGAGGTGATTGATGAGAGTTAAGGTTTTAGAATTTTGTAGGCACTGGATCATGACGTTGAGGAAATAACTTTCAGAGTTGTGTTGTAGACATTTGTGGGCTATAGGAGGTGATTTTTATGGGTACTTAGGGTATTAGAAGTTTTAGGCGTTAGGCAAGATATCTTATGGAATTTGAAGGGTAGGATTTTTATAGATATTCTGAGATGTTCATGTTGATTGAGGTTCATTTTGGTTTTGTAGACCGCACATAAGGCTTTTGACGGGATGGAAGGTTTAGAGTCTGGAGTTATATAGAGTTACTACTGTTGTGTGTACAATTTTTATATGTATTTATGCTTGTTTTACTATTATCACCATTTGCTTATTTTGTATGACCCCTTTATTCTTGTAATGATTTTTTTTAATAATAATCCAAGTTTTCAGAATGCCACCTCGTCATCGGGAAAGAAGTGTATCGGGTATGAATGCAACAAATGATGAATGGGGATGCACCATAGAACAGTTTAATCGAATGCATCCTCCCACCTTCGATGGTCGGGGCGACGCAACCTTAGCAAAAGACTGGATCCAAGATATTGAGGAGATACTCCACGTTATAAACTGCACGGACGAACGAAGGTTCTATACTCTGCTTTCAAACTAACGGGAGAAGCAAAAAGATGGTGGATTTCTGAAAGAACCATCAGAGAAGCGGAAGAGATGGAAATAGTCTGTTGGCTACACTTCAAGTAGATTTTTCTGGAATGCTTTTTCCCAACCTCAGTCCGAGATGACAAGGCTATGGAGTTCACTAATTTTGTAACACCCGGACCCAATCAAGCCCCATTTTTTTTATATATTTTTGGGCTAGTTAAATTATTTTTAGAAATTGAGTCGTAATCGATGATTCAAGAAAAAGACCAAGACCCAAGCCCACACCCATTTCTTTTAAACCATTAAAACCAACTATGAGTTTATGATATTTTTGCCAGTATCATCCGCCACGCATGATTGCACTCTCATGCACTTACGCTCTATTTCTCCTCAGCTTTAGGGTTTTGTTTTTGTTTTGTTTCAAGCACCTATATATTCACACGGTAACTTCACGCACATCTCCACTCTATTATCACGGCAACCGTCCCTTTAAAATATAGAACTCGTGCACGTTAGACATAAATGATCTTCAACCTAGAGCTAGGGTTGCCGCAGCCTTCTCCTAGCCTACTGCTCCTCTACAGCCATGGCTCCTCCACATCCAACGTTGCACACCATCACAGAAGGGTAGATCACAGCCTTGCCCAGCCCCATGAAAGAACTACGACCACCATGTTGTCTATGTTTTCTCCCCTCCATCTCGCTTAGCCTTTCCGCACCCATGCCCATCTTCACCATGGAAACTACCGCCGCACCACCTTCAAGTAGTCACTGCAACTCCACGTATGGAAATTTTCAAGTCACCGTAAAGCGAGAGGACCCTTGCTGCCAGCCACTGCTTCGAACGAGAACTCCTTGCCAAGATCCTCCATGAAACCTCTTGCACCATAGCCCACTGCTCAGCCACCGCAGCACTCCCCTGCACCACCACCATGATAACCCACTCCTCAACCATCGCAGCCACCTGTTAAGAGAGCCACTAGGTCATCCTCAAGCCAACGGATAACCCAGTCGTTGTCCTCTGTTTCTCCTCCCCGAAACAGAGCAATGACAGCCTTGTCCCGACCAACTCATTTCTTTTCCACCAGCCATGGTAAGGAAATTCAATGTCGTTGATTAGAAGAGCACCAGAATCCGCCGGTCATCATTTTGCCGTCAGCCTTGAGCCGCCTTAGTTCTGCCTTGTCCCTCACGGTGAACCATCACCAAACATTCCACTGCTTCTTCGTCACTTTCTCCCACTGTGTTCACTCTTTCTCATCTCTCTCTCTCTCTCTCTCATCCAGTGCATAGCCACCGAGTTCACCACCTCCCATCGCACCCTACGCCGTCGCACGTTACCTTCTCGGTGAGTCCCTATTGCCGCTGCACTTCTAGTATTCATATGTTTGTTTATGATTATCACTAGTTTTTGTTCATAAGGTGTATTTATATATATATATATATAATATATATAATATATATATATGATATATATGAAAAGTTTTAACCTAATGGTTGGGTACTTACCAGTTTAACCTTAGTGAATTTCCAGATATATGTTTTCGGAGGTTCTTTTTGGATTTATGATTAAATGGGTTTTTTGTTTTAAGTCTCATAAAATATTATTTTTGTGTAGATAGTATTTTAATAATATTGTTAACTAAAACAAGTAAATCTATTTTAAGAGTGGAGTTTTTCACGACGTATTTTATAAGATTTTTTAAAGTAATCAAAGTATTCTATTAATTTATAATATTTTGTTGGTATTTTAGATATTTTAAATATTACTTTTTATTGAGTTCCGTAATTATCATAATACTTGTTCAATTAAATTCTTCTTCGGTACGAATTCGATTAAGAGGATATTGATGGTTTCGGAAATTGATGCTATTTTGAGATTATGAGAATTTTTAAGTTTTGAGGAATTAAAATAGGTCATTTTAGAAGCTTAGACTTAAATATTGTAATATGTGATTGACTGGAAATTTACGGGAATTACGTGATTATCTTATAAGTGAAGATTAATATTTGTTCGGCACTTTTGAGGAAATTTTTGAAAAGCTAAGAAGTCCAGGTAAGTGGGATTCCTATGCTAGGTTTATACAAGTTAATAAGACTGAGGTTGACATTCTGAAAACTTGCATATTTTGTGATGAGATGAGAACTTGGAAAAAAAAAACAAAAATCAACCTCGGTCGCTTATTTGCATTATTCATGAAATCTGTGTGAAAAAGGAAAAAAAATACTTTCTGACATGCATTGTGTAGACATGAGCTAATTTCTGTCATATGGTTTCTGAAATCTGAAAAATGAGCGATATTGAGAATCTGAAAATTGTGCATTTATTTAGAAAGATGTTCTAGCTTTTGTTTTCAGTGTGTAAACTGTCTGATTCTGTTTTGGTACTCTGTGTTATTTTGATATAACATCTGAAAACCTTTGTCATGGTGTACTGGTTTTTTGTATCTGACTCTATCTCTGCTTTACTCTGCTCTATTCTGTTATGCTCTGCTCTGTTTGGGTTGGTACCAACTTCTCTGTCTCTAAGTGCACCCACTTTGGAAACAAAATGGTTTTATTGTGATCTTTCCTGTGTGCACACTCAGGGCTCCGAGAAGAATAAAGGAAAGATTCACCTCTGTCTTTGTCTGGTTTGGCCACTGGGGTTAGCACAACCAAACCACGGGGGTGAAACATGGTCTCTGCTCTATGTGATGCTCTGTTTTGATGTGATGATGATACTCAGTTTATGTTATGCCAAAGTATTACGGGTTTTACTTGTCTTAAAACCATCGCTCTGTTACATTTGGAAAATATGTTTTTGTTCTGCAAGATAACCCTGTAAAATATTTTGTTCTGCATATTGCACTTTGTAAATGCTCATGTTTGCACGCTAGCATATGTCTCTTACTTACTGAGTTGTTGATAACTCACCCCCTCTATCTTCATAATATTTTCAGATGATGTGGATAGTCCAACTAAGGACCGGGTTTAGTTTGGTGAGCATGATTAAGCCGAGGAGGGGATGTTAAGAGAAGGAATTCTGATGTCCTTCAGATTTAATGTCTCTTACATTTAATTTTATCTTGGGTTAGTAAGACTCGTTAAGTTATCAGTTTGGTTTGTTATGACTACCAGGAGATTGTGGACTCCTTAGCTTATTTTTTGTTCTGTTGCAATATTGGTTTTATGGAGTTTTCAAGGTGTTTATCTAGAAAACTTGAGTTTGAATTTTGATAATAAAGTTTTGTTGGAGATTTATTTTAGTTGTGTCGGGAAATGTGTTTACAAGTCACAGGTAGTAATTCTCCAAGCCACCCGGGTTTGGGGCGTTACAAATTTGGTATAGGAAGCTATGACAATATACCAAGATTTATCGAGTTTTCACGTTTTGCTGCATATTTGATCCCTGATGAGGAGAAGAAGGCTCGTAAGTTTGAACAGGGGCTGAATGAAAAGATTTACGAACGAATTGTGGGCTTTCAAATTCAAAACTTTTTAGAGTTAGTGAATAAGGCCATAGTATTTGAGCGGAGCCTTCAAAGAAGCGCAACACTACTAGATCAAAGGAAGAGGACTACGCCACAGGGGTCTCAATCTGCGATGGATCAAGGGTCGTGGAAAAAGAGAAATGATGGGAGCAGCTCGGGGCAAAAGCAAATGCAGGGAAATCAATCAAATAGTCTCTGTAAGTTTTGTAATCGTGCACATACTAGAGAGTGCAGAAGGGAAGTGGGGGCGTGTTTTCAATGTGATAAGACCGGACATCTTATCTGGGAATGCCCTTTGCTACTGATAAACAACAAGAAGCCTAACCCACATCCAGGTTCCCAACAAGCGAATCAGGGAAATAATCAACACAGAATGGAACCGGCCCGAGTGTTTGCACTGACATCTGAAGATGCTGAGAACGACAACGATGAGATCGCAGGTACCTCACTCTATTTCTCCTTGAAATCTTTTTATTTGAGTTGAGGTTAATCAGGCTTGCATGGTACTGTTTTAATCGTATAGCTTAGAATATTGAAGTTTGGTTGAGAGTAGATTTTCTAAGGATTTCAAATTTGTAAACCTAGGTTATTCATGGCTTAAGCTTTGGACTTTTGATTATATCATCTATCCACATAGGTAAGCCCAAAGGGCATTACCAAGAACTCATAGTTCCCCTCATGAGTTCGGAAAGCCGTTTTAGGGATATCCTCAGATACTACCCTTATTTGATGATAGCCGAATCGAAGATCTAGCTTTGAGAACACTATTGCCCCATGTAGTTCATCTAGGAGTTCATCAATCACCGGGATGGGAAACTTGTCCTTAACCGTTTCCTGGTTTAGTGCCCGATAGTCGACACATAAATGCCAACTCCCATCAACTTTTTGGACCAATAAAACAGGTGAAGAAAAGGGACTAGAGCTTGGTCTAATGACACCTGTCTTAAGTAATTCAGCCACTATTTTCTCTATTTTTGACTTCTGGTAGAAAGGGTATCGATAAGGCCGTGTAGAAATGGGACTAGTACCCTCCTTGAGGACAATACGATGGTCATGAGACCTCACGGGTGGCAACCCAGTGGGCTCATCAAAAACCTGGTTAAAATCTGATAAAACTTGTTGAATTCCCGGATGGTTCACCTTATTGTCCAATAATGCAGTTCGGCTTTTAATTGTAGAATTAAACCCTTCCCCTTGTAACAAGAGTTTAGAAAAAAGTTTATGACAATTAGAGAATGAAGTTTCTTGTAGTTGAAGGCCCTTAAACATAATTGTTTTACCCTCCCACTGAAACTGCATTTGTAAGGCAGAAAAATTCCAATTTATGGATCCAAGGGACTCGAGCCATTGAATTCCTAAGACCCTATCACACCCAGCTAGGGGTAATACAAAATAAGTGGGTTTAAAACAAGCACCCTGAATTCGAGTAGCTACTTCATTACATGATCCCAAGGTTTCTACCACTTCGCCATTCGCCACTTGCACTTTTAATTTCAGTTCACTACTAACTGGCAGCTTAGTTTTTGTCACAATAGATGGGTCCAAGATGTTGTGAGTACTTCTTGTATCCACTAAAAGGAGCACAAATGCAGCACCAATATGTCCATGTAATCTCATAGTTTTAGGGCAATGAGTACCTGTTAATGCTTTCAGTATAATTGTTGGGCCATCAAGTGTTGTTGGTGGTGTTGTTTCAATTATATCTGTGGTGTCATAGAACACTTCTTCCCCCTTGTCTTCACTATTCTGATTAGCAACTTGTAAGAAGTAAATCTTTGGAGATTTACACACATGACCCAAATGCCATTTTTCTTCACAATGAAAACATAACCCACGCTTCCTTTTATCATCCATTTGGCTCGATAAGACCCTCCTCATGGGGTTAGGTGACTATGGTGTTTGAATTGTACTCATGTTAGGGGCTGACCACTAATTTCCAGTGGTGTTTTGATATGTATTTCGGTCTCCCCATGGTTTAACATTTCTTCTTGTACTAATCCAAAATTCTTCTTGTATTTTTGCAAGGCTAAATGTATGTTGAGGTTCATTGGTTTGAGCAACCAAAGAGGAAGATGGATTTCATCTTTGAGGCTGCTAAGGAAGCAGCTCAACTTATGGTTGTTAAAGAGCCCCTTAAGTCGGTTTGAGAGAGACTCAAACTGAGCTTTACACACAGCCACTGTCAAAGTTTGTTTTAGCCTGGTGAGAGACTACATCGGATCGTCATACGCTGTCAAGCCAAAGCGTAGTTGAAGTGCTTCAGTGAAGGTCTGTCAGTTCGTAAACTGTCCTATATCAATCACATCTTGATACCAAGTGAGAGCCTCCCCATGTGGTATGAAGCCATTAAAAGCTTTTGTGCAGTAGGTGTTTGATAAAATGTAAAGTAATGGTTCATTTTGAAAACCCACCCTGCTGGGTCCTCCCCACGAAAATGAGGAAAATCTAACTTGGCTCCTCTGGGCCCTTGTCTACGTTGCTCCCCTTCTATTTCTACATCCTGGTTTGCCTCTTGTCTCTCTTGATGGTCATGGTTGATGTTTTGAGCCTGATTTGCTAAAACTATTCTTAGCATATCAGATATTTGGTGCATCTATTTTGTCATATCCTGAATAGCTTGATCATGTTGTAGTAGCATATCTTGTTGTTGCTGCTTGGTGTGGATGTTCTCAGCCATTAGGACGTTAGGCTCTAGATACCACTTGTAATGTTCCTGTAATTTCTATGTTGGGAAATGGATAGGGAATATGTAAATCTAGGTTGATAGGTGATGGGGAAATAATTGCAGGTGACCTATTTGTGAAATGATTGCCGAAACTGGAATGGAAATGAAAATGATATAGGGTTCTTCGAGGGCCCCTTAACCTCCAAAAGCTTCAATTCAATATTCTTGATGATAAAATGTCAGATAGTGTTTCTTGTGCAAGGACTGATTCTAATACCCACGTGGGAGTAACTGACCAAAGCAGTAACAGATGGACATGTGTCTTGACTCTTAACAGAATAAAGCAGAAAATGAAATACAACGTTCTAGAACACTTAAAGAAATACAAATACATAATTCAAATAAACTGAACTAAATAACGAACGGTGAGTTTTAATAACCCACGAAAGGTGCGTCTTAGACATAATGAAACGGTGTGTGCGGCTTGGGCGACACGGTGAGCTTCAATTTTGGCTGCTACTATGCATTTTGGTAACTGGTGTTTTACTTCAATTGACTTCCATACGAACTCGACTTCACTTCACTTTCACCTTGTCTCTCAGCTGTCTTCGATGCCGTGTAACCCTAACTCCTCTGTACTCCGTCTCTTAGTCCATGGCCTCATAACAAATTCAACAATTGTTTTCCTTTTTCTGCTTTGGCAAGCTGCAACTTTTCTACTTTAACTACTTAATTAGTATTTGATCGATTCTAATAATTTTAGTTTTGTGAAGGACTTTTTTTTTTTTTTGGGAAAGTTTTTAGGTAATTATGCATTCAACATTTGCTCACAAACAAAGAACAAGAAAGGGTGAAACTATTAATGAATGCATTATTAACTTGTTTCTATTTCTCTTTTAAATTGTCTATTTATTTTCTTTTCTTGTTGCCCCCTTCTTTTTCCCGTACATTCTCCTATTTTCAAAAGATATTAGGGTCGAATTCAAAAGATATTAACATCCACAAAGAAAGACATCTTTTTTTACCAACAGCAATTAAAAAACTCAAATCATCTCACAATACAAAAAGGATATGCAGGGGTGCTTTCCATATTACCCAAAAAAAAAAATATTATGGGTTCTCTGTTTTTATCTTCTTTTTTTAAACATGGGTTTTGGGATTTTTTTTCTTCTTGACATTGTTTTAACTTGGGGGTTTTCAAAAGAAACTGAAGGAGCTAAGCAAAATAAAAGTGTAGCATAACTCATAATACAAGTTGCAATTATATGTTCAAGGATGATTAAACTTCTGTCTTTTTCAAAACTCCGAAGTGGGTTTTTTAGGATCATTCTGGTGTTGGCCTTGGGGGATTTACATGTACCCCACAGGACACCTGATTTTACCCTTTCACATACCATGTGGTGAGATCTTATTATTCTTAGAGAATATGTTTATATTTTTCTTCACATATATGGAGGGTTTTTTTTTTAATGAAAATTCAAATCATCCCCATATGTTTATAACCACTAGTATGTCATGGACAACAAAGCATCAATTCCCTTAATGTCCATCATGCAAGACTGCTAAACTGTTTTTTTTTTCATAAGTATTGTCTAGATGGAGAAAAGTAAAGAGCATGCATCTCCATTAACACCTACCACAGATCCACCAAAAAATCCATCAACCTAGGTATTCGTACCCGTGCTTAAAATTCAGTATAACTGTTTCACTTAATGTCTACATTTATTATGTAAGTTTTGGTTCACTCTTCAACTAATAGTTGGTTTATATGTTAGGTGTTAGCAAGACCCTTTTATCCACAATTCTCAACACCTCATACCACAAGTCTAGAAACGCAAGTATTCTATTATATTATTTTTGGATTATTCATATGTTCTATTAATATATTTATCTTAGGTCGTAAGCACATTTTCATTATTCCTTTATGTGTTAGGTGATACCAAGACCGTGATATCCAGATTTACCAGCACCTCCTACCACTCACCCATCAACCAATACAACATCGCAGGTATTTTGAATATTAATTTTGAACTATTAAGCTATTCTGGTAATGACTATATTTATTTTTGGTCTTCTACACGTTGTCACCATGTTTGTTCACTTATGTATTAGGTGCTACCGACACCATTTTATCCGGACTTCCAAAACTATATGCATGGTTTGCATGCACAAATGCCATATGTGTGGTTACCACCATTTGTTCCTCGACCTGATTCCAACCCATCTCCACTAACTACTCAGGTGATGGGTTCATTCTTTAGGTAATGTGCTTATTTCTCACCGTGCTTATATTGATTTACACATGATTTTTAATTATTGTAAACTACAGAAAAATCTTGTGTCTCCATTTCACTATTCAGTTATGCCTCTGGTTGGTATAAACTCTGCAAGCTCAAGTCATGTCGAAGAAATTCAAGACCCCACACCTAACTCTTGGGAGGTCGAGAATTTGTCTACGTCTGTGCATAATACTATTGAATCCAAAGATGACGGGGCGTTCAGGACACAAAATATAATGTAGATTGATGGTGGTTATAGTATTGAGGAGCCCAAGTTGGGATGTTGTTTAGATTCGAAGAAGAGTTAGTTTCTTATTATAAGAAATATGGGAAACAATGTGGTTTTGGAATAACGACATGAATGAGTAAGAGAGATGAGCATGGGAGTTTGAGATATGTCATGTTGGGTTGTGCTCGTGGTGGGAAGGCATGAAACCAGACCTCAAATGTCGCAAGGCCACGTCCAACATAAAAAACAGACTCTAAGGCAAAGATAAATGCTACACTGGTTGATGGGATGTTGAAAGTATTATCGGTTTACAATACACACAACCACGACATGTCCCCACAAAAATCAAGGTTTTTTCGCTGCAATAGAGAAGTGAGTGAGTCAGTGAAGAGAGTGTTAGATGCAAATGATCAGGCTGGCATCCAAATGAATAAGATTTTTGCCACTCTTGTGCAAGAAGCTAGTGGGTTCGAGAACTTGTCGTTACTAGAAAAAGACTGTCGTAATTATATTGCAAGATATGTCACCTTCGACTTGGGAAAGGAGGCGCTAGAGCCATTCGTGAGTATTTTGCGAGGATGCAATACATGAATGACGGGTTTTTTGCATCAATGGATTTCGATGATGACGACAGATTGAAGACTGTTTTTTGGGCCGATGCACGAAGTAGGGCAGTCTACGAATATTTTGGTGATGTCTTACATTCGATGCCACATATTTGATAAACAGATATGGGATGCCGTTTGCATCATTTGTAGGTATAAACCACCATGGTCAGTCAATCCTTTTGGGAGCAAGATTGATCTCTAGTGAGGATACAGAGACGTTTACATGGTTGTTCCATACTGGTTGAACTCTATGGATGGTAAAGCTCCAAATGCTATCATCACAAATCAAGATAGAGTAATGAAAAATGTCATTACTATCGTCTTTCCAAATACCCGACATAGATTCTGCCTTTGGCATATACTAAAGAAAGTACCTAAGAAGCTATGTTCCCATAGTGCATATAAAACTGAGTTGAAAAGTCAGTTGCTAAAAGTATGTGTATGATTCTCAAATAATTGACAAATTTGAGAAATGTTGGGAAGTGTTAATTATGACATACAACTTGCAAGAGAATGCTTGGTTGCAGAGTTTGTACATGGAGCGTACGTATTGGGCACCAGTATTCCTGAAAGACATGTTCTGGGCTGGAATGGTACAACCCAACGAAGCGAGAGCATTAATACTTTCTTTGATTGGTATGTTCATGCTAGGACAAATTTAAGAGTTTGTCGATCTGTACGATAATGCATTAAGGAAGAAGATTGAGAATGAAAATAAGAACTTCCACTCATTTAATGTCACAATACCCAACGCGTCAGTCAATCCAATTGAGAAGATGTTTCAGGAATTGTACACGAACTCTAAATTTAGAGAAGTCCAACAAGAGATAATGGGAATGCTTGGTTGTCTGCCAACTTTACACCAGAAGGATGGTGTAATTGCAATATATAATGTAGAAGACAAAGTTCGTGTTGATGGTTTCATCAAGTCAATTACCCATCGTGTGTCATTTAATGAGACTGCGTGCGAGGCCAAGTGTTCCTGTGGATTGTTTGAGATGAGAGGGATCTTGTGTATAAATGTATTAGCCGTTTTCAAAACTAGCCATGTTCGTTCTGTACCAGAGAAGTACATATTGGATTGATGGAGGAAGGACATAAAAAGGAGATACACTATTATGAAAAGTAATTATGATGTAGCTAATGCAAGGCTAGAAGTGAGCAAATATGCACGTATAATCAAGATGTGTTACAACATGACAACAAATGTAGCATCATGTGATGACCATGCTATGGATATGATTGCCAAGTTAACTGCAATGAACTAGATCTACCGCACCAACAGGCCGTCGCAAGAAACCAGTTCCAATGTTGCAATTACAGTTGTCAATACAAATACAGTTGGGAGTTCGAAGAAGGTACACAGCCACTATGTTGTGAGAGGCAAAGGCAAGCCACCATCTCTCCAGAAAAAATTAATGATTGAGAGAGTGCGCAAACCCACGATGAAGAAAGTTGATCAGAAGGGAAAACGTAAATAGGTAAACTTAGTGTAACTTTGCAGTCCATATATTAGCCATCTATCTTGTGTAAACGTTTGTTAGTTGTAATATGGTGTTTCCCCCATGTCGTAGCTGCTAGGAAGAGATAGCGAAGTTTTTACCACTTGTAGGAATTTATTTGGTCAAACAGTTATTGGGAATGAAGAGAGTGCTCCCTTTCAGGTTACATACCTATTACTGCCTTTGAATTATGTTTAATGTATTATATTTTGTCAAATTATATGATTTTAAATTTTTTCTCTATGGTTTACTTTGATCTAATTTTTTTTATCTATTGTTAGCTACACCAAAACACTGTCAAAGTGTTGGAGTCCAGTGGAACCCAGTTTGGTGTTGCAGTGATTGAGACTCAAGAAAGAATAGTTAATTTTGGTTTATTCCATCACTTTCTCTAGATGGATTGATTTTGTTATATTATGTTCATTTTTAAATATTTATATTACGTTCATAGATGCAACTTGGGGTAGATGGAACCCAGCCGAATAGCTTGTCTGGCCCCTAGTTTGGCGTTGTAGTTTGAAAAAATCTGTTTGATGAATAGAAGTAACGAAGCTAACATTTGTAAAGTGTTTTGTAAAGTGGTTGTTATATTATGTCCACATTGTTGTAAAGTGTTTTGTAAAGTGAATGTTATATTATGTCCACATTTTTGTGAAAATGTTTTGTAAAGTGGCTGTTATATTATGTCCACATTTTTGTAATGTGATTTTGTAAAGTGGTTGTTAGATTGTGTTCAATGTATATACTTCAGTGGTTGAGCCACTTTCAATAGTTTGATTAATGGGAAAAAACTGTATTCATGAACAATCCTTGTTAGTGCATGAGATTTTTGTTTCTTATTAAATGATTAAAAGATATATTCCCAACAACAAACAGATTCCATTACAAAGTTAATATGATAAACAAGGACTACGTCCATTACAAAGACTATGTCCATTACAGGTTAATATGATAAACAAAGACTACATCCATTACAAAGACTACGTCTATTACAAAAACTATGTCCATTACAAAGACTATGTCTATTACTGTGATCGTATCAAGTACAACGAAATTAATAAAGACAACACTCAATAGATACGAAGAAGTGTGCATTCATACCGAATGTCTGCTTGTTGCCTTTGGACATATACTTGGTCGTTGTGGACTCTCAACTCTCTCTTCACAATCTCTTCCTCTCTTTTTTGAAGCTCTTCCTCCTTCTTTAACAATTCAATTTCTATTTTCACAAGTTCTTTTTCTCTTTTTTCACTGCTATCTATCCATTTGAAATAGTTGCAGTGTGGTAACCCCTGATTATAAACAAACAAATGACAGGTATGTAAAATATCAAAATTTTGTACAAACCCAAATGCACGTGAAAGTAGAATGACAAAGTAGAATGAATAGTTGGCAGAGTCATATGAGCAGAATACCACTTCCTTCATTAAGGTTGATGCGGCTTCTTGGTTAATTACAAATTTTTTTGCATTAATAAAACATTAAGAAGGACCACACAATACCATCTTATTGCAAAATCAAACATCTTGGTGGCAACATGACTGCCCATTTTTGTCTACAGGTGATCAAGTGGATGGAGGTAAATCATATTCCAGTTTTTTTAATGAATGAATTTGGTGGCCAATTAATTTTGTAAAAACCTATGGCTCAAGGAAGATCATAACAACTGGATACAACAAACTGAGCTTGCTAGTTACAGCCACTGCCAACCAATCTATAAACAGAATCAACATGACAGTGCAGGAAATCGACCAAAACAAGCAGCTACAGGCTGCTCTTGAAAAGGACAAGAATGTGGAACAAGGAGTAGTTGGGGAGATACAAGAGGAAGAGGTCCTACAAGTTGAAGATTTGGGCATTGGGTCCGAATCTTGCAAGCAGTTAGCATCTCAGATGAATGAGCTAATAGTTTCCGTAAATGCCAATATAATTACCCCTCCCTTGGAAGCTACTGAGGGTTCAAATTCAGGAAGTCCAATTCAAGAGATTAATAAACGGATACGAGCACTTAAAAAAGAAGATTCGACTTGCAGAAAGACAACAATAGAAAATTGCACAAGATATGAAGCCAGAACAATTGGACAAATTGACAAAGCTGGAAGGCTTCACAAGGAGCTAAAACTTTTGGAGGATAAAAAGGTAGAAATGGCAACATCATAAACAGTTGTTGGGGAGGAGAAACAGATCCTTGATGCTTTATTTCCTTGATAAAGACAAGAAAGAATCCTTGTAATGGTCGGAAGTGAAGTTCTATCTATCTAAGATTCGGTTTCTTAAAAAAAAATGAAAGGAAATCTTCTTTGTGAACTTTTCTCAAACACTTCACAGACCCATTCTATTTTCTACTTTAACAAACCTCAAATAAAATTTTCTACTTTAATTCCTTCAACGAGAAGAAGTATTAACACTGAAACGCATACCACAGGAAAATCAAACACCAAGAAACAGAGAAATTCTCAAATCTAATTTCTTGGGAAAGACTGAGAATTTGTTAGGAAACACCAAAACGCACCTGAAGCGTTTTATTTCCTCGGTTGCTGACTAGACTGAAAATAAGTGAGAGAGATTTGACGCAACCGGGCCTTGAAATAATGGATAAAATACTGACAGAAGAAATAAGAGAGATTAAGCCCTAGTTATAGCCGCAAAGAAGGTGATTCAGTTCGATTTACCCTTAGTGAAGAAAAGAGGAAAGAACGTCTGGGTACACACCGTTTCAAAGAGGAGCTGCGAAGAGAAATTGTTCTCAGTTCATGCGCACGAGGAGCAGCGAAGAGAAGAGGAGCTGGAAAGAACGTCTGGGGGATTTCTGTTTCATTCCATGTTGCGCACCATTTTATTTAACAAGCTGGCAGCCACATGGATTTTTTGCCCAAGGGGTGCACGAAATCGACCAACTTTAGCTTTTTCCCTTTATCCAACCCTTTAAACTTTGAAATTTTGATTGAGTCTAGAAAAATTAGATTTGGACTTGATCACAACCCAAACTCTAACTAAACTCTCTCTAAATCCCAAATTGAAGCTTACTTGATTAAGGCTCACCAAGGCCCACGAATTTGGCCACCTTGACAAAACTTCTTAAAGAAGTTTCCTCCCCCACATGGCAGGCCATTCACTGCCCTTAGCTACACCTAATAGTGCCTTCATGTGAGAGAGTGAATGTACCACCCCATTCCCATAGGCTAGGAGTGTCACGTATTTTTCATAAAATAAACCCGACAAAGAGATCTCATAGTTTATAACTGAAATTAGAAATTTATTTTTGTAGAAAAAAAAGAGTCTAATAAAATGTCTTCCAAAAATATTAAATGAATAAGCTGAATGAATTCATGTCATAAAAGTAAATTTTATTTTGAAAAGTCTGAAACTAAAATTAACTGCTCCTTATCCTGGCCTGCCTGCTCGTATTCATCATCCTCACCTGGGTGGTTAAAAATATGAAAACAACTAAAATGAGTCGAAGACTCAGCAAGAAATCTATCACAACGTAAACATAATAAACATAAGGTTTTCATAAAAGTTTTCATACTGAGAGTTTAAATTCATGACTGTTCATACTGATGCTTATGCTATGCATGACTAATTTAACTTAAATTAATTGACTGATCTGATTGATTTAACTGATTAATCTGACTGGCCAACACACTTAACCCTGTGTGCAAGGTTGTACACCGACCCCACGTCCTGCGGCCGCGAGGGGAGCCGTTGATAGTATTCTGGCATACTATAGTGGACCACACTTGAGCCCGTGGCTTGCATACCCACCCTGAAACTGAACTACATTGGTACCATGCATCTGAATGGTCATCTTATTAACTGATCTGGTCTTATCTTTCACTTGAATTTAAGATGGTTTACGTGTCTTATACACATGAGATGCATGACATATTACATACATAATCATAATTTCTAAATTTAAACATGATTTGGAATGACAAAATCGTATACCATGCTGGATGACATGTTTTCATATGACATGAGTGGTGCATAAATAATAGGCTGGAAATGAACTGGCTTGAATAATACTTATTTATAAGCTGAACTGTGATGATCCTAATTTGTGATCAAATTACTTACCTCGCTTATGAAGTATTAAACATCACTAAACCTGTCTAGGAAAGCACGCCCTAATAATCTACTTGACTAAAATCGCACTTAATTACACTTAGATTAATACATAATAATATTATTCCAAAACTCATAACATATTTCTAAATTTTCCATTTAAAAATATAAAGTAATAATTTTATTAAAATCCTACTAAATAGACAAAGGAAATATTAACTAAAATATTAGGCTTAATAATATACTTTAAAATATATTGCAAATTCTTTAAACACTTCCTTATAAAATAGCCTTTAACTAATATATTTATTTAATAAAAAACTGACCTTTAAAATATTAAGCCCAATAAAATTTCTAAAACTATTGTTGAAATAAAATAAGATCAAGCCCAATTTAAAATACAAGTCCATTTAAAGATCATTAAAATCTACAAGAGTTGAAATCTGGCCCATAATAATATTACGACATGAGTCCATCTAAATAAGCCTAGCATACGCATATAAGGGCTTAGGACCCAAGGGCTCATCAAGAACTTAAGAATTTCTCTGGAAAAACAAAACACATGGCCAAAAACAGAGAGCTTGTGAGAGAGAGAGAGAAGTTCTGCGATGGACTCACCGAGAGAGGAGGGGCTGCACGGTGCGGTGGTTCCGGTGGATGGAAGTCAAGCAGCATGACTGGGTCTTCTGGCAGTATGGTGCAACGCTGAGTGAGGGAGAGAGAGTTTAGAGAGAGAATTGTTAGACCGAAAACCACCCAAAAACAACCGAGAGGGAGAGGAGGTTGGCGGCGGTCGTGGGCTTACCGGAAGGGAGTGGGTACGACTGGGTTGGGCTGGTCGGCTCTTCCTGTGGTGGCCAGGAGGTGGTTCCATCCCTCTAGGTGGCTACCGTGGAAGCAAAAATAAAGGCTTCAGCCTTCACGTCTGTGGCTGCTGCGGCGTGCCTTCGCGGCTAGGGATGGTTCGGTGTCTTCTAAGGTGGCTGGTGGTGGCCTCAGCGTGTTCTGAGCAGCGTGGAGTTGCCGCGGAGGAACGTGGGTGATGGCGGTGTTGCTGCAAAAGGGAGGAGCAGCGCTGGTGCTACGGTATTGCATGGCTGGGTAGTGCTTTCTCTTGGTCCAAACGTCACAGTGCAGCAGCGGTAAATTCTGGGCTGTCCGGCAAAGTGCTCCGACGTCTTCTGTGGTGGCTAGCGGCATAACCTGTAGTGACTCCCCTTGGTGGCTTCCGATGTGAGAGAGAAGTGCTCTGTTTAATGGGACGGTGGCTTTCATCTTGGCCTAACGAGGTTGATAGCACTACTAGTGGGTGCGATGTAGATGACTTTAACGTGGGGTTTGTTGCGGAGCAAGGAATGAGACGTGCATGGGAAGGTCGGTTGGTTTGTGTTGTATTTTGGGAGTCTAGGATGAGTTTGAGATTAGGATTATAAAATCAAGAGATGAGGTTCGGTAGAGATAGGGAGAAATAAACTTTAAATTCAAACCAAACTCTAGTGAACGTAATCTGATACATTCCAGTAATAATTATTAAAATTAATAATAAAACAAAACTCTAGTAAATTCAAACAAAATTATAATAGATATTATTAAAATTAATAAATGTAAAATCTGATAATATAATAATAAGAATAATTATATATTAATAGTTATATAAAAAATTACATAAAACTTATCTTATGGCCTAATCTTAGGATCGGGTTGTTACAGGGAATCCACCCTATCACCCTCCATACCACATAGTAGCAGTAGGTTGTAGTCCTTGCCCCTCACTATTCTTCACTTTATGTGATATAGGCACCTCCAATCAAGGGTCATTCAAGCCCATATCTCCCCCTCCAGAAGTTTAAAGTCGTGCAAAACACATTTCACTTCATTTCATTACTTTTTCACATCGTTCTTAGAGAGAAACCCAAAAGAGCTCTCTCGGGCAAGGGTGCAAATCTATCGGTCCAGTCCGGTTCGGTATGGTCCGGCGATGGACCAAACATTTTCGATCTATCATTTTTCTGGACCAGACCGGATCAACCAGACAGGACCAGTAGCTATCGGTCCGGTCCGGTTGGTCCATTCGGTCCAGCCTAGTTATTTTTTTTCTTTTTTTCTTTTTTTAAATCAATTAATATAAAAATTTATTTAAAATACTAAATTAAACTAAGTGACTTATTAATGTGTATTATGTAACAAACTCAATAAAAAAAATATATGGTCAATGATAATAAATTAGATAAAAATTATATTATTAATTTATATAATTACTATATAATTAACTAGTTGATATTATATATTAATTAATTGATAGAATATTAACAACTATTAATAGCATATTTAAAATTTTATATTGTTAATAATGATAGGTTAGATGAAGATATATATAAAATATTGTTTATTTATAGAAATCTTATTTGTTTCATTTCGTGGTCTTTGGTCGGTCAAAAAATGTTTTAACTATGGAAAGGTCATTCTGGGCGTTAAACTGGAGAGTGTGTTATATTTTGGAGTTTTTGACCAAGCTAATGGACATATATTGGTCCAAACATTTTATGGAGTGTTTTTAACATGTGTTTATGAATGTTGATTGAGGATTTGTTGCATGACTAAACCTTTTGATGAAATATTTTCTTAGATCTAGAAGCTTAGAAACTAGAAGTAGAAAAACAGTTTTTATTTTGAAAAAGTTTGAGTATTTCGTGGTTTAATCTTACTCCAAAGGTTTTAATATTTTTATTTGATGATCATAAACCTCTTATATGCATGTTATGATTTTGTTTTGAAGATATTTAGTACTATTTTCAAATATATGATTTTTCTATGCAAGAGGATTTCGGTTAGGCCTAACATTTGATTTTTTTTTTGTTAGATCTATGTTTTATTAATTTTTAGCCATGTGATTTAAATTTTGATGGTTGAATCTTCTTTTGGACATATTTTTAAACCATGTGATGTTTTAGTTTGAAGATATCAGCTTCTTAATCCATAGATCAAGAGATTGATCAAAGCTAGTTAAGGAAAAGTTTCTTTATTTTGACTAAGTGTAAAACCGAAAACTCTAAGTGGTTTTTTTTTTTTTAAGAGTTAGGGCCACATGTACAATAGTGACCCCTCCCCAGTTTATTAAAAACCTCACTTATAGCGGAGGAATACCGTAGTTACAAACCACCGAAAAAACCACATTAACCCAAAGAATAAAAAACCAACAAATTAACCAATACCACCCACAACTCAAAAAAAGGAAACAACAAAACTCATATCCTAAGACTCGGCAAGCCCAACAAATCCAACTGAAGCAAACCTCGAGCACGACGAGGCAATTTAGACGAAGACATATAGATGCAATCGGTCCCCTATTCTCCCTGTCTAGCAAGGAAATCCGCAACTTTATTCCCTTCCCGAAATTGATGTGGAACCAAATATTGAAAACCAATCAACCCCTGCATCACTTCCTACCAATAACCCCAAAGGTACCACATCGTGCACTCTTTCTCCCTATGCCAATTAACCACCAAAGTTGAATCACTTTCTATCTCCAAATTCCTGTATCCCAATTCTTTACAAAGTGTTAAACCACCAATAAGTGCCCTTAACTCCTCTTCATTATTAGTTCCAAAACCAAACTTAGTAGAGAAAGCACCAAAAAATGCCCTCTATCATCCCTAATAACCCCACCTCCACCACAACTACCTGGATTGCCCCTACACGAACCATCTACATTTAATTTCACCCATCCATCCCTCGGTTTGGCCCCACGAAACTAGCTTCGGTCTTCTTGTAGCCACTTCCATGACTGGGATACCCTACACAATAATAATCATGCGGTCAAAACTTGATAAAGATTTTACTTTCAGTAGCTTAGACGAAACGACCATCAGCCAATATTTGATAGAGCACCAAATCACATCCACCGAATCATACCTCCCCTACATCCGAGTCTCACATCTCCACTTCCAAAGCGTCCAAGAAATCAGTGTCGGCATGATTCCAAATAAGACCCCACGCTGCGTTGACTTCTTCGCACAATTAAACCACTCTACATCTCGCCCACCACTCATTGAAACCCATGCATAGAACACTTAAGAAAGACATTGCTCGACGCCAAACTTCATACTGCTATTATTGCAGTATTGCAACCCATCCATTGCGATTATTGCATACTGCTAGTCACATGCTAAATGCATTGCATGTTGACTGTCATGAACGAGGAATATGTGACCTTGTGTTCTATATCTTGATGCTTTAGTCTCAGTCAAATCTCAAACGGGATCTGAGGGCGTCACACTAATTAAATATTTTAATAGTGTATAATAAATTAATAATGCTAATAATATGTGTACTATCAATACTTAAGAGTTAATACTTTGTCTTGAAATTTTTAACCTTTATTTTTATATAATCTAAGTATAAATAGTTAGATTAGAAAAGAATCAAATAATTACTTATAATTAGTTACAAAAAATTACATGATTATTGCTTTTAATTTATATAAATATTAAAAATTAAATATCATATAAAAAATTATTTAAAAACTTTTATATTAAATTCAGTCCGGTCTGGGATAAAAAAGCCCTACCTTGAGACTGGACCAAAAACTGAATTTCTTCCCTTTCTTGGACCAAGACCATCCTGTCCTTTAATTGGTCTGGTTCAAACTGACCGAAACTAGTCAGTTTTCTCTATTTGAAGAAAATTTTTACACTCTTATGGCTAGTACTAGTATTGAGGATTTATTTAGCCCTTGTTTGGATTCGAGACTCATATCAACTCATCTCATCTCATCATTACAACTTTCTTAAATTTTCACGCAAAATATAATAAATAATTCAACTTTTTCAAATCTCAAAACAATAATAATATTAAATATTCTAATAATAGTTTATTCAATTCATCTAAAACCATCTCAACTTATCTCAACTCATCTCTGAATCTAAATAGGACTTAGTATATCTCTGGTACTGATTAGATTAGTCTCCGACTAATCCCCTTTAACAATTATGTTGCAAACCACTGCGACTCGCGTGTGTGTAGCCTATGAGCACATACCTTGTTGGAGGAAACGAGAGATCTAGTCAACCAGTTAGCATCTCGGGCACCGCGGTTCCTTGATAGGGAACTACCGACGTCCAAGGGTGCCACAATACCAACAAACATTTACCCCATATTACTAGTGTAGTCGTAGGAGTGAACCTACCTGAGCAAGGACTAAACACTAAGATTGGAGTTTTGGTCTCCTTGTTGATGAAGATTCTGAGCTTCTAGCCTTCTTGAAGTCCCGAACAAGAAAAAAAAAAAAAAAAGCAAATTGAAGTACTTAACAATTTAGAAAGTGAATGAAGAATATCGTCCAAATGTCTTTTATACAGTAGGATTGTCTGTCACGATTTTGACTTCTAATTGACTGAAAACGTGATTTTGAATCTCGATCGTCCATGCGTCCATTGGACTAAAGAATGGTAGAGATCGAGTGGACTGATGGGACAAAGCATGCAAGTCCCTAGAACCAACCTAGGAACTAGGCACGCAATCCTTCTCCTTATAAAATTCTCCCAAGTGGTGTTGGCCTTACTTTTGCGATCAGAGGTATGGCCTGCAGGTTGGTATTCCTCCTTTCCTAGGCACATTCTTAATGAGAGACGTCATTGCTGCAGCATGAGACTTGGTACGTCACCTACTGCCATCTGAGCTCCTCCGCTTTATCTCAAAGCATTCCCTAGCTCCGTACTAGGCTTTCCATTGCCCATTGCTCGCCTCTCGTATTGTCAGCACCTCCTTTGCTCACCCTATATAGAGTGAACCTCCTTAATCGCCTTATTTTCTTTGTGCTGCTTGTACTAGCCTTACTCGCCACAATGTATTGCTCGCCTTACTTCATTCTCGGTTGCGCGTTGCTCACTTGGTTTGCCTTCTTCCCGCTGGCACTTTGTGTGACTCTCTCAAATTTCGCTTGGGATTTGGTAGAGCCTGAAGCGTTGGAACATACAACACAAGGTTACTTGCTCTCATTCATGACAAATAAAGATACAATACACCTAACATGTTGATTGAGCTGAATTATTGCATATTTTATATATATAGAACCATTATATATTATTTATTTCATTACATTATTCCTGGTTTTAGATGGAAAAATGGTTAAGATGAATAAATCCGAGTTGTGATTTAAATTGGTTAATAGCATAATTTATGCTTAATTTTATAACTTGTGATTTAATTGGACAATGTTCATTCACATGCACAACTTTTTTTTTTTATATTCTATTCTTCTTTTATATTTTATTTTATTTTATTTTATTTATTTTTATATAGGCAAAGAAATGCATGAGAAAAGTCAAAGAAAAAGGCAAGTCAAAAAGACACCAATCTCTTGGTGTTTGGTTATTGGACGGAAGTAACAGAGAAAGAAAAAAAAAGAGGAGAAACGCACGCACGCGGAAAGGGGCAAAAGAGGATCAGGCAGAAAATTCAAACTTTGGCATGTGGGACCCAGCAAACAAGGGTTTTTGTTTATTCTTTTTCACTTTGGCTTGGGTGAGGGACGAGCCACGATTTCTTTTTGGTATTATTTTTTTATATGGCCGCACGAGAGACAAAATTCTTTTTCATTCACTATTCGGAATCAGAAGGGAAATGCCGCACGTGTTGAAGAGCTCCTCCAGGGTCCAACTACCGCGCTCTAGCCTTCTCCTCCACTGCTACCATCCCCATCTTCATTTGTTTGACTTGCTCTTTTCATTCCCTACTTTTTATTTTATTACAGTTTAAAGTTTATGGAATATTTTTGAGATTTTTGGCTTAGAAATTTGGGCAATTTATTTGCTATTTATTTTACTTAATGTCGTTATTTTTCTTGCTCTTTTAAGCTTTCATTTAATAGTGATTACAATTGCTATGGATTGATTTTGAGAATTTGTGATTTGAATACAAGGATGAACTCTAGAATCTTGATTTTGGGACTTTTCAATTCTCAGTTCATATTTTGTCAATTACTTTCTAATCTAGTTTAATTCTTAACTTAGTTTTAATAATCTCTTAGTTCCATTACATATTAGATTGATTAAAACTGAAATTATTTAAGTCAAAACTTAATTAAGACTTAAATAATTTCAGTTTTATTATTTAATTTTCTGATTAATTAAGATTGTTTACCTTAGTTGATTCCTTGATTATTAATTTTAATTTGTTAGTATTTTACGTTTCATTTCGACACTAAAAAATCTAAAAATATGAATCTAGTCCATGACTAGTGCCCTTTTCATTCTTGTTGCACTCTTCCATTCATTGCATATACCACCATTTTTATTTTCTCTTTGTGAATATTTTCACAATTTTAAACGAGTTTGATTTTAAATAACTTTTCCTGAGGAGACGATCTAGGAATTTATTCCTAATTATTACGCGACTTCCTCCTATACTTGGAATAGTCTTTGTGCTGCTCATTTTTTAGTGAGTCACATGCATCTAAACAATATGCAATATTCGCAGCAAATAATTTTTTTCTTTGAGCAACTATGTACCAGATAAGATATATCCCAAAATATCAAAAACATATTTCATAAGCTTAAGATATCAAGTGATCAAAAGTCACAGTACTAGTCCAAAAGGTTTGTGATGTCATGAGTACAGGAGACAACACTCCTTAAGTACATAACAAACTAGTATAACTGGTAGGCTAGCTCATTGAGTTGCTTGCGCAACTCGATCAAGATAGTCATAATCCCATCTATAAACTGGAGCAATTGAAATGATGAGCTCCTCGTCATTGCTTTGCGGCCTAATCGATCTCCAAAAAGCATTCCTCTGCTAATACTCTTGATCCTAGCACATTATCTACCATTCCGAGAGGAATGGTAGTTGGGACTACCAATTGAGATTTTAATCAAATCTCAGCAAGTTAACGACCAGCTTAAACTAATAGTATAAAGATGCATCCATGACAGTAAAAGATATAAATGCTAACATGAACATGAATAAGCGTGACATGTATTAACATGAGTTGAACTGACATGAACTTGTACTAAACTGACATAACTTGAAATGGAATATGAACTAAATGTGCAAATGAACATGAACTGAAACTAACATGAGCCGAACTTGAAACTGAATATGAAACTAAACATGAACTGTATGTGAAACTGAACATGAGCTATATGTGAAACTGAACATGAGCTATATATGAAACTGAACGTGAGACTGAACATGAACTCTGAAAATCAGAATGATTTCGCAAGTTGTTTCATCAGGAATAGTGAACAATCATAATTATTCCACCCAACGTATTCCGTTAGAGATACTCAGACAATCATAATGATTACACCATGAGTGTTTTAAATTAGATACTCTAACAATCAGAATGATTACATCACTTGATAATAGCTTTAATAAAAATACTCAGACAATCAGAATGATTTCGCCATGAGCAATTTGGTAGAGGTACTCTAAAAATCTGAATGATTACGTCAGAAGTACTTTGCATGAATTTTCAATAGACATACTCGGACAATCATAGTGATTATGTTACAAGTATCCCAGGCATGACTGACTAAGAAAATATTAGTTTTCGTGACATACTCTATACTCTAGACATGACGTGAAGTGAAATGAAATGACAGATTACATGACATAACTTAACGTAACATATGCGTGTAATGAATGACATGGCATAACATGAAACAATAAACATTTCGTGACATAGCATATCATGTAATAGATAAACATTTCGTGGCATAGCATAGTGTGACATGTATAAGAGAGTATAAAAGCATGAATAATTGTTCTCTTACCAACACACATACATAAATCCTGACAGTAAGTTAGAGGCTAACTTACTCATACATAAATCAGTAATTGAAATAAATCATAGTTTGATATAATATACCGTTTATAATAAGTATAATAAACATGGATGATGGTTTCTTACCACCATACATACACAAGTATCCTGAAAATATGTTAGAAGCTAACTTACAGCAATTGAAACGTGACGAAATTAAGCATGAATAACAAGAACTATAAGAAGACATCTCTAAAGGTTAGAAACTCCTTACTAGTGAACTTAGAAAAATAAAATTACTGATTTAGAATAAAATTACTATTTTACCCTTACTTGTGGGAAAATGACCACTTCACATCCTAACTCCAAAACTCACCAAAATTTACATTCCTTTTATAAATTTTGTCCTAAATCCAAATATATAATTAGAAAAATTTAAATCAAAACATAACTACAAGAACCAAGCATGAGCCAAAACATATTAAGACTAAAATCCTTGATTTTTGTTTCAATTCATTCAAACTCCAACTTTCATGCTAAAATCAGATCATGCAACATACAAAATCATATCCTATGCTTTAATATCATGCTAGAACAAACACCAAAGACTTATACGATAAAATTCACAACTTCCTTCATGTCAAAACTTCAAGTTTTAGACCACAAAGAACAACCATTGATGTTCTTGGTCTATCCAATTTCAAAACAATTCCAAGAACTCTAAAAGTTCATAAACATACTCTAAATATGTTCATAAAACAATTTTAAGGACTATCATGCTTTAAACAATTAATTCAAAATTACAGAAGTCACAAAATAACATTCAACGTAATCAGTTTGTACCTATACTCCAAAACTTAATACTATATGTTTTGGTTTTTGATCAAACCTCTAGAAGTTTTCCATGAAGTAAATCATCAAGAAACAATATATGCTTAATATTCAAGTCCTAAAATAGATCTAAGCATCAAACATAAGATCATCTTGCAAAAATTGCATAGAACCTCAAATCCATCCGTGAGCCTCAATTATAAGACCTAACCAGACCTTTGCATGCATAAAAATTCATATTCTCAAGATCAACACCATAAATCTTCAAAATAACATTTTAACACATAGATCAAAGTCCTAAGAGTGACACATGTGAATATCAAAGTCATAGGAGCATGCTTTCATAGCAAAAGACCTATGCTTTCCCAAACAGAAACTATTTTCATACACCTAGTTTCCAACTTTCTAGATCTATGCAAAGCTCTTATAAAAAACTTTTAACATGCAACGAATCTTCATCAAACTTTCATAGTAACATGTTAACTACAAACCATAAAAAGATCAGGCCAAGATCTTGTCAAGAACATCATCAAAAAAAAAAAATCAAAGAATCACACAATGTCCAGTTTATCGCCCAATATGACCTTTGCATGCTTACATAGACCTTTCACTGATCAAGACCTCATATCAAATCACACAAAATATACCATTGGAAACTAGACTCAAAGAGGAAAGCTGTTTGAAGCTTCTCCTTGAGTTCTCTCCAAGAAAGTATTTCAAAAGTGACAAAAGACTAAGGGAATGGCCATGGACAACACTTATACTGCTGGGAGGGTTGAGAGGGGATGTGAGGGTGACTTTTTGGTGATGGGTTGTCAGCCAAAAGTGATGAAAATCTTGTGCCATACTGCCCATGGTTTTGGGTTACTATTGGCAATGAAGCTTGGTGGTTTTGAGGTTGCTTTTTGGCCTCCCATCCAATCACTATTTAGGCTGATTTGGGTAGTAAAAGGACACTCATAGCAAGGTAAAGGAAAACTTCCTCTAAAAGCCTTACATTGGTGGTGCAATTTCGTGGGCCTTAGTGGGCTAGACCGATTGGGCCTCATTTAGGATTTTAGTAGGTTTTAGCTCAGGGTTTCAATTTCTGTCAAGCCCAAATCTAATTTTTCTTTACCTAATAAAAATACTATGGCATAAAAAAATAAATAAGGGTATGATGACATAAATTTGAATGGGTAATAGTATGTAGAAGTGATTTAATCAAGTGGTTAAACACTAAACTAAATCCGGTTATCATTCGTGAGATCCCTAATTTTCTTGTGTTTTATTTTTTCCTAGTATTTATTTATTTTTTATTATTTAATTGTATTATTTGTCTATTTATTTTATTTGTGACATTTTATTTATGTTATTTTAATTTTATTAGTGTATTTTCGGATTGGGCCTTTGGCTTTTGTTGTATTTTATTTAGTGGGCTGTGTGCGTGAGTTCTGTTTTAACCCAACCCAGCCTTGCAAGCCCAACCCGTGTGTTTTGACCCAACCCAGCTTGTGTGTGTTGTGTGAAGCCCGAAAGCCCAGCTCAGTAGGGCCCAGCACGTGTGGTTCTGTTGAACCCAGCCCCTCATTTTGTTGAACGGCGCCGTTTTGGGAGAGAACCCCTTAGGGTTCCATCTCTTCCCTTCTTGCGCCGCACAGCTTCTCCTGCATTCTTCTTCCTCCTCCTTTTCTTCTTCATTCTTCTACCAGTTTCCAACTTCTTCATGAACCAGCTACTGCCATTGCCACCTCCTCCTCCCATACTTCAGCTCGGTTTCGTTTGGCTAGTGATTTCCAAAAGCTCGCTGTCAAGCCGTCCTTCTTCGCGGCCACCTCCACCCATCGTGAGCAGCTCCGTGTAAACCAGTTGTGAATTTCGGGTGGTGCTGTCTTTGCCGCCGCATCACGTGTCCGCTCGAAATGCTTCTTCTTCTCCACGGCTTGTGCTGCCGATTTTCTCTTCCCTACCCATGCGACACACAGCTCCTCAAACCGCCATAGTTGGTCTATTTATAGTCCATGGGTTCCTCAGATTAATTTTTCGGAGATCCTCATCCTCTTTCTCTCTTTCAAGCCATTTTCATCTCTCGGTATTTTGAGTGTTGATCTGTAAATTTTTGTGTTGAATTCGTGAGCTTGAGGTTTTGTTGTGCTCTGTTTTGATCTAAAATTGTGAAATTTCAATCGATTTTGAGTGAATTGTTGGTTATTGCCGTGTGTTGAGTTTCTCAAGTTTTATTTTGTAGATTAATTTCTTTTGAGAGAGAACCCACTAGAAAAACCACTGTTTGATTCTTGAAAATTCATTGTTGCCGCCGTTGAGCTGTCACCTTGAGCAACACTTCCTTTCGCTTGATCTTTCAGAATTTCTTAACTTCGTGTGTATGTAATTTTTCATCGTAAATCAAGTGATTTAAATTGACATTATAACTGTTGTTCATTTGTAAATTATTAATTTGTTGGTTTTGTTGGAAATTGGACCTTGAGCCGTTGAAGTGTTGGGTTTATTAATTGGAGTTGTTGGATTTGGGCCTTGGGCCGGATTGGAGGACGGGATTACGCGTGTAGTTGGTTGTAAGCAGTATACTTGTAATTATTGTGAATTTGTAAATGAGATATTTAATATGCATTCTAATAAACTGTTGTAATGCATATTTATCGTCTTTAATAAATTATGTTGTGATGTCACGCTGTCTGTTTGGATATATGACTGAATGTGTGGGTGCGTGTGTATCCCGACCCCAAGCCGAGATGGGGTATTATCTCGGTGGAGCTCCTCTGGTCACTAGGGAGCGTAACAGACAAACGTGACGTCCCCTGAGTTGTTGCAGGGTGACGACGAGAACGGATGAGAAGGTAACGCTCTCGTACCGATTCCGTGACCTTTTGGCTGGCGAGGTTAGAGGATGCTTGGCCATGTATGCGCTGGGCGCAGAACTGGGCATCGCTCATTACAAAGTCTCATGCACGGACATTACCCGTGATGTGACGAAGAGAGCCAGGGTGTGTGGACGGTCCATAGGGGAGATCGTGGTGCATGCGTAATTCTGTAATAATTATGATTGGGACCAAAAATTGGATTTTCTGTGTGAGTATAAAAAGGGTATTTTTGGGAAAAAGAATGCGATTTCGTTTTTCTGCAATATTTGTCCGTATGGGGACGTGTGAAATTATAAATGTGTTTTAAATCTCTTGGATGTTGTTTTGGTTAATTACTTGCTGAGATGTCATAATCTCATTGTGGTGTTTTACCCTATGATTCCGTCTTATGGTGTCGTAAAGTTTGATGCAGAGCCCGAGTATGAACCTGAAGGACCGGCTCTACCAGAAGCTTAAGTTGCTGATATGTTGTTCAGCATTTTGGGATTTGTTTCCCTTATGTTATTTGTTTTCATTACATTATCTGTTGGAAGACTGTAAAATTCTTGTAAAGTTATTTTACTGCTTTTTGAACAATTCTAGTACTTAATAAAGAAAGACCTTTTATTTTCTCCGCTAGGAATATTATTTTGTACATTTTTTTGCATGTTGTACACACTTTGAGCACTGGTCGTTGGGGTGCGTGATCTGTGTGGTCATCATCCCGGTGTCACGAACTCCACAAAAATATCACGTGGGGGTCGAGGGCGCCACATCATTTAGGATTTGGGGTAACCAACTTGAGGTTTGGAGAAACCGTTTAGGATTTCAGTTTTCACCAAGGTTTTGGGGTTTCAATTGGATCTCAAGTATCTGGGGTTTCACTAAGGTTGAAACCCTCTTTGGTTTGGCTTGGAAATGAATGGTTGGATGAAATAGTGTTTGGCTTAAGTGGCGTAATCACAATGCTTGATTTTCCTTTCTTTCATTCACATTTCCATCTCATAGTTCCTCTTGGTGCTAAGTGTCATATACTATTCACCAAATGTGATTAAGATCTTGCCAAGTATCCAAATAAAATTTTTTTAGACTGATTTGGGCATTCCACACTGTGATCTGAAAACAACTAGATTGCACATGGCACTTACACAAGTCACTATTTACTCTAAAAATGGTGAAAATAACATCGCACCATAAAATCCTAAATCTTATGAAATTAAGAGTGTACTTAATTTTGCAAAATTCAACTCCTATATGTTTCTTGAAAAAATCAAAATACGTTTTCAAATAGTTGTTGTCTGGAAAACGAAAATCCTTTTATTGTGCCATAAAATTCTAAATATTTATTTTAGACTAATGGTGCAAATCGCTTCTCATTCTGACACTCCTAAGTACTTCAAATAAATAAAATTATTTTTCTTGCATCATAGTGAGTAGTACGACTGACTCTACTTACAGACTAAAACATACGCGATTGCTCAATTCGTGAGACATTTCTTGGGTTTTCACGATGTTCCTAAAATTTAAAGAAATTCATCCACTGAATCTATTACACTTTGCCTATGGGAGTGGATTCCTTCTCTCATATAAGCGCGACCCTCACATGTGGCGCCCACGACCCTCATGTAAGGAGACATGGGAATCAAGACACCGGGATGATGATAACAGGGTCACACATCTCAACGTTAGTACCAAGTGTGTGAACATGCAACAGTGTACAAACACAACGCAGCGGATAATTAATACAACTAAGTACCAGAATTGTTAATACAATTTAAACAATCAGTTAAAAGGTTTAAAAAAATATACAGTCATCCATAATAAATGTTTACAAGTCCCAACCAAAATACGAGTGATCCAATCACTCCTCGGGCGGAGCCGACTCCTCAGGCTCACCCTCGTCCTCATCTGCATCAAAATCTGCATTACCACAAAATGGTACCGCATGTAAGTATAACCTAAATAACCACGAGATAAAAATACATTAATGCTACTAACATGCATGCATATGATGAGATATGCATTAAATCCAAAAAATACTATTTTTCCAGAAAATAGATATTTTCCAACACACGTCAAAATCTCATTTTGGCCCAAAAACAATACTCTGTCATTTTCCCAGAAAATAACCCAATATTCCATTACCAATGCACCATGATCTCCCCTAGGGATCATCCGCACGTCCTGGCTTTGTAGCGATGCTCAGTTCCGCGCCCAGCGCATTCGTGGCCAAGCACCCACTACGCAACGAGCGATACCCAGTTCCGCGCCCAGCGCGTACGTGGCCAAGCATCCTCTAGCCCCCACCAGCAAAGGGGCCACGGAGTCGGCACGAGACCATCTCGTCTGATCCCATCGTCACCCAGCGACAATCCAGGGGACGTCACTCAGTATATTCCGCTCCCGAGTAACCAGAGAAGCTCCACCGAGATAATACCCCATCTCAGCTTGGGGTCGTGATACACACGCACCCAAAATCCTTTAACACATGAAAACCAAATTTTCATGAAACACATGAACATGATGCATGTACACGAAAACCCAATTTCCTTTACAAACATGATCATGCGTGCAATATGCTATGTACATGAACACCAAAACCAACAACCAACAATTCACAATACCAATCAATCACACAACTCCGTCCATAGTCCATCCGACCCCCGAACTCCTCGGACTCAGTCCGGCATGTCCAACCAGTTCACAATAATAAGTGTTAGTGTAAAAATACATTTAAATCACGAAAGTTCTTTGGAAAAATACATACAGCGCTATAATATGATCTTCGAAGGATCACGGAGGTGCAAGAAGTGGTGACTCAGCAACGTAACAGTGTAAAATACACTGTGGCCGTGGGTCTCAAAAATCCACTTTTGAGTGGGGACAAACTAAGACCCAAAATTGATAGGGTAGGGCCTAGAGAGGTCTGTGAAGCCAATGGTGGTGGTGGTTTGCCGTCGGTGGCGGCGCAAAGGGTAGTTTTAAGGCTAAAAAGTCGAAATCGGAGATGGGCTTGGTTGTGCTTCACCGGTGACGGATCGGAGCCGGGGTTGGGTCCATTGGGTTGCTAAGAGGTCCGAGATGAAGTGGTGAAGAGATGGTGGCCGGAGGTGGCGCGACAGCGGCGCGCGAAGGAAGAGAAGGCCGCGGTGTCAAGCCGTGCATGGAGGAGAACGCCGGCGATGGAGGAGCTGAGATTTACGGGGAAGGGTCGCCGGCCGGTGGGGAGGTGGACGGAGGGGGCGGTGTCGGTCACCGGCGGCTCACGGCGGTGGGCTGGGTGGAAGACGAAATCGGACACAGAGATAGAGAGAGAGAGAGTGTCGCGCGGGAGGGGAAAGTCTGGGGAGAAAAGAAAAAGAAAGAAAAGAAAAAGGAGAAAAAGAAAAATGATCCAACGAAAATGATTTTAAAACAGCAAATCGATTAAATTAAATTAAACATAATGATACAATGAAAATAAAATAATTAAATCTCACAATCAATTAATTTAAAAGAAGAACAATTTAAATGTACAACAGTAAATAAATATTAAGAAAACATAACAATTTAATTTTCACAATTTAAAGATCATAAAATAACCCATTTAAAATATCCGATAATTATAAAATAAGAGAATAATTTTTTGAATTATTAAAAATAATCTTTCAGTGAAAATACACTAAAATACGGGGTGTTACATCACAAGCTAAGCTTGAGTCCAAGCTCCTTAACTTACTAAACAAGCATGCTTGGACAGTTTAAGCTCCTCGCTCGGTTCGAATACAACATTAGTTAGATCAAAAAATAAAGGTGCTATTCATCTTTAAAATAATAATTGTTTATTCTAAATAGAAATTTTTTATCAAACACTCTCTTAGTTTCTATCCTAGTTTGGGTACGGATAATATTTCAAGATTTTCATAATACTTCATTATTATTCATTATTTCATTATTATTTTTAAGCTATTATTCACTACTGTTCAATATTCTATCATTATTTTTTCATTACTTTTTTACTATTATTCACAGAATACCTGAGAATACCTCACTACACAAACACAATCTAGTCCTGATTTGGTTTCACAAATCTTTCAACACATCCCATCATATCTCATCTCATCTCAACATCCAAACACCATTCAAATACAAATATTTTTCAATTTCAAATTTTCAAATTTTTAACTTTTTCATCTAATCATTACATAATTAGTACAAATTTCCCAAACTTCCAAACAAAATACAAAAAATAATTCAATTTTTTCAAATCTCAAAATAAAATAATATTAAAAAAACTATATTCTAACCCTCTTTTAACTTTATAATTTTTTTATTTAACTTTTTCTCTTTTATTTTTCAAAATCCCATAAGACATCTTAACTCAAATCACTTCACTACTATTCACAAATTATTTCACTACTATTTACAAATTTTTTATCTCATCTTATCTGTATAACCAAACGAGTTATTAGGTTTAGCAGTGTATGAAATTTTGTTTTAGAATTCTTCCTTGTAGTTGAGTTATGTCAATATTATAAGTCTTTTTGTTATACGCGTGCTGTGATTGATGAAAGGGATAACTCACTTCGAGGGTGAGAGCCTCCAAGAAAAGGAAAAAGAAATATTCTTTATATTGATTTTCGATGAAACGAAATACCTCACTCACGGGAAGCTATATGCTCCCAGACTTGTAACAAATTGTAACTGACTATAATAGTAAAGCTAAAGCTACCATGACTATCAGAAAGTAAAGTAACAGACCTCCAATCACAGGCTACGTCCCTTTAAAAGGGCTCACAAGAGACTATGGGCCAAGCCCTTACATACACTCAAATCATACTGGCCCACCCTTCTTATTATTCTAACCAATACTGCCCAAGGTCCACGAGCCCAAGGCCCATGAGCCCAGAGGAACCCTAAATTCTCTTTAGGATCCTTCTCGACATTTCATCTTCACTGCTGCCGCCTTCTCTGTCGCCCCCCCCCCCCCCCCTCACGCTGTCGTTGGTTCCCTGGCCACCGCCTCCAGCCGTCACTTGTTACAGTGCCCTCCCCTTAGAACACCTTGCCCGTAAGGTGGGGAAATGCCGCTTTCAGTTTGTAGAAGCTCTCAGGTAGCGTCTTCATCTCTTTGCCCCTACCATTTCACTAATAGTTCCACGATAGGTCGGTTGTTTACTAGTCGCATCTTTTGAGCTAACACCTCAACTGGTTCCAGTTGCAGGATCCCTTGTTGATTCACTGGTGGCAGTATGGTTGCGGTTGCGACTTGCTCTCCCACGCGTTTCTTCAATTGTGAGATATGAAATACTCGGTGTATTTGGGATGTCTCTGGTAGCTTCAATTTGTATGCGACTTCTCCAACTCTGGCTTCTACCTGAAAAGGGCCATAAAAATGAGGTGATAATTTCAAATCCTTGCGTTGAGACACAGAGACTTGTCGGTAAGGTTGTAATCATAAATAAACCCAATCTCCAATGGTAAAGCTCTGTTCTTTCCTCTTCAAATTAGCATATTTCACCATTCTTTCTTGGGCCTTGTTGATGTTGTGTCAGAGCAGTTGCATGATGAGTGACAGCAATGCCTTAGGGTCTCCTTTATACCCCTCCTTAATATGTCCACCAGCCACTCTAAGCTCAGTACTGACAGCAATGCTATAGAGACTTCTTCCTCTTCCATCTGTCTAGAAAGGGCATGTGCTACCATGTTCTCAGCCCCCTTTTTAAACTCCACCACAAAGTCATACCCCATCATCTTACTCATCCACTTCTGCTGCATTGGAGTGCCAATCTTCTAATCTAAAAGGTATTTCAAACTGTGGTGATCAGTTTTTGCCACAAAAGACCTGCCTAAAAGGTAGGGCCTCCACTTTTAAATAGCTGTGACCAGAGCATATAGCTCCTTCTCATAAGTGGACAATAAAAGAGCCCTGCCCTTTAATGCTTGACTGTAAAATGAGATTGGTTGACCCTACTACATGAGAATAGCCCCTATCCCCTTTCCCGAAGCATCACACTCGATTACAAAGGTCTTGGCAAAATCAAGAAGGGCCAACACTGGTGGGCTACTTACTGCCTGTTTAAGCTTTGAAAAAGCTTCATCTGCTGTCTCCCCCCATTTGAAATTATCTTTTTTCAATAGCGCTGTAAGTGGAGAAGCTAGGACCCCATAATCCTTATGAACCTTCGATAATACCCTGTCAACTCGAGAAAGCCCCTCAAAGACTTTATAGACTTGGGTTGAGGCCATTCCACCATGGCCTTTAATTTTTCAGGATCTGTCCTTACCCCTTTACCCAAAATTAGGTGACCCAAATATGCCACTTCAGAACATGCAAAACAACATTTCGACTCTTTAGCAAATAACTTATGTTTCTTTAGTGTTTCTAGGGTCACTTGTAGGTGTTGCAAATGCTCCTCCTCATCCTTACTATAGATTAGGATGTCATCGAAAAATACCAGCACAAACCTTTTTAGAAAGGGTCTAAAGACTTCATTCATCAGATTTTGAAAAGTAGATGGGGTATTAGTCAGCCCAAATGGCATTACTAAAAATTCCTAATGACCCTCATGGGTCTTAAATGCTGTTTTGTGCGCGTCATCAGGTTTAACTCTAATTTGATGATAACCGGACCTCAAATCCAAGTTAGAGAATACTTTATGTAAGAGCCCACAAGAAATTCACTAGTGGAATTTCTATTGATTTTAGGAACCTCGTGAAAACCCAATAAGTTTTTACAAATCGACCAATTGCTCAGGTTTTAATCTGTCAACATAATTAGTGTTATCACTCACTATGGTGCTAAAAATATGAGTTTAATTATTTGAGGTAGTTAGAAGTGTCGGAATGCGTTATGGTCTACGCCATTAGACTCAGTTGATTATTTAGGATTTTATGGCGCAATAACCAATTTTCATAATTTAGGACGAAACAGCTGTTCGAAATTGTGAAATTATTTTTAGGGGCATTTTGGGGTTGAATTTCAGTAAACGATCTTCACTATAGGTTAATATGAATATTTAGAATTTTTCAGTACTAAATTTTTATGCATTCTTTTTGAGTGAATAGTTACCTCGATAAGCACACCCAGTACAATATTTTTAAAATCACAGTGTGAAATGTCCAAATTAGATTAGAGAAGTTTTATTTAGACACTTGGCAAGATCTTAGCCACACATAGTGAATGGTATTAGACACTTGGCAAGACGAACCATTAGATAGATTTGTGAAGGAAATCAAGGTGTGAGATTATGCCACTTAAGCAAAACTTTATTTTATCTGTTCAACCAAATTGTGCTAGACCAAAGAAGGTTTCAATCCTAGAGAAACCCTAAATGGTTGGAATCCAATTGAAACCCCAAAAACTTGGTTGAAACCGAAACCCTAAACAGTTTCCAAACCCTAAAGTTGGCCTCCAAACCCTTTCTAACCTGATTTTTAGCATTGTGTTTAATCACTTGATTAAATCACTTTCACATGCTATTAATTAATCAAATCCTTATTATGACATCATTATACAACCTTTTAAACCTTAGAAATTTGATTGGGTCAAGAAAAATTGGTTTTAGGCTTGATAGCATCTCAAACCCTAACCAAACCCCCTTTAAACCCCAAATTGAAGCCAACTTGGTTGGGGCCCACCAAGGCCCACGAAATTGGCCACCTTCGTAAAGTTTCTTGAAGAAGTTTCCTCCCCCACATGGCAGACCATCCACTGCCATTTGCTTACACCCATTAGTGCCTTGATGTGAAGGAGAAATCCACTCCATCAACCTCCATCTCTCACAGCTGCTGCAGGCAATCTTTTGCCCTCATTACTCTCCACTTTATGTCACATAGCCAACTCCAATCAAGGGTCTCTCAAGCCCTTAACTTCCCCCTCCAGGAGTCTAAAGTCGTGAAAGACACACTTCTCTCCATTTTATCACTTCTTTCCCCCGTTCTTAGAGAGAAATCCAAAAGAGCTCTCTAGGGCAGATTTTTGGGTCTTTTTACATGGCCATTTTTGACCCATTGTAAGTATTTTATCATGATGACTCATTATAAAATTTTTCCTCTTTGAGTCTGGTTTCAGTGGATATCTTATTAGTCTCATTCCATGCTCATTTGATTGGTCAAAAGTACTTTTAACCGTAGAAAGGTCATTCTGGGCGAGAAACTGGAGAGTATGATATGTTTTGGAATTTTTGACCAAGCTAATGGACATATCTTGGTTCGAAAATTTTATGGAGTGTTGTTAGCATGTGTTTATGAATTTTCATTGAGGTTTTGTTGCATGAATAAAGCTTTTGATGATAGATTTCCTTAGCTTTAAAAACTTGAAAAGTGGAAGTGGAAAAGCAGTTTTTGTTTTGTGAAAGTTTGAATATTTCGTGATTTAATCTTATTCCAAAGGCTTTGATATTTTTATATGATGACCCTAAGCCTCTTATATACATGTTAGGATGTTATTTCAAAGATATTTAGTATTAGTTTTAAATATAAGATTTTCTATGCAAGAGGATTTCGGTTTGGCCTAAGATTTGATGTTTTTGGGTTAGATCTAGGTTTTGTTGAATTTTAGCCATGTGATTTTAAGTTTGATAGTTGGATCTTCTTTAGGATACATTTTTAAACTATGAGATGTTTTAATTTGAAGATCACATGTCTTTAAGCCATGGATCAAGAGATTAATCAAAGTTAGTAGAGAGAAAAGTTTCTGTTTTGGACTAAGTTTAAAACCAAAAACTACAAGTGTTGTTTTGTGATTTTTGATGACTTTTGTTTGATAATTTAAAACATGGTTGATCTTAGGATGATGTTATGAATGCGCTAGAACTAAGATTTTATTTTTTAGAATTCTTGGAGATATTTTTATTAATGTCAAAACTTGTGATTCAAAGGTTTACTTTTTGTTAAAAAGTTTGGGTCTTTTTACAAAAAAAAAAGTTTAGTGTTGATAATTAGCTCTTTCTTAATGGATATTTTAAGTGTATTTTTAAACTTAGGATATGAAGATCTTTGTTACAAAATTTTGGTTTAATCATGGGTTTTGAAAATGGAAGAAATTGCAACGAAAAATAAGGAAAAAAAAAATCCTATGGATGTTTCGGCCATAGTGAGTTTTTCATAGTTGTGAATGGTTTTAAATTCTTCTGATTTGATATTTGAGTTTAGGACAAAATTTACATGAGAAATATAAATTTTAGTAATTTTTAGAGTTAGGATGTGAAATCCTTAAGTTAGGGGAAAAATGGTCATTTTTCCCTACGTAGAGGGTAAAATGGTAATTTTACTCTAAGTTGTCTCTTTCACATTTCTAATTATTAGTAAATTAATTTCTAACTTTTAGAATACCCTCTTACTGTTCCTCGTGTTTCGCGCTTTATTCTCATAGAACGCGACTATCGAGGTAAGTTAACTCTTAACTTATTATCAGTTTACGGTGTATATGTGATGGGCAAGGGAACTACAGTTTATGTTCGTATGTTGTTATATATGCCATGTCATGCCATGTCGTCATATATTTATCTATTACATGAATTATTCTGTTACAAAAATCTTATCTGTTACACGATATATTCTGTCATATGTTACTATCTGTTGTAAGTATGTCACATTATGTACACTATCTGTTACATGTATATTATGTCACATAATATTCACTGTCACATGCTATACCATGTTACAAATATTGTCTGCTACATATTATGTCATGCTACGAAATATTGTATGTTACATGTATGCCATGTTATGAAATATTTTCTATTACATTTATGTCTCAAAGTATGTCATGTCTATCATCTTACATTCAAGTCACGTTATACTACGTTAAGACTTCTATCTTTTCGTATTCATGTCCTCTCATCTCAAATACAGTTTGTGTATCTCGAGAACGGTCTTGTTAAGTTATTCATGTTAATCACGACCCTAAGCGCTAGGATGGGGTAGTACCCTAATGGAACTTCTTTGTTTACGCTGGAGTGTCTAAATAGGTGTGAAATTCCCTAGGTTGACGAAGTATAGTCAACAAGTTACGAATGGGGCCTAACTAGCTGGTCACCGGAGCGCACCAGGCACTAACGCCCATGGAGCCACACTTTATTTTACGTGTGTTCACAGCAAGTGTGGTACAAACAATTCATGGGGTCGCAACAACTGTGAAGCATGAAGTATGGGGCCACAACAACTGTGGTACAAACAATTCATGGGGTCGCAACAACTGTGAAGCATGAAGTATGGGGCCACAACAACTGTGGAGCATACACTATGTGAAACACAACAATTATGACACGTAGAATATGTGGAGCCACAACAACTGTGGAGTACGTATTAATGCACTCACAGCTGGTATAGACACTTGTGTTGTGATGCAGTAATCGATAGGGACACACGGCTCAAGGGGACCCGTGTTGCACCCGTATGGTCACTTTATGATTAAGTCTACTGAATAAGATTCCAAGTTCATTTATTTCACATTCAAGTCATATTTCACGTTATGTTATGTTCAAGTTTACATTCATGTCAAGTTTCAAGTTTATGTCGCGTCAAGCTAAGTTTCAGTTTCAGTTCAAGTTATGTCAGCTCATGCCATGTTATGTTAAGTCACAATATGCATATTATTTCATGCCATGTTATGTCAAGTCACGTTATGCTTATTATTTAATGTCATGTTATGTCAGATTATGTTATATTTACTATTGACTTTGATTGTGTATTCATGCATTTATTGCCATGCATACATCATTAACCTGTGTGAAGGTTTTTTTGTTAACTTGCTGAGATTTGTAATCAAATCTCACTGTAGTAGTCCCAACTACCATTCCCCTTAATGGTAGATCTTGTTACAGGATCTGAAGGAGAACTGAGAATTGACTAACTGGAAACGGTCGACTAAGCGACGGTACGACGTAGATATAGTTGTCTTAGATTACTACTAGTATTTTGTGGAGTTCAATCTCCAGCACTCTTTTGTTCACAACCATTTTGGACTAGTGTTATGATCTCAGTTGTTTAGTATATTTTTATGTATGAAGTATGTTTTAAGTATTTGGAATATTATAAGTTTGGTGTATAGTATTGCTAAAAAAGAAAAAAATTATCTGTTGCGAATATTGCATAATGCTAGATGCATGTTAGGATTATTGCATCTTATATGTCATGAACGAGGGCAGGTAACCTTGTATTGCATGTCTCGATACTTTAGACGTTCGTCTGATCCCAAGCGGAATCTGTGGGCATCACACTTTAGACCCAATTAATTCATCCAATAGCTCCTCTACCACGGGTATAGGAAACTTATCTTTCACCATAACTTGGTTCAAGGCCCTATAGTCCACGCACATTCTCCATGTGCCATCAGCCTTTCTCACCAATAAAACAAGGCAAGAATAAGGACTTTGACTAGGGCGTATTACCCCAGAATTTAAAAGTTCCTTAATAATTCTTTTAATTTCATCTTTCTGAAAAAAGGTACCTGTATGGTCTCACTAACACAGGCTGAGTTCCCAACAGTAAATTGATGGAGTGATCCTGCTCTCTACACGGTGGCAACCCCTTGGGTTCCTTGAAAATATCCTCAAACTGGTTCAGTATTTGTTGCACACTTTTAGGCCACCTTTGCCCCTTTTTACACTCTTCTGGCTCATTAATTAACTGCAGTATGACCCATTTCTTCTCTAAGTAGCTAATCTCATTGCAGGAACTTTCTTCTAACAGCTGTGTGGATATCATTCCCTGCAACACAACATCTTTTTCACGGTGGCTAAACTGCATGGTAAGTTTCCTGAAATTCCAAGAGATAGTAGTGCCTAGAGTTTGTAGCCATTGTACCTCTAGCACCACATCACATCCTGCAAGTTCCAGCACGAAAAAATCCATAGAAAATGTATGTTCTTGAATTTTTACTTGGACTCCCTTACTTTTCCCTTCACTTACCAATTGCTCACCATTAGCCACATTCACCTTCACTGCCTCTTCCTTAAAGATCAGCACACAAACCTTTTTTGCTGTTGTAATATCTATGAAGTTGTGTGTGCTACCTGAGTCAATTAGAATAATTACCCACTGGCCAACTAACTTCCCTTTCACCCTCATAGTTTTTGGGTTGTTGGACCCAATTAGAGCGTGTAATAATATTTCAGGTTTTGTTTTTACTTCAGTAAATTCTATCAGTTCCTTCCCTTCTTCCACCAGATCTACTACATCACTCTTATCTTCATTTTTTTCCTCATTATCCTCCACTTCTTCTATAAGAAATAGTTTAGGATTTCTGCACTTGTGCCCCAAGTTCCACTTGGAGTCACAATAATAACATAACCTCGTTCTCTCATCTCCTTCATTTGGCCTGCATTGATCTTTTGTACAAGCACTATGGCCTTACTAAAATTCTGCCCCATTTGGTTTCCACCCCCTTATACTGTCCTGGTTCCGACACACCAGCAGAAGGGTTTCTGAATATTTTTCTACCAACTCTAACGAGTTCTTCCTGAATTTTTGCTAGACTAAAAGTTGATAATAGATCAAGTGGGTTAAACATCTTAACTGCCAACCTAATTTCATCTTTTAATCCACTTAAAAATCAGCTTAGTTTGTGTGGATCCGACAATCTATGCAGCCTATTTGACAAATTCTCAAACTCCACCTTGTATTCCTCCATTGTATCTGTTTGTCTCAACTTAGTTAGTGCTTCCATAGGGTCATCATACGTACTAGGGCCAAACTGCACAAGAAAATCCCTAACAAACCCTTCCCAATCACCTATGGTTCCTGACATTTCAATATCCTGAAACCAAATCATGGCCTTCCCTTCCATGTGAAAGGAGGCCAACCTGAGTTTCTGACTTGGTAATGTGTTGTAGAATGAGAAAAACTGATTGGTTTTATACAACCAACCTAGGGGATCATCCCCATGAAAGGATGGAAACTCTAACCTTACTGACCTTGGAATTAGTTCCCCATTGTTCTCCTGTCTGTTTTGCCCTCCAGGTAACGAACCTTCAGACTGATTGTTAGCATTCTTTTTCTGCAGTTCCAAGGTTAACGCTGCATGCTGCTGGACCACTGCATCAGACTGCCATTTCAGTGCCAACACCTCTGTTTAGTGTTTTGAATTGCAATTCTGTGGATTTCTTCAATCCATTCAAGCCATCCTACAACTGGTTCATTCTAGTACCTTCTGCGATGGAAAATGAAGCAACCAAGGATAACTTGGCTCTGATACCAACTGTTATACGCCTGCTGGGATTAATGAAAGGGATAACTCACTTTGAGGGTGAGAGCCTCCAAGGAAAGGAAAAATAAATATTCTTTGTATTGATTTTCGATGAAACGGAATACCTCACTCACGGGAAGCTATATGCTCCCAAACTTGTAAGAAATTGTAACTGACTACAATAGTAAAGCTAAAGCTACCATGACTATCAGGAAGTAAAGTAATAGACCTCCAATCACAGGCTACATCCCTTTAAAAGGGCTCACAAGAGACTATGGGCCAAGCCCTTACATACACTCAAACCATACTGGCCCAACCTTCTTATTATTCTAACCAATATTGCTCAAGGTCTACGAGCCCAAGGCCCATGAGCCCAGAACACATACGGAAACCCTAAATTCTCTTTAGGATCCTTCTCGACATTTCATCTTCACTGCCGCCCCCCTCTCTATTCCCCCCCCCCCCCCCACGCTGCCGTTGGTTCCCTGGCCACTGCCTCCAGCCATCACTTGTTACATTTTTGTAAATTTTCTTGTCCATCAATATTAGTTGGAAAACATATGCATATCACTTGTTGTTCCATGTCAACGTTTTTTTAAAAAAAGTAAATTAAAATCTTATTTTTATTTAAAGAATTGTAAAATTTAAAAAAAAAAAAAACGATTATCTCGTGGTAGTGGTTGCAGCCTCTGGCCAAAATAGGGCCACTCACATGGTGACCTAAGCATAGCAATTCAGTCATGGCTAGGGTGGCAGCCACAACCATAAATGACCTTTGAGGCATTTTCTCTTTTTTTATTAAATAAAAATTAATTATTTAAAAAAAAAGTATTTTAGTTTTTATAAAAAAAACTTTAATCTACTTTTAAAAGAAAAATTAAATTTGAGATGTAGCAACCCGTAATTCAATTAACGGAGACTCCTATCTCTAAAAAATGAATTGCATAAACTGCTAAACCCTAAGTCTATAGCACACGGGGTACTGTTAATTTCTTTCAAATAATTTGTGTAGATTTTGTCGATTCAAAACACAACTTGGCCAGTTTGAATAGTGAGATGAGATGAGATAATTTTATATGAAAATTGAAACTTGAATAAAATATTATTAGAATATTATTTTTATTTTGAGATTTGAAAAAATTGAATTGTTTATTATATTTTATGTAGAGATTTAAAAAAATTTATAATGATGAGATGAGATAAAATGAGATGAAATGAAACAATTTTTATATCCAAATGGACCTTAAATACAAATCTAAAGGCCAATGTATCCCCATGACCTTCCCCAGTTTGCAGCGTCACCTACATCATCTACATATTTTCAACAACTTTGTAAGTGGAAACATAAGTCCACATATGAGCAAATGATTTACTTGACCATTCTAAATGATTGCAGACCCTTTTCTTAAGAGTTCTCTCTGTAATTTTGTAAATTTATGCATTATTTGAAAACAATATTCTATAAAGGATTATTAAAAAAATTAGAGAAAAACTTAAAACCGGTCAGGTGTCCATTCTACTTTTACACCTGCCAGTAAAATTATAACACGTGGTGGACTTATTGAATTTACGATGGGTGCACATACATTCTCCCCTCTCTCTTTTCTCTTTTCCTTCTCTCTTCCCTCGAATCTCGAAGTTCTCCCTGGAATCCAAGAGATGGCATAAAACAATATTCTTACAAGTTTGAGCTCTGTCTCTCTCTATATCTCTCCTCAAGCTTGAGTCGTCTGAGATCTTTCTTTCTCGCCCCTCAGACCTCAATCACTCTCTCTCTCTCTCTCTCATCTCAAGCTCGTCATAGACTGTCTCCCCCTCAAGAGTTTGGTCTTCCATTTCTATTGCTCTAATTCCAAAACCCACTTGCAAAAATCCAATATTAATCAAGCTAGGAACTAACAACCTTTACTTTCTCAGCAATTTGCTGACATTTTCTAGAAAACCTGAAATCCAAATCAAAACCAATATGGAGAAAACTCAAAACTTGGAGCTCAAGTTCTAGAATGCCAAAGTGAAAATTTTCCTTTATAACGCAAAGGGATTCCTAAATAACTAGAAATCTTAGTTTGATTTTGTTGTCTATAAATTTATGTTTGGATGCTAAGAAAATGTATTTCTGTTTGGATGGTGAGAAAATATGCAATCTATTTCTGTTTGGTTGTTGAGAAATGTGGGATCTTGAGTTTGATTTTTGTTTTCTTATTTCTACCAGCACTTTGATTCGATAACTGCCACTCTAATTTATCAAGTTTTAATCTGCACCTATGTGAGGGAGAGATTGTATTCTAGAGGGAGAGAAAGAGAGTGACGCAGGGTGGGGGAGGGGGGAGAGAAAAAGGGGAAAGAGCTATAAAAGTAAATGTTCACTTGTTCGCGAGTGTAAATTATACTTTGCTGTAACTCTTACGTGGCAACTTGTGATTTGCTGGTGAAAAGTGAAGAGAAACACCCGACCGGCCTGGAGGCTCTCTCAAAAAACAAACAATAAGTACTATATATTTTACTAATCCTTTGCTTGTAGTATGGCAGTTCAACACATTTAAAAATGACATTTTCATTTTACACATGGAAAACAAGTAATAAGCACAATTGTAGTCCTGAACAAGTCCTTGGAAAACTACAGCGTTTTGTTTGATGTGAAAACACTTTCCTAAAGCGTGTTGAGCCATATACTTGGGAGTGAATAATTAGTTCAAAGGTATTTTACCTGTACTCAAAACTTTTTTTCCAAACATTTCTATACTTCAAGGATTATAATTTCTGCAATTAGTTAGACTTATAGGTTTTAAGTTAATTCGACTCTATAAATCTTATGCTAGGTTTCTATTAGGTTTAGATAGTGAGTTGAGATTAGATAAGTTGAAATAAAAATTAAAAAATAAATAAAATATTATTTTTTAATATTATTATTATTTTGAAATTTGAAAAAATTAAATTATTTATTATATTTTATGTAAAAATTATAATGATGAGATGAGATGAGATTGATTAAGAATGTTTCTCAATCCAAACTGAGCCTAGTCATTTTCTTCTAAACGTAGTGTTTTTGTTCATTTTGGAGTTGACTCGTTTAGACCAAGCTTGATATCAATTTGATTTTCCACTAGATTCATCTAGACTGGCATGCCAGGCATTTGGAAAGTGTGACCTACTTATTTCAAAAATTTTCATAATTTTCTTTTTAAATATCATCACTCAAAAATAAAATATTTTTTAATTTTTAATTTTTAACTTTTTCATCTAATCATTATAATTTTACCAAATTTTAAAATACAATACAACTTTTTCAAAATTTAAAATAAAAATTATATTAAAATATTATATTCAAACAATTTTTTAACTTTATAAAATTTTTATTCAATTTTTTTTCTCTTATTTCACATAACCTAATCAAATATTTTAATTCAAACAATTTTATTATTATTTACAAATTATTTTATTATTATTCACATACTTCTTGTCTCATCTTATTATCAAACTTAACCTTAGAAATCAGCTAGGAATACAAAAGGATACAACAAGTTTTATTTTTTATTTTTTTCGAATTTCATTTTCAGCCCTATTATTTCTTTCCCTCGTTCATTTCCACTTCGTCGTCCTCGCCATATGGTATGTTCCACTTTCCTGCGCCAAACACCCTCGTTTCATTACCATTTAATTTATTTGTGATAATGAAATATAGATTAGGAGGTGATTAGGGAGGGAAGAGAAAAGAAAAATAAGAATATAATAAAAAAGTAAGGAAAACTAGGAAAATAAAGTACAGGCGTGGAAGGCTTTGGCTGTCTCTCTCTTCGACATGATATGGGTCTGGGAAGTGAAATTAAAAAAAAAAAAAAAAAAAACAAAACATATGGTCTTGTTACAATTTGAAAAAATTGTAAAAACTATTTAGATAGTGAGATGAGATGAGATGATTTTAAAAAAAGATAAAAGTTAAATAAAATATTATTTTTTTATTTTTATTATTTTGTAATTTGAAAAAGTTGAATTTGTTTCTCTCTCAGTAGGCGAGGAAACTCGCGACCAGAATGTGCGAAGATTTAGTGATAAGGTTCTAGGCGGTTAGATTGGACAACTGGTCTAAATGATCAACTTAAAAGACCAACCTAAACGACATCATGAGCAATAACTAGAAAATACGAGAGGAGTCTTTCATCCCGGTCGGGAATCTTTCCACTCGATAGGCGAGAGAGGGCCGCGTGGTTTTTGTGACCTCCATGCCCGTTCATTTGTGATCTTTTCGCCAGTTATATTCAACACACACAACATCTATTCGGTGGGACCCTTCCAAGTTCTGCAATCAATTTATTAACGACAAAATCTTCACGAACTCCGTAATTCAAGCCGTATATCACTGAATCTTCCATTTTAGATAATTTCGATATTTTTGAGATAATCTCCTTTTATGTTAACATCTATTTTTAGAAACTATTTTACAGATTTTTAGGTTAAATTGTAGTCGCATTTATTTTGTTTTCGAATTTGAATTTTGAAATCTATTTAATCTCGTCTTGTGCGATGAATAGGAGGTCTTGGTTCTTAATCTTAATTTTAGTTTTAGTCTTGGTTCTTAATCTTAGTTTTAGTTTTAGTCTTGATCTGAGTTGAGAGTTCCAGAATTTATTCTTTAAGTGTTCTTTCGAGAAGGCGAAACTGGAGGGCAGAGGCGAGAGCCGCATGCCTCATCAATCGACTTCAATAAAAAACACCAGTTTTATTATTTTTCTTTTCAATTCCATTATGAACTAATTATATTTTCTAGAGTTTTGATGTAGCTTAGCATTGAACACACAGTTTATATTCTAACTTATTTTATTTTCAATATTTTCATGATTGAGAGTTTATTCTTTATTCTTAATGCTTACAATTTTCTAGCTAGCTATTATTCGATCTTTTGGATTGCAATGAGACCGATAGGTGATTTGTGATTAAAGAGCTCTAGGATTAAACATAATTAGTTGAGCGAAATCAAATATGCTTTATTGCGACTAGTGTGATTTAAAAAAAAAAATCTAAAGAACTTAATGAGTCTTCAATTAGTTAAATTCACATAGAGATATGAAGTTATTAATTGGAGATATTTTTGGTATTGTTTGAGAGAAAATATTGAATAGTTAAGGGATTTTTATCCTCAATTTGGAATAATTAAGATTTTATAACAAGAAAGAATAAATTGTATAGGATTTGTTAGGTGAAGTCAAATGCTCTAGATAAACCATTCTTCAAATCTTAATTTTAATGTTCTTTTCTTCAGTTTAATTTAGATAAACTATTCTTCAAATTTCGATTTTCTAAATAGTAATTAATTTAGTCAATTTCAATACTCAATAACATAATTATTTCATGTGGGTTCAATAACCTTTTCTTTAAAACATTTTATTATTTATTACAATTCTAAACACTTACAGATATATTTTTACGTAAACACACTGCTCACAAAAAAAGAAAAATACACCATGTAAATGGATATGGGTTTGATAAGATATTAATTATTCTTCATGGTTTTTTTTCTGACCTTATTCTTGGTGATACATTCATAAAGATTTTCTCGCGGTAGAACCTCTTCTTCTATACTAAACGTCGGAAGGGTCAATTCAAACTTTGAACATAGAGTTTTAGGTGCGTTTAGATAATGAGTTAAAGATTAGACGAGTTGAAATAAAAATTAAAAATTAAATAAAATATTATTTTTTAATATTATTATTATTTTAAAATTTAAAAAAGTTAAATTATTTATTATTTTTGTGTACAAATTTAAGAAAATTGTAATAATAAAATGAGATAAAACACTTCTTATATCCAAACCGGACCCTAGTGTAGACTGAGATCCATCTGTGGGATGAAATATGGCCCAACATCCGTACCAATATTGTAAGGATGGCGCTAGAGGGCTGCCCAATGTTTACTGTTGGGCGTATTGCTAATACAAATTTATAGTTCCTTTTTTTTTCTATCATTTTTTAGTAATTTTTTAAAATCTATTAAGAGAAAATTTAAAAAATATACAATTTTACTGATAATCACTTTTATAAGCACTAAGTAAAAAAATTAAAATATTCGAGCGTTAACTTTAAACAATAACATTGAAGATTCTAAGTAGCATTTTCTTATTATTAATGATTGAAAAAAAATTATATGACATGTGGAAGGAGGTCATATCAGACTACCACCAAGTTGGGCACTATATGCTATTTTAGGATTTGTTTGGATAATAAGATAAGATGAGATGATTTGTAAATAGTAATAAAATATTTAAATTAATATATTTTATAAAGTTTTAGAAAGAAGAGAGAAAAAAGTGAATAAAATTATTATTAAAATATAATATTTTAATATAATTTTTATTTTATGATTTGAAAAAGTTCAATTATTTTTTATATTTTATTTAGAAGTTTGAAAAAATTATAATGCTTAAATAATGACTAGATGAAAAAGTTAAACATCTGAAATTGAAAAAGTGTTTATATTTATAGTATTTGCATAATGAGATGAAATGTGATAACTTGGAAAGACTTTGCTATCCAAATCGGGCCTTATTGTTCCAATGCTAGGCGTCTGTCATGCATAAAAAGTTTTAGACCTCATTTGTTTTCACAACTCATCTCATCTAATCATTATAATTTTCTAATTTTTTACACAAAATAAAATAAACAATTCAACTTTTTCAAATCTCAAAATAAACATAATATTAAAAATATATATTTTAACAATTTTTTATTCAATTTTTTAACTTTAATATCAACTAATCTCATTCATTTGCGAAAACAAACAAGTTACTATTTTATTCAACATAATATGCAGCCATCATTGGTGATCTTCCAACGTCTGAGATGGCATCATAAAACTCACCTCAACTCATTTTAACTCATCTCATCCCATCATTACAACTTTTCTAAATTTTCACACAAATATATAATAAACAATTTAACTTTTATAAATCTCAAAATAACTTTCCCAAATTTCCACATAAAATATAATAAATAATTCAACTTTTATTCTACTATTCACAAACCATCTCAATCCATCTCAACTCATTTATGAATCAAAACCACTCCATCGTACCATGCCAGTCAAGTGCTCCTTACAAGGGTTCGATGCATGCCAATCAAGTGCTCTTTACCCTACCATGTTGTGGCTTGCAACATTCGACATTGCTAAGAATCGGCATCCAAACGATAAGCTTTTATTAGGGGTGGGCAGCGGAGTGGGGCCGTTCGCCCCTCATTTGGTCCCCCTAGCAAGGGTGAAGGGCAGTCAAGGCCTAATCCTGTCTCGCATTTCCTTTGTCTTTCACTTATATATTTTATTATATAAGTATATATATATATTTATATTATACATATTTATAAGTATTTATTATTTGTACTATATATAAATATAGTAATATGTATCAAGTAGAACTTTTACTTAATATTTTATATAAGTTGTAGCGTAGTAATGTGACTTTTTTATAGATTGTCAATACAATACAAGAGTTTCACATTACCTAAGTATGGAACTTGTATTGTGAAGAAAATCTGTATTGGAACCAACAACTCTTTTCAACTCCACACCTTTTTACACGTAAGACTCACAACTTTTTTCAATTTTCCATAAATACATTTAAACTTATCTTAATATTCAAATACATATAAACTCATCTTAGGTGGGCCCTATAGAATTCACTCCATTATCTTAATTCACTATTATTTATAAAGAACTCAATTTAGCTTAACATTCTAACAATCTTAAATATAACATACAAAAAATTACTATTAAGATGAAACCATGTTTAAGTATGTGAAATGCCATGTAAAAAAAGGGCATGTGAAATGCAAACTATTTTACAACTTTAACTATAGTATTGTGGAAATATTTTTCTCGCAGAACTTTTAAGCATTACATAGGAAATATAAAAATAAGAATTTTGCTATTTATTATTTTATATACTACACATCACATTTATTTTTATTTATTTTTATATTTCTATTAAATTAATTAAGTTTTTTTATTCATAATTCATACATCACATTGTTGTTAGGAAAAAAAAAAAAATTATGAGTAAATTGTTTTTTAAAATAATGATGAAAGATACTGCCGTATGGTGTCCCCGTCGTAAAGAGAAAAAGCCCAGATCAGAGGAGAACATAGGCGGATCGTGGATGGGTAGTACCGTAGTAGATTTGTGCCGACATCGATAGGTCATATCGTAAATTCAAATAGTTCAATCCGATATATATCCTCCTACGTTCTTCCCCAGTTTCAGGAAATCGTAACTTGAAAAAATTTTAAACTAATTTTAAATATAAAAATTAATCCCTAAATTGAAAAACCCAATTACCCCCTATGGACCAATAATTCAGAGTCCAGACTCTCTCTCTCCTCTCTCTTCCACACGGACTTTTCCTTTCCTTCGATTCAACCCCTTTCCATTGATCCCTCGGCTTCTCCGAGCCGTGCGCACGTGCTCAATTCCCTACTCAATTCGCCCTCTCTCGCTGACTTCCTTCGATTCGTCTCTCTTACGTTCATCTAATCGGTGAACAGTCTCCGATCGTCGCGATTTTACACCTCTGGAATCTCACCGAACGATTTCTCGCCTCCGATCGCCGCTGCTCCCCGGTCGTACGCTTGTCCCCAAAGGTTCGTATTAGGGTTTATCTCAGTTCGTCGATTCGATTCATTTCGATTCAGTCACCTCATCTAGGGTTTACTTACTAAATTTAAGAAAAAATTAATCAATTAATTAATTAATTAATTTCAGTCAATTTCTCAGTTACCTATTTGCCCGTGATAATACTTTAGAACTACGATTGGTCTCTTCCGCCTTTATTTCCACCCAATTGCTTTTTTTCTGTCTCAAATTCATGCTATCTCGGTTAGTTGATAATTTGGGATTCTGATCCTGATTATTATTATTATTTGGTTAGTTTGTGTGGTGTGTGACTGTGGAGGAACTAGCAGGAGGTGGAAAGGTGGGGAGTTGACTGAGTTATGTGGTGCTTGCTAGTTGGAGTAGGTAAATGAGATGAATGTGCAGGCTCATATGTCGGGGGCGGGGCAGGTGCCCAATCAGGCAGGGCTGCCTCAGCAGAATGGGAGTGCGCTCGCTCAGCAAATGCATAATCTGGGTGGCGGGGGTGGTGGCGGGCTGCGTGTTCTGTTTACTGCAGAGACCGAGATGAACAGAGCACGTGCATACATGCAAGACAAGATGTAAGACAGTCCACTTTTGTTGTTCTTTCTTTTCTGTTTTTCTTTCTTCTTTGTTTTGGTTCTGTAGTTTGTTTCCTATGTGCCTGTGAACCGTGTTTATGTTACTACAGAAGTTAAGAGGTATTCTGTATGTTAAAACTCGATATAATACATTTTGAGTGCTTTTAATGCAAATTGAAAAGTATTACTATTAGTTTTCGTACATTGTTGGTAGCTAAAATGTGTTTGGGAATCTGGGAAATTACCTGTTGCATTTTGTGCACTTGGTGATGGAAAACTGTTATGCATTTTATGTACAATGTTAATAGCTATAATGTGTATTTAGGAGAGTGAAGATATGGTAGCATCTGCTTGGGTATTTGTGTGCAGTAATTTCTATTATGGAATTTAATTTTTTTTTTCCAATTCTAAAGTTATATATGCACCAAACGGGTCATGACCACACTCTCCACCCCATTTTGGCTGGGGGCAGTGCCACTTGAGCTAAAAGCTCATTTGCTTCATTATAAAATAATTTAATATTAATGGAATACAAATGTTTTGCACGTGGAAGAAAACTGCGAAGATTGTAATTTTTTCCAATATGCAAGACATATTTGCATTTGATTCTCTATGTTGATTAGATGGATTACTTACCAAAAGAAATATCTAATACATGTCTATATGTCATCTGTTATTGGAGGAGCATGCAAATATGTGTCTAGACTTGTGTTTGAATGGATGAAATTTACTGGTGTGATTTACTAGCCTTTCGAGCAGGTGCAGTCACCTTATATAATGCAGTCACCTTTATATACTCGATGTTCTATGGTTTATTAAGCCTTTCTTCAGTTTTCTTTGAATTATTATTACATTTTATGTTGGGGGGGGGGGGGAATGGGGCTTGATTGTTTGCAAGATTCTTTGGGCTGCTATTGGACCATTGCTGAGATGTTATCATCTAATATGCTCTTGGCATGCTTGTGATATAGTATTTTTTTACCATCATCTGAGAACATGCTTTTGATATGATGCGTTTGTTGATTATTGCTGAGAATATTCTATTATCTTGTTTTCAGCTTTAATATCTTATCCCAGCGGCAGCAGCAGCCACCTCTAAATGAACAGGCAAAAAGGAAGTTCAAGGATATAGTGAAACGTCTAGAGGAGGGTTTGTTGAGATCAGCTCACACAAAGGTATTATTTTTTAATTTTTGCAGTGTTTGTTGGGGATATCTGTCTTACGAAACAGTATATTATTCTTTGTCTAAAGTTTCTAATCTTCTCATAGGAGGATTACATGAACATTGACACTCTGGAGAGTCGTTTGCATAATTTGATTAAACGCCCACATTTGAGTAATCAGAATCAACAATATTCTCAGCTTGTTAATTCTTCCTCTGCCATTGGTACAATGATACCAACACCTGGCATGCCACACAGTGGGAACTCAACCATGGTTGTTGCATCTTCTGTTGATACTTCCATGATTTCTTCTAGTGGATGTAATAGCTTAACACCTACAACTGTCAATACTGGAAGCCTGTTGCCACCTGGTGCTGGTGGCATACGTGGAAATTCATTTAATAGAGCTGATGGTAAGTGTTATAACTCTTGCTAAGGCTATTGGTTTTGATTCTTTGTATCAGTAACAGAGTCTATTCTTGCAGGTCCTTTGCCTAATGGATATCAACAGTCTCCTGCCAGTTTTTCCCTCGGTTCTGGTGGGAATATGTCACCAATGGGTGCCCAAACAATTACGAGCCAAATGATTCCTACTCCTGGATTTAATAGTAATAGTAACAGTAATAACTGCAACAACAACAACAATAATAATCACTCTTACATGAACTTGGAATCTTCTAATGGTGGTGGGTTTTCCACTGTTGAGTCAACGATGGTTTCACAACCACTGCAGCAAAAGCAGCATCTTGTTGGCCAAAATAGCCGTATATTGCGCAACCTTGGTAGTCAAATGGGCAGTGGTGGAATTAGGTCTAGCTTGCAGCAGAAAGCTTTTGGGTTTCCAAATGGGGGTTTAAATGGCGGTTTAGGGTTGATTGGGAGTAATTTACAACTTGTGAATGAACCTGGCACCTCTGAAGGCTATCTTTCTGCTACACCTTATGCTAATTCACCGAAACCTTTGCAGCAGCACTTTGACCAGCATCAGCGACCATTAATGCAGGGTAATCTTTCTCTCTATCTCTGGCTTCTTTTGCTGGTGTTATATAAAACATTATGTGGGAAGATTGATATTTATTTTGGCACAAATAAGCATTCTCACAGCAAAGTCTTTAATGATCAGGTGATGGATTTGGAATGAGCAATTCTGATTCTTTTGGTTCTGGACACTTCTACGGTGCTGCAACATCTGTCGGATCAATGATGAACACTAAGAACTTTAATTCAGTTAGCCTGCCGACCATGTCCAAAACCAACTCTCCTTTGGTAAGTAATCAGTCAGTGACAAACCAGGCTGCCTATACAAAGCCTCATTCAGTTGATCAATCTGAAAAGATGAATTTCCAAGCTCCTATAACTTCGAGAGACAATCTACTACATTCTCATCAACAGCAGCAATTACAGCAGCAGCCCCTTCAGTTTCAACAGCAACGCCAACAGAAGCAGCAAAGTCAGCAGCACCAGCATGTGTTGAACAATGATTTTGGCCAGTCTCAGCGGAGTTCCGATTTTGGTAGCCAGGTGAAGTGTGAGCCTGGAGTGGAGCAACACAATGAGGCTCTGCACTCTCAAGTTTCTGAACAGTTCCAATTGTCTAACATGCAGAACCAATTCCAGCAGAGCTCTGCTGAAGACCAATCCAGGGGTGCTCAACATCTCTCTCTTCCATCTGGCCAGCATGATATCTGCTCGTCACTGTCTCAAAATTGTCAAAAAATGCAACAATCACTGCATCCAAGCCATCCGGTTACGGATTCTCAAAGTGATTTTAGCTGCCTTTCTGTTGGAGCACAATCAGAATCAGTACTGCTGGGTCAATGGAATCCGCAATCACAAGACAGGAATCACATACCAAGGATCATGCCCCTTGAGCACCATGTCCAAGAGGATTTCCGTCAGAGAATATCCAGGCAAGATGAAGCTCAATGTAATAATTTATCATCAGAAGGATCCATTATTGGTCAAACTGCTACAGATAGAAGCACTGCTGAGCCCCCTAAATTAAGTGGTGCTGCAAGTAGATCTGGTACTCTAAACCTTGAACAGATGTACAGAAATCAACAGAGGTGGCTTTTGTTTTTGCAACATGCTAGTCGATGCTCATACCCCAAAGGAAAATGCCCAGCACATCACTGCATAGCTGCTCAGGAATTGTTGTCGCACATTAATAAATGCAGTCTGGCACTATGCCCAAATTCTCGCTGCCGTCATACCAAGGGCTTGCTTGAACATCATAAGACATGTAAGAACCCAAGTTGCCCTGTTTGTGTTCCTGTAAAAAAATATATACGTGCACAACTTTTAGCAAGATTGAAACCACATTCTCGAGCAGAGTCTGGTTCTTGTTTGCCGTCTTCGATTACTGCATCCTGTAAATCCTATGACACTGCAGACAGTTCAGCTAGATTGATATCAAAGACTCCCTCAGTTGTCGAAACTTCAGAAGATCTACAACCTTCTCTAAAACGCATGAAAATTGTGCAGTCATCCCAATCTGTTATTCCTGAGAGTGAAAGCTTGGCATATAGTGAACTCCATGGTTTGCAGGACGTTCACCTTCAAGATAATAAACACTATGACATTTGTATGCCTATTAAATCTGAGTTTCCCGAAGTGAAGAAGGAAGTTGCTGAAAGTTCTGGACAGGAAAGTCTTGTTCAGATGAGGGAAGGTGTCAGTGATAACTGCAACCATAAGCCTGATGGTGAACCTATTGCATATGTCGAGTCTTCTGCTTTGTCTAAGCAAGAAAATATTAAACTTGAGAAAGAGATTGATCCAGCTAAGCAAGAAAATTTGACGCAGCCTCCTGAACTTGTGTCTGGTACCAAGTCTGGTAAGCCAAAAATAAAGGGCGTGTCATTGACTGAACTTTTCACTCCAGAGCAGGTTAGGGAGCACATTACAGGTCTCAGGCAGTGGGTTGGCCAGGTAAGTTTATGGATTTTCTATGCAAGCATTTGATTAGGATCTGGTTTTTTTAAAATGAGTAAATTATTGGAGGGTACTCAATAAAAAGTAAATTATTGGAAGGTAATTACCATGCGTTCTTTTAAGGCACTGTTGTAAGCATTTGGATTTCTTTTCTTTCTTCCTTTGTTTTTTTTTTCTTTTTTTTTTTTTTTTTTTTTTTTTTTTTTTTTTTTTAAACTGAGGTTTGCTAGAATATTATCATTTAATAGGTGGCTTGTTTAGAGGAATATAGGGAGTCCACGTTTTGTTTTACATCAATAGCAACTACATTTCTAACTCTGTTACCTCAACTTTGTTTGATGTCATAATGTATCATGATGCTAGCATCTCTGGTTATCTTAAAATAATTTTGCATTATACCCTCTTTTTGGTAGACAGGGTTGGTGTTGCTCTCATGCACATAGGAATTTTTGGATTGGAACCCATATTGGTCTGTGCAAATAGTCATAAACTTGTATCTTGAATAACCTCTTGAGCATGACCTGTTGGGAACCCACTTTTAGACGGGAAAAAGTGTTATCATTTTTCTGTAGTTCCTATTAATTCTGGAGTCTCTATCATGTATATCCTCCCCTTGCTGTGCCACCTTGTTCTACAGCCTTGTTTTTCACTTATGTTTGCTCCTTTGTTATCTTTCCTTTTTTGTCCCCACCTTAAGTTGAAAATTTTGAACATGCTTACATCTTTTCCATACTTGTATCAAAGGACAAATATCCCACCAAATATCCTGCCATTTTGTTCCTTCCTTAAGTTGACAATTTTTCACATGCATCTATCTTTAGCGTACTTTTTATCAGAGGAAAAATATTCTGCTTTCATATGTAATTGTTTCTTTTATTTATTTATATATTTTTTGCAAACTTACATTTTCTAAATGTTTCCTTTTTTTAGTCCATTAGAGATTTTGTTATGTGTATCTTTATCCTTACTGTTATTCTTATTATTTATTTATTTTTTTTTATAGAAAATGTTCCCAAAAATCTCTGTTGCTATGCACCAGGTATAATTAATCCCCCAGTTCACAAAAACAAATAACCTTCCTCCTCTATTGTTTACTTTTTGATTAATAACACTTGTTTGTTGAAAAACTATACTAGAAGCCAGGGTGAGAATGTGGAAGGGGAGGGTGAGATGTAGGGAGTCTGCCTCCACCTCGTTTGGTTGAAGGGAATGAAAGAAAAAGAAGATGAATATGCAGTTTACTTTGTGCCCTGTTAAATGGTTTAAAATTGCGTACGGAACTTATGTTTTTCACAATATCCTTTAGAGGTCAGTTCTCACTCTTGCAATCTGCCCACCTCTTGGTGGATTGAGTTTGGTGGGCTGAAGGGACTTTGCCTCCCCTTCCTCCCACCCATTCCTCCTACCAAATGGAGGGATTTTTCTTTCAATCCATGCTTCAAGCATGGTGAGTACTATGTCTTGCTTCCATGTGATGCTGTGGAAGTGCATTTATGTTTCTGGACAATAATTGAAAGTTATGGAAAATGTCTATGTCAATGTTAACTGCTGTAGATACAGCAGTTTAGTGTTCCAAATTCTTGTTGAGGCATATGATTTCAATGGGTCCATTGCTGTTGGAATTGTACAGTTTTCTCTTTTCCTCTCGCAGAATATGGTATGAAATAACCCCAAGGGGTGGCACAGTAGTCTTGGAGTGACCTGTATAAACCTGACGTCCTAGGTTTGAAACTCCGCATTCACACTCTTGGGGCCATCGGACCAGGAGAATCTCCTCTTGAATTACCCAAGATGCACTTGTGAGAAACTCCTTGCCGAGGGCTTGTGTACATCCAGGATTAGTCGTCGGGAATTTGTCTGTGCCAATTAAAAAAAAAAAAGAATATTGTATGAAAACAATTGCTATCTGTATAGTCTTGGTATCTGTATAGTCAAGTCAACTAGATGTGATAAACCCAAAATAGATTATAATTCATTATTGTCCTATTTACAGAGTAAAGCAAAGGCAGAAAAGAATCAAGCAATGGAGCATTCAATGAGTGAGAACTCTTGTCAGCTGTGTGCAGTAGAGAAGCTCACATTTGAACCACCACCTACATATTGCACCCCTTGCGGTGCTCGCATTAAGCGAAATGCAATGTATTATACCATGGGTGCTGGCGATACACGGCATTATTTCTGTATTCCATGCTACAATGAAGCTCGTGGAGACACCATAGTTGCCGATGGTACTGCCATTCCAAAGGCAAGGCTAGAAAAGAAGAAAAATGACGAAGAGACTGAAGAATGGGTATGTTCTCTTTGGTTAAGTTTGTTTTGCATTTTATCGCCAACTGTTTGTATTAAGCCTTCAATGATCTTGTGCAGTGGGTTCAATGTGATAAGTGTGAAGCTTGGCAACATCAAATTTGTGCTTTATTTAATGGTCGAAGAAATGACGGGGGACAAGCTGAATACACTTGCCCGCATTGCTATATACAAGAGGTTGAAAGAGGAGAACGTATGCCCTTACCACAGAGTGCTGTTCTTGGGGCCAAAGATTTGCCAAGAACAATTCTTAGTGACCACATAGAGCAGCGGTTATTTAGGAGACTGAAGCAAGAAAGACAAGAGAGGGCGAGGCTCCAAGGGAAAAGTTATGATGAGGTGATTGCATATGTGATGCTCTTGTATAAATTCTTGTTCTAGGGAATATGATGAAATTAAAGAATATGGAGTTCTTCATGATATGAATCACAGTTTTCTTGCCAAAGAATGTCAATTGAAAGCTTCTAACCGATATTCACAATCTTAGATTGTATTAGGTTGTGCTTATTGATGGCTGATCCCAACTATTACATATTTTTTAACTTTTATAAAAGAATGGGCCATGGTTTAAGTTCATTGACACTATCAAGATGAAATATCTCAACATAATCATATATCATTGAATAGGACCTGAAGTTTGGAGGTGGAGAACTTGATTAGTTTATTGTTTTATTTTTATATAATCATTATTGTTTTTTTTGTTGTTTGTTGCCCGGGCGCCGGGGGGGGGGGGGGGGGAATTTGATCATTTCCTTGAAGCATGTGGTACAAGTGTAGCTGTTTATTAGGGTATTTTATTGGAGTTAATTTAATGCTTAATAACTTTATAAGGATTACTGTACAGATGCTTTTGGTAGTTAGTTTATTTCTTCATTGATTTGCTGTCTAAACTAGATTATAATGTCATCGATTTTGATTTAACAGTTCCCTTACTATTAAGAGGTAGAATCCCAGTAAGGATCCTGACACTGACTGCCAACATATCATATTTGTTATTAAATTATTTCCAAACATTGATATTGCTAGGTTCCTGGAGCAGAAGCACTTGTAATCAGAGTGGTTTCATCTGTTGACAAAAAGTTGGAAGTGAAGCAGCGATTTCTTGAAATTTTTCAAGAAGAGAATTATCCGACCGAGTTCCCCTACAAATCCAAGGTGTGGATATTCCTGAGTTTCATACATTCTCTAACACAGACGGGGTCTTTCATTGCTAGTAACATAAAATAGCTGCAGAGCCTATGTGCTAAGTCTTTTTTTTTGTTCCAGGTGATTTTACTGTTTCAGAAGATTGAAGGTGTAGAAGTTTGCTTATTTGGCATGTATGTTCAAGAGTTTGGATCTGAATGTCAATTCCCAAATCAGCGCCGTGTTTATCTCTCGTACCTGGACTCTGTGAAGTATTTCAGACCTGAGATTAAAGCGGTTTCTGGAGAGGCTCTTCGTACATTTGTTTACCATGAGATTCTGGTAGGTTCCAGACTTGCACTTCTTATCTCAATTGTACTTTCCCAAGTATACCTATATGTGATTTGATTAGTATGAAATCTTCAACTGGAGCTATTGATCTTCACCTCTGCTTCTTTCAGATTGGATACCTTGAATACTGCAAGATACGAGGTTTTACAAGCTGCTATATATGGGCTTGTCCTCCATTGAAGGGTGAAGATTATATTTTATACTGTCATCCAGAAATTCAGAAAACACCTAAATCTGATAAGCTCCGGGAATGGTGAGCCTTGTGCCTTTCATAAAGAATTTTGTGAATCATCTTAACAGCAGCTAGTATTCTATAGTCATTTTATTCTTTAATCCTTGCTTGGAATTTTCTGTGTCAGGTATCTATCGATGTTAAGAAAAGCTGGCAAGGAAAATATTGTGGTTGATCTCACTAATTTATACGACCATTTCTTTGTATCTACTGGTGAATGTAAGGCTAAGGTCACTGCAGCTAGATTGCCATATTTTGATGGTGATTACTGGCCTGGTGCGGCAGAGGACCTTATTTATCAGATGCGTCAAGAAGAAGATGGCAAAAAACAGAATAAGAAAGGAACAACGAAGAAGACCATAACAAAGAGGGCTCTAAAAGCATCTGGTCAGTCTGATCTTTCTGGTAACGCATCAAAGGATCTGCTACTCATGCATAAAGTAATTTTTCTTCTTATCTTCCAGCTTACTGTTTTTCTTGCTATTCCTTCTATTGTCGGAGTTGTGATAAATCAAATTCACAGATAATTCTTAAAAAAAAGAAAGAAGAAATAACTGTTTATATCAAATTCTCCTGTAGTTTTATGGCATCAAAATTACTGGTGCTTGTTCTTATGCGACTTTTTTCCCCTCCCCAGCTAGGTGAAACCATTTCCCCAATGAAGGAGGATTTTATCATGGTTCATTTGCAGCATTCGTGCACACACTGTTGTGTCCTAATGGTATCCGGAAACCGTTGGGTTTGCAACCAGTGCAAAAGTTTTCAGCTTTGTGAAAAGTAAGAATTCTGCAATCGTTACCTGCAGTATTGCTACAGAGTTGTTGATTTAAATATGTGCTATATTTGTATATTTTTTTTTTTGATACGTGTGCTATATTTGTATATTCATAAGCATTCTCTCACATGTTAAGCTGTAGTTTGGTCCACAAGTAGCAGGCTTTTAATACCAACATTTACAGATATGCCCATAATGCAAGATACTGATACCACTATCACAAACTACTTAATGCTTGGAATAAATTCGTTCACACAAGTTTGTCATTTATCCTATAACCGATGTGCTAGAGCACAAATATATGATTTTAGGTGTGGAAGTTCATTTAAGTGAAAATGAATATGGCTCGGAAATGTTATATCCTGCTTCTTTTTTCTTCTCCAAGGTTTCTCCTTTGCAATAATATTTATTTTTTGGGACGGTTCATTTTTTAATGTTAAGGATTTCCTTTCAGGTTAGAGTTTCCTTTTTCCGTTGTGTATCATGTATGTTCCCTTGTATGCTTTTAGGAAGTGAACTATTTATTTCATAGTTTTGAGCCTGAAAATGTGTATTTTCCCTTTTGCTGTATTTTGTATCTGTGTCATCTTTCTCTAAACTTCTAAACTGGCATTGCTCATTTCCAGTGTTGCTTTTCTTGTACTAGATTATATGTTGTTATAGTTCTTTGTAGTAGAAGATAAGAATTTAACGGTCTGGTCTATTTCATCTGATCAATGAACATGTTGCTTTGTTTAGTAATGAAAAAGTTCAATAATTATTTTGGAAAAAGCTGATAAGTTAATTTTACACCCGACTAGGGATTCCAAGACAAAAATGCTGGCTACTCCTGAAATTTCTGAAGTAATCTCTGATTTCTCTAACAATTGAAGTTCATAATTAGGATTTTTGTAATCAATGCTTTTTCCATGTATCTTATTTACTTGTTCTTTGTGTTTGATTATTTTTCTTTGTTGGGGGGGATTTTCTCTTGAAAAGTACTTCAGAACTTCCTGAGATTGATTTTCTATTGATTTCATGTGTTCTGAGTTTTTCATCTATCCTTCAGGTGTTATGAGGTAGAACAGAAACGTGAAGAAAGAGAAAGACATCCAATCAACCAGAGGGAAAAGCATGCCCTCTATCCGGTAAGTTCCTTGACTGGAAACTACGTGAGAGTGAGTGGTTTTTATCAACTTCTTTTTCAAGGGGCAACATTTTCAAATCTTCAGGTTGAAATTACTGATGTACCTGTTGATACAAAGGATAAAGATGAGATTCTTGAGAGTGAATTCTTCGACACCAGACAGGCATTTCTGAGTCTTTGTCAAGGAAATCATTATCAGTATGATACCCTACGACGGGCTAAACATTCCTCGATGATGGTCCTTTACCATCTTCATAATCCAACTGCTCCAGCCTTTGTGATAACATGCAATATATGTCATCTTGACATTGAAACTGGTCAGGGTTGGCGATGTGAAGTCTGCCCTGATTATGATATATGCAATTCTTGTTATCAAAAGGACGGGGGGATTGATCATCCTCATAAGTTGACAAACCATCCATCCATGGCTGATCGCGATGCTCAGAATAAAGAAGCCAGGCAACTACGAGTTGTACAGGTGCTGCATATATTTTCTCACTGGTCTTGCATGTAATCAAGGATTTTCTGTAAATTTAAAGATTTAAGTACTTGTTTTCATCAATCTTACAACTTCGTGTCCGTTACTGCATTTTTTTTATGATTACCTCTTCATAGGTAACTTTTATTGTCCATCACTGCATTTTTTCTGCATCACACTAACACGAGTGCCTCTCAAGTAGCCAGTTAAACTAATTGTTTCGTTTGGTTGGGAAAGCCCTGCAACCATGTCCGCCCTTCATGGTATTAGAAATGAGTAGTGTTTAGGTGTAATTAACATCAAGAAATGAGGAAAAACTGTGTTAAGAGCAGTAGGGAGAGAGAATGTGCAGTATCCATTCACATCAGATATAAGTTGCATTAATGATATTTTGTTGGTATGGCTGGCAGATATTAGTTTTTGTTTAAGCCATTGTATCTCACTATTTTGTTCTGTATTATTCAAATCTGCTTGTGACTAAGATTTACTGTAACAATTGCTAGAGCATGGATAGTTCTTAGTTAGTCTGGATTTATTTATTTGACCTGGAAATGTATGGTGATGGGGAAAGGGGCAGTTATTTCTTGAGGTATTATGGAGATCGTTGCTATTATTTTTTTACTAAATATATGAAAATTCTGTCTGAAATCATTGCTTGTTTCACATTGCAGCTTAGGAAGATGCTTGATCTTCTCGTGCATGCATCACAATGTCGTTCTGCACTGTGCCAGTACCCAAATTGTCGCAAGGTTAAGGGGCTTTTCCGCCATGGGATACAATGCAAAACCCGTGCATCTGGAGGTTGTGTTCTCTGTAAGAAAATGTGGTATCTCCTCCAACTTCATGCTCGAGCTTGCAAAGAATCTGAATGCCACGTGCCACGTTGCAGGTTTATGGATCAACCTTTTCCCTATTATCATTGGCTTGCCAACTTTCTATTCCTTTATGTTTGGCGATTGCTATAAATTTTTTTTTTTTAAATTTGTTCAGAGATCTTAAAGAACATTTGAGGAGGCTTCAGCAGCAGTCTGATTCACGGCGAAGAGCTGCTGTGATGGAGATGATGAGACAGAGAGCTGCAGAGGTTGCCAGCAATGCTGGATGATCTGTTGTACATACTATATATATAGTTTTGAAAGAAAGCCCTCAGTGGTAGAGGAGGGAGTCCATAGTTTTGTGCTGCTCAGTAAGACACTGCTGGGAACTTGGCCGTGATAGCAAAAGCGGCAGGTTTAGACGATTGGAAGGAGGTAAGCATGGAGTAGAACAGCAGATTGGTTCATATTCACATGAGACAGAATATTCTTTTCGTTTACACCAAAAAATCTTCTGAAGCAAGTGAACTCCATTGATCAGAACTACCCTCTTCAACAAACACTAACAGTTCAGCTTGGAGTATTAGTGTACTGATGCGTCTCACTCTGGGTCGTTTTGGTGATTCTTTGATTTTATGATGCTCTTGTATTCTGTAAGGACGTCATTCTTGGGGTGGCGATTGTACTATATAATTCTAATCTTTCTAGAAAACATTTCTTACGAAAGCATTGTCAGGGGCTTTTTGGTTTTAGTTCTCCTTTGTTCCCAAGATTTTGTTATCATATTACCTCTTTTTAGAAGATTTTCTTATAAAAAGATGGAAGAAAATAAATAAGTAGCGTCTCTGACATTGTAGAAATTCATTTTGATCTATTCTGTTGTCCTTGTAAACTATTGTGCAACAAATAGCTCTCTCAAGAAAATTAGAAGACCCTTTCTATAGTAATTAGTAATGTAATTACTCATGCTTTTTCCACAAGAATGTGAATACATGGAGAACACTCGTCTCTTTTCCCCAAAAAAAAAAAAAAAAAAAAACAATTCTCTTGTAGTATGCCATTCTTAATTATAAGTATTTTACATTTGTTTTGGTGTTTACTTGTTTGCTTGGATTTGCATTAAAGTAGTTGCAGACGTCCTGCAACAAGATAGGTGGAGCTTGGTATAGTGGGGGACACTTATGCCTAAGTTAGAATAAAGTATGAGAGAGTATTTCAACTTTCAGAGAGTTCAGAAGTTAGCTCAACATGTTCTTTGATCTCTATTTATATGAGTCAGGCATGTGATGAGGAGGCTTACCTTGCGGCTTAACCTTCTCTAATCCTCGCTAGATCGTGGATTGTTAGTGCTCTAAATCAACCATGATGCCGGAGAGGATTAATATTCTAGGCAAGTATCACGGGTGGATATCTGTAACACCCTACCTAAAATGCTTCTTAGGCTTTGTCCTTAGTAGCCTTTTTTTTTTTAAATGGAATAATAATTCTCATTAATAAACTTCAGTTACAATGATCATGCATCACATCATTCAATACATGAATGGCGCATTCAATTACAATTCAATACATGAATGGCGCATTCAATTACAGCCTTAATCCTAGTTAATTAGGAGTTGGGCTATTTGAGAATAAGAATAATTTTAGATACTTGAGTTGGCAAAAGGATTGTATACTTTGGATTTAGTAGAATTATTAAAAAATTCTAGTGTAATATTGACTTTGAAGAAAAATAAAATTTTTGGAGCTTGATTGGTTTAGTGATATTATTTTGGAAAACTTTTAGTGTTTTGTTAATTTTGAGGATAAGAAGCCAAGAGACCCATAAGGAAATGACACATGTCATATTGGAGGGTTGCCACATTAATGAACTAGGTAATTTGGATTAAATATTTGATGGATTTAGGAAGACTCTAGATTGGTTTATTAAGGGCTCAAGCTTTTTGGGTATAAAGACTTAGGAGAGGCATTGAGACCCTCGGCCTAACTTGGGAGACATAAGACTTTAAGCCATACTTGATGGACATAAATGATAAGACTTTAGGTCTTACTTGATGGACATAAGACTTTACGACCTACATGATGGACATAAGACTATAGGGCCCTAATTCACTAAGGTTGTGAAGGGCTAAGAATAGATGTTAGAAGTCCTAAGCCAACTTGGGAGATGTAAGGTTCTAAGCCCTTCTTAAAGGACACTAGAAATTAGGCCCAATTTAATGGACATAAGGACATTGGGCCTAACTTAGCAAAAGTGAAGGCATTTGGCCCAATCTAGGAAAGACCTAAGATTAGGACCCAACCTAGTAGGCATTTGAGTACATGGATAGGCCCCACAAACGTGGACATAAGGTCCATATAAGAACTCACTCCAAAGCCCACAATCAAGGCTTGCACAAATGGCCCAACAAAAGCCCAACCCAAGAAGCCCAAAGCCTTGTCTTTTATTTCATTCTTCCAATTGGAACCCACATACACCATATCATTGGTTTTCCTCAAGCCCAAGATGTGCCACACACCCCTAGGGTTCCCTACCCAACCATGGTTAAGCTTCTAACTTGAGTGAACAAGCACTACTCATCTCACACATGAATAGTAACCCACACCATGATTTTTGTATAGTTTTCTTTAAATTATTTTTCTTCACTCAAATCTCGCTCATTCTCTCTCTTATCGTCATTTCTGATGTGGAAATTGAAGGGTCCCTTTGTGCATGGGTGCCATATGGCATCTTGCTCCTTCCCTTGGCCGAAATCCACCCCTTCTTCTTCCCTCGTTATTACTTCTCTTGGAAATGTCAAGAGACACTTCTTGCATGGATGACAAATGGCAATTTCCTTGCCCTAGCTGAAACCCTAAAGCCTTATTCCACCTTTTAAGGTCTAGGTTCATGGCCGAAATCCTAGATGTCCCTCATAATGATTAGATCCTTCTAGAATCCCTAGGGGCTGGCTCATGCATGGATGCCATATGGCAAGTGGTGTGTGAGTCCCTTGTCATGCCTGAATCCTTTTCCCTCCGTTCCTTCTTCCTCTTCTTGGTCCAAATACAATGAACCTAGTTGAGGGATATGGCATGGTTGCCGAGTGGCATGTAGCTTCTTCAAAAATTGTAAAATCCCTTGGCCTTCTTCCCTTCTTGAAGACTCAAGCTACTTCTTGCATGTGTGCCAAGTGGCACTTCTCCCCCTATGGCCAAAATGGCCTTTCTTTTCCTTTTTACAAGCTTCTTTTAGAAACATGTGCTTGCCAAGTAGGAAGTTGCTTCTCAACCAAAATTCCCTTCCCAAAGCTCTAATGATTGAAGCTTTGGGAAACTTGTGACACCCCAAATTTTCGCCAAGATTTCATTTGTAATTCTTGTGGACATTATTTATCATTTAGTTATTTATTTGGGTTATTGGCTAAGTGTTGGAAGAATTTTTTAGGTCACTTTCTATTTTTGTTAGATTAGATCCTGGAGTTCTAAGTTAAAAAGCCCAAAAGAGAAAAATAGAAGAAAATACCCATATGAATTCGGCCCATTAAGTACCTTGGCTTTGAAAGGCTCAAGTTTACCCTCTAGGCAAGGAGATGGCACCACTTGGCTTCAAGAAGAAGTTTTTCGTCATTTAAGGAAAAGCACTTCTCATTTGGAACTTTGGGAAAAGGTAAGGATAACACTTGTCAAGTATGCATTGGATTTCTAGAAGAAAAAGTGGAAGAAGCAAGGGAGGATTTGGTTTCTAAGAGTTGGCCAAGTGTCATGCATGCAAATGAAAGGTGAAGAGTTTTGTTTTGGGAAATGGTAAAATCATGCTTGGGAAGAGAAAGACCAACACGCCTATAAGGATTCTAGAATAATCTTGTGAAGTCACACTTGAGGTGGAAGGCAAGGGCAAAAGGGGATTTGTGCATTTTGCCACCCATAATGACCAATCACATAATATCCAAGACATTGGTAGAAGGAAGATCTTCTTGGGAAGAGATGAGCTCTTCGGCCAACCCGCCCATATGCCTACACCATGCCACTTGGCATGAATTTGAAGTACCAAGATAGATTGCATAGGGAAGTAGAACCCAGGGAAGAAGCACCTAGGTTAGCACATTAGTGCCACTTGGCAAACATGCTTGAAGGTTTCTAGAAGAAGCTAAGGAAATGGAGGAGGATCTAGGGTTAGGCACACACCTAGGGCACATGCCCATTTCACCTACTCACACGCCACATGTCTCACAAGCACACCTCACATCTAGATACACTGAACTTAGATGTAAAAATGGATGAGAAAAATAAGGGGACATGGTTTTGGGAATCCCAATGGACTACACAAGCACCAACAAGATTTTTGTTAGTTCCAAGGAGTTGTGCACGCCACTCACCCTCCTAAGCACCTCCACCTCACGCCGCTTGTTCTTAATGAAGAGTTCTAAGAAGATTTTGTATAGGGAAGACAAATGTGAGATTTTCTAAAGGATTTACATTGGAACACTAAGAGACTTTCGGATCCTTAAGCCCACATGCCCACCCAAGTTATTTTCTGACATTTTGCTAATTGTCATTCATGCAAAAGTAGAGGAAAAGGTTCTAGAAGGGAGTGGAAGAGACAATGCACAAAAATTACCTGTGTACCCCTAGGGTTTCGGCTACCACATTGCCACATGTCATGTTTTGAGTTCTTGTGAAGCATGAGGAAGTGAGAGAGTCACCTAGGGAACATGCATAGAAAGAACAAGCTTCTTGCTTAGGGAAGAGTAAGGGGCATGCATGAGAAAAGGTAAAGACACATGGGAAAAGAAAGAGGCATGGGGAAACGGAAGGACGATGGGGAACACACACCCACATCCTACATGCCTTTTGCCAGTTGGCAAGCATGCACAATTCTACAACGTTCAAGCCCAAGGTTAGGATTTATCAAATGACAATTTTGCCCTAGAGATTCATTGAATCTGGACCATATGGGGGAGCATTCCCAAGGAGCCTCTTAGGATTTCGAATTTTGTCAAGATACCATGCCATATGTCACTCATGTAGAGGATCTTTTGGATTTTCCAAAGAGAGACAATGGAGGGGCTTTGACACATGGCGCCCATGTAATGATATTCTAAGATTTCCCAAGAATGTGAAGAGGATTTCGAATTTTTAAGGAGCCACACCACTTGGCGAGATTATTCTTTTCAAGAATACTTTTGTGTTCCCTATAGCGTAGTAAAGGCGCCACTTGTCCCACATGGATCAGAAAAGGCGCCACTTGTCCCACATGCATCAGAAAAAGTGCCACTTGTCCCAACATGCATCAGAAAAGGCTCCACTTGTCCTACATGCATCAGAAAAGGCGCACTTGTCCAACATGCATCAACTTCACCATTTGTCCAACATGCAGACCCTCCATATACCACTTCCACAACATGCAATAGCCAAAAATCTAAGGCCATCCACTTGGCAATAAAGCTGAAGTAAGAAGAAAGAGAGGTTGGACTATTTCTAGTATAAAAACACCCCCTTCATCTTCTGATTGGGGGCTTTACATGAAATTCTCACCCTATTCTCTTCTTTTCCTCTCCATTCATGTACACACCCAAAGCTCTAGCTACACCAAATTCGAATCAAGAGCCTAACACACTACAATGGTGAAAACCAAGAGTTGTTGGTTAGAACAGTGCAAACTGAGCCTCCTCTTCAAGATTTTTGACATACTCTTTGTAAGCAAGGAAAAGTTAGTAAGTATACACTCAACTTTGACATACTCTTTGTAAGCAAGGAAAAGTTAGTAAGTATACACTCAACTTACTCTTGGTTAATACTTGTATATATTTGTTTAAATCCTTTCGTTGTTATGGTTGTTTTGTTTGCTATTTCTTGTTGTTTGTTTGAATATGTTTATGTGATATTGGATATGAATATTACGTGAATGGTATGATTCGATTTAAGATGAAAATGACAAAAATGTCCTTAGCATGTTTCGGCTCTAGGGAAGAACAATGTTGTTAATTTGTGATACTTGATGATTCGGCTATACCATGTCTTGGAAGTTTCGGATCTTACTTAAATACCATGATTTTATGTTTTGTTTCATTATGCTTTGTTTACTAAGCAATATGTTTGAAGTTTGAAGCATGTTTAAGTGATGATTCTTCTTGTTTTTGCACTTACATGTTTTGGCCAAGGCACTTTTTCATAGTTCCAAGTATGTGATTTGATAGTCCATGTGATCTATGTTATCATGCCATGAATTGAACATATTATACTTGGTTATTCCATGCACGACATTTCCTAGGTCATATGTCTAGTGTAAGTACGTATTTCTTAAGTCTCATATCACATGCAGTTGGGGAAAAGTGTTTTCAAAAAGTGTTTTCGAAGAAAAGAGTTTATAAGTTTTATCATGACCCCAAGTGCTAGGGCGGGATAATGTCATAGTGGAACTCCTCTGTCTACTCTGAAGTGCTTAAGAATAGAATGGTAACCCTTGGGTTGACAAAGAACCGTCGACTAGCCTTGAATTGATTCTTTTCAAAGAATGTTGGAGCGAGAAAGTGCCTAACGCTAGTGGGTGCATAAGGCATGTAACCCGACGAAGTAAGGTCGAGTTAATATGAAATCTCTGTTTATGACGTATTCATCACGGTGCACAGACCATTGATGGTGCGGTAACTAACAGGGACACGCGGTTGTATGGGGAATCATGTTGTGTCCACCCTTTGAACAAGAATAAGAGCTCATATGTTGTGGATCACTTGATGAAAATCTCGTGATATGATAAGGATTACTCGATGAAAATCTTGTGATATGTTCTGATAAGGCAAGTTCTGATTAAGATCAACATGAAAAAGAAAGTCAAAGAAGTTTTCTGAAAATGTTAAAGTGTGGCACCCCCAGCTCCAGCCCCCGCTTGGGATTGGGCGGTGACTGAGATTTCGGAACATGCAACACAAGGCTACATACCCCTTGTACATGACAGATAAGATGCAATGCACCTATGTTTACTAGCAGTATGTAATAAATCGCAGCGGAATAAGTCATTTAAATGTTGTACTAGAATAAACTAATATCCCAACTTCTTCATTCATAGCTTTCTTAGCAATGGAGTATGAGATTCCTTGTTTACACTTTAACATAACAAGTATTGTCTAAAAAGGCCTTAAAAAGGAAATCGTTAAAACATCTTTCTAAGCTAGGCTATCTCCAAGTAGGTCATGATTGGATCTATTCTCTCGTCTAGGTTGAGCTCATCCTTTGCCTTCATCATTATCCTGACTCGCTACTTCTAGTCCTGCTAAAGGTTCTACTATTCCGGGTTGGGAATGGTAGTGAAAACCACCACAGTGAGATTTTGAGAAATCTTAGCAAGTAAACATGCAACATACAGTTGTTAACACAAGCATACAAGAGGTATATCATGTAATGCGTGCATGGACATGTAATTGACTTATGCACTTGACCATTTTCAAAATACTTGTAATAGAGACTTAGACTTTTCATGAAAACTTCTTAACTTTTCTTATTCACGTGATCTTGTTCAGAACGTGCCTTATCAGAACATATCACAAGATTTACATCGAGTGATCCTTATCATAGTACGAGATTTTTATCAAGTGATCCTTATCTTATTAGCTTTTATTCTTGTTCAGAGGGTGGACACAACACGGTTCCCCTCCTTGCACCGCGTGTTCCTGCTAGTTACCGCACTATCAACGGTCCATACACTGTGATGAATACATCATAAACAAAGAATCATATTAACTCGACCTTACTTCATCGGGTTACATTCCTTATGCACCCACTAGGGTTAGGTGCTTCCTCGCTCTGGCATTCTTTAAAAAGAATCCATTTAAGGCTCGTCGACTATTCTTCGTCGACCCAGGGGTTATCACTCTATTTTTAAGCACTCCAGAGTGGACATAGGAGTTCTAGTAGGACATTCCCCCGCCCTAGCACTTGGGGTCGTGATAAAACTTTTTCTTTGAAAACACTTTTTTGAAAACACTTCTTTGAAAACACTTCTTCCCCAAATGCATGTGACATGAGACTTAAACATGCTTACTAATATTTGACATATGACATATGAAATGCCGTGCATGAAACAACCAAGCATAACATATTCATTTCATAGCATGATATCATAAACCATGATAGATATCAAAACATATACATGGAATCATGAAAACTTGCTTGGGCCGAAACTCATAGGTACAAAAACATGAAGATTTATCACATAAATATGTTCCAAACTTCAAGTATATAATATAGAAATCAAGACATAGTGAAACAAAAACAAAAAATCATAGGTTTGTGACTAAGTCTGAAACTTCCAAAGCATATTCAAACTGGAACCTCATGTTGCATAAACCATCAACCTCAAACAAGTGAAAAACGAAACTCATGGGCATGTTTCATGGCATTTTCATCATAAATCCCAGACATATAGTTTCTTCCTTAAAGTTACTTAAGATCATATTGTCATATTCCAACAAACAACCAAGAGATATCAAGCAAAGCAACCAAAATCATAGAAGGATTTACACAATCATATACGAATATTAACCAAGAGTAAGTTGAGTGTATACTTACAAAAATCCATGAAGTGAAACAAATAGCAAACTGTAAATCGAAATATAACTCATTACAATAAGGGTTCCAAAACCCTAATCCGTATTCTTGAGTGTGTGAGGATTTCTAGGGTTATCACTAAGGCTTAAGAAGTCCCAAACCAATCAGCTTCTAGGCTTTTGAATCAAGAAACCCTTCAACTTCCTTGTATCTTCGACTAATCTCGAGTAAGTGTGAAAATACATGAGTATGGCCGAATGTGTAAAGGATTTGTTCCTCGTTGTAAATGCCAAAATCCCTCTCTTGAAACAAGCCTCCCTTGTTTGGTATGAAGGAAAGTGTGAGAAAGTGGAGGAAATCTCTAAGTGGTCGTGTAAGAGAGAGTGTGGAGAAAATAAGAGCATGTAAAATCCGAGAATGGTAAAAGAGAAAAGCCCCTTGGGCGTGTGACTCCTCTCCCTTTATATAGAGTTCTCCAACAAAATCTTATTAGTTGCTAGTGACCCATTGCATGAAGGACAAGTGGCATCTTTTCTGATGCATGTGGGAAAAGTGGTGCCTGGAAAAGTGGCGCTTTCTCTGATGTATGTGGGACAAGTGACGCTTTCTCTAATGCATGTGGGACAAGTGGCGCAAGTGGCGCCTTCTCTAATGCATGTGGGACAAGTGGTGCCTTCTCTAATACATGTGGGACAAGTGGTGCCTTCTCTAATGCATGTGGGACAAGTGGCACCTTTTGCTAGGCTATAAGGAACGCAAAAGTATTCTTGAAAAGAATAATCTTGCCAAGTGGCATGGCTCATTGGGAATTTGAAATCCTCTTCACTTTCCTAGGAAATCTAAGAATATCCTTGCATGGACGCCATATGTCAAAACCCATCCTTTGCCCTTCCTTGGGAAATCCAAAAGATCCTTTGCGTGAGTGACATGTGGCATGGCATCTTTTCAAATTCGAAATCCTAAGAGGCTCCTTAGGTATGCTCCCTCATAAGGTCCAGATTCAATGAATCTCTAAGACAAAATTGACATTTGATCAATCCTAACCCTAGGCTTGAACCTGGTAGACTTGTGCATGCTTTTGAAGTGGCAAAAGGCACGTAGGATGTGGGTGCATGTTCCCCATGTGTCCTTCTCTTCCCCCACGCGCTTCTTCCTTTTCCCATGTGTCTTTTCCTTTTCCCATGCATATCCCTTACTCTTCCTTAAGCAAAAAGCTTCTTCTTCCTATGCATGTTCCCTAGGTGGCTCTTCCACTTTCTTATGCTTCTCAAGAGCTCAAAACATGACATGTGGCAATGTGGTGGCTGAAACGCTAGGGGTACAAGGGTAGTTTTCGTGCATTTTCTCTTCCACTTCCTTTTAGAACCTTTTCCCGTACTAATGCATGAATGACAAATGGCAAAATGTCAGAAAATAACTTGGGTGGGCATGCATAACTCCTTGGAACTCACAAAATCTTGTTGGTACTTGTGTAGTCCATTGGGGTTCCTGAAACCATGTCCCCTCATTTTTCTCATCCCTTTTTACATATAGGTTCAATGTATCTAGATGTGAGGTGTACATGTGAGACATGTGGCGTGTGAGGAGTGTGTCGTGGCCGAACCTTACATCCTCCTCCATGTCTCCTTAGCTTCTTCTAGAAACCTTCAAGGATGTTTACGAAGTGGCACCAACATGCTAACCTAGGTGCTTCTTCCCTAGGTTCCACTTCCCTATGCAAGATTTTGCCCTTTCCCAAGACAGAACTCTTTACCTTTCATTTGCATGCATGACACTTGGCCAACTCTTCTAGAAAGCCAAATCCTCCCTTGCTTCTTCCACTCTTTCTTCTAGAAATCCAATGCATGCTTGACAAGTGTCATCCTTGTCTAGAGAGTAAACTTGAGCCTTTCAAAGCCAAAGTCCTTAATGGGTCAAATTCCTATGGGCCTTTTCTTCTATTTTTCTCTTGTGGGATTTTTAACTTAGAACTCCAAGATCCAATCCAGCAAAAATAGAAAGTGGCCTAATGAATTCTTTCAAGACTTAGCCGATAACCCAAATAAATAAATAAATAAATAGATAAATAATATCCAAAAGAATTACGAATGCAATCTTTGCAAAAATCTGGGGCATCACATAAAGTCTCTGTTACAAGTCTTTTGAAAATGGTTAAGTGCATAAGTCAAGTTCTGGTCAAGTCATATGTCAAGTACATGTCTATGCACTCATTTCATGATATACCTCTTGTATGCTTGTGTTAACTATTGTATGTTGCTTGTTTACTTGTTGAGATTTCTTGAAATCTGACCGTGGTAGTTTTCACTATACAAACATTCCCGACTTGGAATGGTAGAACCTTTAGCAGGACCAGGAGTAGCAAGTCAGGATAATGATGAAGGCAAAGGATGAGCTCAACTTGGAGGAAAGAATGGATCTAGTCATGACCTACTTGGAGATAGCCGAGATTAGAAAGATGCTTTAATGATTCTTTTGTTAACACCTTTTTAGAATACTTGTTATGTTAAATGTAAGCAAAGAGCTTGATACTCCATTGCTAAGAAGTGTGATTTAAAGCTATGAATGAAGAAGTTGGGATATTAGTTTATTCTGCTACAACATTTAAATGACTTATTCCGCTGCGATTTATTGCATACTGCTAGTATACATAGATGCATTGCATCTTATCTGTCATGTACAAGAGGTATGTAGCCCTGTGTTGCATGTCCTAGAATTTCAGTCACCGTCCAATCCCAAGCGGGGGCTGGGGGACCACAAAACTTTAGGGTCTCTCTTTCCAATTGGTGTCTCCTTCATAATTTTAAACCCTAATTTGGTTTTTAAAACCCTAAGCCCTTTAAATGGCCGAAAATCACTAGTTCTTTGTGCCTTCTTGTGGGCTTGGGTGCCTATCTCTTTAGCAAATAGGTAGGGCCTTTGTCACTTACTAGTTTTCCATCTTACAATCCATAGGGCTAAATTCTTATTGGACTAAGGTCAAAAGTAATGAAAGTAACAGGCGAGGACTTGGCTAAGTCCAGGTTATCACATGGTGTCCAATCACATTGTTATTTGGATTAATGGTTATAAGTGACTAATATGACTTTAAAAATGATATTCTTACATGGTTACTTTGTCACTCTGTTACTTGATTACATGGTTCATGTTTTGAAAAGAATATGTACAAGAATGAAATGAGTTTTTGGTCAAGTTCATTTCCATGCATTCATACTCATGGTTTGCCTTTACATGCTTATATTATCTTCTTGTATATTATTGGTTTAACTTGTTGAGATTGCTCGAAATCTTACTGTGATTGTTTCCACTACCATTCCCCTCGGAATGGTAGAAGTTGTGATAGGACCCAAAGACACTGCTCAGAATGGATGAGTTGCCTGACCTAATTGACGACAAGTTCACCATAGGGGCTTGATATCATATAGCTAATTCTAATATAAAAGCTACCTTGCATTTTCTTAAGGAGACCCAGGATATCCTAATAGAAGATTATACACCGAAATGGGCACCCGAGCTTGTGGAAGCTCTAACTCTAGAGAACCGGTTGGACTACGTGAATGACTACATAATCAAGGCTTGCAAATTTATAGTGGAAGCTCAAGAGGTCACTCAAAGTTTTGACCTACAACTATTCGGACCTCATGTCTCACAAGAGGATGGTTCATTTTGATGAATTTTGTGAACTTGGTAACAAGTGTTGTGGTTTAAACCCTTTAGCTTGTATTAGGAGATATTTTGAACAAATACTTTTGGGATTAATAGTTTTCTTTATTTGTACCATACTTTAATTACTCAATCTTTACTTAGATTTGAACTTTTTCCGCTATGATTATTGCATATTGTTAGAAACATACTAGGTGAATTGCGTGATAATCAAATTTCATAAAAACTGCTTAACATGAGGCAACAAAGAGTATTTAAAGCAAAACATAATCAAACCCTAGCCAAAATAAATCCCCATCTTCCAAAAATGCCCCGGGATGAACAGTGTTGCGGCTACAGTAACGCTACTGTAACCTTTTGAAACCCTAGTTCAATAAAATAATAACTTTCCCAACATGCCCTTGCATAGGCTGCCCTTAAGTACTTCCACAATAAACCAATTATTCTAAACTAATAAAATAAGTCATTTAAATGAATTAAACAAGTTGAAAGCCTTCAAGTGCCCAAAGCCTTTAAGTTATGTTGTTGCCTTCTTCCATAGCTTATCAAATGAATCAAAACTGGATCTTCATCCTTCAAGCCCATCTTGAATGTTGGGCTCTTGCTAAACGCATCCCAAGTAGATTGCATCAATTGTTGCATTGCCTCCTTGATCTTCTTAGCTCTTGACCTTGTAATTGGCTTGTCTGGAACTTGCAAAGGATTTTTAAGACTAGGTCCACGTTGGTGCCCATCATTCCCCCTCTCCTCAAAAGGATTCGACCTCGAATCTCCAAATGATATGAACCCGCGGAAATGAAATCCCTTAAACCCACAGTCAATTTGAAAACTCCCCAAGAAAGTCAAAATCAAGTCAATGGATGGAGAACCTAGACCCGTTGATAACTCGTTTCAAGAACCTAGATTATATTAAAATCTAGACCCGTTGAAGAACCCGTCACAAGAACCCAGATTACAAAGGAGAAATGCCACAAAGGTTGTGATTTACCTTTGATAAGTTCAAAAGTTCTATCAAGAACAAGAGGAGTAAAACTCAACTCACAATGAATAATTTTATCAAATTTCATAAAACTGCTTAACATGAGGCAACAAAGAGTATTTAAAGCAAAACCTAATCAAACCCTAGCCAAAATAAATCCCCATCTTCCAAAAATGCCCCGGGATGAATAGTGCCACGACTACTGTAACGCTACAGTAACCTCTTGAAACCCTAGTTCAATAAAATAATAACTTTCCCAACATGTCCTTGCATAGGTCCCCCTTAAGTCCTTCCCACAATAAACCGATTATTCTAAACTAATAAAATAAGTCATTTAAATGAATTAAACAAGTTGAAAGCCTTCAAGTGCCCAAAGCCTTTAAGTCATGTTGTTGCCTTCTTCTATAGCTTATCAAATGAATCAAAACTGGATCTTCATCCTTCAAGCCCATCTTGAATGTTAGGCTCTTGCTAAACTCATCCCAAGTGGATTGCATCAATCGTTGCATTGCCTCATTGATCTTCTTAGCTCTTGACCTTGTAATTGGCCCATCCCGACTCTTCAATCTCCATCCAATCCCAAGCGACGTCTGGGAGCATCACAGACGGTGGTATTAGAGCAATTACGTCTTTGGGTAAACCCACAGTTGTCTTAGGGGGTATGGTACCATCTCAGTTTGTAGGCTTGAATCCTCGTAGCTTATAGGCTGAAGGCACACGCGCTTATAGACAAAAGATCAGAACTAAGGTTATCCTGTTTTATGAATAGGACTGATGCACATTAGCTTTGTACATTTCAAGAAAAGTGGAACTCATGGCACGTGGGAGATGTGATGAGAATTCTACAAGAACTAGAAGGAGGTCAAGTCATCAGCCAAATGACACAAGTGGTGTGGCAACATATGGCCAAAGGGAAAAATAATAGACAAGAGCCACCAAGAGGAGAAGGTCGCGATTGTCCATTTGAGAAATTTCTCATATATCGATACCCGAATTTCATGGGCATGGGAGGAGCATTAAGAGCCAACAAGTGGCTCATCGACCTAAAAAGAACCTCTGATATAAGTGGATGCATGGAGGAACTGAAGTCTAGTATGTCGGACACCTGCTTCAAGGAGAGGCTGGTATTGGTGGGACACCAAGAGGCAATTACTAACACGAGAGCTTAGGAATATAGTTTCTCTTACATGGGAAAGATTTAAGGAAGAGTTTGATAATCGATTCTTCCATGAGTCTACCAAGCAATAGAAGGCCTAAGAGTTTACTAATCTGGTACAAGGAAATCAAACTATGGAGCAGTATGCAGCTCGCTTCTGGAATTAGGAAGGTTTGCCCCACACTTGATAGCAATCGAGAAGATGCAAGCCTAAAAGTTTCAAGGAGGCTTACAACCAAGAATTCATATCCATGTTGTATGTTTGAGAATGGAGAATTGGTAAACATTGCTTCGAAAGTTGAGGCAGAGCATAGAAGTTTGACCACTCAGATCAATGCAGAACTAAAGCAAGCCATGCCTTACTCATCTGGAGGAAGCATAAAGAAAAAGAGGGTTCCCTATTTTAAGTGCGGCGAATGTCGTTTGACCACGGGAGCCTGTTTTAAGTGCAGCTAGACAGGTCACTTGATTCTTGATTGTCCCCGCAACATGCCTAGTGGGGGAACAACACCCAATGTGAACCCTAAGACCCTAGTGAAAGCTAGAGTCTATGCCATAAGAGCATTGGCAATGGCCTAGCCATTGCCAAGTCTAAAATTTAGCTAAGATGTTAGATTTTAGCTATGACATGGATTTATAGCTAGACTAGTCCACATTGGACTAGCTATCTTAAAGTCCAAATAATAATAAAATATTATATATTTTAATAATATATAATTTTTTTAATATTTTACAAATACATTGAATTTTTCTCATACCAGATTCAAACCAAAAGTACCCAAAAATACTCAACTTGATCTACTGATACAAGCTTTTTCCCACTAAACTTTAGTCTTTAAAGTTGTTTCTGAGAGTTAAACATGTTTGCCTCCGAGGCCAGATTCCAGCACAAAAATCTCAAATCCCAAATCTCAACTCAGATTCCAACACAAAAATACCCAAATCACAAACCAAAATACCAAAATCTCAAAGCAAAATACCGAAATCATTGAATAGATCGCATGATCACAGACCACAGAAAAATACCCAAATCACAAACCAAAATACCGAAATCTCAAAGCAAAATACGGAAATCATTGAACACTTCACATGATCACAGACCACAGACAAATACCCAAATCACAAACCAAAAGTCAGAAATCTCAAATCAGTTTCACGGAAATACCTCAATTGTGATTTTCAAGTTCAGTTTGTAGAGGAAATGTGCAACCTTTTGGACAAGGATTCACGGGCACGGCAACCTTGCGATAGAGTTCGGACGCGCAAACCCTAACACAGAAAAATCACTTGATGAAATGAGAGAAAATAGAAAGAGAAGGGGGACAAGAAATCTAAGCAGAGAAGAGGGAGGGAGGAGCGAGGAAGAGAAATTACCTTTTGGGCTGGAAGACGACGGCAGGACGACGGAGAGAAGGCATCTTGCTGTTGAAGAAGACGCAGGCCTGTTTGGTGCGCGCGGGTGAAGAAGACGAAAGGCTACGGAGATGTCTGTTTCGAGATGAAGAAAGGAGATGTGTGCTTCGGGATGAAGAAATGAAAACGAGGGAAATATACGAAGAAAGAGAAAATAACGTGGGAAGATAGATGAAATAATAAAATACTAGTTTAAACCATGAACAGTAACTCACTATGTTTGGAGAGTCCACTAATTTTACTGTAGCTGAAGTCTTTAACATAGGACTTTTAGCTAGTCCAATGTAGATGATTTTTTTTTTACATATAGCTAAATTATACACTTGCATTGGCATTTGGCTAGGCCATTGACAATGCTCTAACTCTAGGAGAGTTAGATTTGGAAGCTGCTGAGACAGTAGAAGCTTGAGTAATTACTGGTATCTCTTTTACCTTACCCTGGTTGAATAGAGAGCTTTGATTAAGTTCTTTAGATAATCTTAGTTATCTTGATATGTAAGTGTGACGCCCCAACCTTCGCTTAGGATGGAAAAGAGACTTAGAGTGTCGGGACATGTAACACAATGTTACATACCCCTGTACACGACAGTTAATATGCAATGTATCTTGTAAGTGCAACTAGCAGTATGCAATAATCGCAGCGGAATAAAGGTGATTAATTATAACTCATGCCAGAATGAACTAAAAACATCCCAATAGCATTAATAACCATCATAAGTTCAAACTTAAGGATAATATTTCCTTAATACAAAATACTTAATCCAAGTTCCATGGTTGGATCAACTATTTCATACTTTTTGAAGTATGAATAGTCAATGCTTATGAGCATGAAAATTAATTTTCGTCTTCCTTCAAGCTCCGGTTCCTCTTCAACCATTTCCATCCAGTGATCCATCATGTTTATCCTCTACCGGTCCTGTCATAACTTCTATCATTTCGGGAGGAATGATAGTGGTCCCACAAGAGGTGAGATTTACTCAAAATCTCATAAGTTAAACCCAACATGGTTCCCCATATGCACCATGAGCACCTACTGGTGACCGTAGCACAACTCATGTTGGCACTATGTCATTGTCTGCAGACATCATTTTCAATGCATTGGTAATATAACATAACATCATAACATAAACACCCACCAGCATTAGATGTCATAACATATGATTTCGCTCCGGCATTCTTTAAAAAGAACTCATTCGAAGCCCGTTGACTGTTCTTCGCCAACCCAGGGGTTACCACTCCATTCTTACTCACTTCAGAGTGGACATAGGAGTTTCACTAGGATAATTCCCCATCTTAGCTTTTGGGATCATGAAAAAATTCATTTTCATGTTATGCTTGAAAAATGTGCTTCATGACGTGTGCATATTTAGTAAGCTTTTCAAGTAAAAATGAAATTTATAGGTGCATTATGTTAAGATGGTAGAAATATCACTTGTCATGTAAATATACACTCAATGTATCATATAACACGATATTTTATGCTCAAAGTGATAATTGAAACATGAATGAGGCATTTATCAATAATTCATAAATAATCTATCACGGTGTAAGTTTAGAGGCCAACTTACAAACTTCTGGAGTAAATGAAAAATAATGTCGTAGCTGAGTAAATCAAGTGTGTACTAAGTTAGGATTAATACTTCTATGGGTGAAGTCCAAAATCAAAGGCTTCAAAAATGGATATTTACAAAAATACCCTTAACGTCCTAAATTTTCACTAATTGCAAACGAACTCCAAATTTGATAAAAAATTATGGACTTCATACTTTTGGCATTCCCTTAGATTTACAAAAATCAAAGTCGAACTTGCCCAAATGGTCCCAACCCATGGCATGCACTCTAGCTGATGTCTAAGTGTATTTTCAACTATTGGTCCCTATGGTTGCATGCATATGAGATTTTCTTTAATCACATATGATCACTAACATCTTGATGACATGGTAAAGACTAATTCTTGGATAATAGAGTTCATCTTAACAGTTAATCATGGCTAAGATATCCTTAATCTCTACTTCATTCAAAACTGATTCATACTTGATGATCAAAAACAAAACAAGATAGATTCAAAACCTACCAGGGCATGCTTCTAATCACAATTTAAACCTTCCGTAATTATGCTAAGACAATAATAAATCATATCAAGTCATGCTTAAGACATGCCATATCTAAATTTTCACTTAGAATTATTTAATTATCCAAACCATCCCTTAATTGACCCATTTTTCATTTAACTATGAAAACCTTCCCAAAACTTGCCCAAATTTTGTACCAACACATGGAAACAAAACTTGACATGATAACTAAGATCAAAAGCAAGAAAAATTACAAATTTTGTGGCCTTCCAAGCACTCTAGACAAGAACACTAAAGAACTCAGCAAGAACTCACTCGGTTTCACTCTTTTGATCTCTAAGAGGGGGAAGCGCTCTTCAAGGCTCAAGAGGAAGCTTGGAGCTGAGGTGTGGAGGAAATAAGAGGGTGAAGGGGCCTTCTATATGAATCTGAATTTTCTAGATTTTCTAGATAGCCAAGGGGAAGGGGACACTGGCTTTGGTCAAGGGGATTGATGGAAGATGGTATATGAATATGAATTTTCTAGATTTGCACTTCATCACTTGTGTCATCTTGTGCAGGTCAAAACAGTGCCCTAAACTACTATGATTTCACTCCTATGGTTACTACATTACTCCTATGGAGGCTGGTCAAGTCGTGGGGCAGAGGAGAGGGGAGAAAAATCATCAAAACCACCTAAGGGGGCTGACGGGTTCAACTGGTTCTCCTTTGGCAGATTTTGATCATTGTCTTGACTAATCCCTTTGAACCATCATCATGGCTAATTTGTGCAAGAGCAAGGTCACTTCTTGAAGACTTTTCCTAGTGGTGGAGAGTTGGCTGCCAAGTGATGATGAAGATGCAGCCAGAAATAAGGTGATGAGATGGAGGTGTCCTACTGAAATTTCTAGACTGCCATCTATAGTTTGTGTCCTTTTGAGCAAGGGCAATCATGGCCTAAAACCACCATGATTTCTTCCTTACTATGGCTACAATGGTCCTATAGTGGTGGCCAGGTCGTGGGGTGATAAGTGTTATTTTCCCTTCAATACTATTGATTTTATTTTATTTCTATATATTTTTATTTATTGTTCTTGGATTTGAAGGAATGAGAAAATTTAGTGCAAAAGGAGAGCATTTTGGTACAAAAGAAGAGACTACGAATCCAGATTGATGAGAGACAACGAGATTTGAAGAGAGCCAATGAGATTTGGGCGAGTTGGCTTGTCCCGTGGGTAGCAAATAGATTTCTCTCACCCAAAGGCAATAAGGCTTAACTCTTGGTAGGCGAGGAGATTCGTGACCAAAGGGAGAAGACCTGGGCGTGAAGACCAGAGGGTGCGAAGACTTGGCGCCAATAGATTTTACCTTTTGGGAGAGAAGACTTGGCAACAAAGTTTTGGGTGGTTAGATTGAGCGACTAGTCTAACCGACCAACTTAAAAGTCTACCTAAACGACATCATGGACAACAACTAGAAAAGGCGAGAAGAGTCTTTCATCTAGGTCGGGAGTCTTTCCACTTAGTAGGTGAGGAGAGGGCCGTGTGGTCTTTGTGACCTCTACGCCCGTTTATTTGTGACCTCCATGCTAGTTATATTCAGTGCACACGGTGTCTACCCAGTGGGATAATTCCTCCGATCGGGATCAATCTGTTGCTGACCACCAAATCTGAGTTTCGCAATCAATCTGTTGGCGACCAAATCCTTTCGAGCTCCACAAATCAAGCCGCATATCACTGAATCTTCCATTTTAGATAATCCCGTAAATTTTATGTGAAGTTTGTACTAAGTTTGAAGATTAAGGCTAACCTTACCATCAACCCTAATGTAATTAATAACCCAAAATTATAAGCCTAATCTAGAATGTTTAAGGGTCGATCTAGTGGTTAATTAAGCAGGGTGATACAGTAAGGTTAAGTTGCTGCGATATTCAACATGTGCCTTGTTCAATTGAGGAGCATCACAGTACTTTATATTCTCTACTTTTGTACGATTGTGTGGTTTGACAACATAACCTTTACCTCAAAGGGTTCTGGTGACTATTCTGAATGTGAACGTAATTGGTTATACACAAGTAGTCAAGGATTGCCCATTAGAGGTTGCAGGACTTATGTTGAAAGCAAACTTAATCGTATTTTGTTTAATGGAACTCAATGTAATCCTAGGGATGGATTGGCCGTTTAGGCACTATACTATGATTGATTGTCAGAAGAGGGAAGTAATATTCGAACCACCCATCGCTGATAAGGTTTGCTGCATAGAAGAACCTATCAAGGTATTCCCATTGGTGGTTATGGCTTGTTAGGTTAGAGAAGTATTCTGGGAGGTGAGATCACTTACTTACTGTTTGGGGTAGAAAGAGCGAAGGAATCTAAAGGAGTGCAAGGAATACACGTAATAGAATAATTTTCTAAGGTGTTTGCTGATGATTTACTTGGATTGTCCCCAGAGAGAGAAATAGAGTTTATCACAGAACTAGAGCTATCAACCGCCCATGTACATAGAGCACCCTATAGGATGGCCCCGAAAGAACTAAAGGAGTTAAAAGCCCAGATTGGGGGAGTTGTTAGAAAAATGGTTTATTCGATCTAGTTCTTCCCAATGGGGTGTGCCTATATTATTTGTAAAGAAGAAGGATGGATCCATGAGGATGTGTATCGATCATCGAGAGTTGAATAAGGTAACCATCAAGAATAAGTATCCGTTACCTTGAATTGATGATCTCTAAGATCAATTGTAGGGATCTTCAATATTCTCTAAGGTAGATTTGAGGTCAGCATACCATTAGCTCAAGATTAAGAAGCAAGATGTTTCTAAGATTGCCTTTAGGATATGATATGAACATTATGAGTTCTTAATAATGTCATTTGGATTGACAAATGCTTTGGCAACATTTATGGATTTAATGAATCGGATCTTTAGGCCTTATTTGGATAGTTTTGTGGTGGTCTTCATTGATGACGTTTTGATCTATTCTTGAAGTGATGAGGAGCATAGGATACACTTGGGTTTGGTACTAGAAAGATTACAAGAACACTAGCTCTACGGAAAACTCAGTAAATGTGAATTTTGGCTTCGAGAGTTGAAGTTTCTAGGGCACTTGATTTCTAGCAAGGGTGTTGCAGTGAATCTTGCTAAGATAGAGGCAATAACGGAATGGCAGTAACCGACCAGTGTACATGAGATACGTAGTTTCCTTTGTTTAGCCCGATATTCTCGGATAATTGTGGAAAGTTTCTTCAAACTCTCATGACCCCTATTGATCTGACTAAGAAGAATGCTAAGTTCATTTGGAGCGAAGATTGTGAGAAGAGTTTCCAGGAGTTGAAGAAAAGACTGACTACCCCTCCAATATTAGCATTACCCGAACCCTATAAACCTTATGTGGTTTATAGTGACACATCCAAGATGGGTCTTGGATGTGTGTTGATGCAAGAAGGCCAAGTAGTTGTATATGCCTCGCGGAAACTAAAGGATCATGAGCAGAACCATCCTACTAATGGCCTGGAATTGGTTGCAATGGTGCTCGCACTGAAGAGTCGGAGACATTACTTGTATGGGCAGAAGTGTGAAATTTTCACTGATCACAAAAGCCTCAAGTATCTTCTTAGCCAAAAGAACTTGAATATGAATCAAAGAAGATAGATCAAAATGATCAATGATTACCAGTGTGAAATAAAATATCAACCCGGAAAAGCCAATGTAGTAGCAGATGCCCTTAGTTGTAAGGCCTAGATAGAAATAAAACCCTTGTTAGCAAGCATGAGGAGTCTGCTGATTGGAAGCTGATGGGAACCAAAGTGGGCCTAGACTTAAAGATCCTTTCCAAGTTTCAGATAGGCCAATTACAATATCAAGAGCTAAGAAGATTAAGGAAGCAAGGCAAGGAATGGTTCAATCCACTTAGGACGAGTCTAGCAAGAGCCGAATATTCAATATGGGCTTGAGAGAAGGAAATCAAGTGATCATCCACGTGATACAAGCTACGGAAGAGTGCAACATAAATTAGGGCCTATTATTATGATTATGTGATTGAAGGCCATGAACTTGTTTATTTCATGAAAGTGGCTTATTTTATTAGTTATAAGAATTAGTTTAGAATAATTGGGCTTGAGGATGCTTGGCACACATATGTCTTATTTCATATGAACAATGGTTTTTGGGAAGGCCTTGTATTTTTGCCAAGGGCTTATTCGGAAAGTTACTTTTTAGGAACTAGGGTTTAAAGAGGTACTGTAGCTGCGATACTATTCACTCAGGGGAATTTTTGGAAGATGGGGGTTTATTTTGGCTAGGGTTTGATTAGGTTTTCCTTTAAATACTCATTGTTGCCTCATTTTATTTAGTTTATGAAATTTGATGAATTTATTCATTGTGAGTTGAGTTTTACTCCTCTTGTTCTTGATTGAACTTTTAGACTTATCAAAAGTAAATCACAACCTTTGTGGCATTCTTTTTTGTAATCTAGGTTCTCGAGATAGGTTCTTCAAAGGGTCTAGATTTTAATATAATCTAGGTTCTTGAAACGAGTTCTCATTGGATCTAGATTCTCCATCCATTGACTTGATTTTGGCTTTCTACGGGAGTTTTCAAATTGATTGTAGGTTCAAGGGATTTCATTCCCGCGGGTTCATATCATTTGGTATTCAAAGCAAGGTTTCCAATCAGGTCTGAGTCTATCTTTTAATTCTTGCGTCTTTAATTTTGATTCTAGGGCTTCATTGTTCTAAGGTTGAAAAAAAAAACAAAAAAAAAAAAAAAAAAAAAAAACAAAAAGTAGGCTGCCGAAATTCTTAGGGTTTTTAGTTTGGCTGAAATTTGTATCACCTAGGGTTTCAAAATTCTAGGGTTTCTTGCATCTCTAAGTTTGTCAATTGCTTGGAGTGCTATTCCATTGTTTCTCTTCTGCTTCATTGTCAATTCTTGTATCCTTAAATTCAATTGCTTGATTTTCACAATTGAATGTTGCTGTTTGTGATTGAATTAGAGAAAATAGGAGAAAAGAAAAGAAAGAAAAAGAAAAGAAAAGAAAAGAAAAGAAAAGAAAGGAAAGGAAAAGAAAAGAAAAGAAAGGAAAAGAAAATTAAAAAAAAAATGAAAGAAAAGAAAAGGTAGCATATTCAAAGGTTGCTACATAGTTACAACAAAGAGAAAGAAATACATTTATTGATTGAGTTTTATCATCAAAAAGGCTAAATACATCTTTGTAGTTGGTATCTTGTTTTATAATTACTCTTTCCCTCGTATAAATTCCTTGAGTCTTGTGTCATTTTATTCATTCCTTATTTCTTGGATTTATATTACTGGTTGGAATAATACAAGGTTGTATTGTCTTGATTTAGTTCAACTAGTTCTTAAAGAACTTGAGTGGGAAAACTATTGAGGTAAAAGACAAGAGAGTGTGAGACTGTTATTGGGAAAAAACCAATTAAGAGTAAAACACGAGTGAAGTACCATTATTTTGTGTGAGGTTTTCCACTAACATTCTTTTCTGCATCACTTTACAATGTCTCACCGGAGTGGTTCTTCACTGAAGGGGTTGGTAGATAACTCATCCTTTGTGTTGCAATCCATGCAACAGTAGTTTGAGCGGTTGAACTTGGTGTTGGGTGAAGTGAGGGATATGATAGATCATCAAGATGCAGTAATCAGAAATCTACAAGGCAAGAGAGATAGGAGGCCAAGTGAGTCTAGTGTTAAAAATGGGTATGAGAAAGAAGAGTATGGTGATTCTCTTGTTACTAGGCGTGCACTCAATACACAAATTAAGATGGATGATATAGAGCAGCAGAGTGAGAACATTTTTCATACTAGATGCCACATCAACGATAAGGTATGTAATATGATCATTAATTTGATGAGTTATATTAATTTGGCTAGCACAACTTTAGTTGAGAAATTGAATTTACCTACCTTGAAACACCCTAGACCATACATGTTGCAGTGGTTGAGTGATTGTGGGGAGGTGAGGATAAATAAGCAAGTGCTAGTTTCTTTTTCAATTGGAAAATATCAGGATATGGTCCTTTGTGATGTAGTGCTTATGCATGCTGGCCATATTTTGTTGGGCAAACCATGGCAGTATGATAGGAAGGTGATCCATGATGGGTTAAGAAACATGTACAGTTTTGAAAAGGATGGAAAAACAATCAAACTTGCTCCTTTAACTCCAACATAGGTCCATGGGGACCAATTGAAACTGAAAAGTGAGGTTGCTAAAAAAAAAAAGAGTGAAAATAGTAGTGATAAAAAAAGAAAGAGTGACAGTGAGAGTGATCAAAACAGAAAAAGTGAAGAAGAGATTGAGCTAAAAAGCAAGAATGAAAGTGAGATTAAGCTAAAAGGCAAGAGTGAAGGTGAGATTGAGAAAAAAGGAAATAGTGAGGTCGAAAAGGAGAGAGAGAAAAAAATGAGAGAGAAGAAAGATGAGGATGAGGCTGAGACCTCAAGGAAAAGAAAGAATGAGTTGAAAAATAATTATGAGGTTGAGAGTCCAAAAAAAGATGAAGAAAAAGAGAGTGACAGAAAAAAAAAAGGTGAAGAGAAAAAAGAGAGTGAAAGGAAAAAAGAGAGTGAAAAAGAAAAAGAGAGTGTAAAGAAAGGAGAGAGTGAAGAAAGTGAGAGAAAAACAAAGAGAAAATTGAGTTTTTATGCTAAGACGATTCTTAATACTAACAAACTTGATGTATCTTTGCCTAGTGTTGTTGTCTCTTTGTTGCAGGGATATGAGGTCGTGTTTCCTAGGGGTGTGTTTAGTGGATTGCCACCTATTAGGGAGATAGAGCACTGCATTGATTTTGTGCTTGGTGCGACAATTACTACCCGACCTTTCATTGAAAAACATTTAACGCACTTGAAGGGACTAGGTAAGTTGAATAGAGTGCATGCCAAGTGGGTGCAATTTATTGAAACCTTTCCACATATATTCAAATACACACAAGGTATGGAAAATTTTGTGGTTGATGCTTTAGCACGAAGGTATGTCCTTGTCATCATTTTAGATGCAAAGTTATTGAGACTTGAATATGATAAGAAATTATATGTTAATGATGATGGCTTGGCTAGTGTATATGGAGTACGTGAGAATGCCTCATTCGATAAGTTCCATCAACTAGATTGGTACTTGTTTAGAGAGAATAGACTTTGTGTGCCTACTAGTTTTGTGTGTAAGTTGCTTGTGTGTGATAGACATGGTGGTTTGTTGGGTAGCTTTGGTGTAAAGAAGACTTTTGATGTGTTGCATGAACGTTTGTGGGAGTATCATTTGCCATTCATTAACGTGTTGCATGAACATTTGTGGAAGTATCATTTGTCATTCATTAACATGTTGCAAGAACTTTTGTGGGAGTATTGTTTGTCATTCATTGAGTTTGCATATAATTGGAGTGATCATTTTGGTGTAACTAAAACTTTAGGTGTATTTCACGAATATTTGTGAGAGTATCATTTGCCATTCATTGAATTGTTACATGGCCGTTTGCAGGAGTATCATTTGCCCTTATTAGAGTGTGCATATAATAAAATCCTGCACACTACTATTTCTTATTCTCTGTTTGACATTGTTTATGGTTTTAATCTACTTATTCCTTTAGATTTGATGTATTTGCTTGTTGATGATAGGAATAGCTTGAATCAACATTTTCAAATTGTTGAGAAAATTAAAGAAAATGCATATAAAGTGGATCTTCTAGGTAAGTATCATGTTTCTGCAATTTTCAATGTTAGTAACCTTCTTCCTTTTGATCCAGGTGGAGATTCGAGGTCAAATCCTTTTGAGGAGAGGGGCGGAATGATGGGAACCAAAGTGGGCCTAGACTTAAAATTCGGAAAGTTACTTTACTAAAACTCTTTTGTTTTATCATTCTCAATTCATTGTTATGTTTTCTTCTCTGAATAATCATAGAATTTATTCTGTTTACGGATTTAGTCGTGCTTTTTCTATTTAATGGATTAGGTCTTTGATTATGTTTGGATCAACTATTTTTCCATATTAATTTAATTCCTTACTGCAATATCGCTTCCTGAGTATATTGTCGTCATTGGATTTTCTCAATAGTGATAATAATTTATATATTTTAAAAGTGGTGAATGATTTTTTGAGGGGTTACATTTGGTTTAATCTTGGTTTATAAATCTATATCTTCCGATTGAGAATTTTGGGAATTGAGTTCCCAATTGAGTTATTCAATGAATTAAGAATAATTAAAATGCCAGATTTGTGCAAGGGATTCCCGACGCTTTACTGTTTGTCAAATTTGAGTACTTTTTCTGTTAGTTACTTTGCCTCACTTTAATTTGCATTTAAAATTAATATTTGTTCTCCATTAGTCATTTAATATTTATCTTCAGTTTCTTTGTTCCTTCTATTATTCTTTTAATTTGTCTCTCTGTGGAATCGAAACCCCAAAACTGTGCTACAACTACCGCGTTATTCTTTGGGTGTAATCAGGTCCTATTTAATTAGTTGTGGCCCAAGAAATTATGCTAAAAGCCCCAACCCAGTTACTTAACATCCAAGCTTGCGTGTAAGTTCCATGCACATTTCTTCCCTCTCTTTCGTCCTCTAGGGTTTCCAACTACCTATATATATACACGCAAGTATACCCATGTACAGTCCCTCATTTATGTAGAAAAACCAAGCAACTGCTAGGGTTGCTATCGACTTTTCCCAGCCTCACGTCGCAGCCAAAGTCCACACTCCTGGAGCAAATTAACCATTGTTGCGAACCACCTTCCACCTGGTCGTTGCCATTAGTTTCATATGAATATTTTAGATTTTATGGTGCAATAAAACCATTTTTGATTTCTGAAATAATGCTGGTTCGAAAGTGTGTTTTGATTATTTTTATGTACTTCATAGTCAAATTTCGATCAATGATTTGCAGCTTGAGGTTAGTATGAATATTTAAGATTTTATGGTGCAAAGTTATGCCAAGGTTTCGGCATAACACTCATACTCACCTTGGAGTTTTCTCTCCATATAAGATGATTTTGCAAAACCTTAAACACAACACTCACACTCACCTTTGAGATTAGGGTTTTTCTCCTAATCTTGTCTAATGATTCTTAACATGCCTTTTCAGATTGTTGCTATTGTATTCATTGGATTTTTGTAAACCTACTCTTGATAACACTTATATTGTGAACTCATGTTTGATTATTCTTGTTTGAACCTAGTTTCTCTTGTGTCGTACGTACTCGATTTTCATTGGGAAGATATGATGCCATGTTGTTGGGATTTTTGGTTGAATCTTATCTTCTAATATGCTATGTTTTGGTTTTGCTTTCTACATGTAAACGTGCTTTGTTTGCTAATAAGATCAACCGAATGTGTAGATGAATGAAGGCATGTGTTGTGATGATGAAAAGTTATGTTTTGAGGACCTATATGAATAGAGCAAGGCTAGAATTAGGGTTTTCAAATCTGTTTTATGCTTCGTTGATCATGAATCGGCTATGTTTATGCCTATTCATCATGTGTTTGCATGTTCTGATGATTTCAAGCCTTATCACGAGATGCATGTTGCTACTTAGTGTTATATGTCTCGATTTTCGCATGTTTCATGAGTATGAGAGAGTGTAGTATCATAAGTCCATGTCTCATGCATTTGGGTATGTGTTTTTGAAATAAGAGTCAAGGCATGTTTTATCACGATCCCAAATGTTAGGACAGGAAAATGCCCTAGTGGAACTCCCTGTCCACTCTGGAGTGCTTAAAGTTGAGTGGAGACCTTTGGGTCGATGAAGTAAAGTCGATGGGCCTTGAATGGTTCCTTATGGAAAGGATGCTAGAGCGAGGTTGCACCTAAAGCTAGTGGGTGCCATACAGTGAAGGCAAAATAAGCGAACTGCCGTAATGAATATGTTTAAGAATATGGCGTAGTTACCTCGATCAAAGTGGATCGTTGGATGATGCAGTAACTAGCGAGAAACACACGGTGCTTAAGGTAGCTATGATGTGTGCAACCATGTGTTATAAGAGTTTGAGCTCTATGATGTGATTTGATATGATATGATACAAAATGACATGAAATGATATGATACGATCAAGATATGGCATGCATATGTTATGACAAGAACAAGAACCCAAACTCAAACAATATGAACTAGTTAAGAGATTAAAAGATGAAAATATGTTTTAAGGTCTATGTGATATCTGTCGTATGTTGCTTGTTTACTTACTGAGATTTCTTAAAATCTCACTGTGGTAGTTTCCACTACCATTCCCCACCCAGAATGGTAGAAGTTGTTACAGGTACCCCAGATACTATAGAACCATGAACCTAGAGGGCACAATGATAAAGGACAAGTTCACTGTGAAGGCTCGTCATGACTTTACTACCGACGTTTTGAAGTACAAGGCCCTGCTTCTCTGAAAAATATTAGCTAGTCTTAGCGAGGTCGAGTTCAATACGATGCTTACCGTCCAATAAAGAACTCAAAATTTTGGTGGAATATGGACCAAGTATCAAGTTTCCTTAAGCGAGCTAGTGAGACCACTGTTGAGGCAAAGGAGATTGCAAGGGACTTAGGACTTCTGGTACCCGAGCCCCAGAAGTCACGTGGAATCTTTCTGTGTTTAACTCAAGATGGATTGATAGTAATGGGGAGATTGAGAACCTAAGAATGTTTTGTGGTAAAAGATATGTGTTAAAATGGTCCCTTGTTTTCGAAAACTTTTGAAAATAATATCTATTTTGGGAGCACTTTAATGAAGTTCGAACTTTTGGGATGCTTACACTTCGGTACCATGATTATTACATTACCACCAATCCTATGTAGTTAAAAGAATTTGTCCTTTGCGAATTATACTGCATACTGCTAGATTTTTTAGGTGCATTGCATCTTATCTGCCATGTATGAGAGGTATGTAACCCTCATGCCTCATTTTTGTTTTCCTTTTTTATTTTTCACCCCATGGCAGCTCCTGCACCCACTTAGCACTTTGCAACACCTGAAATAAAGAAAATCATGAGGGAGGGCACTGATCACATTAGCATAAGGATGACACAAAGTTGAAAGTTGCACTCATCACAACCGCTGCCCACTCCACCAACACAAGGCTCTCCTCTAGCCAAGGCAGCTGCCCCATCCCCTCTTGAAGCCTATAAAAGCCCCCTCGACTCCCTCATTTCTGCACACCACTTCTCAAACTCTCTCTTGAGTTTTTGAGAGCTCTTCTCCTCCTAGTGTGCAAGAGAGTTGAAGCCGAGTAGGTGTGAGAGTGATCTTGAAGTGAGTGAGTTTGACAACTTTTAAGGCCATGATTTTTGTATGTATTCTTGCTTAATCTCTTGATAAGTATTAGAACTAAATGTTAGGTTTTAATTTACACCATAGGAATGAATTCTGATTGAAATGAATAAGGTTTAGCATGCTAAGTTCAAAATCGGGTTAGATTTGAAGTTTTGATGGAATTAATTATGTTGGACTGAAGTTTTAGCCATGGCATGAGTTGGTATGATTTTATGTGATTTATTAATGTCTTATAATAAACCTTGAAGGTTTAAATTTGAGGTTGAAAGCATGCCATGATAGGTTTTAATTCTATGTTGTGTTGATCACCCAAGCATGCACGATTTTGATTAATTTATGCTTAACTTATGAAGTTTTGAATTATTTTACTTAGGCTTGAAATATGAGCATTTAGAAAACCTTATGATTACGATAAGAAGGGAAATACATGATTTAATTCTAGTTTTTGAAACTTCTCTTGATGAAAAAGACTAAGAGATATCAGGCATGCTTAAGGACTAGTTTAATAGAGATTAAGGTCTTTAGCTATGATTAAGTGTTGGGATGAACTTGTTCCCAAGATTAAGCTTTTAACATGTCATTAGGGATTATAATATTAATTTCTGTTAAAGAAATTGAATATGCATGCATTCATAAGGGTCAATAGTTGAAATTACACTTAGGCATCTTTTAGAGTGCATGCCACATGTTGAGTGTATTTGGACAAGTTCCACTTTGATTTTTGGAATTGTAAGGGCATAGATGGCTTTAGAATATGGACAATATGTGGTTTATGAAGTTTGGTTAAATTTGAAACTTATTTTTAAATAGTAAAAATTAGAGCCTTAGTGGCAATTTTTGAAAGTTTAGGGGTATTTTGTAAATGCCCATTTTTGAAACATTTTGATTATGAAAATCTTCCTTAGTAGTCCAAATCCTAACTTAGTACAACTTTGATTACAACCGCTACGATGTTTTCAAACTCAGGCTGACCTCTAACTTACACTTTGATAAGTTATTTATGATTTATTGATAAATGCAACATTCATGTTATAATTGTCATTTGGAGCATGAAACATCATGTTATATGATACATTGAGTACATGACTACTTGCCTACTTGACATATGACATTTTGTCCATTTTTAGCATATTGCATATAAATACCATTTTCACATGAAAACTTGCCACATATACACATGTCATGAAATACATTTTTGCTAGGATGAGGAATTATCTTAGTGGAACTCCTTTGTTAACTTTGGAGTGAATAAAAATGGAGTGGTAACCCTTGGGTTGATAAAGAACCGTCAACGGGTTTCGAATGAATTCTTTTTAAAGAATGTCGAAGAGAAGTCGTATATGACACCTAATGCTGGTAGGTGCATATGTCATGATGATATATTATAAAGATGAAATGTTATGATATCAATGCATTGGGTTTTGAGTCTGCAAACAATGTAGTTTCAACATGAGTTGTACTATGGTCACTGGCAGGTACTCACAATGCAAATGGGGAGCTGTGACGATACCAAATGTTATGTTCTGTTAATGACGTCTCTAATAAATAATAAATGTTATCTTTTTGAAAAGAAGAAGTGCAAAATATTCTCTGTAAGAAAATATGCCTTAAAGTTTTCTGAAAGATGTTGAGGAATCTGGATGAGGGACAAATACAAGTTTTCTACATATCTAGCATGCATCACATGTTTATCATTGATCATGCATATCTTATCTCTGTGCAAGTGGGTTGCATAATTTACTGAGATTTCATGGAATCTCACTCTGGTAATTCCACTACCATTCCCCTAAAATGGTAGAAGTTGTGTCAGGACTGGCTTATGACAAACAAGATGGTAATGAACTCCAACCTTTGGCTTCAGATGGTTGAGAATGAGCTCGACCCTGACTGGAAGTTGAATTTGATATTGATGTTCATAGCGATGGCTTTGTACACCTTAGAGCGGATGAGAGAAATGATTTGACTTGCTTTGATGCAGTGTTTGTAACAAGGAGAATCCATCTCCCACTTTTTGTTTGAACTTATGCCTTACTATGTGGACCTCTTTAAGTAAGGCAGTATCTATCCCTGGTTAATTCAATCTATTGGGATGTTTAGTTCATTCTGGAATGAAAGTTTTATAAGTCACCCTTTTTTCGCTGCGACTATTGCATACTGCTAGTTGCATACTAGGAATTATTACATATTATCTATCATGAATGGGGGTATGTAACTATGTGTTACATGTCCTGACGCTCCAAGTTTTGTTCCATCCCAAACGGAGGTTGGGGATGTCACACCTATAGAATTAAAATCCTAATAGGAATCTTTCCTTAGAGTCTTTAATTTCTAAAACCTCAACTCTTCTGAGTAGTCCAAAACTGTTACCTTCTTCCATTAGAGACTTCTGTTTCTATTCCATGATCTGGCCAGCTGGGCCATTTTGCCTTTATTCTGCAGTTGATGTTGTCATGCTTACCTACTCCAACATGTCCCTTCCTCCAAGCCTAAATATCTCAAATTTAAGCCTAAAGAAAGACTAAAACTTCAATCATATTATCTAGTACAATTCCTAAGGACATGTGGGTTTAACCCAGACACATATTGCTCTGATACCATCCTGTGACACCCCCAAATTCCACTAGGGATTGGACAACACAAGGTAACTTGCCCCCATTCATGATAGATAAAGATGTAATTCACCTAGCATGCAACTAACAATATGCAATATTCGCAACAGATAATTTTTTTCATTGAGCAATACTAGCTACCACAATTGATATATCCCAAAACATAAACATGCTTCATAAAATTCATGTGATAACTAGTATCCAAAAGGTTATAGTACTTGTCCAATAGATCTGTAACATTATGAGTATTGAAGACAGCGCTCCATAACTATAATTTGGAAATAAAAATTATAGTACTAATTCACGGAGCCGTTCATGCAGCTCAACTATGATATCCAAACTGATGTCCAGAAAATGGGGGATAGGCTCCATCAACTCTTTGTCTGTACTCCACATTCTATTTGACCTTGTCCAATCTCCCATGCGTGGGTTCCCCAGATTCTGACATACCATCTACCATTTCAGAGGGAATGGTAGTTGGGACTACCAAGTAAGATTTGATTACAAATCTCAGCAAGTTAAAAAATAACTTAAATTGATAGTTTAAATATGCATGCTGACAGTAAAAGCATTAATGCAAAATGTGAGCATGAGTAAGCTTGACTTGACATGATAGACAACATGACATGTGCTGACATAACTTGAACTGACATAAAATGAACTTAACTTATGTGAACTTGAAACTGAATGTGTCATAAAATGACTTGAACTGAACATAAAATAACATGAACTGAAACTGACCTTGAACTTGTACTGAATGTGAATTGGAATTGAACATGAGGCTAATACTGAACATGAAATGGAAATGCCAGCTCATGTAACTAAAATTATGCATTCTAGTAAAGAAATGAGAGTACTCAGGTAGCTCCCACGTCTTCACCATGAGTATCCTTTTTGTATTACGACAGATTCTACTTCTTCACTGTAGTACCCGACAACACGTATGCCTTGACGCAGTAACAAGCAGATCATATACTCCTTGACTGTAGTACAAATTAACGGATAACATGAACTTGAACTGAACGTGAAATACCATGACATGAAATTGAAACTTGAAATTGACTTTGACTGACATGAAGATATTGTTTTGGAGACACTCTGTACTCAAGACATGATGTGACATGAAATGAAAGGATATATGACCTAACGTAACATAGCGTGACATGTATGTAAGATGAATGCCATGGTGATGGGAACCAAGGTGGGCCTACTATTAAAGATCCTTTGCAAGGTTTAGATGGCCCAATTACAAGATCAAGGGAAAAGAAGATCAAGGAAGCAATGCAAGGATTGGTGCAATCCACTTGCGATGAAGCTAGCAAGAGCCCAACACTCAAGATGGGCTTGAAAGAAGGAGAACCAGTTTTGATCCACTTGATTCAAGCTGTGGAAGACATGGCTTAGAGATAGGGCCTATTGTTATTGGAGGCTTGCAATTTGGTTAAAGGATTTATTTTATTACTTTAGAATAAGTGGGCTTGAAGATGCTTGGCCCACATGTCTTATTTCTTATGAACAAGGGTCTTCGGGAAGGCCTTGTATTTTTGGCCAAGGGCTTATTTGGAAAGTTATTTATAGGAACTAGGGTTTCAAGAGGTTACTGTAGCATTACTGTAGTAGTGACATTGTTCATCCAGGGGCATTTTGGGTAAAAGGGGCTTTATTTTTGTTAGGGTTTTAATTAGGTTTGGTTTAAATACTCTTTATAGCGTCATTTGAAGTTTTTAGACAATATTGAATTTTATTTGTGAGTTGAGTTTATTTCTCTTGTTCTTGATTGAACTTTTGAATTTATCAAAGGTAAATGACAACCTTTGTGGCGTTCCTCCTTGTAATCTGGGTTCTTGAGACGAGTTCTTCAACGAGTCTAGATTTTAATATAATCTAGGTTCTTGAAATGAGTTCTCATCGGGTCTAGATTCTCCATCCATTGACTTGATTTTGGCTTTCTTAGGGAGTTTTCAAATTGATTGTGGGTTCAAGGGATTACATTCCTACGGGGTCATATCATTTGGTATTCAGAGCAAGGTTTCCAATCAGGTCTGATTCTATCTTTTATTTCTTGCATATTTAATTCTAGGTCTTTATTGTTCTAGGATTGATTACAAAAAAAAAAAAAAAAAAAATAGAGGTGGCTGCCAAATTTCTTCACTATTGTTAGGGTTGCTAATTTTCATTGTTCTAGGGTTTGTGTTGGCTAAAATCTCTTATTCTAGGGGCTGCCATATATCACTTGTCCTAGGGTTTTTGAGTTATTGTTAGGGTTTTCTCAATTGCTTATTATTGATTGTGATCAAATCAGTTGGTGAAAAGACAAGAAAAGGAAAAGAAAAAGAAATTGTCAAAAAAAAAAAAAATTCGAAATTTTTTCTTCAACCTTATATCATCAAAGGGGCTGCATACATTATTATTCTAGTTGGTATCTAGTCTTATAGTTACTGTTTCATTCGTATAATTTCCTTGGTTCACGTGTCGTTTTTTAATCCCTTTTGTGTTTTTCTTGTTCTTGTTTCTTGGACCTAATTACTAGTTGGGATAAAACAAGGTTGGATTGTCTTGGTTGAGTTCAATTAGTTCTTAAAGAACTTGAGTGGGAAAACTCTTGAGGTAAAAGGCAAGAGAGTGTGAGATTATTATCGAATAAAAAGCCAATTCAGAGTGAAACATGAGTGGAGTGCCATTATTTGAGTGTAAACATGTAAGGGAGTGTGTGAGGTTTTCTTTTTGAGTGCCATTATTTGAGTGTAAACACGTAAGGGAGTGTATGAGGTTTTCTTTTTTACCATTAACATTCTTTTGTGCGGCACCTTATAATGTCTCACCGGAATAGCTCATCACCAAGGGGAGAGCAGATAACTCATCCTTTGTGTTGCAAGCCATGCAACAACAGTTTGAGCGGTTGAACTTTCTGTTGGGTGAAGTGAGGGAGAGATAGGAGGCGACGTGAGCATAGAGTTGAAAATGAGTATGAGAATGAAAGAGATAGTGAGGATGAGGAAGACTTAGCATTTGAAGTTGGGTCGGGTAGAAATAGAAGAGTTAAGTGTGAAAGAGGACTTGAGGGGAATCTAAGGGTTCATGATGGTGTAGGTAGAGACCTTGGTAGCATCAAAATGAAAATACCATCTTTCCAAGGTAGAACTGACCCTGAGGTTTATCTAGAGTGAGAGAAAAAAATAGAGTTGGTGTTTGATTGCCATAATTACTCTGAGGAGAAGAAAGTGAAGTTGGTGGTAATTGAGTTCACTGATTATGCTATTATTTGGTGGGATCAATTAGTGGCCAATAGGAGGAGGAATTATGAGAGGCCTGTAGAGACATGGGGAGAGTTGAAAGCTTTCATGAGGCTGAGATTTGTACCTAGCCATTACTATAGAGACCTTTACCAGAAATTACAAAATCTTACATAGGGGTCTAAGAGTGTGGAGGATTACCATAAGGAGATGGAGGTGGCGATGATTCGGGCTAATGTAGAGGAGGACCGGGAGGCCACCATGGCTAGATTTTTGAGTGGTTTGAATAGGAACTTAGCCAATGTAATTGAATTGCAGTATTATGTGGAGATAGAGGACATGGTGCACATGGCTATGAAGGTGGAGAGAGGCAATTAAAGAGAAAAGGGGATAGGAATGATCCAGCTAGCTGAAGCAAAGAGAAAGACCGAACCACCTAAAGGAAAAGATTAGGGAACTAGCAACAAACCCAAGGTAGAATCCCCAACCTTCATGGAATATAGATATTAAATGTTTTAAATGTTTGGGTTTAGGGCACATCGCTTCTCAATGTCCAAACATGAGGGTGATGATTATGCATGACAATGGGGAGGTGATGAGTAAGAGTGAGGATGATAGTGATGAGGTGCCCGAGTTGGTTGATGCTAGTGATGATGATGGAGTGGTATACCCCATGACAGGTAAGTCTCTTGTTGCCAGGCGTGCAATCAATGCACACATTAAGGTGGATGATGCAGAGCAACAAAGAGAGAACATTCTCCATACTAGATACCATGTCAATAATAAGGTATGTAGTATGATCATTGATGGGGGGAGTTGTACTAATGTGGCTAGCACTACTTTGGTTGAGAAATTGAATTTACCAACCTTAAAACACTCTAGACCATACAAATTGCAGTGGTTGAATGATTGTGGGGAGGTTAGGGTGGATAGACAAGTGTTAGTTACTTTTTCTATTGGGAAGTATCAAGATGAGGTGCTTTGTGATGTTGTGCCTATGCATGTTGACCATATTTTGTTGGGGAGGCCATGGCAGTATGATAGGAGGGTGACACATGATGGGTTCAAGAACATGTACAACTTTGAAAAGGAGGGCAAAACAATCAAGCTTGCTCCTTTTACTCCAAGCCAGGTCTATGAGGACCAACTGAAACTGAAAAGTGAGGTTGCTAAAAAAAGAAAGGGTGAAAATGAGAGTGATCAAAAGAGAAAGGGTGAAAATGAGAGTGATCAAAAGAGAAAGAGTGAAAATGAGAGTGAAAAAGTGATTGAGCAAAAAAGAAAGAGTGAGAGTGAAAATGAGCATAAAAGAAAGAGTGAAAAAGAAAGTAGAGAGGTGGCTGAGAGTAAAGAAAAAAGAGTGGAGCCATGAGAGAAAAAAGAAAGAGAGTCTTCAGGGAGAAAAGGAAAGGCAAAAGTGAGTTTCTATGCAAGAGAGAGTGAGGTTAAGAGGGCTTTCTTCGTAGATCGCCCTATGATTTTTCTTGTTTATAATGAGTCTTATCTTACTCTTGATGAAACTAACCAGTCTCTTCCTAGTTTGGTTGTTTCTTTGTTGCAGGAGTTTGGAGATGTATTCACGGAGGAGATGCCAAATGAGTTGCCACCCATTCGAGGCATTGAGCACCAGATTGATTTTGTGACTGGGGCTGCTATTCCAAACCGATCAGCGTATAGGAGTAATCCAGAGGAGACAAAGGAGCTTCAGAGGGAAGTTGAAGATTTGATGAGTAAGGGGTACGTGTGGGAGAGCACGAGCCCTTATGCAGTACCAGTGCTACTAGGGTCAAAGAAGGATGAGACGTGGAGGATGTGCGTTTATTGCAGGGCGGTCAACAATATCACGATAAAGTATTGCCTCCTATTCCTAGATTGGATGATATGCTTGATGAATTGCATGACTTATGTATTTTCAGTAAAATTAATCTTAAAAGTGGGTATCATCAAATTAGAATGAAATAGGGTGATGAATGGAAAACTGCTTTTAAGACTAAGTATGGGCTTTATGAATGGTTGGTTATACCATTTGGACTTACAAATGTGCCCAGTACTTTCATGAGATTAATGAACCATGTCCTACGTGCATTCATAGGCAAGTTTTTGATTGTGTACTTTGATGATATCCTAGTGTACATCAAGGACTTAAATGAACATATTGAGCATTTGAGATATGTGTTTGATGTGTTGAGATGTGAAAAGTTGTATGCTAATTTCAAGAAATGTGCCTTTTGCATGGAAAAAGTTGTTTTTCTTGGTTATGTTGTTAGTACAAAAGGTATTGAGGTCGATGAAGAGAAAGTCAAGACCATCAAGGAGTGGCTAACGCCAAAAAACATCACTGAGGTAAGAAGCTTTCATGGCTTAGCTAGCTTTTATCGGTGTTTTGTTAAAGACTTTAACACCATTTCTGCACCATTCACTGAGGTAATTAAAAAGAATGTTGGGTTTCGTTGGGGGGATAATCAAGAGAATGCTTTTGCTACTATTAAAGAAAGGTTGTGCTCTGTACCTGTGTTAGTATTACATAATTTTAACAAGTCTTTTGAGATTGAATGTGGTGCCTTAGGAATAGAGATTGGAGCCATTTTGATGCAGGATAGGCGGTCCATAGCCTTCTTCAGTGAAAAGCTAAGTGGGGCATCCTTGAAGACCCCTACTTATAACAAAGAGCTTTATGCTCATGTCCGTGCATTAGAGACTTGGGAGCACTACCTATGACCAAGGGAATTTGTGATCCACACCGATCATGAATCATTGAAGCATCTCAAGAGTCAAGGTAAGCTGAATAAAAGGCATGCTAGAGGGATGGAATACATTGAGACCTTTCCCTATGTCATCCGTTACAAGCAAGGTAAGGAGAACATTGTTGCTGATGCTCTATCCCGAAGGTATGTACTTCTTACTTCTATGAGTGCTAAAATGCTTGGGTTTGAATATGTGAAAGACATGTATGCCGATAACATTGACTTTTCTGATGTGTATATGGCATGTGATAAGGCGGCATTTGGTAAGTTTTACAAGCATGATGGTTATTTGCTTAAGGAAAGCAAACTTTGTGTGCCAAGTTGTTCTACGCGTGAGTTATTGGTGCGTGAGGCACATGGTGGGGGATTAATAGGACACTTTGGTGTCAAGAAAACTTTAGAAATTTTGCATGAATATTTCTTTTGGCCTAAGATGAAGAGAGATGTTAATCGTATTTGTGGAAGGTGCATTACATGTAGAAATGCCAAATCTAAGGTTTTGCCACATGGGTTGTATACACCCTTACCCATTCCTAGTGAGCCATAGGTAGACATATCTATGGACTTTGTTTTGGGGGTGCCTAGGAAAAAAAGAGGTAGAGATTCTATGTTTTTGGTTGTGGATAGATTTAGTAAGATGGCACATTTCATTCCATGCCATAAAACAGATGATGCCACAAATATAGTTTACTTGTTTTTCAAGGAGAAAGTGCGACTCTATGGTGTACCTAAGAGTATTGTTTCTGATAGGGATGTTAAATTCCTTAGCTACTTTTGGAAGGTGTTGTGGGAGAAATTGGGTACTAAGCTCTTATTTTCCACTACTTGTCATCCGCAGACTGATGGTCAGACTGAAGTAGTTAATAGGACTTTAACTCAGCTTTTATGCACTGTTGTTCATAAGAATTTAAAAACTTGGGAGGATTTTTTGCCATTTATAGAGTTTGCATATAATAGGACCATGCATACTATTACTTAATACTCTCCTTTTGAAATTGTTTATGGATTTAATCCACTTTCACCTTTGGATCAGATGCCTTTACTTGTTGATGGCAGGAGTAGCTTGGATGGACAAAAGAAGGCGGAGTTGGTGAAGTCACTTCATGAGAGGGTACGGCTTCAAATTGCCCAAAAGAATGAAAGGGTTACTTCCCAAGCCAATAAAGGGCGAAGGCGTTCATCTTTGAACCAGGAGATTGAGTTTGGGTTCACATGTGCAAAGAAAGATTCCCAGCCCATAGAAGGACTAAGTTGCATCCTTGAGGAGATGGACCTTTCCAAATTCTTGAGAAAATGAATGACAATGCATGTAAAGTGGATCTTCCAGGTGAGTATAATGTTTCTGCTACTTTCAATGTTTCCGATCTTTCTCCTTTTGATGTAGGTGAAGATTCGAGGTCGAATCCTTTTGAGGAGAGGAGGAATGATGGGAACCAAGGTGGGCCTACTATTAAAGATCCTTTGTAAGTTCCAGATGGCCCAATTATAAGATCAAGGGCCAAGAAGATCAAGGTAGTAATACAAGGATTGGTGCAATCCACTTGCGATGAAGCTAGCAAGAGCCCAATACTCAAGATGGGCTTGAAAGAAGGAGAACCAGTTTTGATCCACTTGATACAAGCTGTGGAAGACATGACTTAGAGTTTGTTTGGGCCTATTGTTATTGAAGACTTTCAATTTGTTAAAGGATTTATTTTATTAATTTAGAATAAGTGAGTTTGAGAATGCTTGGCCCGCATATGTCATATTTCTTTTGAATTAGGATTTTGGAAAGGCCTTGTATTGTGGCCAATGACTTATTTGGAAAGTTACTTTTTAGGAACTAGGGTTTCAAGAAGTTACTATAGTGTTACTGTAGCCGCGACAATGTTCATCCAGGGGCATTTTGGGTAAAAGGGGCTTTATTTTGGTTAGGGTTTTAATTAGGTTTGGTTTAAATACTCTTTGTAGCCTCATTTGAAGTTTTTAGACAATATTGAATTTTATTTGTGAGTTGAGTTTACTCCTCTTGTTCTTGATTGAACTTTTGAACTTATCAAAGGTAAATCACAACTTTTGTGACGTTCCTCCTTTTAATCTGGGTTCTTGAGACGAGTTCTTCAACGGGTCTAGATTTTAATATAATCTAGGTTCTTGAAACGAGTTCTCATCGGGTCTAGATTCTCCATCTATTGACTTGATTTGGCTTTTTTGGAGAGTTTTCAATTTGATTATGGGTTTAAGGGATTACATTCCTACAGGTTCATATCACATGGCATAACATGAAACAGATAGACATTTCGTGACATGACGTAATGTATAACAGATAACATTTCATGACATGATATAACAGGTAACAGATGAACATCTTGTGACATGGTATAATGTGTAACAGATAAACTTTTCATGACATGACATAATGTGTAACAGATAAACATATCATGACATGCCGTATATAAGAACATAAGAACATAAGAACATGAACAACTATTCTCTTACCAACACATGTAAACAAAATCCTGACAGTTACAGTGATCGTTGCGTGAAGAATTAAAAACTTGAAATACGAGAAACTATAAGGAGAGATTTCTAAATGTTAGAAACTCCTCACTAACAGTCTAGAAACATAAAAATGCTGACTTAGAGTAAAATGACTATTTTACCCCTCTATATGTGAGCAAATGATTATTTTACCCCTAACTTGAGGATTTTACATCCTAACTCCAAAACTCACCAAAATTTACATTTCTCATGTAAACTTTGTCCTAAATCCAAATATCTAATTAAAAAAAATTTAAAACACATTACAACTAGGTCAAACATGCTTTGGTTGAAACATGTATAGGCCAAACTTCTTGATTTTTGTTACAATTCTATCAAATCTCAATTCTGATGCTTGAAACCGAAACATCCAAGGTACAAAATCATATCCTATGCTTAAATAACATACTAAAACAACTAAGACCTACAAAGACCTTCAACACAAAACCTCAAGTATTTAACCTTAAGCACAACCCTTAATGTTAAAGGTTTTATCTCTTTTCAAAACAACTCAAAGAACTCCAAAATTCCAAGAACATACTTCCAACACATTCATAATACACTCCTAAGAACTATCATGCTTTCAATCTTCAAGCCAAAACCACAAAAATACAAAAATCCATCATAAGACATTCGGCCTTAACACTTTAACCAAAACTGATTCCTATATGGTTTGGTTTTGATCAAACCATTTGATCTAAAATATTTTATGAAATAAATAACAAATCAACAAGATCATATGGTTAAAAACATAATTCTACCCCAAAACCTCAAATGCATGACCTAACCAAACTCCTTCATGCATTAAAAATTATATCTTTAAAACCACTACCAAAAATCCTTAACCTAACATCCTAACATGTAAATAAAGTCTTAGAAACATCATATAAAAATATTAAAGCCATTGGAGCATGCTTTCACAACAAAAGATTCAACTAAGTCAAAACAGAATCTGTTTTCAACCTTCTAGTTTTTAACTTTTTGGGTCTAAGTAAAATTTTTAACAAAAGCTTATAACATGCAATGAATCTTCATCAAACTTATATATTATCATGTTAACTATACTCCATAAAAAAAATCAGACCAAGATCTTGCCAATAACTAGGTTAAAATCATCAAGATATCACACACTATCTAGTTTATTGCCCAGTATGACCTATCCATGTATGGACCCCTATTACACAACTGGAGGGTAATATGTGGGGTGTGAATGACACTTAGAGTGATGGGGGTGTCAGCCAGAACCATGGGTAAAACAGTGGGCATGGTGTTCAGCCAAGGAAGCTTCCTTGTGGAGGGTGGTGGTGAGGTGGTCCTTGGCTTTCCCATCATGCACTATATGGGGCTGCTTTAGGCAGTGATTGGACTATGATGGTAGGGGGAAACTTCCTCCACAAGCCTTGTGACTCACTAAAAAATGAGCAACACAAAGGTTGTCCCAAGTGCAGGAGGATGTCGCATAATATTTAGGAATAAATTCCTAGATCGTCTCCTCAGGGAAAGTTAGTTAAAATCAAACTCGTTTAAAATGGTGAAAATATTGACAAAGAGAAAATAAAAATGGTGATATGTGCAACGAATGGAAGAGTGCAGCGGGAATGAAAAGAGCACTTGTCATGAACTAGAGTCATATTTTTATATTTTTTTGAGTGTCAAAATGAAATGTAAGAGACTAACAAATTGAAATTAACAATCAAGGAATCAACTAAGCTAAACAATCTCAATTAATCAGAAAATTGATTAATAAAACCAAAATTAATTAAGTCCTAATTAACCTAATATGCAATGGAACTAAAAGATTAACAAAATTAAACTAAGAACTAAGCTAGATTAGAAAATAATTAATGCAATATGAGCTGAAAATTGAAAAGCCCCAAAATTAAAATTCTAGGGTTCATCCTTGCATTTAAATCATAACAAAATAAATCCATAACAATTTTCAGCTCATATTGTTATGGGACGGTGACTGAGATTGGACGGTGACTGAGATGCCGGGACATGTAACGTAAGGCTACACACCCCTCGTACATGACAGATAAAATGCTATGCACCTAAGTGCGCTAACAAAATGCAAAAATGATGTAGCAAAAAAATTATAAAGTCGGATAACTATGCAATGCAATAAGCAAATACAAAGCACATGGCACCATAAACTAAAGTCATAACCCAAAACATTGTCCCAAAACATAAACATATGGCCTTAAAGGAAAAATATCCCAAAAGCATGAAGCATTATTTTAAAGTTCCCAAAACACGAGATTCCCACAAAAGAAACGTAAGTCTAGAAAAGATGGCCATAAACATTGTTGTCTTCTCTTCTTTTTTGTTTTTTTTTCCCACAAAATATTTAAACTCCTGTACTTTTCAAGAAGACTCGGGCTACACGCACTTCTCTAAAGCCTTATCCTTATCTCGATTGTTACGCATTGAACTCAGCGATGAATTCTAGTATTCCCGTGATCTCTCGGTTGATGGCCTCGAGACGCTCCCAGATGAAGGACTTAGGCTGTTTCATGGCCATTTTAGGCACAATCCTCTCTAGAGGAGGAGGTGTCATTCTCTTCCTCTTGGTCATCGTGGCTTCTTACCAAACCTGTTACAACTTCTACCATTCCGGTTAGGGAATAGTAGTGGAAACTACCACAATGTGATTTTGAGAAATCTCAACAAGTAATCACATAACATACCACAATTAATACAAACATACAAAAAGTATATCATGATGTGCGTGCATGGACATGTACTTGATTTATGCCTTAACTAGAACTTAACTGGTGCACTTAACCATTTGCAAAAGACTTGTAACAGAGACTTGAACTTTTTAGAGAAACTTCTTAACTTTTTCTTATTCACGTGATTTTATTCAGAACTTGCCTTCTCAGAACATATCACAAGATTTTCATCGAGTGATTCTTATCATATGAGCTCTTATACTTGTTCAGAGGGAGGATACAACACGACTCCCCTCCTTGCACCGCCACCGCATGTTCCTGCTAGTCATCATACCATTAACGATCTGTAGGTGGGAATTGAAGGCGAGACTTTACCACCATCCCTACAATTCGAGATGCACAGAGAATCATAATAACTGGACCTTACTTCGTCGAATTACATGCCTTATGCACCTACTAGCATTAGGTGCTTCCTTGCTCCGACATTCTTTAAAAAGAATCCAATCGATGCTCCTCGACTATTCTTCGTCAATCCAAGGGTTACCACTCCATTCTTATACACCCTAGAGTGGACAGAGGAGTTCCACTAGGACATTCCCCTGCCCTAGCACTTGGGATCGTGATAAAACTTTTAGACTCTTTTCTTTGAAAGAAACTTTCTGAAAATACGTCTTGAAAAGACATTTTTTGAAAACATTTCATCCCCAAATCCATGTGACATGAGACTTAAACATGCTTACTTATGCATGACATATGACATATGAGATGCCGTGCATGTAACAACCAAGCATAACATATTCATTTCATAGCATGATCACATAAACCATGATAGATATAAAAACATGTGCATAGAACCATAAAATATTGCTTAGGCCGAAACTCATGGGCACAAAAACATGAAAATTCATCACATAAACATGTTCCAAACTTCAAGCAAATAACATAGAAATCATAGTTTAGTAAAACAAAGCATGAAACCGTAACATTTGACCAAGATCCGAATCATTCAAGACATGGTATGGCCTAAACATCATGATAGATTTTCTGTCATTCCTAAACATATGAAAACCGAAACATATACAAGGATTTCATGGCATATTCATCACAATTTCAAAGCATATAATTCCTTCCATAGGTTGATATAAGATCATAGTAACATAATCAACAAACAATCAAGAAATAGCAACCAAGACAAACGTGGTAATGAAAAGATTTACATAATCATATACAAGTGTTAACCAATAGTAGGTTGAGTGTATATTTACAAAAAATCCACGTATAACAATATTAGCAAGCTGTAAATCCGAACATTCCTCATTAGAAAAACAACTAAAAACCTCACCTCATGTTCTTGAGTGTATGTGTAGATTTCTAGAGCAAAACTTGTCTATATCTATTCGGCTTCTAGGGTTTTTGGGGTAAAAACTTCTTCAATTCATTCTTAAAGTAAAGCAAACCCTAAAATAACCAAAGATATGGACTTAAGGAATGATGGAAGGGAATAAAAAAAGAAATAAAAAAAGAAAAGAGAGGGAAAAATAATCAAAAAAATAAGTAAGTAAAAATGAAGTAGAAGAGTAGTGGCCAAAAAAATGGAGGATAAACTCTTCTCTCTATTCGGCTTCTAAGGTTTCTTAAGAACATTAAACAATCTTCAAGAAATCACAAGAAAAGTGGGTGTTCTATCTTCCACATTGACCAAATGAGATTTGAATCCCATTTTCTAGTTAAGCAAATGATGTGCGTGTGAAGCTTAGAAGGAAAAACCGAATCTTACCTTGACTAGAATTAGTGTGCCGAAATCTCCTATTGAGATAAGAAAATCTTCTTGTTTGGTCGAGGAGAAAGTATAAGTGAGATATTCTTCAAGAAAATATGAAAGAGTTGTATGGAGAGGGTAAGAGCATGAAAATTTCGAATTTTGCAAAAGAAGAAGCCTTTGGGCATGTGGTCTTCCTCCCCTTTTATGGAAAACTCCTCATTCCCTCATTGGTGATAGAAAACCAATGCATGTAAGACAAGTGGCAAAGATTTCCTTCCTCTTTTCACTCTGGACGAAACCACCTCTTGGAATTCCCTAGATGGATTGCATTGGGAAGGTGCATTTTCTTTTGGGTTGGCATGTAGGCTCTCTTCCCTTGGCCAAATTCTTCTTCTCTCCCCTTTACGCCCTTCCTTCCATCAAATAATTGAGTGTTTCTTCTAAAGGTAACATGGTAAAACATCATGTGACTCTTCCTTTTCCCAAGCAAGTAATCTTTTGCATGGATGACAAGTGGCAAAAGACATATGCCATGGCTTAGCCGTCCACCTCTTTCTTCCTTTCCCAAGATGATGTTTCATCTTCCAATACTCCTTCCCAAGGTGACCTTTCATGTTCTATTAGTCCAATTTAGCCTAGGTGACAAGTGGCAAAGGAACATAGTGTTTGGGAGTGTGCTGGCCGAATTTCTAAGGGGATTCTTGTCCTTCAATCCAAATGTCTCTTCACATATCCTTATAGAAACTCCATGCATGCTTGACACTTGGCATTATTTGACTAAATTTCGAAATCCCGTAAGCCTCCATTCGGTTTCCCATGCACAACTCCTAGAAAAAGCCCCATTTCACTTCCTTAAACTTCTCTTTCCAAGATAACTTCCTTGCAACTCGAATTGGGCAAGACAAAGGGTCTAAACATGTGGGAATTTGAATCTAGCCGAAAGTCCTTTGGTCTCCTCTAGGTTCCTTTTGTCCCTTGAATCATATAGAAAGTTTCTTACACAATGACAAGTGGCAACTTTTCCAAGATAGGCGTGTGAGCCAATCCCTTGGCATTTCCTACACTTCTCTCTTTCACCCTTAGCCTACTTTCAAGACTAGGTTCAAAGCAAAACATTCTTGGGTCACATAACCCTTAGCATTAGAACTGGATCGTGGGCCGAAACCTTTGGACCTAAATTCCCAATAAGGCCAAAATTCTAAGGTAACTAAAAGCACTCTTCTCTTGGGCTTCAATCACTACATCAAGGCTTCTAAAACTCCTAAAATACCATGGCAACCTAGAACAATTCTAAGGCCAAGCCTAGACGAAAACTCGGGCCATTACAAAAATACATCATAAACTTTAAACTAAAATTAAATAAATAGTAGAAAGTGGAAAGAGCATGCCAAATGAATGGAGATGGAGGTGGTAGGCAGAGGAGGAGGTTGGGCAGCGGCAATTGGACTCTTGAAGGTTCTTCAATGACACTGCTGTGTGCGTCCAAACAAAAAACTAAAAAAATAATAATCTCCTCGGTTTCATCCTTGTCTCACGAAAAAAGATTTCTTGCTTTTTCAAAATGCCACCAACGTCTCGCGTTTGCCCTTTGCGTGCATGCGTGGTTTTCTCTTTTTTTTTTTTTTTTTTTTTTGTGTACTGCCCAGTTGCGTTTTGAGAAAGAGCACTTTGCGTAAAATTAAAATGCCAAACTACTGCTGTTTCTGTCCAAAATGCCATATGCTAAAACTCAACTTTTCATCAACCCAAAAGTAGCTTGGGTCCCGTGTGCTGTGGCTTTAGAGAATAAAAAAAACTTGGTGCCTTTTTGACTTGCCTTTTGGTGCCTCTTTGACTTTTGTCATGCTTTTGCATTTCTTGACTTGGAAAAAAAAATAAATAAAAAGAAAATAGAAATCAACAAAAATAAAATAAAATGAAAAGAAAGAAAGAATAGAATATAAAAAATGTGTTGTGCATGTGAAGAAATATTGCCCAATTAAATCACAAGTTATAAAATTAAGCATTAACTATGCTATAAATCAATTTAAAGCACAGCTCGGATTTATGCAATTTAACCATTTTTTCATCTAAAACCAATGATAATGTAATCAAATAAATAAAATATATTGGTTCTAGATATATAAAATATGCAATAATTTAGCTCAATCACACCCCCCAACTAGCGTTTTGCTAATCCTTGAGCAAAATAATGAAAATTAATTGAGATGAATATTGTATAAAAATAAAAATCCAAACAAAAACAATCAAACACAATTCTGAATTCTCACAAAAGTGACACGTTACTACTCAACCCCCAGGGGCTATACACACCAAGACTATCTCAACAATCTTTCACAAAGAATTGAGGCAAATGTCTCAAAATTCAAATGTGTGTGTGGAGCTAAACTGGCTGTGCGTTCCACATTACTAGCCATGATTTGTCTCAAGATTTTTCAACCTTAAGATTAATCATTGTTAATTCTAACTACCTCAAAGCCCAAGGGACTAGCACTTTTCATGCCAGCTCTGTTTTAAGGGTTGAACACTCAACCCCCAAAGTTTTGGGTAATTGTTTCTAGCCCTTAATTTAGGAAAGCTTCAAATATCACTTTCATCTCTTTTTTCCTTTCTTTTCAAATTTTTTTTTCCCTTCCTTTTCTTCTTCTTTTTTTCCTTTCTTTTCTTTTTGAAGCATGGCTCGGCAGTCCTGTTGTTTACCTCTCCTATGTTAAATCAGTGAACAGTAAAAGAGGAACACTACAAGTGTAAGCATGTGCAAAATGTCCTTCAAAATTTACCCTTCGTTCTATATAAATCTTACCAAGTTTGATCTCAATAAGTATAGCATCCCGATGTTTCAAGCCACATATCAACAAAATATGATGCATAAAAAATCATGCTCTATGCTTAAGCTTGAAAATAAGTCTTCACAAAAAGAATTCCGTTCAACCACTCCACTAAGGTGCTCAAATTTCACAAAATGCTAGAAAGAGAGTCTGTGTCAATCATTTGTGTATCAATGCATATCACATTAATGCAACCAAGTGCACACACGCTTCCCCAACTAGTGAGAGACATGATCCTCAATGAATCCAAAAAAGAAAACATAGTGTAGAGGAATAATTAAGCAAAATAGACAACCTAGCATATGATATAAAATCAAAGCAAAACAATTAAAGAAAGCTGTAAAGGGAAGAAAAAAAAATCAAAATCAAAATCAAGATACTTCCATAGGGTCTTGCACATGCAAGAAGATCTCTTCGTTTGGATCAAAGGTAGTCATAAAGGGCTTTAGACGTTGTCCATTAACAATGAACCTATTGCCATTCTTTGGATTGACAATGTCTACCTCCCCGTGAGGATGAACCTTCTTTACAATGTACGGCCCATTCCATCGAGATTTCAATTTACCAGGAAAAATATGTAAGCAAGAGTTGTAAAGAATAACTTCCTGGCCAAGTGTGAAATGCTTGGGATGAATTTTCTGATCATGTAGAATTTTCATGCATTCTTTCGCCAGCTGAGCATTGTCATAGGCATCCCGACGAGCTTCATCTAATTCATTGACCTGCAATTTTCTCAACCCTGAAACTTCATTAAGTGACATGTTAACATGTTTTATAGCCCAAAGAGCTCAATGTTGAATATCAGCAAGTAAATGACAAGTTTTACCAAAAACTAATCGATAAGGGGACATCCCTAGATTAGTTTAAAAGTTGTACTATAAGCCTACAAAGCATCAAGAAGCTTAACTGACCAGTCTTTCTTATCTTCTTATCTTCTTCTTCTTCCTTTTCCTTTCTTTTCTTTTCTTTACTTTTTCTCTTCTTCTCTCTAATTAAATCACAAACAACAATACTCAATTGTGAAAATCAAGCAATTGAATTCAAGCAAGCACATAAGAATTGACAATGAAAGAGAAGAGAATCAATGGAACCACACTCCAAGCAATTGACAAACTTAGACATGCAAGAAACTCTAGAATTGTGAAACCCTAGGTGATGCAAATTTCAGCCAAACCAAAAACCCTAAGAATTTCGGTAGCCTACTTTTTGTTTTTATTTTTTTATTTTTTTACCCTAGAACAATGAAGCCCTAGAATAAAAATTAGAGATGCAAGAATTAAAAGATAGAATCAGACCTGATTGGAAACATTGCTCTGAATACCAAATGATATGAACCCGTAGGAATGCAATCCCTTGAACCCACAATCAATTTGAAAACTCACCCAAGAAAGCCAAAATCATGTCAATGGATGGAAAACCGAGACCTATTGATAAATCGTTTCAAGAACCTAGATTATTTTAAAATCTAGACCCGTTGAAGAACCCGTCTCAAGAACCTAGATTACAAGCAGGAACGCCACAAAGGTTGTGATTTACCTTTGATAAGTTCAAAAGTTCAATTAAGAACAAGAGGAGTAAAATTTAACTCAGAATGAATAAATTCATCAAATTTCATAAAACTTCTTAAAATGAGGCTACAAAGAGTATTTAAACCTAAACCTAATCAAACCCTAGAAAACCTTTTCTTCCAAAAATGCCCCTGAGTGAATAGTGTCACATCTACAGTACTGCGGCTATAGTAACTCACTACAGTACCTCTTTAAACCCTAATTTCTAAAAAGTAACTTTCCAAATAAGCCATTGGCCAAATACAAGACCTTTCTAAAAACCCTAGTTCGTAAGAAATATGTGGGCCAAGCATCCTCAAGCCCGATTATTCTAAACTAATAAAATAAATCCTTTAAATGATTTTAATAAATTGAAGGTTTTCAATAACAATAGGCCAAAACAATAACTCTAAGTTATGTCTTCTACAACATGTATCAATTGGATCAAAACTGGTTCTTTTTCTTTAAAGCCCTATCTTGTGAGTTGGGCTCTTGCTAGTTCATCCAAAGTGGATTGCACCAATTCTTGCTTTGCTTCCTTGATTTTCTTAGCTTTTGATCTTGTAATTGGCCCATCTAAAACTTGCAAAATTTAAAACTAGGCCCACCTTGGTTCCCATCACACTGTTCCATAGCTTGTATGACGTGGATGATCACTGGATCTCCTTCTCTCAAGCCCATATTGAATACTCGGCTCTTGGTAGACTCATCTCAAGTGGATTTTACCAATCCTTGCATTGCTTACTTGATCTTCTTACCTCTTGATCTTGTAATTGGCTTATCTGGAACTTGCAAAGGATCTTTAAGTCTAGGCCCACTTTGGTTTCTATCAAAGCATGGTTTTGCATCTTTCTTAGCCAACAAATACTTAAGAGTAGAGTGGTCAGTGAAAATAGTAACAGGGGAACCAAGAATGTAAGCCCAAAATTTATCAAGTGCAAAAACCATTGCAAGTAATTCTTTTTCAGTAGTGATATAATTTTTCTGGGCATCATTCAAAGGCATGTTATTCACACGCTGACCCAAAACAACTCTTAAGGCATAGTCACTTGCATCAATCATGATTTCAAATGGAAGGTTCCACTGTGGGGGTTGCATAATGGGGGCAGTGGTAAGTGATTCCTTAAGGGTATCTAAAGTTTTTTGGCACTCATCAGACCAAACAAATTCAACATCACTTTGTAAAATAGTGTACAAAGGTTTTGCAATAGAACTAAACCCCTGAATAAATTGCTTATAAAAACCAGCATGGCCAAGAAAAGAACGAATATCTCTAACTGTCCTAGGGATAGGAAGTTTATATATTAATTCAATTTTTGCCTTATCGACCCTTTATAACTTCAAAAGAAACAATATGACCTAAAATAATGCCTGAGTAACCATAAATTGACATTTCTCCCAATTAAGCAAAAGATTTTTTTTCTTTAAATCTTTGAAGAACATAAGCCAGATTATGTAAACAACTCTCAAAATATTTTCCAAAAATAGAGAAATCATCTATGAATACTTCACAAATATCCTCAATCATGTTAGAAAAAATACTCATCATTCATTCTGAAAAGTAGCTGGAGCATTACACAAACCAAAAGACATTCTAGTAAAAGCAAAAGTGCCAAAAGGACAGGTGAAGCTGGTCTTCTCCTGGTCCTCAGGTGCTGCAGCAATTTGGTAATAACCAGAGAATCCATTCAAGAAACAGTAAAATGCATTACCATCCACATGTTCTAAAATTTGATCCAAAAATAGTAAAGGAAAATGATCCTTCCTACTGGCTGAATTAAATTTTCTATAATCAATACACATCCTCCAGCTAGTGACCATTTTAGTTGGAATCAATTCATTTTTCTCATTTTTGACAACAGTTAAACTAGATTTTTTTGGTACCACTTGAGTTGGACTTACCCACTTACTGTCTGAGATGAGATAAATGATACCCACTGCAAGCAGCTTCAACACTTCCTTTTTGACAACTTCCTTCATGGTAGGATTAAGCCTACGTTGAGCATCATGAACCGGTCTAGCATCGTCTTCAAGATGGATTATGTGGGTACAAAAAGTAGTATCAATACCATTGATATTGGCTATTGTCCAACCAATTGCACCTCGATACTTTCTTAAGACTTCAACAATCAATTGGGCTTCATCCTTCTGATATAACTTTGAGGAAATTACCATAGGAAAAGTGCCTTCTTCAAGACCAAGAAAAACATACTTTAAATGTGATACCCCATATGATATGGATAAGGGTAGGTGGTGTATGAGATCTCACATTGCTTGGGAAGGAGAAGTTCTTGCTCTTTATAAGGTTCTATGTGGCTTCAATTGTAGCATTGACTAGTCCTTTTGGAGTATATGCCAAGAGGTTTGGGTCTTCCATTGGGGTGTTACAAATGGTATCAGAGACTATCCCAACTAGAAATGAGGGACTTGAGTCGTGCCACCTACAATGGACAGGCCCGACGAGGACGTCGAAACTTTAAGAGGGGTAGATTGTGATACCCCATATGATATGAATAAGGGTAGGTGGTGTATGAGATCTCACATTGCTTGGGAAGGAGAAGTTCTTGCTCTTTATAAGGTTCTAATGTGGCTCCAATTGTTTCATTGACTAGTCCTTTTGGAGTACAGGCCAAGTGGTTTTAGTTCCAAGTGGGGAACTTCTTCCTCTGAATATTTAAGTATGTCTGGTGGTAGTAGAGTTTTAAACTGGGGTTGCCATCTTGCGCCTACAAATTGTACTTCAAGTGGTAAAGAAGAATCTGCAAAACGGTCCAAAAATTCAAGGATATTTTCATCAACATGGTTAGTTTTTTCATCAAGTGAAAATTCAGGTGTATGAAAAATAGAATCATCAACAGAGAAAGGAAAAGTCGAGTAAATAAATTATGTTGGTGTCAAACTTTCTACAGCATTCAAATCACTTGTGTTATCAAAATGTGTTGGCATCTTGCAAGCATTGAAAACGTTCAACTCAAGTGCCATGTTTCCCAGAAGTAAGTGTCAAAACTCCACTTCTGCAATTAATCAAAGCATTTGACATAGCTAGAAATGGGCTTCCAAGAATGACAAGAGCTTGGTAAATAGTGGAGGTAGCCTGGACCAACACATCCTCAACAATACCCCTTGGCACTTTAACTGATCTGTCAACCAACTGTAGCATGATAGAGGTCTTTTTTAGCTCACCTAATCCCAACTCCTCATTCACTGAGAACGGTAGCAAGTTCACACTACTCCCCAAATCAAGTAAAGCTCTCTCAATGCCTGACTCACCGATAATAATGGAAATGTTCGGAGAGCCGGGATCTCCTAACTTCTGAGGAGTCTCGCTCAATACCAATGCACTGACTTGCTCTGTTAGGAAAGCTTTCTTCTTTACATTTAGCTTCCTCTTCACTATACACAAGTCCTTTAGAAATTTTGCATATGGAGGAACTTGTTGTATGGCATCCAAGAGTGAAATATTAATCTTTACTTGCTTAAAGATCTCATGAATCTCAGTGTGGTATTTGTTCTTTTGGCTACCAGCCAATCTCTGAGGATAGGGAACCACAAGTTGGTACCCCCTACTAGTTCCAACATCTGCACTCACAGGCTTTTTCAACTCTGGTCTCACTACCTCTGGTTCTTTTTGGCTTCATCAGTCTCTATTACATCTTCAGGTGTAGGAGCAACTACTTGTCTGTCAATGGTCATCTCTGGTTGGGAAACTTGCTTTCCACTTCTCAAAGTAAAATGACCTTCGCTATCTCAATAACATCTCCTAAGACATATGTACCTATTGTGGTTGTTGCCGGTATACTTGAGGATTAGACTGAGGTTGTGTTGGAAATTTCCATCCCTAGAGTGCTCAATATTGTGCTCATGTTATTGATGGTGCCCCACAAGTAATTTATGACCACAAGTTGGTACCCCCTACTAGTTCCAACATCTGCACTCACAGGCTTTTTCAACTCTGGTCTCACTACCTCTGGTTCTTTTTGGCTTCATCAGTCTCTATTACATCTTCAGGTGTAGGAGCAACTACTTGTCTGTCAATGGTCATCTCTGGTTGGGAAACTTGCTTTCCACTTCTCAAAGTAAAATGACCTTCGCTATCTCAATAACATCTCCTAAGACATATGTACCTATTGTGGTTGTTGCCGGTATACTTGAGGATTAGACTGAGGTTGTGTTGGAAATTTCCATCCCTAGAGTGCTCAATATTGTGCTCATGTTATTGATGGTGCCCCACAAGTAATTTATGACCACAAGTTGGTACCCCCTACTAGTTCCAACATCTGCACTCACAGGCTTTTTCAACTCTGGTCTCACTACCTCTGGTTCTTTTTGGCTTCATCAGTCTCTATTACATCTTCAGGTGTAGGAGCAACTACTTGTCTGTCAATGGTCATCTCTGGTTGGGAAACTTGCTTTCCACTTCTCAAAGTAAAATGACCTTCGCTATCTCAATAACATCTCCTAAGACATATGTACCTATTGTGGTTGTTGCCGGTATACTTGAGGATTAGACTGAGGTTATGTTGGAAATTTCCATCCCTAGAGTGCTCAATATTGTGCTCATGTTATTGATGGTGCCCCACAAGTAATTTATGACCTGAGTGTTTTGATTGTTTGTGGTGGTCTAAATCTGCATGAATTATTGAAGTGTATTGGCCATCTGTGCCATACTGTTATCAAGAGACTTCTTCGTAGATGATTAAGGTTGAGAACTCTATGTAGCTACATGAGGCTGAAATCCTGGAGGTCTTACAAAAGTATCACTTTGAGAACTCTGATATGGCTGATATTGGTGCTGAGGAGCAGCTAATGAAATGGCTGCTGAGAAGGTGGTGGAGACCGGCCAGGCTGATCATTCCTCCATGAGAAATTTGGGTGATTCCTCCACCCCGGATTATATGTATTGGAGAAAGGCTGATTTTGTGCTCTGTTAACCCAGTTCGCTAATTGCATCTACTCAGACCCATTCTCCTGAAATACTAGCATAATTGGGCAGTCTTGGGTCTTGTGGTTTGAATTAGCACATAAAGAACATGCCTCTACTGTTTTCACTGCCTTCATTTTTTTCATCTCCATGACCTTTAACCTTATAATCAAAGCAGCTATTCGGGCTTGAACGTCAGTGTCCTCCTTAAGCTCATATTTGCCCCCACCAGCAATAGCCTTCAGTGGCTGTGCTGTCAATGAAACTCGATCAGTCCGAGTGTTCCATTGTTGTGCGCTTTTAGCAAGATAATAAAAAAATGGCAATGCTTCATCAGGTTCCTTGCTAAAGAATTCTCCACTGCACATAGTCTGAACAAACTGCTTGCATTCTGGAGTGAGACCAGTGTAAAAATAATTCACTAGCCTCCAGGATTCAAAACCGTGATGTGGACATGTGTTCACCAAATCCTTAAACCTTTCCCAGCTGGCTTGGAAAGTCTCGTCAAATTTCTGATTGAACTGGGCCGATCTGTTCTTGTAAATATTGAGTTCTCTGAAAAGGAAATTTTTTTGTAAGAACTCACGCTGCATATCAGACTAACTAGAGATAGAATTAGGCCTCAAATAATTAAACCAAATCTTCGCTTTATCCTTTAAAGAGAAAGGAAATAAACGAAGTCTAATAAATTCATCAATAGTGGCTCTATTGATAAAAGTAGTGCAGGCCAACTCAAAATCTATCAGGTGCTTATAAGGACTCTCAGAATCCATCCCGTGGAACTCAAGTATCACTGGCATCATGCCATGCTTAATAGAAAAAAATTAGGTGCATCATCAGGTAAAATAATGCATGATGGTGTAGTGGTGCGAGTGGGCTGCAAATAATCCCTAAGAGTGTGTGGTGCAAGTGCAGCCATGGTTTATTCAATTTCAATATCCTCGTCTGTAGAAAAAACAGAAGAGCTATCTATCTTTGGGTTGTGTATACTACTCTCAGTGCTCGATGTAACTCTAACTGATGGGAACCAAGATGAGCTTAGTCTTAAAGATCCTTTGCAACTTCCAAATGGGCCAAGAAGATCAAGGTGGCAATGAACGGATTAATGCAATCCACTTGGGACGAGTTTAGCAAGAGCCTAACAATTAGGATGGGCTTGAAGGAAGAAGATCCAAATTTGATTCATTTGATAAGCTATAGAACAGGGCAACGACAAGACTTAAAGGCTTTGGGCTCTTGAAGGGTTTCAACTTGTTTAATTCATTTAAATGACTTATTTTATTAGTTTAGAATTATTGGGTTTAATTATGAGAAGGACTTAAGGGGGGTCTATTCAAGGGCATGTTGGGAAATTTATTATTTTGTTGAACTAGGGTTTTAAGAAGTATTGTAGCAAACTAGGGTTTCAAAAGTACTGTAGCCGAGTTACTGTAGCGCCATACTGTAGACGCGGCACTATTCACTCAGGGGTATTTTTGGAAGTTGGGGCTTTATTTTGACTAGGGTTTTAATTAGGTTTTGGTTTAAATTCTCTTTGTTGCCTCATTTTAAGGAGTTTATGAAATTTGATGAATTTATTCATTGTAAGTTGTGTTTTACTCCTCTTGTTCTTGATAGAAATTTTGAACTTATCAAAGGTGAATCACAACCTTTGTAGTATTCCTCCTTTGTAATCTGGGTTCTTGAGACGGGTTCTTCAATGGGTCTAGATTTTAATATAATATAAGTTCTTGAAACGAGTTCTTATCGGGTCTAGATTCTCCATCCATTGACTTGATTTGGACTTTCTTGGGAAGTTTTTAAATTGATTGTGGGTTCAAGGTATTTCATTCCCGCAGGTTCATATCACCAACCTATTTGAATTGTCTCTCACCCATGACATGAAACATTAGTCCAAATAGCATAAGTAAGGTTCAAATGACTGAGTAGTAGGTGACAAATGAAATCTGTAATCAGAGATAAGATAGTGAAAGAAACATTTAAGATAAAAATAAAAATAAAACTAATGAGTCTAAATTTATGTCAAGCAACTATTCCCCGACAACAGCGCCAAAAACTTGACTCAGTAAAAACTGAGCAGCAGAAAGGCTGTCCCCGGTGCAGGAGGATGTCACACAATAATTTGGAATAAATTCCTAGATCTTCTCCTCATGGAAAGTTACTTCGAATCAAACTCGTTTAAAATGGTGAAAATATTCACAAAGAGAAAATAAAAATGGTGGTATGTGCAATGAATGGAAGAGTGCAACGGGAATGAAAAGGGCACTAGTCATGGACTAGATTTATATTTTTAGATTTTTTTGAGTGTCGAAATGAAATGTAAGAGACTAACAAATTGAAATTAACAATCGAGGAATCATCTAAGCTAAACAATCTCAATTAATCAGAAAATTAATTAATAAAATTGAAATTAATTAAGTCCTAATTAACCTAATATGCAATGGAACTAAAAGATTAGCAAAATTAAACTAAGAACTAAGCTAGATTAAAAAATAATTAATGCAATATGAGCGGAAAATTGAAAAGCCCCAAAATTAAAATTCTAGGGTTCATCTTTGCATTGAAATCATAAATTCTCAAAATCAACCCATAACAATTGTAATGTATATTTAATGGAAGTTTAAAGAAGCAAGAAAAATAACTAACATCAAGTAAATAAACAACAAATAAAATGCCCAATGGTCTAAACCAAATATCTCAAACATACATCATAAACTTTAAACTAAAATTAATTAAATAGTAGAGAGTGGAAATAGCAAGCCAAAGGAATGAAGATGAAGGTGGTAGGCAGTGGAGGAGGGTGGGCAGCGGTAGTTGGACCCTTGAAGGTTCTTCAGCGGCGTTACTGTGTGCATCCAAGTGAAAAACTAAAAAAATAATAATCTCCTCAGTTCCATCCTTGTCTCACAAAAAAGGAATTCTTACTTTTTCAAAATGCCCCAACGTCTCGCATCCGTCCGTTGCGTGCGTGTGTGGTTTTCTCTCTTTTTTCGTGTGCATAAAATTAAAATGCCAATTGCTGCTGTTTCTCTCCAAAATGCCCCATGCTAAAAATCAACTTTTCAACAACCCAAAAGTAGCTTGGGTCCCGCGTGTTGTGTGGCTTTAGAGAATAAAAAAAAACTTGGTGCCTTTTTCACTTGCCTTTTGGTGCCTCTTTGACTTTTCTCATGCTTTTGCATTTCTTGACTTGGAAAAAAAATAAATAAAAAAAATAGAAATCAGCAAAATAAAATAAAATAAAATAATAGAATATCAAAAATGTGTTGTGCATGTGAAGATATATTACTCAATTAAATTACAAGTTATAAAATTAAGCATTAACTATGCTATAAATCAATTTAAATCACAACTTGGATTTATGCATCTTAACCATTTTTCCATCTAAAACCAATGATAATGTAATGAAATAAATAAAATATTTTAGTTCTAGATGTATAAAATATGCAATAACTTAGCTCAATCACCTTACTTTGTAGGCTCAATTTTGTGGGTCTTAATCGAATGGGCATCCATTTAGGATTTCAATGGGATTTGCTTGGGGTTTGGGTTACTATCAAGCCCAAATCTAATTTTTCTTGGCCCAATAAAATTACCAATATTTGAACCAATAAAGAAAGATATAATAACATGAATTTGATTGGTTAATAGCATGTGGAAGTGATTTACTCAAGTGATTAAATACTAAGCTAAAACCAGGTCCAATTACGGTTTGGAGACAAAATTTGGGGTTTGGCAAAATCATTTGGGGTTTCGGTTTTCACCAAGATTTTGGGGTTTTAATTGGTTTCCAAGGATTTGGGGTTTCCCTAGAGTTGAAACTCTCTTTGGTTTGACATAAATTGGATGGTTGGATGGAATAATGTTTGACTTGATGGCATGATCACAAAGCTTGATTCCTTCACACTTCCATCTCATGGTTCCTCTTGATGCCACACTATTCACAAAGCATGGTTAAGATTTTGTCAAGTAACCAAATAAAAATTTTGTAGCCTAATTTGGACATTCCACACTGATTTTGAAAACACTGCTCTAGGTGCTAATACCGTGGTTCCTATTCACTCTTTAAAAGTGAAAATTGCTTTGTATTGTAAAATTCTAAATATTCATACTATCCTCAAAGTGAAAATTGTTTATCAAAATTCGACTCCTAAGTGTCTTGAAAGAATCAAAAAGCAATATCGAACAACCGTTATTCAAGAAATCGAAAATTGGCCATAAAATTCTAAATATTCATCTGAGTCTAATGGCATAGACCATTTCTCATTATAACACTTCTAGGTACTTCAAATAAATAAATTGTATTTTTGGTAGCATAGTGAGTGGTAACACTGACTGTAACGCCCGTCCTTGTGGTGAGACTTTTATAAAATGATTTTAAGAAAGGACGATGGGAATTACCATTTGTTTTAAAATTCTCTACTTCTATAGCCAGGGTGTAAGACTCTATGTTATGAAATAAAATGTACTTTGAGAATAAAAGAGATTTACAGCGGAAAACATTAATCTTACAATAAAAAGGACTCTTATACAATTAAAACTCTCATACCTAGACTTCCGTGCTCTTTCCCTTGGGCCGTGTTTGTCCTGACGCGTACTGTGGGGGGAGGGGCATACATAAAAACTAAAATGAGTCGATGACTCTTAAGCATTACTTCATACAGTTAAAATATACTAACATAGGTTTTTATTTATGCATTCATCACTCCATACAAACTATACGTGTAACGCCCCGATCCCGGAGGTCCGGAGAGTTAACTCTTAATATCTAAAATCAACTTAAATAACACAACTAAAAATCCAGAAAATCCGAAACAATGCTAATTCATTTAATCAATCCAAATATCTAAGTTCCTCCATGGGGACAATAAAGAGAATCTCAATAACATAACTTAAAAATTGTCCAAAACGCGAAATTATCCTTAGCTCATCAAATCAAAATACCCGAAAAATAAAATCAGTTTACTAACTACGACTCTCAAATAAGCACTTGTACCCTCAGGCACTTATTCCACTTCGATCATCACGACTTGCTAAAACTTCCTACTCTTGTTCTCTAGCTGAACCATCAAAATTATCTGAAAAATATATAGAGATAAGAGGTGAGTTATTAACAACTCAGTAAGCAGATGACATATACTAGTGTGTAAACATGAGCATTTACAGAAATCAGAATGCATAACAAAACATTTTCATTCTCAGAGTGCGGAAACAAAACATGTTATCAAAATATCAGAGCAAAGATTTAGAAATAATTTCATTCAAAAATATCCTTTTTGGCATAGCATAAATGATAATGATCATCATCAGAACATCATATCAGAACAGAAGCCATGTATAACTCCCGTGGTAGGGTTGTGCAATCTGCGGATAACCAAGTAGAACATAAATCACTCTGTCACCAAGGTGTGCACTTAAAACAGAGACCACTACTATAACCCGTGGCAGGGCCGCATCCACTATTATAACCCGTGGTTGGGTCGTATCTACTATTGTAACCCGTGGTTGGGCCGTATCCACTATTATTACACGTGGTTGGGCCGTATCCACTAGTATAACCCGTGGCAGGGCCGTACTGAACAGAACGGAAACAGAATCAAAGAGTCATGCCAAATGTTTTCGGAGATCACATCTTATCCAAACAGAGTACTGAACAAAATCATATTATCTTCGTAATCAAAACAGATCCAAACCATATTTACAATATTTAAGCACAAATTTCATATTCGCTCTCTTTTCAAAGTTCAGAAACAGAAAGTAAAAAATAAGCTCATATCTACACCAGTCATGACATAAAATAATTTCTTCTTAAACAGAATCTCATGAGTAATGCAGAACAAATATCCGAGGTTGTTTTCAAATTTCTTTTCATAACAAAACATACACATTTTCCAAAAAGGACCTCAACTCATTTTATTTTATGCAAAGTCTAGCATAGGAACCCTGCTTACCTGGACTTCTTAGCTTTTTCGGTATTTTCCTCAAAATGTCGAACAATAATTAATCGTCACCTATAAAATAATCACGTAATTCTCGTAAATTTCCAATTAATCACACATTTCGATATTTAATCCTAAACTTCTAAAATAGCCTATTAAAATCCTCAAAACCTAAAATTCAATTAATCACTTTCTAAAATCGTCACTGTTGCTTTAATAACTATGATTAACACATTTAAAAGTTTGATCTATTTATTATTGAAAACAAACTATAAAGTTTAATACTAGATAATATAATTATCCTAAAATATTTTAAAATAAACATAACTATTTTTAAATAGACTAAATCATATCTAAAGTGTAAAAACAACATTACTCCAATATTATTTACTCTTAAAATAAATCTCTACTTAATAACATGTTGAAAAATACTTAAGTGATTTTATGAAATCCTAAATATAAGAGTGTACTATTACATAATATAAATTAAAAGCTAATTAATATATCCTGTATTAGAGGGTATTATGGTAATTTCAATTAATTCCTTGAAAACTAAACAAAACCTACGTAAATCTACAGAACATGCACGGCAGGGCTTACTCACGGAGGAAATCACGCGGCAGCGTGCGACGTAGCGAGGGGCCAGGCAGACAGCGGTGATCACGGCGGGGCACTGGACGAGAGAGAGAGAGAGAGAGAGAGAGAGAGACCAACGAATGAGGAAAAATAATGAATGACAAGAGTAAGCCGAGAGAGTGACACAGAGGCGCTGTCGGTTGCTTACCGAAAGGGACGCGGCGGAAAAGGAGTGGCGTGGAGTGACCGTCAGAGTTCTGTGCCGGTGGCAACGACGTGGAGGCGCTGGCACCATGCATGGTGGCGATGAATGACTAGGGCACTGGGCTGTGATGCTCTGTTTTCAGTGGCTAAAACAGGGGAATTTTGGATCACTCTGCAGATGGTTGTTCTCGGTACTTTGGTGGTGGTGCAGCGGTGTACGGCGGAGGAGCTGGACTTCCAGTGATGGTCAAGTGGAGGTGATGCACGGCGAGGTGGAGCTGCGATCTGTGGAGATGCAGTGTGCACGGGTTACTTCGGTTTTATGTGGAGATGGAGGTGGCAGTGCGGAGGAGTTTGCTGCAAACGTTCAAGGACGCAGGCTAAGACAGTGCGGTGGTTGAGGCTTACGTTCGCGTGGTCTGGGCAGTGGGCATGGTGGTTCGTGTGTTTTGGGCTGGGTTTGATCGAGGCAGTGGGTGGGATGCTGCGCTGCGGCTGGTCTTCAAGCGGGTGAGAAGACGCACTGAAGTTGGACGATGGGAGGGCATGCAACGCTGCTGTTGCTGTTTGCGTGGGGAGGAGTTTCAAGCAGCGGCAGTGTTTGGGTAGTTTCTCATTGCATGGGAAAAACATATGCATCTATATATAAGTGAGGTGAAACCCTAGAGAGACGAGAGAGACGTGTGTGTGCATGCATGCCGCGAACAAATGCGTGTATAAGCATGCCGTGGATGCGAGGCAGACCTAGGGGAAAAAGAAAAAGAAAAACGGAAAGAAAAGAAAACAAAATTAAATCTGGTGTTTAAAATGAAAAAAATAAACATGTGAAGAAAATATAATAAAATAAAAGAACTAAAAATAAATAAATAGATAAAAATAGTGCTTGGTTGGGTCCGGGTGTTACATTACGTACATGAGACATGCATTTCTTTTGCAAACATCTCTAGGCCGGGTTTTTCTTTAAAAAAAAAGGGTATTTTTTTCGTAAAACGTATCTCCCGCTGGTGCCTTCTTTTCTTCAAGAGTTCGATGCATTCATATATTCTTTCTTATCACTTTATTTGGCCGGTACACACTGTTACACCCCATGTGTTGGGGTTAGCGGTCTTTCTTTGGACCTGGATTCCGCCCGTGGCCACAGGTTGGGAATCCTTTTCAGTCAAGGGGCAGCATTCGGTGCACTACCAGTACTACTTACCTGGCATTGCAATCTACCCAATCCTTTGGTACCATTTTAATTCATTCATATGGTTGTTATGTATTTTCATGCATTAAATGTTCATTTCCTTTTAGTCATTTCTTTCAGTTCAGTCCTTTCCTTTTCACTCTTTTTCATTTAACAGTTCGTTCATAAAAAATTGTTATTTAAAAGTATGGACTTAAACATCATCTTTCATGGCATCCTTAAAGCATCAGTTCATAGGGACGTTTAAAACACTTTCTTCGCGTCGTTTAAAGCATCGCTTAAAGCACGAGGTATAAGCCTCACATCTTATTTTGTGAAAATACATACAATCGATACTGCGTATAGTCATCTATTCACATGCATACAATTAATACTTTGATTGCATAAAAAGGGGTTGCCAAGAAGGGTCGTACATACTTATACCTTTAAACATTTAGCATGTTTTTTCATAAAATATCATTTCTTTTCGTTTCATAGGGCATCGTAAAGGAAAAACATTTCATTTTCATTTCATATATTTTAGAAAATTCTACAGGAGTATGAACATAATACTTACCTGGACTCCATGCTACTTTCATATCATGCAGTCCATTCATGTGCTTGTCATATGGCAACCTACATGCATATACATAACCTTGACGTCATTCTCTAACTAGTGCATAAGCAACTTAAACTAGAATAGAACTACAATTCACTTGAAAACACTCTCCTTCTATCCCATGCTCTTACGTGCCCTTTATTATGCTAAAACCTTCAGGATCTACTTACGGTCACTACCTCTTCCAAACTCAACGTTCTACTTCGAGTGCTTATCAACTAGAGTGAACCCATGATTCACCTTAAGATTAAGATACTAAGACCTTCATCTTATTCTTCTTATTGACCATATTCTGACGCATGATTCCGACCGACGGAGTCACGTATCCCAATCCTAGACAATACACCCGTCATTACCTTCATGCATCTTAACTCATACTAATCCTCATTCCTTTCCATACACACCACACAACTTTAAGCCAACTCTGAGGCTTAAGCACCGTGTAACCATGCTTAGGACAGATTATCCATTACATATGGTGAATCCGTCCAGCACATGTGTCTAACTAGATTACACACGTACCTTACCTCCTTATCACCTAAGACCAACATATAATCCGTTGATCACCTGCTCGTACAGACAAGCCCATACTTTGTTACCAACCTTCTCTTAACCCGGCTAGCATGACTCTTCATGCTACCCGTCCTCTTGGTAGTTCATCCCAACACTTAACACGACAAGACTCCATTCATAACTATACCTTACGTCATGTCATGGCTCGAGACTACTCCCAAGCTACATCGTGACATTGTCACGTTACCTAACATCTTGCTACATCACTCTTACGCTAACTCCTCACTCGTCACAAGCATGACTTCTTACTTAACCATGTCACTTCGTGACATCCCTCCGTCATGCTTCCACTGTGGAAAACCTCACACACTCCCTTACGTGTTTACACTCGACTAATGGCACTCCACTTGTGTTTCACTCTTAGTTGACTTTTTCTCGATAATAGTCTCACACTCTCTTGCCTTTTACCTCAATAGTTTTCCCGCTCAAGTTCTTCAAGAACTAGTTGAACTAAATCAAGACAATACAATCTTGTATTATTCCAACCAGTAATATAGATCCAAGAAACAAGGAAGGAATAAAATGACACGAGACTCAAGGAATTTATACAAGGGAAAGAGTAATTATAAAATAAGATACCAACTAGAAAGATGTATTCAACCCCTTTGATGATAAAGCTCAATCAACAAATGTTTTTCTTTCTCTTTGTTGTAACTATGTAGCAACCTTTGAATATGCTATATTTTCTTTTTTTTTTCTTCTTCTACTTCTTTTTTTTTTTTTTTTTTGTTTTTTTTTTTCTTTTCTTTTCCTTTCTTTTCTTTGCTTTTCTTTTCCTTTTTTTTTTCTCTAATTCAATCACAAACAGCAATACTCAATTGTGAAAATAAGCAATTGAATTCAAGCACACAAGAATTGACAACGAAATAGAAGAGAATCAATGGAACGACACTCCAAGCAATTGATAAAGTTAGAGATGCATTAAATCCTAGAATTTTGAAACCCTAGGTGATGCAAATTTCAGCCAAATCAAAAACGCTAAAAATTTTGGCAAAACTACTTTTTGTTTCCTTTTTTTTTTTTTTTTTTCTTTTTTTGCTTTTTTTTTTTTTTTGGCAACCCTAGAACAATGAAGCCCTAGAATCAAAATTAAAGATGCAAGAATTAAAAGATAGATCCAGACTTGATTGGAAACCTTGCTCTGAATACCAAATGATATGACCCTGCGGGAATGGAATCCCTTGAACCCACAATTAATTTGAAAACTCACCCAAGAAAGCCAAAACCAAGTCAATGGATGGAAAATCTAGACTCGATGAGAACTCGTTTCAAGAACCTAGATTATATTAAAATCTAGATCCGTTGAAGAACCTGTCTCAAGAACCCAGATTACAAGAATGAACACCACAACGGATGTGATTTACCTTTGATAAGTTCAAAAGTTCAATTAAGAAAAAGAGGAGTAAAACTCAACTCACAATGAATAAATTCATCAAATTTCATAAAACTTCTTAACATGAGGCAACAAAGAGTACTTAAAGCAAAACCTAATCAAACCCTAGCCAAAATAAATCCTCATCTTCCAAAAATGCCCCTGAGTGAATAGTGCCACGGCTACAGTAACTTACTACAGTACCTCTTTAAACCTTAGTTCCTTAAAAGTAACTTTCCAAATAAGCTCTTGGCCAAAATACAAGGCCTTCTCAAAAATCCTAGTTCATAAGAAATAAGACATATGTGGGCCAAGTATCCTCAAACCTAATTATTCTAGACTAATTCCTATAACTAATAAAATAAGTCCATTTAATAAATTAAACAAGTCCATGACCTTCAATCACATAATCATAATAATAGGCCCTAATTTATGTTGCACTATTCCATAGCTTGTATCACGTGAAAGAGTGAGAGGGCGTGCGGGACGCAGGAAGCTCGGCTGGGCATGGGGGTGGCTAGGGGAGGACGCATGTGAGGGAGGAGGCAGAGCTCGACCGTGGGTATATGGAACCAGTGCGTTGGAGGAGCTACATTTGGCTGAGGGAGGGGCTACTAGCTTCGAGTCAAGGGGAGAAGGAAGGGGGAGGTCAGGGGTGCTCATGGTGGTGCTCGATGGCCTAGGTGGCTGTGTACGGTGCACTAGGAGCTGCACATGGTGAACCCATGTGTGAGGAGATGCAGACGTGCTTGGGAGAGGGTGGCTGCGAGATGGAGGGTGGGTTCGGTGGTGGGACCTCGCCGATGTGAGAGGAAGTTGTTGGTGGTGGCGGTGAAGCTGGGTGGCGCTGGGCTAGAAGAGAAGAGAATCGGGTGAGTGGGAGAGGGGACGTGCGGCGTAAGCTAAAGGAAGAGGAGAGAGAGAGGGAAAGGGAAAAGTGAGGGAGAAAGAGAGAGGACTTGGGTATTTAATCCAGACCCTTCATCTTGGGATATTCAAAACTATCTAACTGTAAGAGATTAAACATCGATTTAACTTAAAAATACTGAGAGGAATTATATAGAATATTATTTAAACTAAACTTTAGTTTATAAAATAATATCCCTTCATCATTAATAAAATGATGCAGTCTTATTTAATATCTTTAAGAGAATAAAACCATCTAATTAATTAGAGTTTTCAACATAATTTAAATCTTATAATATTTTAAATAGCTGAAATCATTTTATTTTTCCTACAATTATAATATTTTTGGAGCTCTTCAAAATATTATAATTATCTTATTTAAAATCAAACTTGGTTCAATAACACTAGAAATACCCCATATAAATTTTTTCAGGGCATTTAAAATATTCGAAGACTTTAAAACACTAGGCTTACTTTAGAAATCACATAATATCTTTAAAAAAGCACGCCATCGATATTCGGCCTACATAACGAGACTCGGAGTCAAATTTGCTTATGTCAGAAAGGAGCAGGGTGTTAAGTTGACTCTCCTGACAAACTAAAATCAACGCGATTGATCGATTTGTGAAAACTTTCAAATTTTCATGATGTTCCTAAAGCCTAAAAAAATTCATCCGTTGAATTTTTGGCAGGCTATCATGTACCCTTCGGATAAGTTGAATTTCTGTTGATATGTTTTTGTGTTAAATTTCATGGTTATTTGATGAGTAAAAAGTTAGTTTAAGCATGAAAAGGTTATTCTGGGCGTTAAACCAGATAGTGGGTGATATTTTGATGATTTTGACCAAGATCTTGGTTTTATTTTTTATGTATTATAGTTAACATGCTAATATACAAGTTTGATGAAGATTCATTGCATGTTATAAGTTTTTTATGAGAGTTTTGCAAAGATCTGAAAAGTTGAAAACCACTTTTGTTTTGACTAAGCTTTAATCTTTTGTTGTGAAAGCATGCTCCAACGGCTTTAATATTCACTTGTGATGTTTCTAGAACTTTGATTTACATGTTAGGAGGTTAGTTTGAGGATTTATGGTGTTGGTTTTAAAGATATGAATTTTTATGTCTAGAGGAGTTCGGATAGGTTACATATTTGAGGTTTTTGGATATATCTATGTTTTGATTCAAATTTGCCATGTGATTTTACATTTAATGCTTGATCTATTCTAGGACTTGATTTTTAACCATTTGATGTTGTTGATATGGGATTTATTTCATGGAAGATTTCAGATCAAAGGGTTTGATAAAAAACCAAACCACATAGATTTGGTTTTGGTGAAAGTGTAAAGGCCGAATGCTTTAAGTTGGATTTTTGTGATTTTTATGGTTTTGGCTTGATGATTCAAAGCATGATAGTTCTTAGGAGTGTGTTATGAGTGTATTGGAAGTATTTTATTGAACTTTTGGAGTTCTGAAAGTTGTTTCAAATGAGATGAAAACCTTGAAAAAAAACCAAGAGTTGTCCTTAAGTTTAAAAACATGAAGTTTTGCATTGAAAAGATTTGTGATTTTTGTGATGTAAGTTTTGGTGGTTGTTTTAGTATGTTATTTGAACATAGATATGATTTTGTATGATGCAATATTTCGGTTTAAGCATGAGAAGTGATGCTTGATAGAATTGCAACAAAAATCAAGAGATTTTGCCTTTGCATGTTTCGGCCTAGGCATATTTGACATAGTTGTGATGTTTTTTTAATTTTTTTATAATTAGATATTTGGATTTAGGATAAAATTTACGTGAGGAATGTAAATTTTGGTGAGTTTTGGAGTTATGATGTGAAACCCTTAAGTTAGGGGTCAAATGGTCATTTTTTCACTTATAGAGGGGTAAAATGGAGATTTGTGACTTTCAGACAGTCATATATGTCATATGTCATGCTATTTGCTAAGTTATGTCACACATATTCATGTCCATGTCACGATGCATCCATGTCATTTTACTATCATTCATGTATATGTTGTTGGTAGTTTAGTAGCTTACTTGTTGAGATTTGTAAACAAATTTCACTTAGTAGTCCAAACTACAATTCTCCTAGGAATGGTAGATGATGTGTTACGATTTTGAGAACCCATGCACGGAAAACTTGATGAGGTCGAATAGTCCACAACACGACGACAAGGAATTGATAGCTTCGATTATCCATCTCTTGGATGTGATTTTAGATATCATAGTCGAACTGCGTGAGTGGCTCAACAATTTAGTTCAATAGTTTTATTTCAAGTCTGTAATTATCGAGCATTGTCTCCGGTACTTATTTTGTTATAGACCTGTAGGGCAAGTGTTCTAACCTTTTTGGATATTAGTTATTATGTGATTTATGAAGTGTGTTTATACTTTTGGGATATAGTACTTCTAGTACAATGTGTAGTGCTCAAAGAAAAAAAAATTATTTGCTGCGAATATTGCATACTGTTAGTTGCATGCTAGTTACACTGCATATTTAAATGTCATGAACAGAGGTATGTAATCTTGTGTTGCATGTCCCAACACTTCAAGCTTCGTCAAATCACAAGCGGGAGTTGCTGGCATCACATATATCATTTCCAAAGATTCTGCACCATCATACTTTTGCCCCCATCAATCATTGTCACCATGTGAATGCTCGGATTCAAGGAAGGATTTGGTAAAACCTATTGCATAGCCATATTTTTGTAGCCCACTCCATTATTAGAGCTATCAAATATACATGTGTTTGCAAACCTAAGAAAGTTGAGGAATAATTCTTCTCTCTGTCCTTCCTAGTGGGAAGCTGAGACGAAGTGGGTGCCGGGGGGGGGGGGGGGGGGGACCACGCAATTTCCTAATGGAATTGTAGTGGGACGTGGGTGGGTACGTAGCAAAAGGGTGGTTACGTATCAGTGAGGCGAAGAGAATGGTGGGGCGTGGAGAAGCAGAATTCATTGGCACGGAGGAAGTTTCAGAGGTAGCTTCAGGTGGAAGGTGAGGAAGAACATTTTCGAGCTATAGTCAGTGATGAATGACTTAGAAGAAAAATGGGAGAGGTTTTGCCTGACGGAGGAGGAGGGGGAAGCTATAGTCATTGATGATGCTATTAATGAGGAAATATTGTTCAAAGGAGACTGCAGCTTAGGAAATTTATTTATGGAAAGGACTATCGGCAGGGTGGTTCTTGAGGACACGATGAAGAAACTTTGGAGAGTTAGTAAGCCTGCAAAGTTTGTTGAGATTGGTGGTAACATGTTCACTCTAACTTTTGCTAACCAAGCAGACAAGCTGCGTGTTTGGAGTGGAAGACCATGGCTATTGATTCAAATCTGCTAGCCTTGAAGTTGTTTGATGAATACACACCCGAGAATGAGGTTTGAGCAGGAAAGTTTTTGGGTTCAAGAGGTAATATGGATCAGCCAGCTACAATAGGGGGTTTTGCACTTAGAAAAGTTGTGAAACTATGTCGTGACTTGAGGCTCAACAAAGTGACATTTGAAGGTGATGCTCAGAACATTGTTAAAGCCATAAATAATTCAAATGAAGACATGTCTTGCTATGGAAGCATCATTGAAGATTCAAAGTTATTTTTATTCACTTGGTGCAATTGGACAGTGTAGTATACAAACAGAAATACAAATACACACTACAACAAATTAACCTTTTTTCCACGAGTGATTTTTTCGCAATTAATTCATATTTTTGTCCAAAATAACTTTTTCCTGCCACTTCAAGTTGTAGTTGACTCCTCCAAAATACGCAGCAACTTATAGTACTTAAAGTTACGAGTGAAATATATATTAGAAATATTCTTATTTTCAACGATTGTTTTCCTCGCAAAAAGTGTAAACTTTCATGGCAAAAAGTATGCTAACCATGGTTAATTGGGGTCGGTAATTTGTCGCGGTGGAAATCGTGGGAAATAAACATTTGTGACCAAAAAAAAAAATATTCCTAACAATTTATGATTGCTAGAAATAGTCTTTTATGAAATAAAAAAAAAATACTAGTAAAACAGTATCACAGACTCACAACCTTATACCTAAAATACATGAAAGAATGTGAACAATATATTTCCCGGGTGTTTTGCCCGAGCGGCCTTTGTTGGACTTGATAAATAAAGCTAGGCTCTAACCCTTGCTTGCAACGTAAAGTCTTTGCGACATTTCGTTAATGCCAACCGGGTGCAACTACTTGATGTAGCAAAATTATGTTTTCACTCCTAGAAGAGAGATGTGGGGAATGCTTTCATGTTATTTTAATGGTTGAAAACTACATTAGGAGGTTTACATGCCACCTTCGCCAGGGCGATCAGTTTCTTCACATCTAGTTAGTCGACTCAGGAAGGCGTAGCCGGGTGATGAGCTTGAGGCTCATCGAGAATAGAAAGGCTTGTAGAAGGAATCAATGAGGAGACATATGTAGGTTGGTATAATCGGGGGTATCACCATATTCCGGATTCAAAGAGATACCGTACTGGTCTGGCTTTTTTCGATTGTTCCATCCCTATTAAGGACACCTATGTGAAAATGGACCCTTTTCTTTTTTTACATTTGAAACCCCTCACAGCCTAGGCACAACGACACAATTCTCAGGGTTGCGCTCTACTACTGAGCTATTGAGGTGGAGTGGTCGGCGGTTAACATAGATGACTAGAAAGCATTATCAGAACGTTTGGATGGAACAATTTCCAAATCCACGGGAACAGCTGTTTGATGGAAAACCACTTTCACGTTCAGACCGAAGACCTTAGAGACCGTTACAAGACAGCTCGACCGGGAAGTAGCATATCTTTCAAGAAACGAACGAGAGCATTAAGCCAATAAGCCGGTCCATCCCAAGGGCCAGCAGTCTACGTGACGAAAAAAGCGACGGTTCAAGGGACTTATAGTTTCTTTTTGGAAGGACAAACAAGAAAAGAATGTCTTAGCTGTTCTGCTGCTAGGCGAAGAGTGCGACCCCTAAGCAATTGGAGGTTCTCGCTCATCTCTTAGGGGTCCATATCATCTGAAAACTTTTCCTGTTCCATTAGTATAGCTAAATTTGAATAGGATGACTCAGCGTCTCTGGTCATTTCCTTCAGTGACTTCCTTCATCGATCGGTGAGTTCTGTCTTCTATCTAGTTCTGTTCTTCCAATTCATCTCTAAGTGCAGGCTCTACAAAAAAGAAAATATTGAAATACAAATAACAATTTTTAGGTAGTTTGAAAAGAAATGGAAAAAATAAACACAAATACTAAACATGGGAAAATGCACTAAATGAATAAAAAAGGAAAAACAAATACATGAGAAATGTGCGCCAATTGTTATTTGATCGAGTTAAACTTACTAAAAAAAACTTATTTGTTCTGAAAACAGCTAAATGCAACATTGCTAACCATATAAACAGTTATATTCAAGAGTAAAACATGAACTAGAAATGTGGGAAATTCCAACAAGCTTTCACATACTGAAAAGAACGTAAATGTGGGAAACTCCAGCTAGCATCCATAGACTGAAAATACTGCAATTGTGGAAAATTCCAGCAAGCATTCACAGGCTGAAATAAGTGCAAATCTGGGAGTTTCCACCTCCATTCACATGCTAGAAACAGTTCAAATCTGGAAGTGCTTTGTTAATGAGTGCTGTCTAATTCTCAGAATAATAAACCCGATTGCAAATCTCCCATGTGTGCCATAAATACACTGACTAGAATATACATTTATTACATATAGAATCAATGGAAGAAGACGAGCCAAGGTAGAAATTGATTGTAGACGAAACGTTTAATGACAGGCTAGGAGAATGAAAGCACAAATATATATTAAATTGATTATTGAGAAGCAGGAAAATAAAGAAACATATGAAAATATATTGCCTGCTTTTATCACTTTGCTAGTATTCAATCCCACAGGTGATCAATGAGGCCTTAATTACTCATCATTCAATAGAGTGTTCAATAGATAAGGTTTGTGCCAATATGGTGGTTGTAGGAAACCTCGAGTTGGTTAGGACTATAATAAAATTATTGGTCTTTTGATATGTTTTACACATACTGACCCTTAATATGAATTTCTAGAGATTCTTGAAAATCATTTATATGTTAGCCATCAAATCAAACAGATCTAAGGAAGGACCTGAGGTGATTAGTGGTATCATGGGCAGTATGGATAAAGTCCATCCAAGGGCCTCCTCATTCTTGATGAAAGTTTATTTTTTATTAAGTATTGCTGAAGTTGATTGCTAACTACCAACTCATGTGGATGTAGCATTGTTACGAGACAATATTTAACACCATGACTAATGTGGATAACAGCTCCAGCATTACACATCCCATATGCCTAGAAAAAATAAAATCACAAAATCAAGATAGGAAAAAAAGAGGGACTAGAAGCCAGCTTAACAAAGATCTAACTACCATTAACAATTCCATATAAAGTCATAACAAAAAAGAATATATCCATTCCCCAAAAGTAATACGAAGATGAAAAGACATAGCGCAGCAGAGCAAGAAATTCAACCCACATGTAAAAGTGTAGAAAATAAATTCAATGTTCTTCCAGGGTCCAACAAAGCAAGAAAAAATAAAACTATATAAAAATAGAACAATAAAATAATTATAGTTTAAGCCAATGCTTCCAGGATCTAGAGTCCAACAATGAAAGTATCAAGTTAGATTCCATTATCAATTAAAGTAGCAATATTGCTACAAACCAAATTGTTCCAAGTCCTCTTTAGACTCTAGAGAAGAGTCAACAAGCTCTCACTTGTTTTTTTAAACACAAAAATGAAAACACATGAATATGCATTCACAAAACATCACGTATTATAAAACAGAAAGGGTGAAGTCTACATTTTCATTGTACCTTACTTACAGGTGTTCAATCAAGCAAAGCAAGAGTTCTTCAGAGGCAGCTCAGGAAACTCGAATACAGTTTACACAGTTCACTAGTATCGTGTCGTACTGATGATATACAGACAGTACAACTCTTCCATGCTAAGGCAGCAAGCTCTCAGACAGGATGGCCAATGGTCTGCTCCATTGGAGGAATCATAACCAAGACTAGTTGAGCATTGAACCCCGGGAACCTCAATGTAATTTTTGAGTCTATAAAGAAGAAAAGATAACTATGAAATATGAATAAAGCTATTAGTGTTATGAACTCATTACTGGTCAAAGCTCTATACAAAATGAGAAGAATCATGCATACTACTTCTAGTAAGTTTTAACTATTTTCAAACATAAGGTCAGTCTAATATATTTAGTCGAACCATGATTAACACATCATCTAAATCAAAATTGAACTTGTGGTCGAGCTATTGTATAATTACTTCCTCAGAATCATCTCTCTTTGGTGAGTATCCCCAAATTTGTCCCTAAAAAATTATTATAGTTTGAGAAACAAAATTATACCAGAGTGAAAGGAAAGTAACAGGTATATACAATACTATATTTTAACAAATACTATCCACATACGCAGATAGAAAATAAAAAACTATAGCTAATAAAAATGTCATATACAGACTAATTTCCCTATTAACCATCATTCTGGACTGATGGCCACTGATCCACATACAACATTAAATCTCGGCAAGATGGTTCAAACGATGAGGAAAAATGGCGTCAGTCCATAGAGAAAAGTCATCGGCAAGAGAGATACCAAAATAGTATAGGGAGGAGATGAAGCCGTAGGGTCTCAGAGATAGAAAGATTTAAACGAAGAACAAGATTCAACTCCCAAGAGAAATGAAATTGACTAAATCTCAATATTAAATCTCAAGACACTAGAGGGATACAGAGACTTACCGGCATGAGAATTGCTATTGGCGACAGCTAGGGACTGCGGGGTTTCAAAGGGAGGGAGGGAGGGAGAGAGAGAGAGAGAGAGAGAACAAAGAGAAGAGTTGGAGAAGGAGATGTCGAGGGTGGGGGGTTCAGAGCATAGGCATCGGGGGAAAAAGAAAGAAGTAAAAATTTTTCCAGCTTTTTTATACTGATTTGACTTTCCCCCAATTTTTCGTTTTTACTGAGATTTTGCGGCGCTTCAATATCGCCGCAAATAAACAACTAGTCGCCGCAAATAATCAAATATCAATAGCGACGAAATTGTTTACGGTGGCGATGTAATGTTCGCCGCAAACATCTAGCATTAGCGACACTTCCCTGTTAGTCAAAAATAAATCAAAGAAGGAAAAATTGACTACACTTTTTGTGACAAAGTTTTTTTGCAGCAAAAAATATTATATGTAAATTTTCCCTGATGAGCTTAATTTTGTAGGAAAAAGTTTTTAATTTTCATAGATTAAAACTCATAACAATAAAATTTGGTCTAATATAATTATTTGCAGCAAAAATTTTTTGACGATGTGAATTTGGTGGCAAAATGTAATTATTTGCTATCAAATAGTATTTGCGGGAACTGTAAATTTTTGTCACCAACCAATTCCATAACTAATGAATGCATATGTTATCGCAAAAAAATATTACCTGCAAACTTTTTCTAATGAGCTTCATTTTTTGGGAAAAAATATTTAATTTTCACATATTATAACTCGTGACAAATAAAATGGTCTAATATAGTTATTTGCAGCGAGAATCTTCCGACGACATGAATTTGGTGGCAAAACGTAATTATTTGTTGCCAAATAGTATCTGCGGAAAAAATTTCTGTCCCCAAAACCACTATTTGTTGTAGTGACAGTTGCTCACAACTTGGCTAAGGCAGCTATACAGTCAAATGTAGAGAAAGTATGGATAGAAGAGTTACCAATTTTTATTTCTTCCTGTTTACAAAAAGGTAAGGAAGGCATTGTAGACATTGTTCTATGAATAAATGAAAGAATGAGGTATTATTTTCAATATATATACATGTGTATATATATATATATATATATATATATACATATGTTTGCTTTATAACACGATCGTCTCGAAAAGTTCATTTCCCTGGCTTCAGTGAAATACATCTTAACTACATTATCGGTGAGCCATCAAAATCGGAATCTCCTCTTATGAATATTTAGCGTATGTTTTTATCTTGTATCAAACTGATTTTCTCGTTTCTGTTTGTTATTTTTTTGTATATCCATAGATAGTTAAAGATTCTAGGCGGCATATAGAATACATTAGCTAGAGACATTATCTGATTTCTCCACTTGTATTTTACCAGATAGGATCACTTCAACATCATCGGTTTGCGATTATTGGTCTTTTTTAAAATCTGTCATTTTTTACTTGTCTGGATTAAGCATGGGGTCATTTCTTCTTTTGTCATGTTTCCCGATTCTACAACCACATTTCAATTCATATAATTCAATTATGATTTTATGAGTATTGTTTGTAGTTTATGTATGCATGTGTGTGTTTTTTATGCGGATATGTTTCTGATAGTTTATTTTCTCGTGTTAACTTTATACCGTACTATACAGGTTGACGTGGGCATTGCGTCATCACTGAGTTGAGACCCAAAAAATAGAATATTAAAAATGATATAGAACATTATTCTATAATGTTCACATAACTCTTCAATAATTTTTTTTTTTCTGAATTTTATTTGAATTTGATCGATTTGAATTAAAAAGTAACAATATTTTATTAGAAGTTTTGTAGAGATTATAAAATAGTTGTGGCTATACCATTTTTCATAGAATATATATGTCGTGCTTGGAGTTTCACTTTCTCACAAGTTCATATAAGTTCCAATAGATTTAGAAATTTGTTTTTAATAGTAGTAATAGTAGTAATAATAATAATAATAATAATTATTAAAATAAACAGGCGGTTAAATTGGCCATATGCATGTATGAGTATGCAAAATTAATTGTAAAAACATATAAGTTTTATTAAAATTAACAAGCTTAAAGTAATTACAGGTGCAAGGTAGTGCAGATTTGCACTTACATAAATCAGGGTAAATAAGGAGACTCAAGAACAGGGTAGAGAGGATCAGAAGTATTTCTCTCGAGTGAGTTCTGGTTTGAGTTCTACCTCAGCTCAGAATAAGGTTCTCCTTTTATAGCATAAGGAGTTCTTGTTTACAATCATTAAAGTAAAACAGCAAATCAACCCCTTGAGTAAACAATGGGAACTGTTTAGGCACGGGGCTCAGAGTATCATCATTGTGTCTCTCCAGCTATCTTTGTGGGCGGCTGCTTTGGACACAAGATGACAAAATAGCGTTCGGTCGTCTCTGTGTCTTCCAGCTGTCTATGCAGGCGGCTGCTTTAGGCACAAAGTGACAAATATCTCAAATAGGACTATGGTTGGTCTTCTTTGAACTCAAGTAGTAGTCAATCATCTTCCAGCTTCGGAATGCCTTCTGAATCATGACCAAATATATTACTGTATGAAGCCTCTGAGGATGCTTCTGAATTCTCATCGTTTTCAGAATTATCACTCGTAGACTTAGACAGTTGTTGCTCCAACAATTTTATTAAATCTTTTTTACCAAGTCTGTTGAGGATATTATCTTTAGCAGACTTAGAAGATTTCTTTGAGGATGAGCTGGTAGCTTTTCCTCTTGATGAAGCAATTGGTGAATTAGGGACCCGAATTATTAAGGGATATTCGGGAACTGATGAACCAGATTTAATTGCTAGGAATTCCTTCTTGTCTTGTAAATCAGGGTCGACTTGAGGGAAATCTTTAATCATCTGGTTGATCACTTTTTCAGTATATCCAAACCTATCCCACCATTTTGTGAAATAAGCTCAGTCAATTATATCAGCATTTTTCTCATAAGTCTATTTAAAGATCCACGGTAATTTGTAGTTCTTGCAAAAATGGAGCTCATAAGGAAACATCTGTGAGTGCCGGTTCAATTTTGTACAAGCAACTTGTTGATAGAATGTAAAAGCTCTGGCGAGCTGCTCAGGGAGATTCTGTGGAATTAGTCCGAATTGGTCCCATCATTGGAGAAACCAGTAAGGGAAAGTTCCTTTGAATCTTGTATCAAAATTGATGAACCATGAATGGCTCATATCAGGTACCTAAAAGAACATAAAACGTCTCCAGGCAGTTATGTAATCAAAATAATTATAACTCAGTGCAGAGTTTGAGAGTCTTTTGGGAGTCCATGGGTTTGTTCCCCATTCGGCCTCTGTCATGACTCGGAAGATATAAACACTGTGGTAAATTAATTTGGTTGAATCATTCTTATCATAAATGAGTTTTATGACAAGAGAGTTGGTGATAATCAAGATACTGGAATAATACTGAAGATTTTTGGAGAAATCTTCAGGTATCCAGTGGAAATTAGGGGGAAAATAAGAAGATACTATTTTGAATAGATCTATTGAATTAGAACGGTTAGGTTCTATATGAAACAGATGAGTAATAAATGGCTTCTTCAAATATTCAGATTTTCCTTTTGGGAGGAAAAACTGAGGAGAAATCAAAGTAGGGCCTTTTGATGCAATTTCTTTTGCATATGGATCAAAAGGTGTAGAAACCGTAGACGCGAAGGTCGCCGATTGCACAATTTTACCAAGAGGTGTGAACCTATTGGCAATCTAGTGCTGTTGAGGAGACACTAGGCACAATTGAGGATCCAGACTCATTCTTGATGAGTTTTATACTGGGTATTGGAGGTGGGGGGTTCGCTCTCTGTTTTTCTTTTCCTTTCTTCTTGCTTACGCTCATGGTTGGGTGTCTGCAAGAACTCTCTGGTAAAAAAATCAGGGATAGAATTATCAGTGCCTTTGATGTATTCAATATCAAAATCAAAAACACTTAAAATACCTTGCCATCGTGCAAAAATATGTTTTGATGCAATGTTTTCAACATCTTTTTCTAGAACACATTTAGCACTCATGCAATCAATACAAAGTAAAGACTTCTTGTTTAACAAATCAGATTGAAATTTAGAAATACATAGTACTATAGATAAAATTTCTTGTTTAATAGTACTATATTTTTCTTGTGCAGGATTCCAGGTTCCAGAATGGAAACGAACAATTTGTTCAGAAGAACCTGGTGAAACAGACTATTTCAGAATGCCACCATAACCAATGTTTGAGGCATCTGTTTCAACAATTTTAAATGAATCAGAAGTGGGGATACTAAGGCACGGAAGAGTCTTGACATGTGCTTTGATTTTCCTCACGATTTTAGTATGGATCTCTGTCCAAGGGGGAAGATTAGAAAGAAGTCGTTTGAACAAGGGACGACATTGTTTCCTCATATCCTTGTAGAAATCAGCAACATAATTAAGAGATCCTAAGAATCTCTATAATTGATTTTTGTCAAGAATGACATCAGGGAATTTGTTAGCAAAATCAATGGCTCTTTGGATAGGCCTGATTTTCCCTTCAGAAATATCATAACCAAGGAATCTGATCTTGGTTTGGAACAGTTTGATCTTTTTCGCAGAAACGACAAGACCATTGAGTCTAATGATGTCTATAAACGAATTTAAATGTTTCCAGTGTTCATCAATAGATTTAGAAAAAACAAGGACATCATCTGTATAGACGTTGGTAAAAGCAGAGAACAAGTTGAAAACGTCGTTCATGATATGTTGGAACTCACTAGGGGCATTTTTGAGACCGAATGACATCACATTCCATTCGAAATGACCGAAGGGGGTTACAAAGGCTGTCTTATACCGGTCTGACTCGACTATCTGGATTTGCCAAAAACCAGATTTGAGGTCAAATTTGGAAAAGACTACAGCATCACTCAACCTATGAATTAAGTCATTTTTGTTTGGAATAGAGTACCTAATCCACTGCAAGACTTTGTTCAAAGGTTTGTAATTAATGACTAGACGAGGGGAACCTCTTTCTAGTTCATCATTTTTTCTGACATAAAAGGCTGGACAAGACCAAGGGGACTTGCTATCTCTAATTATGCCTTTTTTTCAAAAGATCTACAATTTCCTTTTTGCAGAATTCTAAAGTCTGACTATTCATCTGAATTGGTCTGGCTTTAGTGGGAATAGTGTTTTCATCAAAATTTTTGATATAGGGAAGAGAAACGATGTGTTTCTTCCTATGCCAAAAAGCATTTGGTAAATAAGAACAAATATAAAAAACAAGACGCTAGTTAAAATTATCAATTTTTGAAATTAAAATTGGCGAAGATAATTGTTCAGAAATCTTTTTGTACCTGATTTCCTGCTGAAGGAAATTCAGATGTTTTTGTTTTGCAAAAAGTAAAGATTTCAAACTTTTATCTTGATCAATCTCTTTTCGAGATGCAAATTTAAATTTGACCTTTTGACCAAAAAGGTCGGTAGTAATACCATATTTTTCAGTCAAAAAATGATATAAAGCATAAATAAATAGAATGCCTAAAATCACTTTGTCAGGCATATTTTTGACTAAAACAGAAGGGATTTAAAAGCAAACATTGTTTTGACAAACATGAGCGTTGTTAAGCTCATAAGTGATTTTCATCTGAGATCCATTTGCAGAAAATAATCTCTCAGAAGATTTTTCAAAATATTTACTAGGAATGAGTCCTTCCTGAATGCAATTCAGGTCTGATCCGGAATCAATCATAGCAACAATAGAAAATTGAAAATCATGGGCGACCACAATGGTAACCCTTGAAAACCATTTTGGAGAAATGGTATGATGGATCAAGCAAATCTGGTTATCAGCAGCTAACTCGTGTTGGCTTGAACCAGAATCATTTGTTTGCTCATTGTCAGAAGGAATATCTTGATCAAGTTGTTTATCGATTTTAAACACTAAAAATTCTTGTTTTAAAATCTCATTTTCAGATCCGAGGTTGTTAACCTCGGATCTGAGTTCAACGATTTCTTTTTTAACAAGATTTATTTCGTGTTGTTAATCATTTGTAGAAATTTCCTTGGGTTTTTTCTTTTGAAATCTCTCCAAGGTTTCTTGAAAACTAATCCTTTGCTTAGGGGGGTCTGGTTCTTGGCGAGCCATAACCATTCTTAACTTAAGAAGATATTCTTCCTTAAGCTCAGGATTTGTTATTTGAGAAATCAAGGTTAGCAATAGGTTTTCTTGTTGTTCAGATTTGGACAAGACATGGATTGTCTTTCCCTTGGTCTGGCAACAAGTATCATTGCAATTGCAACCTAGCTTAGGACCAGTAGAATCTGGAGACTCAGTTTCTGAGTGATATTCTGAATTACTAGAACTGAGCTCAAGGATATCAGATGATGAAGACGAAGCTATTTCTAGGAGTTGAAATAGTTCTTCTTTATCATTGTTATCAATATTCAACTGATTAAGCTTCTTTTTTAATTTCTTATCTTTTTTGGCTTTCTGGGGGCATTTATTAGCGAAATGTCCTGGATTGCCACAAATAAAACATTTTCTTTGAGAAAAATCCTTAGATTTCTTTTTCTTAGAAAATGGCTTAGAAAATTGTTTTTTATAAGTTTTTTTATAAAATTCATCACGAGGTTTTCTCCTGATACTACCATGAGGTTTGGAAAACTTTTACTTCCTTTTAGAGGGAGCTATAGCAGGAAGTCCAAATTGTTCACAAAATGTTCCCATTTCGTATTTGACTTTCTTGCTATTTCTCATCTGCTCTCGAAGCATTCTTTGATCATTACACATACTAATACCAAGTTTCTTGATTACTGCACAAATATCACCATAGGTGTATGCGTCGTAATTAAGAGATCCAGCAATAGTAAGTTCATCCTTCACTTTGTAAGCAAACAAGCGAGGTAAACCATCAATAAATTTCTCTTTCTAGTAAGGCTTCTGGCTATCATCCCGAAGCATTACTTTGGGAATGAAAACATCTTGGTACCATTTATAATCAGTCATCTGATGACATCTAAGATTATTTAACTGGTCGCTGATGCGGCTAGTTATATCAGATGGTGTGCCAATGAAATGCTTTAAAATTGTGTAAATCAAAGTATTAACTTCATCAGATTGGGCAGATCCAATGGATTCATCAAAAATAGGTAACCCTTCATCATTACACTTGACAGCGTTCTGAATGGTTTCCTTGGCATCTCTGGTTAGATGTTTATCCAACCAGTTTCTTAAAACACCGGAAAATCCTTGTGTTAAAATCTTAACAATATCAGGCTGTCTGATATTGTTGTTTACATAAGCATTTGCCACAAGGGACATTTTACTCATGGTATTCATGATTTCTTGTTCAGAGAAACCATTAATATTCCACTCGTAAACCTTGTCGGCAGAGTAGGAAGATTGGTTTTGAAAAACTTTTTCTTCAAACTATAAATCAGGAGGAGTAGGCTTGGAATACCAGTTCTTCGTCAGACTCATTGGTTTGGGTCCTTTTGAAGAGAATCTGGCAATTTCAGGTTTTAAAACAACATCTTGAAAATTCTTTTCAAGTAAATCAAGATCATTTTCTTCAGAAGAGTGATCATTAGAGGACTCATCTGTAGTTTCAACAAGAACTTCTTCTTCTATTTATTTGTTAGACAAAACACTAGTAGAAGGCTGTTCTCTTTTCAGATCATTAAGCATTTGATCAATCTTATCTAAAGTCTTTGCCTGTGGATTTTTAAAATCAATTTTGGCTCGACTTTCAGGTAAGATAATCAAAGGTTTTTCAATTATTTTCTTTGGTTGATCTGTAGTCAAAATCAAAGGAATAGGATCAGGTTTTTCAACCTTTTCTTCAATTCGATCTAACTGTTGTCCGATCGTATGAAGAGCAAGATTCACAAAGTTATTTTGAGAAATAACCTTTTTCGTTTCTTTGAGAATGTTGTCCTTCTCAGGATCTCTGGAAACAGTTTCCGAGATTTTGAAAGGTGAAGCAGATATCTCAACCCCTTTGTGGGTGATGAGAACAGTCTCCAAAGGCAGATGGCTAGACTGGACTACCATTTTGCCTTCTTCCTTGACAAAATCAGTTTTAACAACATTCAAAGTATTGTTAGAAACATAAATATTTTCAACAAAATCAAAGAAAAGAATATGCTTTTGCTGCTTATTCATTTCTTCTTTCCATTTCCATTTAACACGTTGTTTTTCTTTTTCAGAATACTTTGCATGATAGGCTTTTCGTCTAGCACTGTTTTTGAAAGTTTGTATTCTTCAAAAAGATAAACAAGATCAAACACAAATGGTTTGTTCAACACAGTTAAACTGTGATGAACATGTGGTGCAACAGGAGCTACCATATATGAAGCTGTAGGTGATAAAGATGAGTCATCTTCTTTATCGGTTTCATTATGAATAGGCTGGTCTTTAGAGGATCCAGCATCCTGTGTAGAGTAAAAAGCAGAAGTAACTTGAGAGGACGTAGAGAGTCCTTTCAATTTTAAAACAGGATTAACAGGTTGGGCCGTTTTAACAGAATCTTCCAGAAATTATTTGAGATTTTGGTCTCTTCTTACTGGAATTTCTGACCCTGCAAAAGAAGAACTAGATCCAGCAAAAGAATTTCTTCTTAGCCCTGGAGATCTAGTCTGATCAAAACTAATTTTAATGGTTCCATCCAAATACTGTTGAATGTTACTTGGGTAACTGTCAATAGTGTTTCGAGGGATTGGAGGAGCTTCTTCTTCCAAAATCCATTCTTTGGGAAGAATTATATCTTTCCAAAAAATCATTTTTGGAGTAAAAACATCCGCATCTGGGGTTGAACTCTGGATCAGAAGAGTCTTTCCCTGGATGGGTTTTGTAATTGCTTTTGGATTTAAACTCGTTTTTAAAAGACGATAATAAATCCTGTAAATCAAAGTAAGGGGTTTGCTACCCTTAAGCATATCATATCCAGAAGTTAAAATGTTTAAAGTTAAACATTTTGAAATATGTTCATCATCAATAGCAAGAGTTAAATCAGGATAACAATTAAAATTGACTGGTCCATCCGTTAAAGAGGATTGGATCATTCCGAGAATACTTGTTTCAAAATTATTGAATCTAGCATCCCTTAAACAAAATAATACAGACACATTGATACATCTCCTTGTTAAAGGTTTGGCAGCAATCTGGACAGATCCAATATGAATATATCTAAAACCTTGCTGCAAGAATTTTGTCATATGTTCTTTTAGGAAAAGATAACATTTTTCTTGAGTTTTGGAAATAGCATAAGTTTGTTCAACAGTACGCACGCAAAATTGTGTGTGTAAAGATCTTTCAAACCAATTGGTTCGATAGATCGTGCTAACATCAAGTTTTGGAATCTTCCATGATCCCAGCACATGTGACGCCCCGACTCCCACGTACAAAAGAACGGGAATCGTGATGTCGGGATGATGACAACACGGTCACACATCCCAACGAAGTGCCAGTGTGTGTACATGCAACAGTGTACAAATAAAATAACGCAGCGGATAGTCAACTAAATACCAGAATTTATTTACAATCAAACATCACTAAAGATTTAAATAGCAGTTATACAGTCATCCCAAATATAATACAAAAGGTAAATACATAAATTGATGATAAAAACATAACTCACTAAACAGGAGCAATCCCAGATCACTCCTCCAACGGAGCCAAGCTAAGACTCGTCATCATCATCTGCATCAAAATCTGCGATACCATAAAATGGTACCACAGGTAAGTATAAACCAAACAACTCTCGGGATAAAAATACATTAATGCAATCAACAATATGACAAAATACATGTAGTCATAAAATACCATTTTTTCAAAAAAAATGATTATTTCCAACACACGCCAAAAATCCCATTTGGCCCAAAATATCCGTAAAACATTTTCCCAGAAAATGATTCACACAAACAACCCATTTATCGGACACTGTAGGCGGGAATCGCAGGCGGGACTCTACCACCGTCCCTGCTTACCACCATCCCTACCGCGTGCACCGTAGGCGGGAATCACAGGCGGGACACAACCACCATCCCTGCTTACCACCATCCTTATCGCGTGCACCGTAGGCGGGAATCGCAGGCGGGACTCTACCACCATCCCTGCTTACCACAATCCCTACAGTTCCTTTACACACAATGAATACTTAACAGAGCACTGTAGGCGGGAATCATAGGCGGGACTCTACCACCGTCCCTGCTTACCACCATCCCTACAGTCTCTTTTCCTTTTACTCACATGAGAATCCAATTTCAATAAACACATGAACATGTATGCAATCATGCAAAAACCCAGTTTTCTTTACAAACATGATCATGCGTGCAATATGCGATGTACATGAACAAACCATAACCAACAACCAACAAGCACAATTCACAATGCAAACAAACACACAACAACTCCGTCCACAATCCATCCGACCCCTGAAACTCCTTGGACTCAGTCCGGCAAAACAAACCAATTCACAGATAATATGTGTTAGTGCAAAAATATATTTAAATCACGAAAGTTCTTTAAAGAAAATACTTACAGTGCAATATAACAATTTCCGAAGGATCACGAAGTTGAAAAAGACGACGTTTGAGCAATACCACAGTGTAAAATACACTGTGGCCGTGGGTCACAAATACCAACTTTCAAACGGAGGCAAACGAAGACCCAAGATTGATAGGGTAGGGCCTAGGGAGGTCGGTGAAGCCAATGGTGGTGGTGGTTTGCCGTGGGTGGTGGCGAAATGGGCGGTAGAAGACCAAAATGCCCAAATCGGAAATGTAGATGGTGGAGCTTCACCGGTGGTGGATCGGAGCTGGGGTTGGGTCCAATGGGTTGCCAAGAGGTCGAGGATGATGTGGTGTGAAGATGGTGGCCGGAGGTGGCGTGACGGCGGCGCTGGAACGAAAGTGACGCCGCGGCTTGAAGGGCTACTGGTGGTTAACGGCGGCGCGAATGGAGGTGAGGTTGGTGGGGTGAGGTCGCCGGCGGCAGGGGAACACAATGGGGTGGGCGGTGAAGGCCACCGCTGGCTCACGGCGGCGCCGGCGTGAAAGTGGCCCGCGGCTTAGTGGGGTGCGTGCGGGCTATTGCGGCGAGGTAGGGGCTGGGATTTGGGGGGTGAGGTCGCCGGAGGGAGGGGGAGCTGGTCGGCTGGGCGGTGTCTCGCACGGCGGCGCGACGGCGGCGGTCTGGGTGAAGGTGACGGACGCACGGGGAGAGAGAGGGAGAGAGAGAGAGAGCTGAGTTCGCGCGCACGGGGGAGGGGAGAAATAAGGAAGAAGAAAAAAAAAGAAAAGAAAGAAAAGAAAAGAAAAGGAGAGGAAGAAAAATGGAGGGAAAAGAAATGAGGTCCAATCCTCATAACTTGGGTCACAAAAATGATCCAACAGAGATGATTTTAAAACCACAAGTTAAATACAATAATTTAAACGTAATGGTAAAGTCAAATTGAAATAATTAAATCCCACAGTAATTAATTTAAATATTAAAAGCAATTTAAATACATAACAATAAATAAATATTAAGAAAGCACATAAAAATTAATTTTCACCAAATTAAAATCATAGAAATAAACTTACTAAAAATCCAACAAATTTTAAAATAAGAGGATAAATTTTTGAACAATAAAAAAATAATCCTTCAGTAAAAATACACTAAAATACGGGGTGTTACAGGACAAGTGACTCTGTTGCTTCAAAAGCACAGTCTTCCTCATTAACTATGTCAGGCAGTATAGCCGACCTGGAATTAATTGTTGAATTGGATCAATTCATCCAACTCATTTTGTCCTAGGACAACACTGACCGTCGCATCTCAGGGGTTTGCGAACTTACCACTCTCGGCCCTCGGGTTTGAACCTATAGCTGCCCTATACTTGCCTGTCTGGCTTCAAAATGGGACTTATACCTCCGGGTTCCTGACCTACTTGTCGAAAGATGATCCTGAACCAACCAAAGTAGAAACTTCGGGTGGGTGTTGTCAGAAAATAAAATAAGTTCAACAAAGAAGAAACAATTCACAACAATTAGATGTTGTTTTAAAACCTGAAATTGCTAGATTCTCTTCAAAAGGACCCAAAGCAATGAGTCTGACGAAGAACTGGTATTCCAGGCCTACTCCTCCTGATTTACAGTTTGAAGAAAAAGTTTTTCAAAGGCAATCTTCTTACTCTGCCGACAAGGTTTACGAGTGGAATATTGATGGTTTCTCTGAACAAGAAATCATGAATACCATGAGTAAAATGTCTCTTGTGACAAATGCTTATGTAAACAACAATATCAGACAGCCTGATATTGTTAAGATTTTATCACAAGGATTTTCCGGTGTTTTAAGAAACTGGTGGGATAAACATTTAACCAGAGATGCCAAGGAAACCATTCAGAACGCTGTCAAGTGTAATGATGAAGGGTTACCTATTTTTGATGAATCCATTGGATCTGTCCAATCTGATGGAGTTAATACTTTGATTTACACAATTTTAAAACATTTCATTGGCACACCATTTGATATAACTAGCCGCATCAGCGACCAGTTAAATAATCTTAGATGTCATCAGATGTCTGATTATAGATGGTACCAAGATGTTTTCATTGCCAAAGTAATGCTTCGGGCTGATAGCCAGAAGCCTTACTAGAAAGAGAAATTTATTGATGGTTTACCTCGTTTGTTTGCTTACAAAGTGAAGGATGAACTTACTATTGCTGGATCTCTTAATTACGACACATACACCTATGGTGATATTTGTGCAGTAATCAAGAAACTTGGTATTAGTATGTATAATGATCAAAGAATGCTTCGAGAACAGATGAGAAATAGCAAGAAAGTCAAATACGAAATGGGAACATTTTGTGAACAATTTGGACTTCCTGCTATAGCTCCCTCTAAAAGGAAGCACAAGTTTTCCAAACCTCATGGTGGTATCAGGAGAAAACTCCGTGATGAATTTTATAAGAAAACTTATAAAAAACCATTTTCTAAGCCATTTTCTAAGAAAAAGAAATTTAAGGATTTTTCTCAAAGAAAATGTTTTATTTGTGGCAATCCAGGACATTTCGCTGATAAATGCCCCCAAAAAGCCAAAAAAGATAAGAAATTAAAAAAGAAGCTTAATTAGTTGAATATTGATAACAATGATAAAGAAGAACTATTTCAACTCCTAGATATAGTTTCGTCTTCATCATCTGATATCCTTGAGCTCAGTTCTAGTGATCCAGAATATCACTCAGAAACTGAGTCTCCAGATTCTACTGGTCCTAAGCTAGGTTGCAATTGAAATGATACTTGTTGCCAGACAAAGGGAAAGACAATCCATGTCTTGTCCAAATCTGAACAACAAGAAAACCTATTGCTAACCTTGATTTCTCAAATAACAAATCCTGAGCTTAAGGAAGAATATCTTCTTAAGTTAAGAAAGGTTATGGCTCACCAAGAACCAAAACTCCCTAAGCAAATGATTAGTTTTCAAGAAACCTTGGAGAGATTTCAAAAGAAAAAACCCAAGGAAATTTCTATAAATGATTTACAACACGAAATAAATCTTGTTAAAAAAGAAATCGTTGAACTCAGATCCGAGGTTAACAACCTTAAATCTGAAAATGAGATTTTAAAACAAGAGTGTTTAGTGTTTAAAATCGATAAACAACTTGATCAAGATATTCCTTCTGACAATGAGCAAACAAATGATTCTGGTTCAAGCCAACACGAGTTAGCTGCTGATAACCAGATTTGTTTGATCCATCATACCATTCCTCCAAAATGGTTTTCAAGGGTTACTATTGTGGTCGTCCATGATTTTCAATGTTCTGTTGTTGCTATGATTGATTCCGTATCAGACCTAAATTGCATTCAGGAAGGACTCATTTCTAGTAAATATTTTGAAAAATCTTCTGAGAGATTATTTTCTGCAAATGGATCTTAGATGAAAATCACTTATGAGCTTAACAACGCTCATGTTTGTCAAAACAATGTTTGCTTTAAAATCCCTTCTGTTTTAGTCAAAAATATGTCTGACAAAGTGATTTTAGGCATTTCATTTATTTCTGCTTTATATCATTTTTTGACTGAAAAAGATGGTATTACTACCGACCCTTTTGGTCAAAAGGTCAAATTCAAATTTGCATCTCGAAAAGAGATTGATCAAGATAAAAGTTTGAAATCTTTACTTTTTGCAAAACAAAAACATCTGAATTTCCTTCAGCACGAAATCAGGTACAAAAAGATTTCTGAACAATTATCTTCGCCAATTTTAATTTCAAAAATTGATAATTTTAACAAGCGTCTTGTTTTTTTATATTTGTTCTGATTTACCAACTGCTTTTTGGCATAGGAAGAAACATATCGTTTCTCTTCCCTATATAAAAAATTTTGATGAAAATACTATTCCCATTAAAGCCAGACCAATTCAGATGAATAGTCAGACTTTAGAATTCTGCAAAAAGGAAATTGCAGATGTTTTGAAAAAAAATGCATAATTAGAGATACCAAGTCTCCTTGGTCTTGTCCAGCCTTTTATGTCAGAAAAAATGCTGAACTAGAAAGAGGTTCCCCTCGTCTAGTCATTAATTACAAACCTTTGAACAAAATCTTGCAGTGGATTGGGTACCTTATTCCAAACAAAAATGACTTAATTCATAGGTTGAGTGATGCTGTAGTCTTTTCCAAATTTGACCTCAAATCTGGTTTTTGGCAAATCCAGATAGCCGAGTCAGACCGGTATAAGACAGCCTTTGTAACCCCCTTCGATCATTTCGAATGGAATGTGATGCCATTCGGTCTCAAAAATGCCCCTAGTGAGTTCCAACATATCATGAATGACGTCTTCAACTCGTTCTCTGCTTTTACCATCGTCTATATAGATGATGTCCTTGTTTTTTCTAAATCTATTGATGAACACTGGAAACATTTGAATTCGTTTCTAGACATCATTAGACTTAATGGTCTTGTCGTTTCTGCGAAAAAGATCAAACTGTTCCAAACCAAGATCAGATTCCTTGGTTATGATATTTCTGAAGGGAAAATCAGGCCTATTTAAATAGCCATTGATTTTGCCAACAAATTCCCTGATGTCATTCTTGACAAAAATCAATTATAGAGATTCTTAGGATCTCTTAATTATGTTGCTGATTTCTACAAGGATATGAGGAAACAATTTCGTCCCTTGTTCAAAAGACTTCTTTCTAATCCTCCCCCTTGGACAGAGCTCCATACTAAAATCGTGAGGAAAATCAAAGCACATGTCAAGACTCTTCCGTGACTTGGTATCCCCATTTCTGATTCATTTAAAATTGTTGAAACAGATGCCTCAAACATTGGTTATGGTGGCATTCTGAAACAGTCTGTTTCACCAGGTTCTTCTGAACAAATTGTTCGTTTCCATTCTGGAACCTGGAATCCTGCACAAGGAAAATATAGTACTATTAAACAAGAAATTTTATCTATAGTACTATGTATTTCTAAATTTCAATCTGATTTGTTAAACAAGAAGTTTTTACTTCGTATTGATTGCATGAGTGCTAAATTTGTTCTAGAAAAAAATGTTGAAAACATTGCATCAAAACATATTTTTGCAGGATGGCAAGGTATTTTAAGTGTTTTTGATTTTGATATTGAATACATTAAAGGCACTGATAATTCTTTCCCTGATTTTCTTACCAGAGAGTTCTTGCAGACACCCAACCATGAACGTAAGCAAGAGGAAAGGAAAAGAAAAATAGAGAGCGAACCCCCTACCTCCAATACCCAGTATAAAACTCATCAAGAATGAGTCTGGATCCTCCATTGTGCCCAGTGTCTCCTCAACAACATTGGATATTGCCAAATTATTGTTATAATATGTCATTCTAACTTATGATTTTATGCTTACTACTTAATTAGCTATTAACATTTTTACGTAGGATTTTATTTTAAGGAAAGCCATGGATATTTTTTTAGGCTTTAATTTATTTTTGAGGCCAAGTACAAAAGTTTGAGATAAAGGACTTAAGGGCTTAAGCTAGTAGGCTTAGAACTTAGTTTGAGAAGAATTTGGGTTAGGGTAGTGATTTAGGATCCATGGGTCAAGCCCATCAACTAAACATGAGGAATCAAGACCAAGGCCTGTGGAAAAAAGGCCCAAACCGTGACCCATCCAACTATGACCCATGACTCACTGCCCAAAAGTCGACCGATGACCACCGAATTAGTATAAGAGAAAAGATATTTGCAACCGTGAATTGTGCAATCGCCACGTAATCGTTCTGAAAAAAGTGAATAAAATATGAGACCCACATGAAAAAAATTAATTTTTTAGTAGTGGACTCCACTCTTTTTCAAAGTGATTACGCGGCATTTACGCACTTCACGGTTGTATGTACAATTACTCTTAGTATAAAATGTAACACCCCGTCCCTCTAGTATTATAAAAGTTGGAGGAATTGAATGCTATTAACCTTAAAATCAATTTATAATATGCTATGTTTAAAAGATTCAATTATAAGTCCTAAAAATCAAAGTACTTCATTGAAGTGAAGCATCTCAAAACAATTCTTAATAGCTTTTATTGAAAAGAGTCTAAAAACAATTATGTGCTACAATCACTCAGAATTGAAAAATAAAGCCAAAACAATCTCAATTCCTCAAGCCACAGTACCATTCCCCTAAGCAGAATCATGTCTTTAAGCATCCTCATAATCATCCTCGCCTGGGTTGGGCACACATAAAAAATAAAAATGAGTTGAATAATCATTAAAAACAACATCATAGAGTAAATAGTATATCAGTCTAAGTTTTCAGTCGAGCATTAACAGTCTCAATCATCATCATCATATCATACATAGCATTAAGCCTAAAAGAAAAGTATGTCTTCCTTAACCACATATCCTTAATGACCCACTATTACCCTCGTGTGTCAATGTTAGTGACCCCAGCAGTCTTGGCTCTACCCGAGGCTAGTGGGTTAGACCCTAGCTTATGTCGTCCTGTTCCTTGGTAAAACACCTGGTGGAGGATCCGTGGTACCAAGGGCACCAACCAATTGGCAACACCCAAGATTCGAATCAGGTTAGGCATGCAATATTCATTAGGAAGTGCATGTGTAAAGAAATAGGTATCTAGTTTGCATTGGAAAATAAAGGCTTAGTATGAAGGCTAAACATAAGAGTACCAGAAGTTTAAAAACTCATAAATGCATTTCAACAATATCCACATGTCAGTCCATTCCTTAGAAATTATACACTTGTTCAGTTGTTTGATTTGTACACCCCAAATGAGGTCGGCCAAACATATTTGATTGTCTAACTAATATTTACGAGTACAACTCTCGAAATGGACAAGTTCTACAATAGGAAAGAGGCCTACGAGCCTATTGCTCAGTCTGGATTTGCTCTTCCTCCTTGGGTATCACTCTTGGTTCTATTTTTGCATCAAAATCTATGAAACCATAGGCATGTTATGCAACTTGACAAGACTGCTAATGAGAAACAATGCACATGAATATGAGATGAACAATTTCATGTATAAAATGAGAGAACACATGTATTAGTGCACAACAATGAATCACCCTCTCAAACCAAAACACATGTATTCGTAAACATGGCGATGAATCACCCTCTGAGTAAAACATATCTATATAAGTATAGCGAGGAATTACCCTCTATACAACATTCAGTATATATAGCAGTTCATAGTTATCACATTGATATTCATCGCTTGATGAACCAACAGGGGGTGAGTCGCTCCACAGCTCAAAATCGGGGAATCTCTCCTATCCAACCAACATGGTGCCGGTCGACTCACCTATCCCCAATACATGTTATATTGGGGAACGTCTACCAGACCAACGAACTAAAAAATACCAAGATGTGATACTTGTAACAGCCCGCTAGAAATTCAATGGTGGAATTTCGTGAAAACAAGTTTTCACGATTCGATTAATCGCGTAGGTTTTAGTCTATCAACATAGTCAAAGCTATCATTCACTATGGTGCCATAAGTGCAATTTTATTTATTTGAGGTAGTTAGAAGTGTTAGTTCGAGATATGGTCTGCGCCATTAGACTTTGTTGATTATTTAGGATTTTATGATACAATAATCCCATTTGCAATTTTTGGACAATACCCTTGTTTGAAAATGCATTTTGCTTATTTCGAGAAACTTCAGGATTGAAATTCAATAAAAAAGTTGCACAGTTAGGTTCGTATGAATATTTAGTATTTTGTAGTGCAAAATTTATTTTTCACTTTTCTGGAGTGAATAGTAACCTCAATAATAGCATCCAATGCAGTGTTTTCAAAATCATAGTGTGGAAGTCAAGGTATGAGATCATGCCACCTAAGCAAATCCCATCTTTCCATCTGATCAACCAAGTTGTGCCAAACCAATGAGGGTTTCAATCCTTAGGAAACCCTAAACCTTTGGAATCCATTTGAAATTCCAAAAGCTTGGTTGAAACCGAAAGCCTAAACGGTTTCCCCAAACCCTAAAGTTCACCTCCAAACCCTTTTTTATCCGATTTCTAGCATTATGTTTAATCACTCGATTAAATCACTTCCACATGCTATTAATTCATCAAATTCTTGTTATATATCATTATCTATCCTTTTAAACCTTGGAATTTGATTGGACCAAGAAAAATTAGATTTGGGCTTGATAGCATCTCAAACCTTAACCAAACCTCCTTTAAACCCCAAATTGAAGCCCACTTTGTTAAGGCCAACCAAGGCCCAAGAATTTGGCCTTGGCAGGCCATCCTCTGTCGTTGGTAGCAAATAGTACCTTGATGTGAGAGGGAAGTCCACCTCACCACCCTCCATACCTCACGACAGCAGCAATAGTCGTTCTCCCTCATTATTCTTCACTTTTTGTGACATAGGTAGCTCTAATCAAAGGGTCATTGAAGCCCATACCTCTCCCCTCCAGAATTCTAGAGTTGTGCAAGACACCCTTCATTTCATTTCATCACTTTTCCATCCCGTTCTTAGAGAGCTATCTCAAGTAGATTCCTGAGTCGTTTTGCATGGTGATTTTTTTTATCTCTTTTAAGTATTTTCTTGCCATTACTCCTTCATGAAAGTTGTTTGTATTTTCATGTAGTTTCTGAGGATATATTATTTGTTTCATTTTATGGTCGTTTGTTTGGTCAAAAATTATTTTAACCAAAGAAAGGTCATTATGGGCATTAATCTGGAGAGTGTGTTATATTTTGGAGTTTTTGACCAAGCTAATGAACATATCTTGGTTCGAAAGTTTTATGGAGTGTTATCAACATGTGTATATATTGATAAGTATGATTTTTATTTGATTTTTTTTACTCTTTTATTTTTGAAAAGTGTCAGTTTTTCTTCAATTCTATTGATTTTATTTTATTTCTATATATTTTTCTTTATTTTCTTGGATTTGAAGGAATGAGAAGATTTAATGTGAAAGGAGAGCATTTTGGTACAAAAAAAGAGACTACGGATCCAGACCAACGAGAGGCAACGAGATCTGAAGAGAGTCTAGGAGACTTAGTGGCTACCAGAATTGACAATAAGTGTAACACCCGGACCCAGTCAAGCTCAAATTATTTTATTTTATTTTAACACGTTAACTTCCCCGCACAATTTATTTTATTTTTCGTCTATTTTTCACCACTAAGTTTTCCTCTCATCCATGGCATGTGTGACCATACACGTCTCTAGTGTATTTTTATCCGCTCCATGCACACACACGACTCTATTTTCAGCTCTCTCCACTTGCACGTCTCCCTCATATCTCTAGGGTTTTCGCATTATATATATACGCACACATTAGCCATGCTTGCGAAACTACTCTGTTACGTTCGTTGCCGCCAACCATATTTTTTTCCTCAGCCTCCTGTCGCACGAGTCAGCCTCTCCTAGTCTAATGCCCATCCCTCTATCGTACAAGACCAGCACCTAGGGCCCAAAGCCTCCACCGTGCACTGCCCAGAACTCTCACTGCCCCCATACACAACCCACACATAACTCCCTCTCGTTCACTGCCTCTTCGTGTTCTAGACTCTATGCTCATCAACTTTGCCACCATAAACCTCCACCGCAAACCACCAACACCGTAAGATAGCCACTGTAGAACACTCATCTGCCTTGGTCACGTAAACCCACCCCAAGCCCTGTAGCACCCCAACCGCTGGCCAAGCCGTAATGCAATGCAGTTTGATTCTCCGTGACAACGCTGCCCTGCCACACGAACTCACAGACAACAGCTCCTCTTTGCAAATAGCGCACCACCCTCCAGGCCGTCCTTGCCACCACGGAAAGCCTAACACCTTCGCCCAGCCGTTGAAGGAGGAACACACACGGCATACTCTGTTTTCCCACTCTTGAAACAGAGCAGTCCTTGCTCAAGCCATTCCACTGAGCTCCTCCGCTGGCCTCTCCGTCTCCCTATACCCCTCGATTTTTCAGCCACGTTACACAACAGAAGCCATCGCACGTAGCTCCCGACCAGTCGCACTCCTTCTCGCTGTCCCACAGTGAGCTCTCTTCCCTTCCGTACGCCATACTCTCTCATCGTGTTTCTCTCTCTCACTCTCTCTCACTTCTAGTGCTCCACCGAGATCACCACTGCTACGTTTTTAAGCTTCTAGCCCCTCGCTGCGTCGCACGCTACCGTGTAAATCTTTCGTGAGTAAGCCCTTGCGTTATTTGTTTACGTAAGTTTTTGTTGGTTTTCAAAGAATTGAAAGAAATTACATTAGTGCCCTTTTACTACATGTTATATTAATGTGCTTTTAAATTTTTATTATGTATTAGTACACTCTTATATAATTATGATTACAAAAATCACTTAAGTATTTTAACATGTCATTAAGTAAAGATTTGTTTTAAGAGTAAACAATATTGGAGTAATGTTGTTTTTACACTTTAAATATGATTTAGTCTATTTAAAAATAGTTATGGTTTATTTTAAAATATTTTGGGATAATTATATTATCTAGTATTAAACTTTATAGTTTGTTTTCAATAATAAATAGGTCAAACTTTAAAATGTTTTAGTCTTAGTTATTAAATTAACATTGATGATTTTAGAAAGTGATGATTTATAATTTTAGGTTTTGAGGAATTAAATAGGTTATTTTAGAAGCTTAGGATTAAATATCGAAATACGTGATTGATTGGAAATTTACGAGAATTACGTGGTTATTTTATAGGTGATGCTTGTTTTTTGTTCAGTACTGCTGAGGAAAATTTTTATTAAGCTAAGAAGTCCAGGTAAGCGGGGTTCATATGCTAGACTTTGCATTAAAATAAAATGAGTTGATGTTGAATTTTGGAAAATATACATATTTGATTATGAAAATAAAATTGAACTACTTTAGTTCTTTGTTCTGCATTACTCATGAGATTCTGTGTAAGAATAAATTATTTTTTGTCATGACTGGTGTAGACATGAGCTTATTTCTGACATTTTGTTTCTGAACTTTGAAAAATAGAGCGAATATGAAATTTTGTGCATAAATTGTGTTGTGATATGATTTTGTTCTATTCTGATGATTTTCTGTACTCTGATTTGATATGATGTGATTTCTGAAAACCTCGGGCATAACATTTTGTTTCTGTTTCTGTTCTGTTCTGACCTTACCACGGGTGTAAAACTATGGCCTTTGTTCGGGTTGGTACCAACTTTTCTGTTTCTAGTGCACCCACTTTGGAAACAAAATGGTTCTCTGCATGGTCTTTCCTATGTGCACATTCGGGGCTCTGAGAATGAATAAGGGGAAGATTCACATTCTGTTTCTACTCGGTTATTTACAGGGGTTTGCACAACCCTACCACGGGGGTTAAACATGGTATTTGTTCTGATATGATAAGATAAGATGTGATGTTTCAGTTTATGCTATGCCAAAGGGATTTTGATTATGAATATTTTTGAACTTTCGCTCTGATATTTTTGATAACATGTTCTGACGCTGCATTTTGAAAACATTATTCTGATTCTGCATTCTAAAAGAAAATATTTTTGTTCTGCATTCTGAACACTGTAAATGCTCATGTTTACACACTAGTATATGTCCTCTGCTTACTGAGTTGTTGATAACTCACCCATTATCTCCATATATTTTTCAGATAATCTTGATGGATTAGCTGGAGAACAAGAGTAGGAAGTTTTAGCAAGGTGTGATGATCGAAGTGGAATAAGTGCGTGAGGGTACAAGTGCTTATTTGAGAGTCGTAGTTAGTAAACTGATTTTATTTTTCGGGTATTTTTATTTGACGAGTTAAGGATATTTTCGAGTTTTTGGAGAATCTCTAGTTCATGTTATTGAGAATTTCTTTATTGTCCCCATGGAGGAACTTAGATATTTGGAATGATTAAATGGATTAATATTTTATAGAATTTCTAGATTTTATAGTTGTGTTATTTAAGTTGATATTAGGTAACAAGAGCTAACTCTCCAGACCTCCGGGAACGGGGCGTTACAATAAGGGTTAGGCAATGAGCGATATATAACCTTCTTGGCGAGAAGATTTGTCGACAAGGCTCCGGGCGATTAGAGTGGGCAACCAGTCTAACCGAACAACTTAAAATACCATCCTAAATGACATTGTGGGCATCAACTAGTAAAGACGAGCAGTTTTATCGCTCGATAAGTTGGTGAAAGGGTTCTATCATCCCGGTCAGGAGTCTTTCCTCTCAGTAGGTGAGGAGACCAGTTATATTCAGCGCACACGGCATCTACCCGGTGGGACCCTTCCGACTTCTGTAATCAATCTGCTGACAACCAAATCCTCCCAAATTCCGTAAATCAAGCCGCTTATTACTGAATCTTCCTTTTTAGATAATTTCGTTATTCTCAGGATAATTTCTTTTATGTTAACTTGTTATCTTTAGAAACTATTTTTCAGATCTTTAGGCAAGATTGTTGTAAAGCCCGTCCTTGTGATGAGACTTTTTACAAAATGATTTTAGAAAGGACGACGAGAATTACCGTTCAATTTAAAACTTTTTGCATCCATACCCAGGGTGCAAGACTCTACGTAATAAAATAAAATGTGCTTTTAGAATAAAAGAGGTTTACAGCGGAAAACATTAATCTTACAACGAAAATGCCTCTCATACATATAAAATCTCATGCCTAGACTTCCGTGCCCTTCCCCATGGGCCATGTTCGTCCTGACACGTGTAGTTCATTTTGTCCTTGTGGGGGAGGGGCATGCATAAAAACTAAAATGAGTCGATGACTCGTAAGCATTACTTGATACAGTTAAAATATAATAACATAGGTTTTCATTCATGCATTCATCATTCGTACATACTATATATACATGCATGCGTGCATACGTGCGTTCGTTTGAAAAATCACTGGGCGAGGTTTTCTTTAAGAAGGGGCTTTCTTTTCGTAAAATGTGTCTCTCATCAGTGCCTTCATTTCTTAAAGAGTTTGTGCATTCATGCATTGATACATCCATTATTTCTTATCACTTTCATTGGCCGGTACACACTGTTACGCCCCGTGTGTTGGGGTTAGTGGTCTTCCTTTGGACCCGGACTCTGCCCATGGCCATGGGTTGAGAATCCCTTTTCCGTCAGGGGGCAGCACTGGGTGCACTACCAGTACTACTTACCCGTCATTCCAATCTGCCCATTCATTGGTACCTTTTCCATTCATTCATGTGGCCATTACGTATTTTCACACATTTCATGCTTTCATGCCTTTCTTTGCTTTTCATTCATTCATTCATTCATGTCAGCTCTAAAGAGCCGGAGCTTTCATTCTTTCATGTGCATGAGCATGAGCTTTCATTATTTTCTTTTCTTTCATTTAATAGTCCTTTCATGAGAAAACATTCATTTTCACGAGAAAACATCATTTCATGAGAAAAACATCGTTTGGGGCGTAAGCCTGAAAATCGTCTTTCATGCCATGCATTTTTGTGGAAGATACATACAATAGATACAACGTATAGTCATCCATTCACATGCATACAATTAATACTTTTGGTGCATAAAAAGGGGCTGCCAAGGAGGGGTCGTACATACTTATACCTTTGAACACTTAGCATGCTTTCGTAAAACATCGTTTCGTAAGGCATCGTAAAGGAAAAGCGTTTTGTTTTCATTTTCGTATATTTTAGAAAGCTCTAGAAGAGTATGAACACAATACTTACCTGGACTCCATGCTACTTTCATATCATGCAGTCCATTCATGTGAGTGTCAGATGGCAACCCACATATATACACATAACCTTCATGTCATTCTCTATCTAGTGCATAAGCAACTTAAACTATAATTAGAACTGCACTTCACTTGGAATGCTCTCCTTCTATCCCATGCTCTTATGTGCTCTTTACTATGATAACACCTTCGGGGACCACTTACGGTCACTATCTCTTCCCAACTCGACGTTCTTGCCTCGAGTGCTCATCACTAAAGTGGACCCGTGATTCACCTTAAGATTAAGATACTGAGACATTCGTCTTCCTTTTCCTGTTAACCACATTCCGACGCATGATTTTGACCGACAAAATCACGCATCCCAATCCTAGACAATAGACCCGTCACTACCTTCATGCACCTTAGCCTACACTAAATCCTCATTCCCATCCATACAAGCCACACGGCTCTAAGCCAACTCTGAGGTTTAAGCACTGTGTAACTATGTCTAGGACAGATTACCCATTACATATGGTGAATCCGTCCGGCACATGTGTCTAACCAGATTACAAATGTACCTTACCCCTTTATCACCTGAGACCAACATATAACATGTTGATCACCTGCTCATAGGGACAAGGGCCATACTCCAATACCAACCTTCTCTTAACCCAGCTAGCATGACTCTTGATGCTACCTGTCCCTTTTGACAGTTCATCCCAACACTTAACACGACAAGACTCTGTTCACAACTACGCCTTATGTCACGTCATATAGCTCGAGACTACTCCCAAGCTACACCGCGACCTTGTCACATCACTTGACATCCAACCATGCCATTCTTACGCCAACTTCTAACTCATCATGACTACGGTTCCTCACGTACTCCTATCACATCGTGACATCTTGTCACGATCTTGCTGCGCCATTTCTACGCTAACTCCTCATCTATTAACTCCTCATCTATCATAAGCACGACTGCTGGTAACCATGTCACTTTGTGACATTCCCCAGTCATGCTTCCACTACGCACTCCTACACTTGTTCTACTACTTCAACCATACTCCCAGCCATAAGTCAATTATGGTGACACCTATCACCTCAGACTACGGGCCACATCAAAGCTACTTCGGGACACTATTCCACAGTTCCCGATACTACTCATCATGCTCTATGCCCATCGACCACACAATCATCCTTATCTCTGCGACACGTCACACAGTGTGTCGTTGCACCTCTTGGAGTACACTCCATGTATACTCCCTTTTCACACGCTACGCCACATCACCACTATGGCGTACATGCCATATGGTGCATTACTCCATCACATGGAGTACACTCTACGTGTACTCCCTTCATACACACTACGCCACACATCACCATTATGGCATACCTGCCATATAGTGCATGACTCCACCATATGGAGTACACTCCACGTGTACTCTTTCCATTCCACAATACGCTAGGAGGTTATATTTTACATATGCTCTCCTTATCCCACACTACGCCACGAGAGTACATACTCTCTTCCCAATCCACACAATGCCATGTCACCATTACAATACATACTCCACAACCACACTTCACAGCACAATCCACAACACTTCACAACACACTACACAGATACACCCAACACTTCACATACATAGCACATCACATCTCCATACAACACAGCAAACTCCATAGTACTAACAGCACAGTCCACAACCTAACCAACCAACTAACATTTAATATAATAACGAGGGATAGAGGGTTATACCATCAACGAGATAACCTGTGCGTTGCTCGTTGACCATCATAGTCAATGATGTCGGAAGGGTCGTACATGGCAGCTAACCCACGTACAATGGTTGTTTGGGCGTTTGGATAGCTAAGTGTGGTCTTGGAAGGGCTCATGGTGGCCTTGTGATGGTGGCAAGGAGCGTAACACGACTGATCTTGCCATGTACAGTGGCTGTCGATCACGTTTAGTGGCTACCTATCACATAAAGTGGTGGTTTGGACCTAGGGTTTAGCTAAGGGAGGTCAAGGGAGGCTGCTGGTGGAGCCGTGGAGGCTCGGTGGTGGTGGCACAGTGGTCCACGGTGGTAGAGAAAGGAATGGTCGTGTGAGAGGGAGAGATTCTATGAGAGAGAGTGAGGGAGAGTGTGCATGCATGGGTGACAGATCGGGGCCATGGGAGGTCGGGATGAGTCGGTGGTGGCCTGAGGATGTAGGAGAGGGTGGTCACACGTCGTGGGTGGCGGCGTACGGTGGTGGAGGTGGCCTAAGGGGGAGTGGGCGTCCATGAGAGAGTGAGAGAAGGTGAGCATGCATGGTGGCTCAGCTAGACGTGGGGATGGCTAGGAGAGGTGGTCGGTGGCCAAAGGAGGTCCCGGTGGTGGTGCGGTGGCCGGAGCAGGTGGATCTCTGCCGTGGGTGTGGAGAACTCGTGCAAGAGAGAGGTGGACTTCGTGGGGGCAAACGGCAAAGAGATGGAGGCCGAGCTCGCTGGAGGAGGATGGCCGGTGGGAGGGAGGCTACCATGGAGGTGGTGGCGCTGGAGGATGGCGCACTGCGGCACAGCAACATCAAGCCCATTCGGGCTATGCACTGCCGAGAGAGAGGAAGAGAGAGCGTGAGAGAGGGAGACTGGTGTGGGGGACTCGCCAGAGTGAGGTGGTGCCGGTGGAAGGGGCGGTGAGGCTCACCGGCGCAGGGCGGTGCCGGGCTGGGCAGTGGAGGAATCCAGCATGGGGGAGAGCTACGTACAACGTACGCTGAAGGAGAGGGAGGAGAGAGAGATTGCCGGGGGAAAAGTGAGGGGGTAAGAGAGAGGGGCTAGGGTTTTATTCTAAAACCCAACGTCTGGGGATCTACGCAACGATCTAACGACGAACCTCAAACACTGATTTAAAATGCATAAACATTAATTTAATTATAAGCACTGAGAGAAATTAAGATAGAATATTATTTAAAATAATATTCCTTCATCATTAATAAAATGATGAAATCATACTTAACATATTTAAGAGAATAAAACCATTAAATTAATTTAAAGATTTCATCATTATTTAAATCACATAATATTTTAAATAACTGGAATCATTATATAAAATGATTCCCCACAATTATAATATTTTTGGATCTCTTCAAAGATATTATAATTGAGTTACTTAAAATATTACTTAGTTAAATAATGATGGGAATATTCCATTTAAAATACACATAACTTCAAAACACAGAGCTAACTTTAGAAATCACATAGTATCTTTAAAAACACACCATCGGGATTCGGCATGCATAACGAGGCTCACAGTCATTAGAGAGAAGGGAAGGACTATTGCATAATCCCATCCTTGGAATTTGCTTACGTCATAAAGAAGAAGCGTACGTCAGAAAGAAGGAGCGTACATCAGAAGGAAGAAGCAGGGTGTTACAATTATAGCTGCATTTATCTTGTTTCTGGATTTGAATTTTGGCATCTATTTAATCTCGTCTTGTGGGATGAAAAAAAGAAGGGAGTCTGGATTTTAGATTTCAATAGTCCAAAGTTTATTTTTGAGGTTTCTTTCTAGGAGGCGGATTTGGAGGGCAGAGGCGAGAGCCTCATGCTTCATCAACTGACTCCAATGAAGAACAATAGTTTTGTTGTTTTCCTTTTCAATTTCATTATGAACTAATTCTGTTTTCTAGAGCTTTGATGTAGTCTAGCATTGAACACTCAATTTATATTTTAAGTTATCGTATTTTCAATATACCATTAGCATCTTTCTCCTCCCTCAAGCCATCACTAAGAGGCTAGACCGACTCTTGAGGAAGTTTTGGTGGGGTTCAAATGAGGGTCAGCCCAAAATTCAATGGGTTAAGTGGGGTTATATGAGTTGGGGGAAAGACCAAGGTGGGTTGGGTTTTCGTAACTTTAGCAGCTTCAACCTTGCTCTCCTGGCTAAACAAGGGTGGAACATGCTTAATAACCCAAACTCCCTCCCTGCCCAAGTTCTTAAGCAGAAATATTTCCCTTCTAAGAACCTTTTAGAGGCCAAAATTGGGTGTAGACCATCCCTAGTCTGGAAAAGTTTGATGGCAGGACTGAATTTGCTTAAAGAGGGCCTCATATGGAGAATAGGTAATGGATTCAAAGTTAAGATGTGGGAGGATAGATGGTTACCAAAGCCTTATTCACTGTCACCAACTAACAGGAATACTAGGTTGCAATGGGTGGTAGATCTCATGATCCCAGGCCAAAAGAGATGGAATGTTCCTTTGCTCCACAATCTATTTTCCCAGCAAGTGGTGGAGCTCATCAAATCCATCCCTATCAGCTTGGGTACAGAGAAGATAGACTAACTTGGGAATGGACCAAAAATGGCCTCTTTTCAGTCAAGAGTGCCTATCACTTACATAGGGAGATTCTGGCAAGGCAAGAAGCAGGGCCCTCGAAAGTCCATGCACAAAGCAGCACCTGGAAATCCTTGTGGAAATTGGAGGTGCCCAATGCAGTTAGAATGTTCCTTTGGAGGGCTTGTAATGAGGCTATCCCTTCCTTCTCAAACCTGCAGCAGCGAAAATTAAGAGAGAGTAACTTATGCCCAATCTGTCACCTAGAAAGGGAATCAACTGGTCATGAGTTATGGGGTTGTAGTGCTGCTCAAGACGTATGGGGCCAAGCAAGTATCAAGGTTATGAAAATGATCATGCAATATGATCTGTTTCGAGATATTTGGGACCAGTTAACTGAAAAATTACCGAAAGCTGAACTTGAGGTGGCAGGATCAATTGCAAGGCTTATATGGAATAGAAGAAACGAAGTAGTGCATGGTAAGGAATTCAGACATCCCAACTCTATACTCCATAAGGCCTATGAGGATACAAGACTCTTCAAAGTAGCAAAGGTCGAAGTCAGTGCCCATGGAGCAGCAAACTATCCTGAAGAGAAGCTTACATAGAAAAAGCCTCCTGATGGAATGTACAAACTTAATTGGGATGCTGCTTTAAATGAGTCTTTGGGAGTGATAGGCATCGGAGCCATTTTGAGGGACTGCCAAGGTATGGTCTTGGGAACTATCAGATCAAGAAGAAACTTTAGAGTTTCACCCTTCACTACTGAAGCCTATGCAATGTTGCTGGCAATCCTTTTCTGCAAGGACTCAGGAGTTATAAACATTGTCCTTGAAGGGGACTCATTGCAAGTGGTTAAATAGATGCAGAGTTTAGTTAGGGACTGGAGCCTTGGTGGTCTAATTCTTAAAGATGCTAAAGCTATATTGAAGTCCTTCCCTGGCTGGAGTATTGGGCACACAAGAAAGGATGCTAATATGGCAGCTCATTTGCTAGCCAAGGATGCCCTTAAGAGTGCAGAAGATTTATTCTCCCTTGAATGTATTCCAAAATGTATTGAGCATATTATTTGTAAGGAACTATGTAATCCGTTTGCTTAAGGAATATATATGATCTTTGATTTCAAAAAAAAAATGCTCGCAATTTTCTAGGTAATTATTGTTCGATCTATTGAATCGCAATAAGACCAAGATGTGATTTTTTATTAACGCTCTAGGATTAAGCACCATTATTTGAGCGAAAGTAGAGATACTTTACCGCGATTAGTGTGATTTTCAAGAAAAAATCCAAAGAACTTAATGAGTCTCTAATTAGTTAAATTCACATAAAGATATAGAGTTATGAGTTGAAGATATTTTTGGTATTGTTCGAGAGAAAATATTGAATAGTTAATGGATTTTTATCATCAACTTGGGATAATTGGAATTCTATAACAAGGAAGAATAAATTGTGTGGGATTTGCTAGATGAAATCAAACGCTCGAGATCTATTCTTATTATCTTTAAAATCATAATTTTAATATTCTTTTCTTCAGTTTCGTTTAGATAATCTAATGAATGTTCATTGAGGAGTTGCTGCATCACTAAAGCTTTTGATGAAAGATTTTCTTAGATCTAGAAACTTAGAAACTGAAAGAAGAAAAATAGTTTCTGTTATGAGAAAGTTTCAATATTTCATCGTTTAATCTTACTTCAATGGCTTTGATATTTTATTGGATAATCCTAAACCTCTTATATGCATGTTAGGAAATTATTTTGAAGATTTTTGGTATTAGTTTCAAATATATGAATTTTGATGCAAGATGATATTCGATTAGGCCAAAGGATTGATGTTTTTAGCTAGATCCAAGTTTTGGGTTGTTTTTAGCCATGTGATTTTAAGTTTAATAGTTGGATCTAATTTAGTACACATTTTTTAAACCATGTGATGTTTTGTTTGAAGATCTCATATTTTTAAGCCTGGATCAAGCGATTGATCAAAACTAGTAAAGAAAACATTTCTGTTTTTGGACTTAGTAGGGAACCGAAAACTCCAATTGTTGTTTTGTGATTTTTGGTGACTTTTGTTTGATGATCCTAAGCATAATTGTTCTTAGGATGATGTTATTAATATGTTTGAAGTGAGATTTGATTTTTTTGAAATTCTTGGAGATGTTTTGAATAAGGTCAAAACTTATGATTCAAGGGTTTGTTTTTAGTTAAAATGTTTGGATCTTTTACTAAAAAGTTTTGGGTTGATGATTAGTAAATTCTTGTTGGGTGTTTTAAATATGTTTTTAAACTTAAGATAGGAAGATCTTTGTTGCAAAAATTTGGTTTGATCATGAGTTTTGAAATTGGAAGAAATGCAACAAAAATCAAGGGAAAAAGTACATGCATGTTTCAGCCCCTATGGAGTTTTCATAATTGTATTTAGTTCTAAATTTTTCTGAGTTGATATTTGAGTCTAAGACAAAATTTACACGAGCAATGTAAATTTTGGTATTTTTGGAGTTAAGATGCAAAATCTTTAAGTTAGGGATAAAATAGTCATTTTTCCACATGTAGAGGGTAAAATGGTAATTTTACTCTAAGTTAGTTTTTCTCCTTGTTTCTAATTGTTAGTGATTAAATTTCTAACTTTTAGAATTCCTACTTATAGTTTCTCGTGTTTCACACTTTATTCTCATAATGCGACGATTGCTGTAAGTTACCTCTTAATTTAGTATCAGTTTGTTGTGTATGTGTGATGGGTAAGGGAACTACTGTTATGTTTGTATATTATCATATATGCCATGCCATGCCATGCCACGTCATTACATGTTTATTTGTTACACATGATGTACTGTCACGAATTACTTATTTGTTATATAATATATTCTGTCACATAGTGCTATCTAATGCAAGTTTGCCATGTTACGTATGCCATCTATTACATGTATGTCATGTCATGTAATATTCATTGTTACATGTTATGCCATGTTACAAAATGTTACACTAAGAAATATTTTCTGTCAAGTACGTCATGTCTGTCGACTTATGTTCATGTCATGCTATGCTATGTCAAGACTTCTATCCTTTCGTATTCATGTCACGTTTCGTCTCAGGTACAATTTGTGTATCTTAGGAATAGTCATGTCAAGTTAGTTCATGTTTATCACGCCCCTAACTACTAGGATGTGGTAATATCCTAGTGGAACTCATTTGTTCAAGCTAGAGTGTCTAAATAGGTGTGAAATTCCTTACATTGACGAAATACAGTTAACAGGTTGCAAATGGTAACTAGCTGGTCACCAAACGCACCAGGCACTAATGTAGATGAAGCCATCTTTTATTTCATGTGTGTCCACAACAATTGTGGCACAAACAATTCGTGGGGTCACAACAATTGTGACGCATGATGTATGGGGTCACAACAATTGTGACGCATGATGTATGGGGTCACAACAATTGTGGCGCATACACCACGTGAGACACAACAATTGTGACACGTAAAATACGTGGGCCACAACAATTGTGGAGCACGTATTAAGGCACTCACAGCTGGTCTAGATACCATGTGATGTGATGCGGTAATCGGCAGTGACACATGACTCAAGGGGACCTGTGTAGCACCCACATGGTCGCTTTATTAATCAAGTTTATTAAACAAGATTCGAAGTTCATGTATTTCACGTTCACGTCATGCTTCAGTCCACGTTCATGTCTAAGTCAAATCACGTTCAATCATGTTTCAAGTTGACATTTATGTCTTAAGTCAGTTCATGTCTTATTTCATGCTCAGTCATATTTCAAGTTCACGTTCATGTCCATGTCAGTTCAGGTTTAGGCCACGCCAAGTCAAGTCTCAGTTTCAAGTTCATGTCATGTCAAGTTTCTAGTTTAGTTCACGTTTTAATTCAAGTTATGTCAGTTCATGCCATGTTATGTCAAGTTATGTTATGCTTATTATTGACTTTGATTATGCATTCATGTCTTTACTGCCATGCATGCATCATTAATCTGTGTGGAAGTTTCCTGTTAACTTGCTGAGATTTGTAATCAAATCTCACCGTGGCAGTCCCAACTACCATTCCCCCGAATGGTAGGTGATGTGTCAGGGAGAGAACATCGACAAACTGGAAGAGGTTGTCTAGACGCCGTAAACGCGACGTGGAGCTTACGGCCTCCATAGTTAGGTTTTTGGACAATATTTTGGCATCGTTAGTCGAGTTACATGAGTTACTCGATGAACTATCCCATTAGTATATTTTGGTAATGTAATTAAGGAGCCCGGTCTTCCTTGTTTTAAGATTACAGTCTTCTGAAACCCGTACTATAATCATGGATGTGATGTTTATTTTGTCATATATGTATGGATTATGTTTTAATTATTTGGGATATTATCAGTTTGGTGCATAGTATTGCTAAAAAAAAAAAACATTATTCGTTGCGAATGTTGCATAATGCTAGATGCATGTTAGGAACATTGCATCTTATATGTCATGAACGAAGGCATGTAACCTTGTGTTAGATATCTCGATGCTTCAGATGTCTGTCCAATCCCAAGCGAAATCTGGGGGTGTCACAGGGTGGTATCAGAGCAATACGTCTATGGGTTATAAATCCACATATCCTTAGGAAATGCACCAAACATTAGGCTTGAGATTTTAGTCTTTATTAGGCTTGAATTTCTTGACATATAAGAGATAGTACGTGGTGGCGATACGTGTGCTCGTGTGTTTTAGGATACCTCAGACCCTAAGGGAGACCTCAATGAGGAAAACATTAGAATCCCCTCCCCCCTGATGGATGGAGGATTAGCTAAAGCAATACGTCTACTGACTAACATGCTTGGACATCAGAAACAACAGCAAGTGCTCGTACCCAGACCTGAAGTTATGGGTCTATGGTTTTAAGAAAATAGAGCTTAGATTGAATTTACTTTTTAAATGGTAGATGTTAGGAGACAAAGCTTCACAAGAGTTGAAGGTATCGGACCCGCAGGCCTTCAATACAAGGTGACATCTTATTGGGAGTGCAAGTAAGTAAGATGAAGCTAATAAGATTCAGGGCTATAGATTGTGCGAACCTTAGAGGATTATTATGTCAGATCAAGGAATAGGAGTACAACTAGCTTTAAGGAAAGACTTACTGATTTTGGTGGTGTCGAATGTGATAAAGCTAGGCTAACAGTATGATCGGATGAATGTGAGTAGATGCTTATTATTTGATGGTCTAGGTGGTTTCGAACCTTTTAGGTATGTTACTCACTTTAGACAAGATTGCGTGAATCATTTATTAAATGGAACTGCTAGTGTTTTGATCAACTTGAATGGTAGAGTAGCTATATTAAATTCTTAGTCTGACACACATGACCCTGTTGTCCCAGGACGGAGCACATGGCTCATAATAGCTTGATACGAAATCCAATTGAAGGGGATAATCAGGAGGGGCAAGACACTTTTCTATGGTTAGAGGGTATGATGTGTCAAAGGCTGTTCATCAACTGTCAGAAACGATGAAGCCACAAGAAGAGCTAATCCAAAGTTAGCAATTGCATATGTTGACAAGAGAATTAGGAAACATAGTTGTTCAGATTGGGGAAGGATCCAAAGCAAGGTTAGGGAGTCGATTTTCCCTAGAATCAGTTATATGACAGAAGGCACTAGAATTTGACTCTCTAGCGCAAGAGACATGACGGTTGAACAATATGCTATCCGGTTCATGGAACTTGAAGGTTTTGTGCCTCTTTTGACTGCCACAAAGGATATGTAGGCACTAAAGTTTCAAGGCGGTTTACAGCCAAGAATTTGCCTCATGGTGAACTGTCTTCAAATCAAAGACTTCCAGAAAATGGTTAATGCGGCAATTATTGCAGAAGCCATGTATGGAGGCTCAACTACTTTTTCCAGCTCAAAAAGAAAGAGAGATAGCCCATTTGCTTGTAGTGGAAGCTTAGATAATTAAAGGGTGAGGACTAGAGTAGACAAAGGAAAAGGCATCGAGACTGGGAGCTCAATGCCGATCGCATTTCCACCTTGTGGAGAGTGTGGTAAACGCCATGGAGGCAAGTGCACAATCGCATTGGGAACTTATTTCAGGTGTGGCCAACTGGGTCATATGATCAAAGACTGCCCTAATGTTGTTTTGAGGAAGGAAAGAAAGGGGGGTCTCTCTCAACGGCGACTACAAACCAAAGCCGAGGCAGCACCTACCCATGAAAGTGTATGCTGTCACTCAGGGAGACGCAGATGCTGACGCCCCAGGAACTGAAGGAGATGGTGCCGTCACTAGTATTTTTCTAAGACCTCTATATTGTTAAGCTTAGTTAAGATTGATTGGGTTGGAATTGATGGTATTATTGGATTATTGTTATTTTGGAGTAATGTCAAGCCATTTGATTCAAGCGAATCCCTATTTTTGGTGATTGTTGCACGAGGGTTTAGTTCGGAAGCCAAATTATTACCGAGGTAGTAAGAGTAACAATTTTCTTTAGGAGTATTATTGCTCATATCGGTGTAGATATAGAATACCCGTCAGCAGTTAGAGGAAGGATATTGAAGGTTGATGAGCTAGTATTACGTGTATTTGGAGTTTGTTTTGATTTTGAGGATCCAATAGAATTTGTGTTTGGAAGAGTAAAGTGTTTGGGACAAGCTTTGGCCTTAGTAGGATTCATTTATGATAGTAGTTTTATCCAGCCACCATTAAATGGTTTTTGGCGAAGCATTGTCTTTGTGGAAAATGTAGATCGCCCTTATATTGGAGACTTTTATATGGATAGTAAAATCTTGGTCTTCAGGATTTACATGAACAGCAGGAACAAATCCTTTTATTTAGAATTAGAATAAGAGGCAGCTCATGATTGGCAGGATAGAAGAGCTATACCAATCATAAGAGAGAAAGTCCTGAGTTTAGGTTAATAGTTGATCGTTTATCAAGGTGTCACCTAGGAGGAGAAACGATTCGTTTTGATTATGAAGGAGTAAGCTAGGCCTAGGCTGTAACACCCAGGCCTAGCGCCAAGCTTGTTTTTATATTTTTGAGTTAATTATATGAAAAGCTCAGTTGAATTTTTTTTCTTCAAATACTATTTTATTGGCCCATTTTGGTTTTATTGGTTATCATTTTTTTTTCTCCAATGGACTTGTCTCTATAATTAAATTATTTTTGATATGGACTCTACCCGATCACCACATGGCCCACGCCCGTTTTTATTAAACCAGAGACCCGATCGCAGTTTATTTTTATTTTTTAAAAATCCCTTTACACATCTCTTTCCGTTAGTCATAAGCTTACACGTCTAATGTATTTACCCACTCCATGCACACGCTGCTTTCTCCCATATCTAGGGTGTTAATTTGGTCTTTCAATTGCCTATTTATACCACACGTTAGAATGCACAACCGTCTCTTTCGATCCCAAGAGTAGCCGCTGCCCAGCTTCGCGCAGTTCCTCCCAAACCTCTCCAACTGTGCAGTACCACCTACCTAGTCCTGCACCTCCACGTAGCTGCCCTCTTCAGCCACCCCGTTGTTGCCGTCTTCCCCATCTGCCGCCATGCACTGCTGTTCGGCCACTCCATATGCAGCAATAATCACAGAAACCACCATCGTGCAGCCCCCACATCATCTACCACTGGGTTTCTTCTGCCGACAACATACTTAGCCGCCCCCACCGTGCGCTTATGCAGTGCACCACCCACGGCCAGCAGAGGAAGATCATCACCACGGGTTGAACCACGTGAGACGCCGAGCCCAAGGTTCGCACGACGAGAGACTCACCCACACACGTCAAAATCCACCGAGCCACACCTTAAACCTCCACTGCTCTGCCCTGCACCACCGTACCCCACACTTAGCCGCCCAACGTAGAAGTTGTGTCGCACGCATCACGAGAAGTCATTCCCCTATTTTTTATCATCAAAACAGAGCCAATATCTCCACTGCGTAAGGCTCCTCTACAAGTTGCCCAACCACTAGGAGGGTTGCTGCGTGCAGCCGTCGCCACCTTTGCCCCAGGCCGTTATCACCTACTGGAAATCAATCCTCCACCGCCCAGTTATGTCCAGCGCCACCGTCTGAAGCCTCCATGCACGCCACATGGTGCGTAATCTTCCTCTCCGTCTCTTTGTCTCTCGCTCACCCCTCTCTCTCTGTGCGCAGCCGCTCTGTCCCGCCCATGTCTCAGCCACCTCGCAGCTGCCCCCCCCATAGTGAGCCTCCATCGCACGACCTGGGTCTTCCCTGCAACAAAGAAATAGAAAGTGGTGCATTTCCCTTTACGTAAGGTTAGGGATGGTTTCCGATCAATGATATTACAATTTTACCCTTGAGTTATACGCCTAAGCATGTCTTTATATTTTGTTTTGGGAAGTGAATTCACTAAATTTTATCCTTGGGTCTCAACATTTTTTTGTTAGAAAATTTGTAATTATATTTTTTTTTAAACTGAATCTAGTTTTTCTTTATATAGATACAAAAATTGTATTTTTACATAAATATTTTAGATTTTAATGTATAAGTTGGAGGTGTTAATTGATATCAAGGTAATTTGGGAAGTGATTATATTTTAGGTTTATAAGAGTTGTAGATTGTTTTTTTTAAGGAAAATTAGGTTATGTAGTATTTCAGGTTTAAACATTGATATATGTGTTTGATTGAAAATTTATGGGAGTACGTGACTATTTTATAGGTGACGATTGATTTTTGTTCAGTACTGATGAGGAAAAATTCTATTAAGCTAAGAAGTTCAGGTGAGCGGGATTCCTATGCTAGACTTTGCATTAAAATAAAATGAGCTGAGATTTATTTTTGGAAAATATACATATTTGATTATGAAAATAAATTTGAACTACCTCAGTTCTTTGTTCTGCATTACTCATGAGATTCTGTGTAAGAAGAAATTATTTTCTGACATGACTGGTGTAGACATGAGCTTATTTCTGACATTTTGTTTCTGAACTTTGAAAAAGAGAGCGAATATGAAATTTTGTGCATAAATTATGTTGTGATATGATTTTGTTCTGTTATGATGATTTTCTGTACTCTGATTTGATCTGATGTAATTTTTGAAAACCTCTGGCATAATATTCTGTTTCTATTTTTGTTCCGTTCTGACCTTACCACAGGTGTAAAGCTGTGGCCTCTGTTCGGGTTGGTACCAACTTTTCTGTTTCTGGTGCACCTACTTAGGAAACAAAGTGGTTCTCTGCGTGGTCTTTCCTATGTGCACACTTGGGGCTCTGAGAATGAATAAGGGGAAGATTCACATTCTGTTTCTGCTCGGTTTGCTATTGGGGTTTGCACAACCCTACCACGAGAGTTAAATATGGTATTTGTTCTGATATGATAAGATAAGATGTGATGTTTCAGTTTATGCTATGCCAAAAGGATTTTAATTATGAATATTTTTGAACTTTCGCTCTGATATTTTTGATAACATGTGTTGACGTTGCATTTTAAAAATATTATTTTAATTCAGCATTCTGAAAGAAAATATTTTTGTTCTGCATTCTGAACTCTGTAAATGCTCATGTTTACACACTAGTATATGTCATCTGGTTACTGAGTTGTTGATAACTCACCCATTATCTCCATATATTTTCAGATAATTTTGATAGTTCAGCTGGAGAACTAGAGTAGGAAGTTTTAGTAAGGCGTGATGATCGAAGTGGAATAAGTGCCTGAAGGTACAAGTGCTTATTTGAGAGTCGTAGTTAGTAAACTGATTTTATTTTTCGGGTATTTTGATTTGATGAGTTAAGGATAATTTCGAGTTTTTGGAGGATTTCTAATATATGTTGTCGAGAATTTCTTTATTGTCCCCATGGAGGAACTTAGATTTTTGGATTGATTAAATGGATTAATATTTTATGAGATTTTCTGGATTTTATAGTTGTGTTGTTTAAGTTGATTTTAGGCATTAAAAGTTAACTCTCCGGACCTTCGGGATCGGGGCGTTACATAGGCGGATAGGTTTCCCTGAGGAAATAGAGATAGCAAATTCAGTTGTATATGGATTAAATTTTTCCAAATTGAACTGAACGAATACTTGAAGTTTTACATTTAGAGAGTATGCCAGTACGACTTGACCTACTTTGTGGAAGGATTCCAATACAAATTGATTATTTGAGAGAGAGAGAGTTAAGGAATGGTAGAATCTCAGTGGTATATTTATATATATATATATATATATATGTCTGTGGTGAATAACTCTTTGAGCAGTAAGAAAATTAGTAAGTTCACTTAAGCAATGATTCAGTATCCAAGAAGGGTAGCCTAGAGTCATTAAGTTTAGGCAGAGACCTTTGTGAGTGTTATACTTTTCTCTTATATGGTGGTACTTATTTTGTGTAACCATGTGATGGTAATAGATAAGAATAGTGTGGACTACGAGAGGAAGGCGTTACCTCATGATGAACATTACCTACATCTACACTTGCTACGTGGTTAGACTGGGATAGCTTCAAAGCGAGGATGGCACGGGATGGAGCTGAGACCAGCAAAGTAGCAGAAGGGTGTGCTGCAGTTGCCAACACTGACCCTGCAGCGTCAGGATCATCTATGCCATAAACTCACTGCGAACGTTTACTGGTAGAGGATCAAGAGCCAGATAGTGGCGATGAAGAGGTCGTGTAGCACCTTGACCCAGGTCATTTCGGCAACATGGCATATGTTTCAGAGGACATGACAGGCAGGTGGCAAAGGGTTTCAGAGCATCAACAGTGGCGCAAGTTGGAAGAGAAGGCATCCTGACACACGCAATGACAGGCATGTAAAACAAATAGATGTATAAAAAGCCTTCAGCCAGATGACCAAAAAAGACTCTCGACTTCGACTTTTTCCTCTTCTTCTTCAAAGTTGGAAAGGAGATCACCAGAGAGATTTTCTCCATCAACAAGTGGATCTCCAGCTTCCTTTGTACAATGAGATGTGAGGGACCATGAGAGACTGTAAACAAATACATTATAGTGGATTTCTCCTCTCCAAATGCCCGTGGACGTAGGCATTATGCCAAACCATGTAAACCCATGTGTCCATCTTTTTTTATTTCTCTACACTTGTTTTCCTTTTACTGCCACGGATGTACGCACTAATACAGTATAGCTGCACCGGATCACTTCCGGGGACACCAAACCATGCCGAACGAGGCCCCAGTCGACTTAGTGGGCAGGGAATGACTCTTTCTCCCCATCCAACCTATTGTGCGATTTTTACAACATCAACAGTGGTGCCGTTTGTGGGATCTAATTTCCTTTCTTCGTCGGATGAGGGACAATGACGATTTCTCAGTGCACTGAATAAATCATCGGACGAACGGATCACACCCTCCCAGATGAGTATTCTCAATTTTCTTAACTTTTACATTTATGAAAAATGGGCGGACAGTGAATAACACATTGTCCAAGTTGCCCATCTTCTGACTCTAGGAGTTTAATTTATGCACAGCACCCGAGACACTGGAATCAATGTCTGGCCGCACCATTGGTGTCCCTGACACCCGCTGCTAGCACGCAGTGGCCAACGGCCATGCAACCAAGTTGGAGTTTTTCAATCGCGGGCATCCAACGGTAATACCCTGAACTTATGGTATGTATGCCCCATTCCCGGGCCAACCGAAGCACGTCTTATTTTTTCCACTTTAACTTGCTTAGAAGAGAATCAATTGAGTGCAAAGTGGCAAAGTTATGACATTGGAGCTTTTCGCTCGTGGGCATTCAATGATGCTACCATGCCCGTATAGTATGTATGCCCCATCCCCGGGCCAATCAAAGCACCTCTTATTTTTACCACTTTGCCCTTACTTCGTAGAAAACCAATTGAGTGCAAAGTGCCAAAGTTGTGAGGTTGGAGTTTTTCAATAGCGGGCATCCTTCAGTAATACCATGAACTTAGGGTATGTATGCCCAATTCCCGAGCCAATTGGAGCACCTCTTATTTTTACCACTTTGCTCTTGCTTCGTAGAAAACCAATTGAGGGCAAAGTGGCAAAGTTATGATGTTGGAGTTTCTCAATTGCAGGCTTCCCATGGTAGTACAATGACCTTATGGTATATATGCCCCATCCCCAGGCCAATTAGAGGACCTCTTTTTTTACCACTTTGCCCTTGCTTAGTAGAGAACCAATTAAGTGCAGTGTGACAAAGTTAGGAGGTTGGAGTTTCTCAATTGTAGGCTTCCCATGGTAATACGATGACCTTATGGTATGTATGCCCCATCCCCGGGCCAATCAAAACACCTCTTATTTTTACCACTTTGCCCCTGCATAGTAGAGAACCAAATGAGTGCAAAGTGACAAAGTTATGAGGTTGGAGTTTTTCAATCGCGGGTTTCCCATGGTAATACCATGACCTTATGGTATGTATGCACCATCTCCTGGCCAATCAGAGCACCTCTTATTTTTACTACTTTGCTCTTGCTTAGTAAAGAACCAATTGAGTGCAAAGTGACAAAATTATGAGGTTGGAGTTTTTCATTCGTGGGCTTTCCATTGTACTACCATGACCTTATGTATGTATGCCCCATCCTCGGGCCAATCGGAGCATGCGAGCATTCAATGGTACTACCATAACCTTATGGTATGTATGCCTCATCCCCTAGTCAATCGGAGCACCTCCTACTTTTACCACTTTGCCCTTGCTTCGTAGAAAACCAATTGAGGGTAAAGTGACAAAGTTATGAGGTTGGAGTTTCTCAATCATGGGCTTCCCATGGTAATACCACCTTATGGTATGTATGCCCCATCCCTTAGCCAATCGGAGTACCTTTTACTTTTACCACTTTGCCCTTTCTTAGTAGAAAACGAATTGAGTCTAAAGTGGCGAAGTTATGAGGTTGGATGTTTTCAATTGCGGGCTTCCCATGGCAATACCATGACCTTATGGTATGTATGCCTCATTTGTGACGCGCCCAGTTTCTTTTTGGGATCGGACGAACATCTGAAGCGTCGGGAAATGCAAAACAACATTACCTACCCTCGTTCATGTTATATAATGTGGCTCCCCTAGCTCTCTCGCTTGGGATTGGACGGTGGCTGAGACGCCGGGATATGTAACACAAGGTTACACACCCATCATACATGACAGATAATATGTTATGCACCTAAGTACACTAGTAGTATGCAATAATGTAGCAGCGGAAAAATAGCAAAAGTCGGATAATCTAAGCAACACGATAAGCAGTTGCAAAGCACATGGCACCGTACTAATATCATATCCCAAACATCGTCCAAAACCTAAACATGTCTCACAAAGGTATAACATCCCAAATCATATAGTATAGTTTAAAACTCCCAAAAACACGGGACCTCCTCAGAATATGGTTCCACAAAAGTTGAGGTCTAAAACCATAAGTACTATTTTCCTTTTTTATTTTTTGTTTTCCCACAAAATAACTTAAGTTCTCATACTCTTCATAACTATTGTCCCGTCGGGAGACAGACACCAAAAGGCCCCATGGGGTTGATGAGGCTTGGGTGGTATTAAACCTAATTCCTTTGCCACTGCCTTTGTGTCAGCCGAGGCTTTTGAGGCTCGCTCTAGGTACATAGACAACTGGTCCATATTCTGCCAAAACTTCAGATTCTTAGAGGGTTGATAGGTCGTAGCGTCGATCTCAGTCTCACTAATACAATTTAAGATCTCCTTGAGATTAGCTGTATGTATTAATGCATCAGCAGTATAATCATGATGAGCCTGAACAGTGTACTCGTCCTCTATCAAGGAACCATCTGGGTCCATGTTTCTTGGGTATCCGGGGTACCTATAACAACTTCTACCATTCCAGTTGGGGAATGATAGTGGAAACTACCACAATGAGATTTCAAGAAATCTCAGCAAGTAATCACACAACATACCACTGTTAACACAATCATACAATAGGTATATCATGAAATGCATGCATGGATATGTACTTGACTTATGCCTTTGACCATAACTTGACTTATGCACTGGACCATTTTCAAAAGACTTGTAACAGAGACTTTAGCTTCTCAGAAAAACTTCTTAACCTTTTCTTAATCACATGAACTTAATCAGAGCTTGCCTTATCGGAACATATCACAAGATTTGCATCGATTAATCCTTAGCACAGAGGCTCATATGCTTATTCAAAGGGTGGACACGACACGATTCCCCTTATCACCGCGTGTTCCTGCTAGTTACCACACCATCAACGGTCTGTACACCGTGATGAATACGTCATAAACAGAGATTCATATTAACTCGAACTTATTTCGTCGAGTTACATGCCTTATGCTCCCACTAGCATTAGGCGCTTCCTCGCTCTGGTATCCTTTGAAAAGAATCCATTCAAGGCTCGTCGACAGTACTTTGTCGACCCAGGAGTTACCACTCCATTCTTAGACACTCTAGAGTGGACAGAGGAGTTCTACTAGGACATTCCCCCGCCTTAGCACTTGGGGTCGTGATAAAACTTTTAAACTCTTTTCTTTGAAAACATTTTCTTTGAAAATACTTTTTGAAAACACTTTATTTGAAAACACTTTTCTCCAAAAGCATATGACATGAGACTTATAAGATGTGTACTTACACTCGACATATGACATGTGAAATGCTGTGCATGATGTAACCAAGCATAACATGTTCATTTCATAGTATGATGACATAAATCATATGAGATAACAAAACACATATATGGAATCATGAGAACTTGCTTAGGCCAAAACTCATAGGCACAAAAACATGAAGAATCATCACTTAAACATGTTCCAAACTTCAAGCATATAATATAGAAATCAAGACATAGTGAAACAAAACATGAAATCATAGTTTTTTGACTAAGGTTTGAAACTTCCAAAACATATTCAAACCGAAACATCATGTTGCATAAACCATCAACCTTAATCAAGTGAAAACCAAAACTTATAGAAGTATTTCATGGCATTTTCATCACAAATCTGAAGCATATAATTCCTTCTTTAGAGTTACTCAAGATCATATTAGCATATTCTAAGAAACAAAGCAATCAAAACCATGGTAGGATTTACACAAATATATACAAGCATTAACCAAGAGTAAGTTGAGTGTATACTTACAAAAATCAACGTAAAGAAATACTAGCAAGCTGTAAATCAGAACATACTATATTAGAAAAAGTAACTAAAACCCTATCTCATGTTCTTGAGTGTGTGTGTGGATTTCTAGGGCATCACTTGGTCTTAAACCACTCGGCTTCTAGGGTTTTTGGGTTAAAACCCCTTCATTTCACTCATGATGTAAAACAAAACCCAAAGTAAGCAAAGATAAATGTAGTGGTCGAAAACATGGAGGATGAACTCCCCTTTACTAATTGGCTTCAAGGGTTTTCTTAAAAACCCTAAGTCATTTTCCAAGAAAACGGTAGAAAGTGTGGGTGTTCTATCATTCTCAAAGTGTAATGAGATTTGAATCTCACTGTCAGGTTGAGAAGTGACATGTGTGTTCGCAAAACTTAAGAGAAAGCAGATCCTTACCTTGCTTATCCTTGGTGGTGCCGAAATCCCTTCTCTTGCAAGGATCCTCCTTGTTTGGTTGGAAAGAAAATACAAGAAAGTGAGGGAACTTTCGAATGAACATGGGAGAATTGTGTGGAGAGAGTGTGAGCTCATGCAATTTCTGAAAAAATGGCAAGGGAAAAGCCTCTTGACATGAACCCCTTCGTTTTATAGAAGACCCTTCACTTTCCTCCTTGGATGTTTCCAAAATCCTTGTATGGATGACAAGTGGCATAGGTTTCTTCTTCCCCTTTCTCTTTTGCCAAAAATGCCTCTTGGAGTTCCCCATTTAGATTGCATTGGGAAGGGACATTTTGGTGGGTGGCGTGTAGGGTTTCTCTTCCCTTGGCCGAAATTCCGTTCTCTCCCCTTTATGCCCTTCCTTTCCTTAAACATGTAAATATTTCTTCAAGGGTAGCTTGGTAAAACCTTACATGCCTTTTCCTTTTCCTAACAAGTAACCTTTGGGCATGAATGACAAGTGGCATAGGGCGTGTGCCATAGCCCTAGCCATCCACTTCTTCTTCCTTTCCCAAGTTGATGCTTCATCTTCAAAGTGCTCCTTCCCTAGGTGACCTTTCATGTGCCATTGGTCCAAAATAAACTAAGTGACAAGTGGCAAGTGAATGGGATGCTTGGGAGTTTGCTAGCCGAAACCCTAATGGCATACTTGTCCTTGTTGTGAAAGTCTCTTCACATAATCTTCTAGAAAGTTAGTGCATGCTTGACACTTGGCAAAAGCTGACTAAATTCAAAATCCTATGTGTCTCCCTTTGATTTCCTATGCAAAACTTCTAGAAAAGCTCAATTTCACTTCCCTAGGCTTCCCTTTTCAAGAAATCTACCTTGGAACTCAAATTCTGGGTAAAACAATGGGCTAGGTGTGCAAGCCATTCTTGGTGCTTTCCTACACCTCTCTCTCCCCTTTAACCCACTATCAAGGCTAGATTCAAGGTGTAACATTCTCATGACACATGGCACTAGTGACTTAGAATTGAGTAATAGGCCTAAACCGTTGGACCTGGGTTTCTAAATAGGGCCAAAATTACAAAGTAACTAAGGTCACTCTCCTCTTGTGGGGTGGGATGAGACACAAAATTCTCATCTCATCTCATCTCATCATTACACATTTTTCAAATCTCCATACAAAATATAATAAACAATTCTACTTTTTCAAATCCCAATTTACCTTTTTCAAATCCCAAAACAACAATAATATTAAAACATAATATTTTAAACTCTCAAACAAAATACAAAATTCTCATCTCACCCCCAAACCTGCCTTTAAGGCTCCTAAAATGCCAAGATAACCTAGAATAAATTCTAAGGGCCAAGCCTAGACAAACTCGGGTCATCACATCCTCCCCTCTTTAGAAAAAGATTTCGTCCTCGAAATCGGCACCACAACCATTAATCAAAACATTCATAAGAAGAAATACCAAGCCACTAAAAATGCATACATGACAGTAAAAGAATGAATGACTCAAGCATGATCACAAGGAACTGAAAGTAGTGATTTCTAAAAGTTAGAACTTAATCACTAACAATTAGAAATATGGAAAAATACTAACTTAGAGAAAAATTACCATTTTACCCACTACATGTGGAAAAATGATCATTTTACCCTTAACTTAAGGATTTTGCATCCTAACTCCAAAAATCACCGAAATTTACATACCTCATGTAAATTTTGTCTTAAACTCAAATATCAAATCAGAAAAATTTAAAACTAAACACAACCACCAAAACTCTATAGGGGCCGAAACTTACATAGGCTAGTTCCCTTGATTTTTGTTGCAATTCTTTCAAATTCAAAATTCATGATTAAACCAAAATTTTGCAACAAAGATCTTCATATGTTAAGTTTAAAAACATACTTCAACATCCATTAGAAAGAAATGCTAATCATCACCACCAAACTTTTTAGTAAAAAGATCTAAACATTTTAACCAAAAACAAACCCTTAAATCACAAGTTTTGACCTTCTTCAAAACATCTCCAAGAATTCAAAAAAAATTCAAATCTTACTCCTAACATATTCATTACATCATCCTAAGATCAATCATGCTTATTTTTCTCTCTGCTCTCATGAAGGGAGGATGAGCGGAAGCTTTAGGGGGACCACAAGAGATCCTAATAGTTTTTGTAGTGGGAGGCAGGTGGTACGTAGCTGGTGTGGAGCGGATAGTACGATGGCACATGGTGGTCACAGTAGAGAAAGGTTACGGTGACATTACAGGAGCCTAAAGACGTGGTGGTAGAACGGGAAATTTCAGGGGGACTTTGTTCGAGTTGTTAACAGAGGAGGAGGAGGATCTAGTGTGGAAGGAGAATGAATGAGGTAGAAGAAAAATAGGAGAGATTCTACTTGATGGAGGAGGAAGGGGAAGCAATAGTCATTAGTGAAACTGTTACAGAAGAAATCCAATTTAAAGGGGAGTGTAGCTTGGTGGGAAGGGTCTGTATGGAAAGGAGTATTAGAAAGGAAGTGCTAGAGACAACAATGATGAAAGTTTGGAGAGTCAGTAAGCTAGCAAAGTTTGTTGAGCTGGGGAATAATGTGTTCACACTTACTTTTGCTAATCATGCAGATAAGCAAAAGGTATAGAGTGGGAGACCATGGCTGTTTGATTCACACTTGCCAGCACTGAAACTGTTTGAGGAATTCACACCACCTTAGAGTCTAAAGTTTGAACATGAGAGGTTCTGGGTCCAAATGCATGATATGCCTTTGGTTTGTATGGATGAAGACCATGGGAAGCAGATAGGGAAGACTATTGGCAAGGTGGGGGCTGTTGACATGAAGACAGATGGGATTGGATGGGGCAGATTTCTAAGAGTTCAAATCAGTTTAGAGCTTTACAAACCTCTGGCTAGAGGTCGATTTATTATTGTGAAAGGAGAAAAGCTGTGGATTCCTTTAAGGTATGAGAAGTTACCTAGAATCTGTTTTGCTTGTGGCTGTTTGGTTCATGGAAGTAAGGGATGTGAAGGGAAAGGAGAATGGAAGGATCAATATGGGTCATGGCTGAGGGCAGAAGGTTGAGGGCTGAGGCTAGATCAGGCTATAGAGTGAAGGAAAGAGAGGGTTATAAGGACACAGGAAGGGGAGCTAGTAGCTTTCATACAAATGTGGAAGAAAAGGGAGATGAGAATGGCACTAATAAGGATGGGGGGGAGGAAATCAATGGGGGCATGTTACCTGATATGGTGAGAGGAGAAAATGATGATGAAGGGGTAGGGGGAGAGTGTAGTGTAGGGGAAGACGTGGAGATTGTGAAGGATACTCAGGTAGTAGAGGTGGAGTATGTGAAGGAAAAACCAAAGGAGGTTAGGAGAGGGGGACAAGAGATTGAAGTTGTGCTGGGGGAGGACCAAAGCTTATTGCAAATGGAAAACATATGACTACGAGAGGGTGAAAGAGGAAAGCTAGAGAGAAGGGGTAGATTGTTGTTAAAACGGGAGGCTGCTTAACTAGAAAAAGATTGAAAGATGAGGAGGAGGAAGGAGAGGGTGAGAGTGGGAAGCATAAAAAAGGAAGATTGAGCAATGACAAAAGAATGGCAGACTTTTACCAAGATTTGGCAGAGGTTGTCAATTGCAATGAAAATTCTAAGTTGGAACTCTCAAGGGCTTGGGAACCCTCAGACAATTTAGGACCTCTATCATTAGGTGGAGGAAAAGAGACCCGATATAGTCTTCTTGTTGGAGACTAAATTAAGAGCAGAAAGGTGTAATCGATTGAAGAAAAAACTAAAGTGTGAAGTATGTTTTGTAGTGGAGTGAGTAGGGAGGAGGGATGGATTAGCACTCTTATGGAACAGTTTGTTAAAGGTCGAAGTTATGAACTATACATAGAGGCATATAAATGTGTGGATTTCAGAGGAGGATGATAAGGGTGGATGGATGCTGATAGGTTATTATGGGCAACTGAAAACTATAAAGAGGGCAGAAACTCAGGATTTCTTTGAGTCTTTAAGGCCTAAGGGGAATCAAGGCTGGTATGTAATAGGTAATTTTAATGAAATTGCAAGTTATGATGAAAATGTGGGGGGAAATCCGAGACAGGAAAAACTGATGGAGAGGTTGAAGATGGCTTTGGAGAAAGGGAATCTTTCTGATTTAGGGTGGAGAGGGAACAAGTTCACATGGAGCAAAAAACATGAGGATGATACATTTACCAAAGAAAGGTTGGATAGGGCAGTGGCCAATCCAAGCTGGGCACAAATGTACAGAGATTACTAGGAGGAGGTTTTAATAGGAAGAAGTTTAGATCATAGGCCATTGCTGATGACTCTGTGTAAGAAAGGGAGGATTAATTGGAGAGGCAGGAAAGTTTTTAGATATGAAGCTCATTTGGCTAAGGAGGAGGATTGCGAAGAAGCGATTAGAAGGGTGTGGGATAGAAGTGAAGGAAGGGTGAGCATACAAAGAATTTCAAAAATCTATTGGAAAATTGTAGCAAGGCACTTGTGAAGTGGAATGATCAGAACAAAGTGGATAGGGTGAAAATAATCATATTTCCTTGATTCAGGAGGGGTGGCTTCGCTCTCAGTTTTGAAAAAATGCTCTTCGAGGCTTCCCGTTGCTGTTACAGAATTCTCAATGGAAAGTAAGGGAAGGTAAGGTCTCTATTTGGTATGACAAGTTTATGGAGGTCGGACCTTTATGTAAGAGGGTGAATGACATCTCAGAGACTCATCTCCGGGTGAAAGATATAGTGGTGCATTGGGATGTGGATAAACTCAATGATCTTGTCGGTCCGCAACTGGCCAGTGAGGTTATGGCTTCGGTGGGTGGGGGGTGAAGAATAAAGAGGATGTGTTGATTTGGACCCCTGATAAACACTCGAATTTTTCTACCAAGTCTGCTAGGGAGATTATTCGTGTCAGAGTCACAAAAATGGATGGTGCATCGTGGATCTGGAATAAATGGTTGCCTGGTAAGATTTCTATTTGTGTGTGGAAAGCTTACTTTAATTGTCTAAGTGTGGATGATCATATCCGCAAGATTGCTATTCCTATTGTCTCTTGTTGTAATTGTTGTGACAATCGGCAATGTGAAGATCTTAATCATGTCCTGGGTAGTGGAGACTTTGCTAGTGCCCTTTGGAGGAAAGTGTCTATTAAGATGGTTGTTCCGTTTGTGGCTATCTAGATTTGGAGGGAACGTATTTTGGCTTGGTTTCAACGTGCTACGCGTCAGTCCCAAGTAGGGATCCTTACCGGCTTACTTCCATCCATTGTTGTGTGGAGATTGTGGCAACATAGATGTAAGGCCCAGATGGAAAATAGGAATGAATCTGTGAATGAGGTTTGGCATTCAATTAAATTCTGGGTGCATGTGGTGACGGATAGTATCTCCAAAGTTGATAAGTTGAGCATCGTGGATTCTAGGCTTCTAGTGCACCTTGACATTCCCGTTGTCGTTCCTAAGCATAAAATTGAAAGAGTGGTTTGGTGGTCCAAATCGGCCCATGACCATGTCAAATTGAATGTGGATGGGAGTATTTTGGGAAATCCGGGGAGTGGAGGTGGTGGTGGAGTGCTTCGTGACAGGGATGGCAAACTTATTTTTGCTTTCTCTAAAACTTTTGGGCCCTGTACCAATACAGAGGCTGAACTCCATGCCTTGCTTGAAGGCCTTCGTCTTTGTAGATTGCCGATTGGAGGGAGGTTGATGTTGATTGTGACTCTCAGGTGGTTGTGTCCTAGGTTAATTCTAGGAATTGCTCCCTTTGGTATTTGTGGGATTTCTGGGACCTTATTGTCGACCATCTTGAAGAGATGGATATTAAGTGTCGTCATTGCTTCAGAGAAGGGAACTTAGTGGCGGATTCCTTAGCTAAGGAGGGCACGATGGGAGTGGATATGTTTTACATGGATATCCAGAGTTTTACATGGATAGCCAGCCTAGAGGCCTGGCTAGGTTGGACAAATTGGGTCTACCCTATATTCGGATTTAGTTTTCTTGTTTTGCTAGGCTTGTTTAGACGTCCTTTTTAGGCTTGTTTAGAGTTGTTTCTGTTTTGGGTTGATGGTGGTTTGTGTTTGGGAGTCTTTGATGTGTTCATCCATTTATTTTTCTTGTTCCACGGTATTCTTCCGCCACAAGTGAGGGCTTCTTTAATAAACTTAGGACGGGGCCACTATTGGACATGTGGCTACTGGCTCTTCTAAGAAAAAAAAAAGTGGATAGGGTGAAAGATATTAAAGAGAAGATTGACTATCTAAAAAAGCTACAAGATGAGGAGAGTAGGCACTATTCAGTAGAGATTAAAAGGGTGCAAAGGGAAGTTGGGATCATGCTTGAGAAAGAGGATGTGAAGTGGAAGCAAAGGGCAAAAAGGAATTGGTATGTCTCAGGTGACAGAAACACCAAGTTCTTTCACTCTTGTGCAAACCAGAGAAGATGGAAGAATAGCATTAATCATGTGAGGGATGAATATGGAAGAGTTTTCAGAAGTCATGTGGAAGTTGATGAAGCTTTCAGATCTTATTTTGAAAAGTTGTTCACTACCTCAAACTCAAGTCCAGCTGCTATAGATGAGTGTTTGCAAGAGGTGGTACCTCGAGTGACAAGTGAGATGAATGAAAATTTGAGAAGACCTTTTTGCAGATTGGAGATAGAAGCTGCTATTAAAAGTATGGCCCCTTTGAAATCATCAGGCCCCAATGGTTTTGGTGCTTGTTTCTACCAAAATCATTGGGCAACAGTAGGTGATAAGGTGTGTTTGACAGTACTGGACCTGCTGAATAGTAAAATCCCTTTCAACTCAACTAACCATACTTTTATTGCATTGATTCCCAAAAAAAAGGACCCTAAGTTGGTAATTGAATATAGGCCTATAAGCGTCTGCAATGTCATCTACAAGATGGTGTCCAAAGTGATAGCTAATAGACTCAAAGAAGTGCTATCAGTAACTATTTTAGCCAACCAAAGTGCTTTTATTCCTAGTAGGATTATAACTAATAATATAATGGTGGCTTACGAGGTATTACACTAGAAGAAGGTGGGGAAGAAGGGTAAAGAAGACAGTATGGCTATCAAGTTGGATATGTCCAAGGCATATGATAGGATAGAGTGACCTTATGTGGGTGCTGTTATGAAAAGGCTCGGGTTTTGTGATGAGCGGGCAGATTTAATCATGAAGTGTATTAGTTCAGTTTCTTTCTCAGTATGGTTGTAGTGCATCCTTCAAGCAGACTTAGATAAGGGGATCGAGGTGTGCAGAGGGGTTGAGCTCTTTATTCAATAATTCAGATCTTAATGGGGATACAAGGGGAATTTTAGTAGTAAGAAGAGGTTTAAGAGTAAATCATCCACTATTTGCAGATGATTGTATCTTGTTTGGAATAAATTATGTGGAAGAATGGAGGAAGATGCAAGGGTTATTGCTTAAATACGAAAAGACATCAGGTCACTTTCTGAATAAGGATAAGACAATAGTGATTTTTAGTTCTAATACTCTTTTGGAAGACAGAAGAAATATTCTATTGGAAGGAGGTGCTCTTGTGCAAGGTAGCTATGAAAGATATTTGGGTCTGCCTACCATGGTAGGTAAATCAAAGTATAATACTTTTAGAAGAGTTGGGCAAAAGATTCACAATTGGAAGAACTTTTTCCTTTCAGGGGCAGGGAAGGACGTAATGATCAAAGTTGTTCTACAAGAAATCCCCTCTTACACCATGAGTGTCTTCAAGATGCCAAAAAGACTATGTAAAGAAATTAATGTGATGCTTTCCAAGTTTTGGTGGAAAAATCAGAAGAATTCGAATGGTATCCTATCACAACCCCACCCTAACCTGGGACGAGCTGTGACCCTTTACCTAATCTTTCCTTATTATATTTGTATGTGCATGCCCTATTATTATTATTATTATTATTAGTAGTAGTAGTATTATATCTATTTTTTTTCTACAAAGGTAATAAGGGATATGCGTGAACATGTCATGCATGTGCTCTGCACTTCTAATTTAAAAAAAGAAACACCTGATAGACAATTTGTTCAGCATTCTCCATAAAGGACTCTCAGAGTCCATCATTCATTCATCAAAACATAACTAGTTCTAAACAAGAAGGGACTTGGTCCCTACAATACATACAAAAAGGTGTTAAGTCAACGTATGAGGGGTTACCATCACCCCACCATAAAAGTTACACCATTATCATCGCCCCGCCATAGAAATTACATTATACCCAAAAGATATATTGTCTTAAAGTTAATTCAACAAAACGTCTCAACACGGGATCCATCCTAAAACATAAAAACCATAAACCATTATCATTAAAAGGTCATACTGACAGGGGATTGTTAATCATCGGCCCCTCCCTCCTCATTCAATTTCTTTCCTTTCTTTGCAGTCAAACATTTTCATTATCTTTCCTTAGTCCAAATGCATATGCGTTTCTTTGAAAAAGAGCATTTCATGTCATGCTACATATAAGTAAGGCGTAGTTATTTAAGAAAGAGCATGGATGAAAATCTCATGATGCATTACCTTATACACATACACACAATTATAATCAATAGAGTGCTTAACAGGGGCAACCAAGAAAGGCTTGTACATAATATATACATTTACTCTTTCTTAGAAGAACATTTGGAAAGGGAGAGAAACATTCTTTCATAAGAGAACTTTGTGTAAGGAGCAACGTCATAGCTACTTACCTCGATGCTTTACTAGTGGTTTCCTTTGAACTTGAAAATAAACTCCTATTCAATCAAATGGACTAAACACAATAATATTCATCTCACTTTAAGCTTCACTAACCGACACCCTTACACACTCACTTTTAATTCTAATTTAGAAGTAAAGTGTTTTCCCTTCTCACTTAGCGTTATCCCAATTAACTAACCTCTCCTCTAACCTTTACAAGAATCACATAAATAATACTAAAGCATGTTAGGTATCCATGAGAGGCCACTTGGGTATTCTATATGGAAAGGTACTTGTGGACTCATGGGCTTAACAAAATTTATTGGGTATAGGCTTACTTTGAAATTAATGAAGATACTCAAATCTAAAAATTTGCTTAATAAAGGGGGCTTAGGACAAATTGGGCATCTCGGACAAGCTAATCAAATTAGAAAGAGATGCCCTTTTTTAATGGCTAGTTGTCCCTTGTTAGAAAGGCTCACTTGTCATCCAAACAGGGTATATACATGGGATTGTGCTTGTTGGACAGCTCCCTTATCATCTACTTCTAATACCAATTCATACTTTGAATCTAGTGACATTGGAATCAAAGAAAAGTTTGTTAAAGCATAATTATTTGGTTAAACATAGCATAAAACAACTAGGTTAAACCAATTAAGTAGACTTGAAAAATTTAAACACCCAAGAATATATTTTACTCATTTAATACATTTTAGAAGCAAGCTATAAAATTACAAGGAACTAAGCCAACCCCTTTAAACCAATCCTCTAGCATCCTAATAACAGGTCACCAACCAGACCTCAACACAACACACATGGCACCAATATATATATATATATATATTATCAAAAGATCAATTAATATCACTTATGACTAACCAAGTTAAATTGCAAAACACCATTTTCGAGTGATAGGAAAATATATAGCAAAACTGCTTCAGCACACTCGATTTGGTAAAAAAAAAGAGCATTTACGTTTATTAACAACATAGGTAATAACTAAAATTAAGATACAAGCTAAAACAACTCAATGGGTCTCCAAAATCAACTAAAACCGAGTGGGTCACGCTAGGGTTTTTACCTTCGGTGAATCCTTCCCAAAACACGAAAATGAAGAAGAGAAGAGGTAGGTTCGGCTTATGGAAATAGAGAGCACATGAACCCCTTGCCTGGAAGTCCAAAACCGAAGCATCAACAGTCAATAAAAGAAAAACCCACTTGATTAAACCATGGCTAAGTTTTGAAATAGGAAGAAGGTTGAGGGTACTCTTACCTTGCTATTTTCCTTTTGAGAAGAAGGAAAAATGGATGCTTGGCTTGAGATTGGAAGAAGAATGGAATGGGAGAGAATGGGAGGCAGGCGCACGGGTGGGGGTTTGAGAGATTTCTTTTCTTTCTTTCCTTAGAAGCCGATGGGTGCAAAAAGAAAAAAGAATTTAATTGCTTGCTGTAGAAGCCTACAAGTCAAGGGAGAAAGGGCTCAATTACTTTAGTCAAAGCTTGTCCCATAAGATAGGGCAATGAACGGTTGAGATTAAGTGTGAGAAGATATTTCCCTCACCTACCCATCCAATGGTGGAGAGAGCTTGGGCCATTTCTTTAATAGATAAAAATTAGAGGGCATGAGAGAAAAATATTGTAAGGTCTTAAAAATCATGCCCTTGAATTATTTTAATAACCCACAAAATAATAAAAGCACACCCATCATAAAATAAAATAATAAAAATCTTTATCTCAAAATATTTAACTTAAAGAATTAATAAATGACGTAAGGACCTACGTAGTAGGATTCGAGTATTACAACTCTCCTCCCTTAATATAATCTCGTCCTCGAGATTGAACGTACCTCAAGGAAAAAGGGTGGGATTTTTATCCCTCATGTCGTCCTCATGCTCCCAAGTTGCCTCTTGTTCTGTGTGGTGGTTCCATAATACTTTGACCATTGGGATTGTTTTGTTGTGAAGTACTCGAACCTCCCGATCCAAGATTCGGACTGGCGCTTCCTCATATGAGAAATCCTTGTGCACCTAGAGAGGCGCATAATCCAACACATGTGTAGGGTTGTGCACATATTTTCGAAGCATTGAGACATGGAAGATATCATGCATGGCTAAAAACTGGGAAGGTAGTGTAAGCCGATAAGCTACTACTCCAATCCTTTCAAGAATCTCGAATGGGCCGATATATCTTGGGGTTAACTTGCCCTTCTTGCCGAATCTCATAACTCCCTTCATTGGAGCCACCCGTAGGAACACCTTGTCTCCTACTTCAAAGTGTAGCTCCTTTCTCTACGTAAGACATATTTCTTCTGCCTCTCTTGAGCCAAAGCAAGCCTTTTTCTGATGATAGCCACCTTTTCTTGCATATTTTGAACTAAATCAGGGCCCAACATGTTTTTCTCACCAACCTTGTCCCAATAAAGGGGTGATCTACATTTGCGCCCATACAAAACCTCATATGGCGCTTCGTCTGTGGCTATTATTGTAGGCTCACTCAACTAGTGGCAAGTATTTTATCCAACTCTCCTTAAAATCCAAGATACATGCCTGTAACATATCCTCAAGAATCTGAATTGTTCTCTCGGACTGGCCATCTGTCTGAGGGTGGAAGGTAGTGCTGTAAGTCAATTCTGTTCCCAGGTTCCTTTGCATGCTCCTCCAAAAGGCTGATATAAATCGTGAGTCCCTATTCGATATTATCTTGGACGAAACTCCATGCAACATGACTATCTCCTTGACGTATAACTCCGCCAACTTACTCATCGAGTAGGTCATCTAAATTGGCATAAAATGGGCTGACTTTGATAATCTGTTGACAATCACCCACGCTGAATCTTGTGCTCCCTGGGCTTTAGGAAATCCCATTACAAAATCCATGGTGATTTCATCGCATGACCAAATTGGAATTGGCAATGGTTGAAGTGCTCCCGAGGGCCTTTGATGCTCGGCCTTAACCTATTGGCATGTCAGGCATTGAGCTACAAAGTTGGCCACATCTCGTTTCATCCCACTTCACCAATAGTGTTGTCACAGGTCTCAGTACATTTTGGTACTACCTGGATGCACTGTGTATAGAGACCTATGTGCCTCCCTCGATATTAGGTCTCGTAACTCCTTCTTAGCTAGTACACACAATCTTCCTCTAAACCATAGGGATCCATCATCTGAGACCACAAAGTCGAGCTGCTATCCTTCTGAGACCTTTGTCTTGATCTTCTGGAGGTTAATGTCTTCGCCATGAGCAGCTTTAATTTGGTCCAATATTGTCGGGCCATGAACTAGGCTACCTAGCCTTGCTTACACATCCTTCTCCATCTCCACTCTCATCTTTTCCATATCCAGAATAATGAATTTCTAGGGACTGTACATACTCATAAGAGTGCCAGAATAAGACTTTCAACTAAGGGTGTCTACAACTACATTAGCCTTCTGGGGTGGTAGTTGATACTGCAATCATAATCTTTCAATAGCTCCAACCTTCTGAGTGAAGAAATACTTTAAGCTCTTGGGGTCTGTATAAATTCCGCAGCATTCCCCATAAAGGTAATGCCACCATATCTTTAAGGCGAACACCATGGCAACCAACTCTAAATCATGGGTTAGATAGTTGTGCTCGTACTCCTTAAGTTGACGCAAAGCATCTGCTACAACTCTTTCGTGCTGCATAAGAACACATCCTAGCTCCTTGTGTGAGGCATTGTAGCTTATCACAAATCCACCAGTACCCGAAGGTATAGTGAGAACAGGTGCCATCACAAGTCTCTCCTTGAGCTCCTGGAAGCTCTTCTCACATTCCGCAGTACATATAAATTTCTCATCCTGTCTGGTCAACTTCATTAAAGGAACTACAATGCGAAAAAACCCCTCAAGAAATCTTTGGTAATTCCCCACAAGACCGAGGAAACTCCTGATTTCTGGGATTGTCTTTGGTCTTGGCCACTCTATTATGGCCTCCACCTTTGCAGGATCTACAAAGATACCATCCTTTGACACTATATGGCTAAGGAAGGAAATCTTTTGTAGCCACAACTCACACTTATTCAATTTGGCATACAACTTCTTCTCCCACAACACTTGCAAGACAACTTCCAAAAGCTTCGCATGCTCCTCCAGGGTTCTTGAGTAAATGAGGATGTTGTCAATAAACACGACCACAAACTGATCAACATATACCTTGAAGATATGATTCATCAGGTCCTTGAAAGTCGCTGGAGCGTTGGTTAATCCGAAGGACATCACTATAAATTCATAATGCCCATATCTCATTCTAAAAGCAATGTTCGGGACATCCTCCGCTTTAATCTTCAGCTGATGGTACCTTGAGCGGAGATCAATCTTTGAAAATACTTGGGATCCCTGAAGTTGATTGAACAAATCATCGATTTGTGGTAAAAGATACGGATTTTTAATCGTCACTCTATTCAGTTCTCTATAGTCGATGCAAAGTCGCAACGATCCATCCTTCTTCTTTCCAAAGAGAATTGGTGCGCCCCATGGCGATACCCTAAGGAGAATAAAGCCCTTCTCCAACAACTCTTGCAATTGATCCTTGAGCTCTATAGGCACCATCCGGTATGGCACTTTAGAAATGGGTGCCATTCCTGGAATGAGGTCCATAGAGAACTCAATCTCCCCATCTGGAGGTAAGCCAGGCAGCTCATCTAGAAAGACATCAGGAAAATCCTTCACCACCTCAATATTTTGCAACTTAGGCTCGTTTGGTGGTGGCATCACCAAACTAGCCAGAAATCCTGCACAACCCTTCCTCAACATAGTGGTGGCCTTTATTGTAGAGATCACCTTCAGCATAGGACTCTTACCCACTACACAAAAACGGAATTCTAACTCGCCTGGTGGCCCTAAAGACCACTTCCTTCTTGAAGCACTCCACACAAGTATGGTATCGAGACAACCAATCCATGTCCAAAATCACGTCGAACAATATCAAATCGGCAAGGAGGTGTCGGCCTTGTACCTCTATCACACAGCCCTTTAACACAGACTGACAATTCATGGATTTCCCAAGGGGTGAAGAAACAAACATCACAGATTCTAAGGGTTTAGGTGCTTTCTCACTCAAACAAGCATACTTACGAGATATAAATGAATGCGTGGCACCAAAATCGAATAGCACTGATGCACAATGTGAGAACAGGGGAAGAATACTTGTCACCACATCAAGAGAAGCATCAGCATTGTCCATTGTAAGAGTGAAGACTCGAGTTGGTACCAGGTTCTTCTGCCCTGGGTTAGGCACTTGAGCATTAGGAGCCACAAGCATGGGGCACTCCCGTATCAAATGACCCACCTTACCACACTTAAAGCAGGTGTTGGTCCCCAACAAGCATTTCGCGGCATGAGGCTTGCCACAGGTTTGGCATGCGGGATGAGACGCCACGGTATCGTGCTTAGGAGACTTGATCATTTGAAGGGGCTTGGGTGCATTACTGTACATCTACCTCTTGCCTTTATTATGATCAAGAGCTTGAAATTGCCACTTTCTCTGGTTGAACTCTCTCGGTCTGACTCGTAAATTCTCGTCAAGGATTGCCACTCGGTCATCAAGGTCGGTGAACTTTCTAATCTTTAATGCAAGAAGGGAGTCTATAATCCTGGGATTCAAGCCTCGTTCAAACTTTTCAACCTTTAGGGACTTGGTATGGACCAAATACGGAGTGAACCTTGATAACTCCACAAGTTTAGAGGCATACTGCCTCACCGTCATCGATCATTGCTTTAAGTCTGCAAACTCTAGTGCCTTAGCCTCTTGAACTGATAAGGGGAAGAACCGGTCGTTAAAAACCTCTTTAAACTTGTTTCAGAAGATCGGAGTGGCTTCGCCCAACTCTTGTTGAATAAGACCACAAGTGGCCTTCCACCACCCATTGGCACATTTGCCAGATTGTACGCTGCAAATTCTACTTTCTACTCTTTTGTACAAGCGACCACGCTAAAAAGTTTCTTTAGGCGCTCCATCCAGTTGTCAGCATCCAGCTCGGTACCCTTGCCATCAAACAGCGGAGGGTGCTGTTTGCAAAAATGATCGAATGCAGTCAGGTGTGGGACCTGTACTTGTGTCGCGTTTTCCCGCTAGTAAAGGCCTCAATAAGGTGTGTTGCCACATCGATGAGGTCTCCCGAATCTCTGGGGGCCTCCTACTGGTCCTTAGGATTATGAGCGTGGGGCCACCCTCGACGCTTATGATTATTGTTCTACATTGCCATACTGGAACATGTATGGCAATAGCATTAGCAATAACTTGTACAAAATGAACATACTTGACTTGCAATCTTTTTACAAAATTCATAACATGCAGTAAGAAATACCATTTGAACTTGCTGTGGAGCTTGGCATACTTTAGAGAGAGGGCTTCAGCCTAGTTTACCCCTAAAGTCTACAGGACTCCTTAACCTTTGCTCTGATACCAACATTTGTCACAACCCCGCCCTAACCTGGGACGAGGCCGTGACCCTTTACCTGTTCTTTCCTTATTATATATGTATGTGCATGCCTTATTCTTATTATTATTAGTATTATGTCTATTTTTTTTTTCTACGAAGGTAATAAGGAATATGCATGAACATGTCACGCATGTAGTTTGCACTTCTAATTTAAAAAAAGAAACACCTGATAGACAATCTGTTTAGCATTTTCCATACAGGACTCTTAGAGGCCATCATTCATTCATCTAGGACTGAGATTCGGCCGATCCGGACTGAATGAAGATTAAAAAAAATATAAATATATTTTATTATTTATATAAATAATTGTATATAAATAATTATTAATATATCACAATATTACATAAGTATTATATTCTTTAATGTATAACTATAATATATAGTACTAGTATATATTAATATATTAACATATTACAAGAGTTATAGTATAAATTGTAGTATATGTATAAATTTATAATAGTATTAGTATAGTTAACTTAATATGTTAGTATTAAATCACTATAACTACATAGAGTATTATTTAATATAGTATTAGTAGTGTATTACCAATTTATCACTAACATATAGTATATTAGTAATACTACTAGTATAGTTATTAGTTATAGTATTGGTACTAAGTCTATAACTATATATATTTAGATCAATGTATTATTATATTCTTTAATGTATAACTATAATATCTAATACTAGTTGAAAGAAGATGTACTCTCGGCGATGATAGGAGGAGAAAGGGCTTTGCTTGAAGGTAAAGCTAGTTAGGCTTGATATGGATGACTAGGTGTATTGGAAACCGTCGAAGGGAAATAATGTCACTGTGAAATCTGGGTGGGAGTCGTGCCAATCCAAGTATGAGGAAGTCAGGTGGGCAAAGTTTGTTTGGGATCCTGTCATTCCTCTCAGAGTTTCTTTTGTATGCTGGAAAGGTTTACAAGGGGCGTTGACTGTGGATACAAATGTGCAATGCTTGGGCATATCCTTATGCTTTACATGTGTGTGTTGTGAGCAACCTAAGATTGAAACAATGGACCATGTTCTGGGAGAAGGGAAGTTTGCACAGAAACTGTGGAGGAAGGTATCAAAAATGCTTGAGGTCGAGGTTGAGCAACATCAATGTTGGAGGGATCGGTTGTCGACTTGGGTTTCTAGAGGTAAACGGTCATCCCAAATGGAACATCTAAGGGGTATTACGCCAGTTTTCATCGTATGGGCTCTGTGGATTCATCGATGTAGGTGGTCCAAGCTTGTTGGTTGCAGATCCTTTTTTGGTTCAGGAACATATCTACTAAAATGAAGAGGAAGTAAAGACTTAATTGTGATCATGTTGATATTTTCCAGTAGTTGAAGTATATAGTCGTATTCATAGGCCTCTAATGTAAATTCTTACCATTGTTAGGTCCTTTTGATTAGCAATGAGTGTTTTTGTTTATTGGTATTCATTCGCCAAAAGTGAGGATTTATTTTGAATAAAACTAGGGAGGGGTTACTATTGAACATGTGACCCTAACTCTTTTTTAAATATGTATATATATATAATACTAGTTTATATTAATAATTTACAATTTATTATGTAATTTTCATTTAATAAGTCACTTAATTTTAATTTAGTATTTTAAATAATTTTTTTCATTAATCAATTTAAAATAAAAAAGAAGGTTCGATTGAACGGACCGGACCAGATCGATCCTTAGGCTGTTCAGTCCGGTCCAGGGTGGGAAAACCCTGGACTGAATAGGTCCGGTCTGGTCCACAAAACCTCCCAACTCCCTCTACATTCACCAAAACATAATTAGTTCTAAGCAAGAAGGGACTAGGTCGAACCGACAAGGGATTGCTAAGCATCGACCCCTCCCTCTTCATTCCAATTCTTTCCTTTCTTTAAAGTCAAACATTTTCATTATCTTTCCTTAGTCCAAATGCATATGCGTTTCTTTGGAAAAGAGCATTTCATGTCATGCTACATATATGTAAGGCGTATATTTAAGAGAGAGCATGTATGAAAATCTCATGATGCATTACCTTATACACATACACACAATTATAATCAATAGGGTGCTTAATAGGGGCTACCAAGAAAGGCTTGTACATAATATATATGTTTGCTCTTTCTTTAGAAAAACATTTGAAAAGAGAGAGAGAGACATTCTTTCATAAGACAATTTTGTGTAAGGAGCATGGTCATAGCTACTTACCTCGATGTTTTACTAGTGGTTTCCTTTGAACTTGAAAATAAACTCCTATTCAATCAAATGGAATAAACACATTAATATTCATCTCACTTTAAGCTTCACTAATCGACACCCTTACACGCTCAGAATTAAAGTGTTTTCCTAAACTCTTATCACTTAGCGTTATCCCAATTAACTAACCTCTCATCTAACCTTTACAAGAATCACATAAATAATACTAAAGCATGTTAGGTATCCATGAGAGGCCACTTGGGTATTTTATATGGAAAGGTAGTTGAGGACTCATGGCCTTAACAATGTTTATTGGGTTTAGGCTTACTTTGAAACTAATGAAGATAAAAGCTCAAATCTGGAAATTTGCTTAATAAAGGGGGCTTAGGACAGACTGGGCATCTCGGACAAGCTAATCAATTTAGAAAGACATGCCCTTTTTGAATGGCTAGTTGTCCCTTATTAGAAAGGCTCACTTGTCATCAAAACAGGGTATATACATGGGATTATGCTTGCTGGACAGCTCACACACAGTACTATAATGTGCACCAATAATCATCTACTTCTAATACCAATTCATACTTTAAATCTAGTGACATTGGAATCAAAGAAAAGTTTGTTAAAACATAATTATTTGGTTAAACATAGCATACAACAGCTAGGTTAAACCCATGAAGTAGATTTGAAAGCTTTAAACACCCAAGAATATAGTTTACTCATTTAATACATTTTAGAAGCAAACTATAAAATTACAATTAGGGCTGCCTAGGACAAAAAGAGGTAGAGATTCTATTTTTGTGGTTGTGGATAGATTTAGGAAGATGGCACATTTCCTTCCATGCCATAAAACAGATGATGCCACAAACATAGCTAACTTATTTTTCAGAGAGATAGTGCGACTCCATAGTATACCTAGGAGTACTGTTTCTGATAGGGATGTTAAATTCCTTAGCTACTTTTGAAAGGTATTGTGGGGAAAATTGGGTATTAAGCTCTTATTTTCCACTACTTGTCATTCTCAGACTGATGGTCAGACTGAAGTAGTTAATAAGACCTTAACTCAGCTTTTACGCATTGTTGTTCATAAGAATTTAAAAACTTGGGAGGATTGTTTGCCATTTATAGCGTTTGCATATAATAGGACCATTCATACTACTACTTCATATTCTCCTTTTGAAATTGTTTATGATTTTAATCCACTTACTGCTTTAGATTTGATGCCTTTACCTGTTGATGGCAGGAGTAGCTTGGATGGACAAAAGAAGGCGGAGTTGGTGAAGTCACTTCATGAGAGGGTACGGCTTCAAATTGCCCAAAAAAATGAAAGGGTTGCTTCCCAAGCCAATAAAGGGCGAAGACGTGTCATCTTTAAACCAAGAGATTGGGTTTGGGTTCACATGCGCAAAAATAGATTCCCAGCCCATAGAAGGACTAAGTTGCATCCTCGAGGAGATGAACCTTTTCAAATTCTTGAGAAAATTAATGACAATTAATATAAAGTGGACATTCCAGGTGAGTATAATGTTTCTGCTACTTTCAATGTTCCTGATCTTTCTCCTTTTGATGTAGGTGAAGATTCGAGGTCGAATCCTTTTGAGGAGAGGGGGAATCATGGGAACCAATGTGGGCCTAGTCTTAAAGATCCTTTCCAAGTTTTAGATGGGCCAATTACAAGATCAAGAGCCAAGAAGATCAAGGAAGCAATGCAAGGATTGGTGCAATCCACTTGGGATGAAGCTAGCAAGAGCCCAACACTCAAGATGGACTTGAAAGAAGGAGAACCAGTTTTGATTCACTTGATACAAGCTATGGAGACATGATTTAGAGTTATTGTTTGGGCCTATTGTTATTAAAGGCTTTCAATTTTTTAAATCATTTATTTTATTATTTTAGAATAAGTGGGATTGAGGATGCTTGACCCACATATGTCTTATTTATTATTAACTAGGATTTTTGAGAAGGTCTTGAATTTTGGCCAATGGCTTATTTGGAAAGTTACTTTTTAGGAACTAGGGTTTTATTTTCAGCAAAGTGGGGCGCCTAGGGGTTACTCTTGGGGTAATATTCGGCTAGGGGCATTTTGGGTAAAAGGAGCCTTGTTTTGGCCTAGGGTTAATTGGGATTTAGGTATTTAAATACCTTGTAGCTGTCCAACACAAGTTCCTTTAGACAATATTGAATTTTCATTGTGAGTTGAGTTTACTCCTCTTGTTCTTGATTGAACTTTTGAACTTACCAAAGGTAAATCACAACCTTTGTGGCCTTCCTCCTTGTAATCTGGGTTCTTGAGAGAAGAACAGGTCTAGATTTTAATATAATCTAGGTTTTTGAAACAAGTTCTCAACGGGTCTAGATTCTCCATCCATTGACTTGATTTTTGGTTTTCTTGGGTGAGTTTTCAAATTGATTGTGGGTTTAAGGGATTCCATTCCCACGGGTTCATATCAGTTTGGATTGAAAAAATCAAGAGTATTGGATCCGGTTGATGGAAGCCCAAAGCTTTACTTGCCTTCTTATCCATGCCCTAAACTCATTTTAATTACGTGCTTTAGGTAGAATTTTCAGATTCTTGTCATATTATAATTTGATCTTTTCTTTTAAGCTTGCATCTTGTTGTGTTTCTTCTGACTCCCTGTGGATTGACACCCTGAACTATACTATAACACCGCATACTAGTTTGGGCATAATCAAATTTAGGAGCTGTTGCCGGGGAGACGGTGGAAGAAACGATACAAATAATTTATTTCAACAGTTTGTAAAGGCGGTAACTTCGTTCCTTCTTTTAGCTTTTTGCATTATTTTTTTTCTTCTTTCTTTTCATAGTATTTTCAGTTTTTAGTATTTTGTTACCTTGCGTGCACATATATAGAGATGCCTCGGGTATATTTGCTTATAGGCTTGTGGTAGAGTCAAAATCAAATTTTTTAAATCCTTTATTTGACAATCAATCTAGTTCCAAAGAAATGAGTGAACACGAAAATCAAACTCCTAGAACTCTTCAGGATTACCTCCACCCTACATGCATAGCCACACCATCATGTATCATGTTTTTAGCAAACACTCGTCAACTTGATTTTAAAATAGAGATGATACAGCTACTTCCCACCTTTCATAGTTTAGAGAATGAAAATCCTTATTTGCACATTATAGAGTTTGAGGAAGTAGTTGCGACTTTCTATAGTCATAATGCTACAGATGATGTTGTGAGACTTAAGTTCTTTCCTTTCTCTTTGAAGGATATAGCAAAGAGCTGGTTATACTCACTAAGACCACGATCTATAGGATCTTGGAATGAGAGGACATTGGTATTCTTTAACAAATATTTTCCCCAACATAAGACCAATGCTTTGAAGAGGCAGATCTCCACCTTTGCACAAAAGAATAGTGAGACTTTGTATTAGGATTGAGAGAGGTTTAAAGAGTTGTTGAGTATGTGTCCTCGCCATGGGTATGAGAACTGACGCTTACTTAATTATTTCTATAAGGGACTTACACCTAGTGCTACTGAGAGTACAAATAGGTCATGGCCTGCTGGAAATTCAAATAGTGGTGGAATTTACCTTCTTAGGAAAGATGATAGCCTAAAGCTAGAGTTGAAATGCTTACTAGGGAGTTAGAGGTGTTAAAAACTAAGGATCCAACACACATGGCTACTCCTATAGAGTCATTTGGACAGTGTTTTGTGTGTGTTGGGGTAGATCACCTAGCTCAATAGTACTCCACATTTACTGAAATGAAGGGACAATGTAATGCCTTAGGTATGCACAAGAAGCCTTTTGCACCTTTCTCCGATACCTACAATCCTGGGTGGCATAATCACCCCAATTTTAACTCGAAATCTAAAAACCAGTAGCATGCACAACCACCTGGCACTTATCCTACACCGTATCATGCATCTTCCTCTTCTAGGAATCCTTAGAAGATACTTTGCATGTTTTTATTGAGGCACAGGGTAAAACTAATCAAAAGTTTGAATCTTTGATTATGCAGGTTGTTGAAGAAAATAAGGAGATAAAGAGCCATGTATCCAAGTTCATGAGCTCTTTGAGTGTGAATGAGTGTGGCAAGTTGTCTTCTCAAGCTCAATCCACACCCCAAGGTCAACATTTGGTTCAAGGAAATTTGAAGGAGGTCAATGCCATCGTGACATAAAGTGGTAAGTCCTTACCTGTCCCAACAACTGATAAGGTAGAGGATGTTGAAGAGGAACAAAGCAAAGATAGTGTCGAGTTGCCCAAGGAAGCCGAGATAATCAATAGCCCAGTTAAGGTACCATTTCCTCAAGCTTTAAAATCTGGTATCCGAACTTTGGATTCTAGCAATGAAATCTTGGAGAACCTCAGGCAGGTAAAAATCAATCTTCCTCTTTTGTATGTTATTAAACAAGTTCCTACTTATGAAAAAGTTCTCAAAGATTTGTGTGCAGTTAAGAGAAAGCACCATGTTAAGAAGACAACATTCCTGACAGAGCAAGTTAGTGCTCTAATTGAGCAGTGAATTCCTCCTAAGTACAAGGATCATGGTTGTCCAACCATTGCATGTAATATTGTGAATCATGAGTCTGGGCAAGCGTTGCTAGATTTAGGAGCTAGTGTAAATTTGATGCCTTATTCCATTTATTTGTAGCTTGGTTTGGGTGAAATTAAACCCACTTTTGTTGTGCTTCAATTAACTGACCGTTCAGTTAAGAAACTGAGAGAGATAACTGAGGATGTTTTGATCCAAATTAATAAGTTTTATTACCCTGTTGATTTTTTAGTTTTGGATGCTCAGTCGATTGTTGAGAGTCTAACTCTAAGATTCCTCTCATATTAGGTAAACATTTCCTTCATAGCTAATGCACTTATAAACTGCAGGAATGGGTTGATGAAACTATCTTTTGAAAACATGACCATGCAGGTCAACATATTCCACATCAGTAAGCAGCCCAGGGAGGATGATGAGTGCCAACAAACATACATGATTGATGCACTCATAGATAAGGGAGTTCACACAACTCATGATTCTGATCCACTTGAATATTTCCTTGTTCATTCTGAGTTTGATACTATTAGTGATTCATCTGATATTGTTGATAATTGTGCTATTTTTTATGAAACTCAAGATTATGGAACACAGGCTTGGCAACTAAAATTTGATGAGTTGCCTAAGAAGAGTGAAAAACAAATTCCATCAAGCATGGAGAGTCCCAAATTGGAATTGAAACTGCTGCCCTCAGGTTTAAAGCATGCATTTCTTGGCCTAGGTGACACTTCTCCTGTTAGTATTTCTTCGAAATTGAATGCGGGTAAGCTTAAGAAATTTCAGCTGAGCGAGTTAGAGGAGTTGAGAAATGATACTTTTGAGAACTCTACAATCTATAAGGCTAAAATGAAAGTGTTTCATAATAAAAATATTGTTAGGAAGACGTTTAAACCTAATGACCGAGTATACTTATATGATTCTGGACTTCACAAGCACCTAGGAAAACTTCGGTCTAGGTGGACCGGCCCCTTTGCAGTGAAACATGTTTTTGAAAACAGGCCGGTAGAAATAGAGGACCCTAGGGATGGCCGGGTCTTTAAAGTAAATGATAAATGCCTAAAAGCACTTATTGATAGACAGGTTCCTAAAATGGACGACATTTCACTTGCAGACCCGGTGTATCAACCTTGATCACACCATGCAAGTACGCTTCTTTATTATTTATTTGTTTTCTTTTCTTTTCATTTCATTCATTTTGTTCCTTTTTTTTGTTGCTTTTTTCTTTGTTTTCTGTTTGCAGGATAGTATCATTTTGCCATTTCAATTTGCCATCTCTTATGCTTACCAGGCTGCTCACGTCGCACATCATGTGTATTCTACCATCTTTAGTTACTATCCATTCAGTTTTGATTCTTAAACATTGAGAAAAATGTTTCATTTAAGTTGGAGGTGGGGTGCAAATTATGCATTTACAAATGCTTATTGGAACTCTGTGGCACGTTTACATGTGTCAAAATGTTTTTTAAGCATCACATGTACATCCCTTCACATGTGTACTTATTCTTATGCATCGTCATCTTAGTGAATTCAACAAACTCATCTTGATCATTATGTTGAGGTATTCACAGGATATCTAATGCACTCATCTAAGTTTTGTGATAAGATGGTGGTTTGACACATGTATCTAGAGAACCATTTTGCTTAAGTCTTTATGTGTGAGTTTTGGAGAGGATTGAGAGCCAACAAATGCTGAAAATTGTGATAAGCGTTCATTGATTTTTTTTTAAATGGGAACTTCTTTTGAGAATATCATTGTGTGGTTTGTGATGTGATGGCAAATATATTTGGGATATGATGAAGGTCAACTTAGGATTAACGTTTTAGCCTTTCAAGCTAACCCTTTCAATTACAGATCCCTAGTAGCCAACTTTGAGCCAAGAAACACATAGCATTTTTTTTTCTTCATATACCTATACTATTCATACCTCTCCATATTGGAGTATAACCTATACATTAATTTTTTTCTACCCTTTTTACTTCCAAGTGTGTATTAGATGTGGAATTCTTTTTTTGTGAGGAATAAGAAAAATAAGAGAGAGAGAAAAAAAATGGAAGAGCATGAGTTATAAGGTGTTCAAGTGAGTGAGCTTCAAATGCAAAAATACCAAGACTGGGTAGAAATAGAAAAATACCAGGGTGACATATAATTGTTCACCAAATTATAAAAAAATGAAAAAATATACATAAAAAAGAGAGGCATTATTCAGTGATTTAAAAGGCTGAAGAGTACTTCAAGTGAGGAATGTAGTTTACTGAGATGTTTAATAAAATTCCTTAGGTATGTACTTGGAAGTTTATGAATCCTTTTCTTTCATTTCTTTTTTTTTTTCATATAGCCTAACCTAAGCCACATTACAACCTTTCGTTTTAACCGTTTTGATCCCAAGTAAGTCTGTGGAAATAATGGTTGAATTCTCATTTGTTGGTATTCCTATCATAAGATCAATGCTTGCTTGTTGCTTGTTCTTAATTGCCTAAATCTCCATGTGATTGTGTGTACACCACTTGTCAACTCCATAGAGAGAACACTTACACAAAACACAATTATACCCGTGAGTTATGGAGTTGAACCTGTTTAAGACATTCTTGATGTTGCATGTGTCAAGGTTAGTGGTAAGATGGTTATGGCTTGGAAAACACACTTTGTGGCGCTCCCAGCCCCCGCTTGGGATTGGACGGTGACTGAAATGATAGGACATGCAACACAAGGCTACATACCCCTCGTACATGACAGATAAGATGCAACGCACCTATGTTTACTAGCAGTATGCAATAAATCGCAGTGGAATAAGTCATTTAAAGGTTGTACTAGAATAAACTAATATCCCAACTTCTTCATTCATAGCTTTAAACTACATTTCTTAGCAACGGAGTTTAAAATTCCTTCTTTACACTTTAACATAACATGTATTGTCTAAAAAAGCCTTAACAAGAAAATCATTAAAACATCTTTCTAATTTAGGCTATCTCCAAGTAGGTCATGACTAGATTCGTTCTCTCCTCTAGGTTGAGCTCATCCTTTGCCTTCATCATTATCCTGACTCGCTACTTCTGGTCCTGTTAAAGGTTCTACAATTCCAAGTTTGGAATGGTAGTGGAAACTATCATGGTGAGATTTCAAAAAATCTCAACAAGTAAACACGCAACGTACAATAGTTAACACAAGCATACAAGAGGTATATTCATAAAATGAGTGCATGGACATGTACTTGACTTATGCACTTGACCAAAACTTGACTTATACACTTGACTAGAACTTGACCATTTTCAAGAGACTTGTAATAGAGACTTTGGTTTTTCATAAAAACTTCATAACTTTTTCTTATTCACATGAACTTATTCAAAACTTATCTTATGAGAACATATCACAAGATTTGCATCGAGTGATCTTTATCATATCGCGAGATTTTCATCAAGTGATCATTACCTTATGAGCTCTTATCTTATCCTTGTTCAGAGGGTGGACACAACATGGTTCCCCTTTGCACTGCATGCTCTTGCTAGTTACCACACCATCAACGGTTCGTATACCTTGATGAATACATCATAAACAAAGATTCATATTAACTCGACCTTACTTCATCGGGTTACATGTCTTTTACACCCACTAGCGTTAGGTGCTTTCTCGCTCCGGTATCCTTTAAAAAGAATCCATCAATCCAAGGGTTACCACTCCATTCTTAAGCACTCCAAAGTGGACAGAGGAGTTCCACAAGGATATTCCCCCGCCCTAGTACTTGGAATCGTGACAAAACTTTTTCTTTGAAAATATTTTTCTGAAAACACTTCTTTGAAAATACCTCTTTGAAAACACCTCTTTGAAAACACTTCTTCCTCAAATGCATGTGACATGAGACTTAAACATGCTTACTCATACTTGACATATGACATACGAAAATGCCGTAACCAAGCATAACATTATCATTTCATAGCATAATAACATAAACCATATGAGATATCATAACACATACATGGAACCATGAGAACTTGCTTAGGCCGAAACTCATAGGCACAAAAAATGAAGATTCATCTCATAAACATGTTCCAATCCTCAAACATATATCATAGGAATCAAAACATAGTAAACTAAGACATGAAATCATAGATTTTTGGCTAAGTCTAAAACTTCCAAAGCATGTTGAAACCGAAACATCATGTTGCATATACCATCAACCTCAATCAAGTGTAAACCGAAACTCATAGACATCTTTCATGGCAATTTCATCACAAGTCCAAAACATATAATTCCTTTCTTAAAGTTACTCAAGATCATATTAACATATTCAAACAAACAACCAAGAGATAACAAACAAAGCAATCAAAAACCAAGGAAGGATTTACACAATCATATACGAATATTCACCAAGAGTAAGTTGAGTGTATACTTACAAAAATCCATGAAATGAAACAAATAGCAAGCTGTAAATCGAAATATAACTCGTTAGAATAAGGGTTCCAAAACCCAAATTCATATTCTTGAGTGTGTAAGGGTTTCTAGGGTTATAACTAACGCTTAAGAAGTCCCAAACCAATTGGCTTCTAGGGTTTTGAATCAAGAAATCCTTCAACTTCCTTGTATCTTCGACTAATCTCAAATAAGTGTGAAAATACATGAGTATGGCCGAATGTGTAGAGGATTTATTCCTTCAAACTTTCGATTTTCTACATTTCTAGAAAATCCTAATTCGTTTCCCATGAGCAAGTGTGGAAATTGTGTGTGTTTCACCATATTCGAACTCCCTTGAGGTGCAAATCTCATCTTGAGTTGAATATGTGATATGTGTGGGTAGAAACAAAAAGAAACTGAGTTCTTACTGTAGTTCCTCCTTGTAAAATCCAAAATCCCTTTCTTGAAACAAGCCTCCCTTGTTTGGTATGAAGGAAAGTGTGAGAAAGTGCAGGAAATCTCTAAGTGGTCGTGTAAAAGGGTGTGGAGAGAATCAGAGCATGTAAAATCCAAGAATGGCAAAAGAGAAAGGCCTTTTGGGCTTGTGACTCCTCTCCCTTTCTATAGAGTTCTCCAACAAAATCCCATTGGTTGCAAGTGACCCACTGGGTGAAGGACAAGTGGTGCCTTTTCTGATGCATGTAGGACAAGTGGCGCCTTTTCTGATGCATGTAGGACAAGTTGCACCTTTTGCTAGGCTCTAGGGAACACAAAAGTATTATTGAAAAGAAAATCTTGCAAAGTGGCATGGCTCCTTGGAAATTCGAAATCCTCTTCACTTTCCTAGGAAATCTAAGAATATCCTTGCATGGACGCCATGTGTCAAAGCGCCTCCATTGTCTCTCCTTGGGGAATCCAAAAGATCCTCTGCATGAGTCACCTGTGGCATGGTATCTTGTCAAAATTCAAAATCCTATGAGGCTCCTAGGGCATGCTCCCCCATGTGGTCCTGATTTAATGAATCTCTAAGGCAAAATTGAAATTTGATAAATCCTAACCGTAAGCTTGAACCTTGTAGACTTGTGCATGCTTTCCAAGTGGCAAAAGGCATGTAGGATGTGGGTGCATGTTCCCCAAGCGTCCTTCCCTTTCCCCATACGCCTCTTCCTTTTCCCATGTGTCTTATCCTTTTCCCATGCGTCTCTTCCTTTTCCCATGTGTCTCTTCCTTTTCCCATGCATGTCCCTTACTCTTCCCTAAGCAAAAAGCTTCTTCTTCCTATGCATGTTCCCTAGATGGCTCACCCACTTCTTTATGCTTCTCAAGAACTCAAAACATGACATGTGGCAATGTGGTGGTCGAAACCCTAGAGGTACAAGGGTAATGTTTGTGCATTGTCGCTTCCACTCCCTTCTAGAACCTTTTCCTCTACCTATGCATGAATGACAAATGGAAAAATATCAGAAAATAACTTGAGTGGGCATGTGGCTTAGGGATCCAAAAGTCTCTTAGTGTTCCAATGCAAATCCTTTAAAAAATCTCACATTTTTCTTTCCTATGCAAAATCTTCTTGGAACTCTTCACTAAGAACAAGTGGCGTGAGGTGGAGGTGCTTGGGAGGGTGAGTGGCGTGCACAACTCCCTGGAACTCACAAAACTCTTGTTGGCGCTTGTGTAGTCTATTGGGGTTCCTGAAACTATGTCCCCTCATTTTTCTCATCCACTTTTACATCCAGGTTCGATGTATCTAGATGTGAGATGTGCATGCGAGACTTGTGACATGTGGGTAGGTGCAATGGGCCTGTGCGCTAGGTGTGTGCCGAACCCTACATCCTCCTCCATCTCCTTACCTTTTCTAGAAACTTTCAAGCATGTTTGCCAAGTGGCACTAATGTGCTAACCTAGGTGCTTCTTCCCTAGGTTTCACTTCCCTATGCAAGATTTTACCTTTTTCAAAGACAAAACTCTTCACCTTTCATTTGTATGCATGGCACTTGGCCAACTCTTCTAGAAAGCCAAATCCTCCCTTGCTTGTTCCATTTTTTCTTCTAGAAATCCAATGCATGCTTGACAAGTGTCATCCTTGTCTTTTCCCAAAGTTCTAGATGAGAAGTGATTTTTCAAAAATGACCAAAACTCCTTCTTGAAGCCAAGTGGCGTCATCCCCTTCCCTAGAGGGTAAACTTGGGCCTTCCAAAGCCAAAGTCCTTAATAGGCCGAATTCATATGGGCCTTTTCTTCAATTTTTCTCTTGTGGGCTTTTTAAATTAGAACTCCAAGATCCAATCTTGCAAAATAGAAAGTGGCCTAAAGAATTCTTCTAGCACCTAGCCAATAATCCAAATAAATAAATAAATAGATACATAATATCCACAAGAATTACAAATGGAATCTTAGCGAAAATCCGAGGCGTCACACAAACACTTTGTGAATTGCTATAAGTGGATTGATCTTGATGGGTTATTGGATTCCTTAGTTTGTTTTGATATGTGAATCTAGAAAATGTGAATTGGTGGCCTATTTTAGTGATTCTCATCTCTTTCATCTCTTTAGCACATAAATTGCTAGAGACTAGTGATGAGTGTGCGAAACTGTACTTTAAATACTCTATTATATGACTAAAATGCTAAAATGTGAATAGAAATCATAAGAATTAATGTGTATTCTTGAATTGAGTTTCTATTTACCATGGGATACTCCCAAGCAGATGTTTATGTTTAATTTCAGGGTTTATAAAAGAGCAAGTCAAGGCTCAATCAAATTCAAATGAAGACTTTCAAGTGGGTAAGACGTTGGAACAACTTAAGAACTTTCAAAGTGTGTAGGACTCTTGAAATAAGGATAATGATGGGGTTTGAGAGTAATTCGGATCAGAGTCCAAAACGAGTTAGGAGACAACTTGGACATATTTTAATATTTTGATCGTAACTTTCCACTCGCATATCGAATTGATGTGATTCTTGATGTATTGGAAAACTATCTTAAAGGGCTACAAATATTTCTCTAATAAGGATTTATAAATTAGAATGCATGAAGCACATACGTGGCTACCAATAAGCAAGTTGGTGGGTGTAATGAATATATGAAAGTGCACTCTAAATACCCTATTATTGGACTAAAATGCTAAAATATGAATAGAAATTATAGGAATTAATGTGTATTCTTGAATTGAATTTCTATTTACTTTGGGATACTCCTAAACAATTTTTTTATGTTTAATTTTAGAGTCTATAAAAGAGAAAGTCAAAGCTCAATCAAATTCAAATGAGAACTTTCAAGTGGGCAAGACGTTGGAACAAGCTAAAAACTTTCAACGAGTGTAAGACTCTTTAAATAAGGATAATAATGAGGTTTGAGAGAAATTTGGATCAAGAGAAAAAAAAATACAAAAGGAAACAACAAGAAATCCAAGTCTGAAATTTGCTAAGAGATAGCCTGGACATACTTTAGTATTTTGATTGTAACTTTTCACTTGCACATTCGATTGATGTGATTCTTGATATGTTGTAAATCTATTTTAAAGAGCTATAAATTTATCTCTAATAAATATTTCTAAATTTGAACCCCTAAATAGCATACGTGGCTTCCAAGATGAGTCCTAAAATTTAGGCAATTGTTGATGAGGAAATCACGAAGAAATTAGGGTTTCTTTTCCACCCTATATAAGCATATCATTAGCACGAAATTGAGGAGCTTTTGAATGGGGGAGGCACAGATTTAGAGAAGACAAAAATACCATTTTTAGTTTTTAGTTCTTCTATGGAGAACTAATCTTGGGTAAAGCCTAGGGCCGAAATTGATTGGTGAAAATACTTTGACTTTATTTCAATTTATAGATTAAGCTTTATTGTTTAAGATTCTAGAATTCAATTCTCTACTTGTTTTGGATATTATAAGTTTGAAACAATTATATTAAATCTTGCTATGGTTTTTATTTTGTTGTGCTATAGGATTATGAATATATGATTGTGACTTGAACAGGTTTTTCATGCCATTGATGTGATTTTTTGCTGCATTATTGTTTGTGAACATAATGTCATCTCTAGATCTAATATTCTTTTATATATATGAAAATCGTGGTTTGTAAAGGGAGAATAGATTCTAGAGTTAAATTTGAGAAAGAAGATGAATATAATGCCATATCTTCCAATTAGGAATTTGGTATTATAATTCTTAATTGTGTATATTGTTTGGATTGAAAAAGTCAGAGTATTGGATCTAGTTGATGGAAACCCAAAGCTTTATTTGTCTTCTTATTCGTGCCCTAGTCTCATTTTAATTACGTGCTTTAGGTAGAATTTTCAGATTCTTGTCATATTATAATTTGATCTTTTCTTTAAATTTGCATCTTGTTGTGTTTCTTCCGACTCCCTGTGGATCAAAACCCTGATGTAACACCCCGCTTAATTAACCCTTGATTAATCCTTAAGTACTCTAGATTAGGCTTTTAACTATGAGTTAATCACTTTCCTTAAGGTTGATAGTGAGATTAGCATTAATGTTGGTACTTAGTGTTAATGAGCTAAGGATTAGAGAGGCAAGCCCATTAGTAAATTTGGTGAGATTTTTTAGGACCCAAGTACATTCATGGGCCTAGGCCATGAAAACCTTGAACCATGCCTTTAGGAAATCAAGGCTAGTTTTGGCCTAAGTATAGGAAGGTATAAGGCCTTTGGTGTAGATTGGACCTTGGCCCTTTTCAAGCCCCTATGGCCCAAAGCCATGTTTGGACTCATTTCACCATTCAAAGAACAAAGGCCCAATACACCATACCATTGGTTTCCTTAAGCCCAAATCACACTCAAAGTACCCAAATTAAGTTTTGAAAATTGGCTAAGGCCATTAACCATCATACTTGAGGTTAGTGCACTTTAAGTCATGCTTTGAAGCTTAATCATGCTTAATCTTTTCTTAAACTTTTTAATTCAAATTTTCTTGACTTAATACTCCTTTAAACCATGATTATACCATGCTAACAAGCCCAAACCATGCTTTAATCGGTTTTGTGCATTGCCCTTTGTAATGCTTGGACTGTTTTGCCCTTGGGTCCAACATTTTTGTGGTTTATCCTCAAGGGTAATGTGGTCCTTAAACACCTCATGAGACCCTCCCAAACTCAGTTTGAGACTTGGATGAAATTGGTTACATCAACTAACTCAAAGAACCAAACCGGGTGCACCTTGGTCTAGTTTGTGTAGGAACCATTTGGATTAAATTTAAACTAACCTCCATCCATGGTTTGCACCACCACCTAACGCCACCTCCTTCTCCACCCAATCACCAAGAAGTCCCATGACCATCATGAAGGATTTGACTCATTTTTGTTGCCCAAAAACATCCAAAACCGAACTAGTTTTCTGCCACCACAAAACCACCTCCATCCACCTATTTTCAAGGGTGGTTTGAGGGATTTTCTGCCACCCAAATGATGCCGCACAACCTGGAGTCATCCACAAGACCCTTGCAGCTACTGTGGAGAGGAAATGATGGTGATTTAGAGCACTATTTCATTTTTGCACAAATGACCTAAGCGTATGCAAGCAAATCTGGAAATTTTCCAGATTTGAGCACCTCCCGCTTCACCCAATCACCAAGGACCCAAGCCAACGTCCCTCACCCCTTGGCCACCTATAAATAATTTCCTTCATTTCTCATTTCACCCACACCACAGCTCCAAGTATCCTCTTGAGCCTTGAGAGCATTTCCCCCTGTTAGAGATCATAAGAGTGCAGACCGAGTGAGTTTTGGTGAGTTATTGAGTGTTCTTGTGTAAGGCAGCCTAGAGAGCTTGGAAGGCCATGAAATTTGTAAATTTTCTTCATTTTGATCTTACCTAGCATTTCAATCTTTGTTTCCAAGTGTTGGTACAAAATTTGGTTGAGTTTTGAGAAGGTTATGATGCTTAATGCAAAACCAGGTCAATTAAAGGAAGGTTTGAATGATTGAATATTTTTAATTGGAAATTTAGCTATGACATGTCCTAAGCATGATTTGATATGATCTAAAATTTTCCTAACATGATTATGGAAGGTTAAATTTGTAATTAGAAGTATGCCATGATAGGTTTTAAATCTATCTTGTTTTGATTATCAAGCATGAATCGGTTTTAAGCATATTGGTGATTAAGGATTTCTAAGCTTTGATTAAGTGTTGGGATGAATTTTATTACTCAAGGATTAGACTTCATAATGTCCCTAAAGATGTTAGTGATCATTAGTGAGTAAAGAAAATCTCATATGCATGCATTCATAAGGATCAATAGTTGAAAATACACAGGCATCAACTAGGATACATGCCACGGGTTGGGACTAATTGGACAAGTTTCACTTTAAATTTTAAAAATCCAAGGGCATAGATGGTTTTAGAATGCCAAAATTATGAATTCCATGAAATTTGGTTAAATTTGGAGTTCGTTTGCAATTAGTGAAAATTTAGGGCCTAAATGACAATTTTTGAAAGTTAGGGGTATTTTTGTAAATACCCAATTTTTTTGAAGCCTTTGATTTTGAATTTCTCCGGAAGTTTGTAAGTTGGTCTTTAACTTACACCTTGATAAATTTCTTATGAATTATTGATAAATGCTTCATTTATTCTTCAATTTTCATTTTGAGCGATATATTATAATGATCAGATTGTGAGCTCGCTCTCGAACCCATCTCTCTCTCTCGAACCCGTCTCCCTTTAAAACCTCATTACAGACCTGTCTCGAGGGGGTGGGAGCTTCGGCTCCTTCCCCTTCCCTCCCTCCCCCACCGTCCCCTCTGTGTAGTGCTCTGCTTTTTTGTGTTTTGTTGTGTTTGTTGTGTTTTGCAGGCTAAATAAAGGAGAGTCTCGGATCTTGGATGTTCGGCGACTATAGATCAGTACGCGCCTCTCCATGGCATTGCCCAGTCACCGATCTTCAAGACTTCTAAAGGCGGCGCCAATCGGAGCAGCGAGTAGTTCGCATGAGCGGCCAAAAGATCTCGGAGACGTTCGACGAGTGGCTCTCTCGTGACGCCAGGAGGCCCTCTGCCATCGTCATGTGCAGCTTCACTGGGGTCTGTGAGTCCGGAACCTCCAAGGTCGGTCGTCGGTTTCTCCCAGTGTGGCTTGTGTACTGCACGTGCCACTGCAACCGCGTGGAGCATTGCTTTTTCTATTGTTACAGTGTTTTTCCATTGTATTTTATTTTTGAGTCTTGTTTTTCTTTTTTGAAAAAATAAAAAATCCAAAAATGTTGTCCCTTCGGACCTTGGTCCGAACAGTGTGATGTCCCCTCTCCGCTTAGGCGGTGTATGGGGTTGGTGCACCCTACTCCGTCTAGTCAGAGTATGGGTTTTGTCATTTGGTTACTATTATTTCTCTGTCGGGGACAAAGTTGTGCACGACGGATCCTTTAGACCTAGATCTTTAGAGATCTGTCATCTAGACTAGACCATGTCAGCCACGGAAATGTGCTGGGGAGCTATTAATGTATTTAACTGACTTTTTGAAGTCAAATTTATATGTTCTTTGTTATGAATGAAATGTGATCCCTTTTATCAAAAAAAAAAAAAAAATTATCATTTTGAGCATAAGTTATCATGTATATGACACATTGAGTGCATACTTACAGAACGAATGACATTTTCACCATTTTTACATATTACATTTATAAAAGTCATTTTTTGCATGAAACTTACTACATTTGCACATGTCATGAAAAATATTTTTTTAAAGCATAGCATGAAAATCATTTTATCACAACCCCAAAGGCTAGGATGAGGAATTATCCTGGTGGAACTCCTCTGTCCACTCTGGTGTATTTAATAATGGAGTGGTAACCTCCGGGTTGACGAAGAACAGTCAACAGGCTTCGAATGGGTTCTTTTTAAAGAATGCCGGAGCGAAGTCAACATGTTATGACACCTAACGCTGGTGGGTATACATGTTATACTTTTTATGATGTTATGTTATTTACCAATGCATTGAGAACGAGTCTATAGATAACGTAGTTTCAACGTAAGTTATACTATGATCACCGGCAGGTACTCACAGTGCATATGGGGAACTGTGACATTACCATACGTTATGTTATTAATTAAGATAATGATGTAAGTCTATGATGAAAGTTTATGATGAAATTTTTATGAAGAAGTTCTGTCTTTTAAACAATTATGACGAAATTACTTACAGAGTAAAAACCCGTGTCTCCATATTTTTTACGTTGAGGAATTTTGATGGGAGACATGCATACTGATTTGCTACATATCATGTATTGATTTATCTTTGTGTCAGTTAGTTGTTTAACTTACTGAGATTTTGAGTAAATCTCACCCTTTTGTGGGACCACTATCATTCCATTCGGACTGATAGAAGTTGTGTCAGGGATCGACCAAGACGAGATTGATGGAACACTAGATTGGCATGATTGAGGAGGAGTCGGATCTGGAAAGGAAGTTGGACTTAATTTTGATGTTCATAGCCCAAGTCCTTTATGCTTTAGATCGCATGGAGAGAATGATATGGCTTTGTATATAAGTCTATACTACTTTAGTATTTTGAACATGATGATTATCTAATGAAGTTGGGATGTTTTAGTTATTCTGGCATATTTTTCACCTTAACCTTTTATTTCCGTTGCAATTATTGCATACTGTGAATTGCATACTAGGATATATTGCATATTAACTATCATGAACGGGGGTGTGTAACCTTGTGTTGCATGTCCCGATGCTCTAAGTCTTTGTTCCATCCCAAGCAGGGATTTGGGAGCATCACACCAGAACTATATTATAACACCGTGTACTAATTTAGGCATAATCACTCAGCCATGTGTAGAAGTGCACCCAAACATAAGCCATTCGGTTTGGCTTCAACTAGGTCTCTAATGGAATCAATTGGCTTCTTTGGTTTGGTTCTTTGGAGCCAAAACGACCAACACTCCAGCTGAACTAGGGGGCTAATGTGAAATGTTAAAAGACAAAAATTCCCTTGAGAAAAGAATGAAATTGGAGTGGACTAGGGTCTGAAATTGGTATAATGCATAAAGTGATGTATCAAGGAGCCGATTGTGATGTTTTGGGCATTAACATGTCTTTGCCTCTAATGAAATGTATTGGATCAAGAATAACCTTATAATTTAGTCTAAGAATGATGAAAAGAAATAATAAAAATAATAAAGTCTAGATCAAAAAGGTGAGAAATAATTAAAAGGGAAATTAAGTTTAAAACACAGTTTTAGAGATCACTAATAATGTAGAAGTTGATTAATGCTCTTAGCCTAAGTTCAAACTTAATTTGAGTTCAAGGAAATCCTTAGGGCGTGGGGTACAATATGGGCTTGAGGAAACCAATAGTATGGTGTATTTGGGCTTCAAATAGAAGTGTGAAAATACAACATAAGACCTTAGGCCTTGTTGGGCTTAAAAAGGCCATGAGTGGGAGTTGCATGGCCTATGGGCTTTGGGTGTGAGTTGATGGGGTTTGAAAGGCTTGCTGATGGGAACCAAAGTGGGCCTATTCTTAAAGATCCTTTGCAAGTTCTAGATGGGCCAATTACAAGATCAAGAGCTAAGAAGATCAAGGAAGCCATGAAAGGATTGGTGTAATCTATTTGGGACGAGTCTAGCAAGGGCTGAATATTCAAGATGGGCTTGAGAGAAGGAGATCTAGTGATCATCCACGTGATACAAGCTATAGAAGAGTGCAACATAAATTAGGGCCTATTATTATGATTATGTGATTGAAGGCCTTGGACTTGTTTATTTCATTAAAGAAGCTTATTTTATTAGTTTTAGGAATTAGTCTAGAATAATTAGGTTTGAGAATGCCTGGCCCACAAATGTCTTATTTCCTATGAACTAGGGTTTTTGGGAAGGCTTTGTATTTTGGCCAAGGCCTTATTTGGAAAGTTATTATTTTATTGAATTAGGGTTAGGGTTTTACTGTAGCGAGTACTGTAGTCGCGGTACTATTCATCCAAGGGCATTTTGGATAAAAGCGGCTTTATTTTGGCTAAGGTTTAATTAGGTTTTGCTTTAAATACTCTTTATAGCCCCATGTTAAGGAGTTTATGAAATTTGATGAATTTATTCATTGTGAGTTTAGTTTTACTCCTATTGTTCTTGATTGAACTTTTGAACTTATTTGTGGCCTTCTTCCTTATAATCTGGGTTCTTGAGACAGGTTATTCAATGAGTCTAGACTTTAATATAATCTAGGTTCTTGAAACGAGTTCTCATTGGGTCTAGACTCTCCATCCATTGACTTAATTTTGGCTTTCTTGGAGAGTTTTCAAATTAATTGTGAGTTCAAGGGATTCCATTCCAGTGGGTTCATATCATTTGGTATCAGAGTCAGGTTTCCAATCAGGTCTGATTCTATCTTTTAATTCTCGCATATTTAATTTTGATTCTAGGGCTTTATTGTTCTAGGGTTGCGAAATAAAAAAAAAAAAAAAAAAAAAAAGGAAACAAAAAGTAGGCCGCCGAAATTCTTAGAGTTTTTGGTTTGGCAAAAATTTGCATCACCAAGGATTTCAAAATTCTAGTATTTATTGCATCTCTAAGTTTTTCTTGCATCTCTAAGTTTGTCAATTGCTTGGAGTGTCGTTCCATTGTTTCTCTTCTACTTCATTGCCAATTCGTGTTTGCTTGAATTCAATTGCTTGGTTTTCATAATTGAATATTGCTGCTTGTGATTGAATTAGAGAAAATAAGTGAAAAAAAAAAAGAAAATTCAAAAAAAAAAAAGAAAAAGAAAAGAAAAGTTAACATATTCAAAGGTCGCTATATAGTTACAATAAAGAGAAAGAAATACATTTGTTGATTAAACTTTATCTCAAAGGGGTTGAATACATCTTTCTAGTTGGTATCTTGTTTTATAATTATCATTTCCCTCGAATAAATTCCTTGAGTCTCGTGTCATTTTATTTCTTCCTTGTTTCTTGGATCTATATTACTGGTTGGAATAATACAAGGTTGATTGTCTTAATTTTAGTTCAACTAGTTTTTAAAGAACTTGAGTGGGAAAACTATTGAGGTAAAAGACAAGAGAGTGCAAGACTCTTATCGGAAAAAAAAAAAAAAAGCCAATTAAGAGTGAAACACGAGTGGAGTGCCATTATTTGAGTCTAAACACGTAAGAGTGCGTGTGAGGTTTTTCACTAACATTCTTTTTGTGCAGCACATTTTTATGTCTCATAGGAGTGACTCATCACCAAAGGGGATGGCAGATAACTCATCCTTTGTGCTGCAAGCCATGCAACAACAGTTTGAGCGGTTGAACTTGGTGTTGGGTGAAGTGAGAGATGGGATGGATCATCAAGATGCAATAATTATAAATATACAGGGCATGAGAGATAGGAGGCGACATGAGTCTAGTGTTGAAAATGGGTATGAGAAAGAAGAGTATGGTGATTCTCTTGTTACTAGGTGTTCACTCAATACACAAATTAAGATGCATGATATAGAGTAGCAGAGTGATAACATTTTTCATACTAGATGCCACATCAACAATAAGGTATGTAGTATGATCATTGATTTGAGGAGTTGTATTAATTTGGCTAGCACCACTTTAGTTGAGAAATTGAAATTACCTACCTTGAAACACCCTAGACCATACATGTTGCAGTGGTTGAGTGATTGTGGGGAGGTTGGGGTAAATAAGCAAGTGCTAGTTTCTCTTTCAATTGGGAAATACCAGGATATGGTGCTTTGTGATGTAATGCCTATGCATGCTTGCCATATTTTGTTAGGGAAGTCATGGCAGTCTGATAGGAAGTCGATCCATGATGGGTCAAGGAACATATACAGTTTTGAAAATAATGGAAAAATAATCAAATTTGCTCCTTTAACTCCAACACAGGTCCATCGGGACCAATTGAAACTGAAATGTGAGGTTGCTCAAAAAAGAAAGAATGAGTTGAAAAATAATTGTGAAGTTAAGAGTTCAAAAAAAGATGAAGAAAAAGAGAGTGACAGAAAAAAGAGGGTGAAAAGAAAAAAGAGAGTGAAAGGAAAAAAGAAAGTGAAAAAGAAAGAGAGAGTCTAAAGAAAGGAGAGAGTGAAGAAAGTGAGAGAAAAATGAGTTTTTATACTAAGACGATTCTTAATACTAACGAGCTTGACGTATCTTTGCCTAGTGTTGTTGTGTCTTTGTTGCAGGGATATAAGGTCGTGTTTCCTAGGAGTGTATTTAGTGGATTGCCGCCTATTAGGGAAATAGAGCACTACATTGATTTTGTATCTGGTGCGACAATTCCTACCCGACCTTTTTATTGAAGAACATGGTCCTTAACGCACTTGAAGGGACAAGGTAAGTTGAATAGAGTGCATGCCAAGTGGGTGCAATTTATTTAGGCCTTTCCTCTTGTAATCAAGTACACACAAGGTAAGAAAAATTTGGTGGTTGATGGTTTAGCAAGAAGATATGTCCTTGTCATCATTTTAGATGCAAAGTTATTGAGACTTGAATATGATAAGAAATTATATGTTAATGATGATGGCTTGGCTAGTGTGTGTGGAGTACGTGAGAAAGTCTCATTCGGTAAGTTCCATAAACTAGATTGGTACATGTTTAGAGAGAATAGACTTTGTGTGCCTACTAGTTTTATGCGTAAGTTGCTTGTATGTGATAGACATGGTGGTTTGTTGGGTAACTTTGGTGTAAAGAAGACTTTTGATGTGTTGCATGAACATTTGTGGGAGTATCATTTGCCATTCATTGACATGTTGCATGAATGTTTGTGGGAGTATCATTTTCAATTCATTAATGTGTTGCATGAACATTTGTGGGAATGTTGCTTGTCATTCATTGAGTTTGCATATAATTGGAGTGGTCACCAAAATCATTTTGGTGCAAGGAAAACTTTAGATGTGTTTCATGAATGTTTGTGGGAGTATCATTTGCCATTCATTGAATTGAATAAAAGGCATGCGAGATCGATGGAACACATTGAGACCTTCCCATATGTCATCCGGTACAAGCAATGTAAGGAAAACATTGTTATTGATGCGTTATCCCGAAGGTATGTTCTTCTTACTTTTTTGAGTGCCAAAATGCTTGGGTTTGAATATGCGAAAGACATGTATGCCGATGACGTTGACTTTTCTTATGTATATATGGCATGTGACAAGGCAGCAATTGGTAAGTTTTACAAGCATGATGATTATTTGTTTAAAGAAAGCAAACTTTGTGTGCCAAGTTGTTCTATGCGTGAGTTATTGGTGTGTGAGGCATATCGTGGGGGATTAATGGGACACTTTAGTGTCAAGAAAACTTTAGACATTTTGCAGGAACATTTCTTTTGGCCTAAGATGAAGAGAGACGTCAGTCGCAGTTATGGCAGATGCATTACATGTCATTTGCCCTTATTAGAGTGTGCATATAATAAAACCTTGCATACTACTATTTCTTATTCTCCATTTGAAATTGTTTATGGCTTTAATCCACTTACTCCTTTAGCTTTAATGCTTTTGCTTGTTGATGATAGGAGTAGCTTAGATGGACTTTTCTAAATTCTTGAACAAATTAATGATAATGCATATAAAGTGGATCTTCCAAGTAAGTATCATGTTTATGCTATTTTCAATGTTACCAACATTTTTCCATTTGATCTAGGTGGAGATTCGAGGTCGAATCATTTTGAGGAGAGGGGGAATGATGGGAACCAAAGTGGGCCTAAATTTAAAGATCCTTTGCAAGTTCCAGATGGGCTAATTACAAGATCAAGAGCTAAGAAGATCAAAGAAGCAATGCAAGGATTGGTGCAATCCACTTGGGACGAGTCTAGCAAGGGCTGAATATTCAAGATGGGCTTGAGAAAAGGAGATCCAGTGATCATCCACGTGATACAAGCTATGAAAGAGTGTAACATAAATTAAGGCCTATTATTATGATTATGTGATTGAAGGCCTTGGACTTGTTTATTTCATTAAAGAAGCTTATTTTATTAGTTATAAGAATTAGTCTAGAATAATTGGGTTTGAGAATGCTTGGCTCACAAATGTCTTATTTCCTATGAATTAGGATTTTTTGGAAGGCCTTGTATTTTGGCCAAGAGCTTATTTAGAAAGTTATTATTTTCCTGAACTAGGGTTAGGGTTTTACTATAGCGAGTACTGTAGCTGCATCACTATAGTCACGACACTATTCATCCAGGGGCATTTTGGGTAAAAGAGGCTTTATTTTGGCTAGGGTTTAATTAGGTTTTGCTTTAAATACTCTTTATAGTCTCATGTTAAGGAGTTTATGAATTTTGATGAATTTATTCACTGTGAGTTGAGTTTTACTCCTCTTGTTCTTGATTGAACTTTTGAACTTATCAAAGGTAAATCGCAACTTTTGTGGCGTTCCTCCTTGTAATCTGGGTTCTTGAGACAGGTTCTTCAACGGGTCTAGATTTTAATATAATCTAGGTTCTTAAAACGAGTTCTCATCGGGTCTAGATTCTCCATCCATTGACTTGATTTTGGTTTTTTTTTTTGAGTTTTCAAATTAATTGTGGGTTTAAGGGATTTCATTCCCGCAAGTTCATATCACTTGCCTTATCATAAATAGGCCATAGGTCAAAGCTAACACCAAGTTAGGCCCAAATGACCTTATGCCTTCCTCACACTTAGGCCAAATCTTTCTAAGACTATCCCACAAAACTCTTATAAGGCTTGGTTCAAAGCTTTTAAATCTTAGCCCATTACATTCTAAAGGTTTAAGGGCCTTAAGTGTAACACTAATGGGCTTGCTTACTAAACCACTCATTCTTAACCCTTAAGCTTGACCGCTAATGACATTAAGTGTCATAGTTTAATGGGTAAAACAAGTCTAACTAACTCCCTTAATAAAAATAAAAATAAATCTTATGCTAAAAAAATATAATGCCCAAAAATATAATATAGTATTAAAAGCTTATTCTAAGAAAGATTAAGGGTTAATCCTAATGGATAATTAGGCGGGGTATGATAGTTCCTATGGTTTAGGTTGAAAGATTTGGAAGAAAAATCACATATGATAGTTCCTATGGTTTAGGTTATCGAACCTCTTTCCTTGGCCAAAGATTATCTTAGAGGTCCGTATGATTTTTTTTTTTTTTTTTTTATCACTAATTCCCTCATTTTGTATAAATCTGGTCTATTTCTCTTATTGAAGGCCATGCAAGCTAACAACATATAAAGTAATGATAAACAGACAACACTTTTCAAAACTATATTTTAAATGAGAGTATTTTTATAAAATGATGATCAGAGTCTTATAATTACAAGGATGCTCTTCAATTAAAACATGGTTGTCGTAAAAAGGGACGTTGTAAATGAGTACTTGTGTGTTTATCACTTTCCAACAATTAACTATCTCCCTAGAAAAAATATATCCAAAGAAAAGAAAAACTTATAAATAGTTTAAAAAGAAGAGAAAACTAAGGATCGTTCCCTATGTCCTAATATTTGGTGTCTCAATTCCCAAATTTATTTAGGGACGTTGCTAAGGAGTACGGAGTTAAGTGCAATGGGGAATAATATAGCATTTATCTTGTCTTATTTTTTAATTTCAAACTGGTGTGGGTATATAGTGTGTTATATGGCATGATTTGAATTGGAAAAAAAATTATAAAGTTTAAATTTTACAAATTATCAGTATTATCATTTAAGTGATATGAATAGTGTTATATATATGCCGGCTTGCAAATAGATGAACTTTTGTGTAATTTGCTGGTAGTTGTCTTTGTTTATAATATTGAAATCTCTAGCTGTAAGCTTAAAAATCATTACTAGTAGCTATATCTATGTCAGTGTTCTTATTTATTTTTTGCATAGGTGACATCCACAATACTAATAATATATGTAACACCTAAGCCCAGCCAAGCCACTTTACAAAATTTTTGGATCTATAGTTATGAAAAATCATTTGGGATTACGAGTAAAATTTTTTTTAGAAGAAAGTTTGGGCCTAAGATATTTTTGGCAGAATATAATTTTCAATAGGTTTGATAATTAGGTTTAAAATCTTTTAATGGACTAAGTGGATGTTCATCCAGAAAATTTATGGGACAAGTGTATTTTCTTTTTTAGATTGAGTCGATGCCCAAAACTTAAATAAAAGCCCATGCAATAATCCCATACATGATCCAAGATGTGGGCCAAGTATATTTTCTTTTTAGGCTTAAGAGCCCAGGCCCGTGGAAGCTAGTCCAGACTCCGTCGCTCGGTTTATGTCCATTTTTTCATTTTCATGCAGTCCCTCCATCTTTTTTCTCTATGTTTTTATCTCTTTACTATATATATCTTATATATATGCTAAGTATCCTCAACCCTAGAATTGGTGCGCTCGTCCTCCTCTTCTCAGAATATCAAACTGAGACCTCCACTCCAGCTGCCTCACCACCTTCAACTAGCCACAACCCAACCACTGCAACTCCATGCACGGAAGCTCTAGCTCTCCCTCTCCCCATCGTCGTTGGCCATTGCCCAGCCCTTGTAAAACCGCAAGTCCTCCTTTATTTTTACAACCCAAAAACAGAGCAAACGGTTGCTCCTCCAAGCACGACAAATAGCCACTGCAGACCCTTCCCGACATCCCCACCAGTAGCTCAGGCCACCTCTTTGGGCCATTAATAGAGCTTCCCATCACAAGGTGTCGGTACCGCGTAATACCGCAGGTCTTCACGTGAGCACAGCCCACAGTTGTACTCCTCACCACCGCAGTGCAGCAGAATGCCATTGCTCCCACCTTGAGTCGCTGCAACCGTCCTCCACCAAGAGCTTCGTCTGCCTCACGCCACCTCAGCCTTACTGCCTCATGGTAATCTCCCTCTCTATTTCTCTCTTGCGCATCTCTCACTCTCCGTTCTCTCTTTCTCGCTCATCACTCTCTCTCTTCCAGTGCACTGCCATAGTAACCACTGCCGCCTACCGCACCCAACTTCCTCGTAGCTCCACTTTTTGTGATGAACCTCCATTGCGTACGTAGCCTCTATTTTCATTCAAAGAATTTGTTTCTTTACATGAGTGTAATTGCATGCTTCTAAGCCATATTTTACACTTATATCGTTAATTACTTTTTTACCCTTTGAACTACTGCAAGTTGTGTTAATGTGTTTTAAAACTTTTAATGTGTTAATAAACTTTGTTTTAATTTTGATTATAGAAATCATTTAAGTAATTTCACATGTTATTAAGTAAAGATTATTTTGAGAGTAAACGATAATGGTGTAATGTTATTTTTACACTTTAGATATGATTTAGTCTATTAAAAAATAGTTATGGTTTATTTTAAAATATTTTGGAATAATTATATTATCTAGTATTAAAATTTATAGTTTGTTTTCAATAGTAAATAAGTTAAGTTTTAATATTTAGTCGGAGAAATTAAGTGAATATTGATGAATTTAGGAAGTGATGGTATTTTTAGGATTAAGAGAATTTTAAACATTTAGGAAAAATAGGTAATTTTAGTATTTCAGGTTTAAGAATCGAAATACTTGTTCAATTTATGGGAGTTGCATGACAATTTTATAAGTGACGATTGATTTTTGTTTAGTACTGCTGTGAAGAATTTTTGATAAGCTAAAAAGTCTAGGTAAACTGGGCTGAGATTATTTTTGGAAAAATATGCATGTTTTGTTATGAAAAGAAATTTGAAACGACCTCAGTTATTTGTTCTGCATGACTCATGAAACTCTGTATAAGAATAAAGTACTTTTTGTCATGACTGGTGTAGACATAAGCAAAGTTTTGGCATTCTGTTTTTGAACTATACAAAAGAGAGCGAATATGAAAAATTGTACATAAATCATATTTTTGTGATCTGATTCTGTTCTATTCTGCTATGAAAATATTTTCTACTCTGATATAATATGATGTGATTTTTGAAACCTCTGTCATGATATTCTATTTTTATAACACCTCGTCCCCGAGGGTCCGGAGAGTTAACTCATATAACCTGATAATCAACTCTAACAAGGTTAGAGTACTTCCAAATTCAAGGATATATATATTTTCTCAAACCTCAAATCAAACCTAAATACTTCCATTAAATAAACCATATAAACTCATCTATCCAATTTTCAATCCAGCAACTCAAATAAAACCAACTCTTTTTCATGTCTCAAATAACAACTAGAAATAATGAAACATTAACATAAGTCTCCATAAACCGTCTAAATCCATTGAAGCAAACTTAAGAAATATAAATAACTTCCAACATCAACATTAATACCACGAAATACCCAACAACCATTCACTGCTAATCTTCTCCATAAACTCTAATACTGATCCTCAGTTGAACCATCAATGTCATCTGAAATATTATGGAGATAAGGGGGGTGAGTTATCAACAACTCAGTAAGCAGAGAACATATACCAGTGTATAAATATGAGCATTTACAGAAATCGGAATGCAGAACAAAATATTTTCATTTCCAGAGTGCGGAAGCAAAACAGGTTATCAAAAATGTCAGAGCGAAAATTTAGAAATAATTTCATTCAAAATATTCTTTGGCATAACATAAATGATCATCATCATCATCAGAACATCATATCAGAACAGAGGCCATGTATAATCCCGTGGTAGGGTTGTGCATCTGCAGATAGCCTAGCAGAACATGAAACACTCTGTCACCACTGTCACCAAGGTGTGCACTCAAAACAGAGACCACTACTATAACCCGTGGCAGGGCCGTATCCACTATTATTACCCGTGGTTGGGCCGTATCCACTATTATTACCCGTAGTTGGGCCGTATCCACTATTATAACCCGTGGTTGGGCCGTATCCACTATTGTAACCCGTGGTTGGGCCGTATGCCACTATTATAACTCGTGACAGGGCCGTAACTGAACAGAATGGAAACAGAATCAAATTCAGAATCAGGGAGTCATGCCAAAGGTTTTCAGAAATCACGTCTTTTCCAAATAGAGTACCGAACAAAAATCTTCGGAACAGAACAAAATCATATCACAACATAATTTATGCACAAATTTCATATTCGCTCTCATTTTCAAAGTTTAGAAACAGAATGTCAAAAATAAGCTCATGTCTACACCAGTCATGACAGAAAATACTTTCTTCTTAAACAGAATCTCATGAGTAATGTAGAACAAATAACTGAGGTAGTTCAAATTTCTTTTTATAACAAAACATGCATATTTTCCAAAACGGACCTCAGTTCATTTTATTTAATGCAAATTCTAGCATAGGAACCCCGCTTACCTGGACTTCTTAGCTTTTCAGAAATTTCCTCAAAATGTCGATAATTAACAATCGTCACCTATCAAATAATCAAGTAATTCCCGTAAATTTTCAATCAATCACGTATTTCGTATTTGAACCTAAGAACCTATTTAAATCCTCAAAACCTAGAATTCTAATAATTCCTATAATACCACCATGATCTAAAATCACCAATATCCACTTAGTCGAATCCGTACCGAATAAGAGATTTAATCAAGCAAATAATTAGGCATTTGCGGAATTCAATAAAAAGTAATCTTAAAAAATATCTAAAGTACCAACAATATATTATAAATTAATAGAATATTTAGAGTACTTTAAAAGTCTTATAAAATACGCCATGCAAAACTCCTCAAAAAAATTTAGAGTTTTTGTTAACAATATTGTTAAAATATTTTCTACACAAAAATAATGCTTTATGAGACTTAAACCCAAAACTCATTTTAACATAACAACAAAAATAAATAAATAGATAAATGCCCTTCATCCGAAACACATTTCAGTTAAAAAAAATACCAACTTAGTTGATGTTTTAAACAAACGGCGAAACGATAAAAACGTTCTTCTCCTACCAGTTACTCGCGACAACCACAATTTCCTTTTTAAGTAACTGTTATTAACAGCAAAAACTAAAATCAGAAGAGGCAAAAATGTGAGTGACGGTAGGGACATACTCACGAGAAAGAAACTCGAGGCAGCAGCACCGTGGGAGTGCAACAGACGCTGGACAGAGGTGGTGATGACTTTCCTCGACGGCGTCGCACGGGAAGAGAGGGAGAGAGAGAGACGGTGAGAGAACGAGAGAGACCGAAAGGAAAGGACCCTCAACCAGAAGTGGCGCGTGCTTACCGTGGAAAAACTGAGGCAGCGTGCGGAGGACCGGGGTGGGGGAAAGTCCTCGCCGGCAGTTTCTGTGGAGGCACAGCGCGGTGAAGCTCACGGTGGGGGGTGATTGCAGCGGCTGTAGGTTGCTCTGTTTTGGACAGTTAAAATAGGGGATTTTCGGGCTGGTAATGGAGGCGTTGGGAGGTGGCTTCGTGGCTGAGGTTCTTCGTGGACTGGGTCCGGGGGAGTGGCGACTCGCTGCCTAGGCTAGTGCTCTGTTTTTTGGAGGTACAACCGAGATGGTGTTTACACGGAGAGGGTGGTGGCCCCCGGCTTGAGTGGTGGACTTTTTGTGGTTGTCGTTCCGTGTGCATGAATCAAAGGTTGGGCGCGGCAGGGTGGTGAACGAGCTAGAGGGCGAGCGTTGTTTGCCAAGAGGAGAAGAAAAATATATACTGGGCTAAGGTTATGCGTAGGAGGGCAGCGGCGGAAGCATCCTTCGAATACGTACAAGTATAAATATATAAGTGGAGGAATAAGAAAAGAAAACCCTAGAGAGCCGAGGGAGAGACGTGAGCGCGGATGCCGTGTGTGTGCATGGAGTGGGCGAGAGGAACACTACGGGAGTAAAAGAAAAAAAAAAAGATGGAAATGAGAAGAAAACAAACAAAAACAAAAATAACTAATTAAACATGCGGGGAGAATAAAAGAACAAAAAAAGAATCAAGCTCCAATAAATAAATAAATAAAAAATCTAAAAACCAACCATACCAATTTTGGGTCCGGGTGTTACAGTTTCTGTTTTGTTCTGACCTTACCATGGGTGTAAAACTGTGGCCTCTGTTTGGGTTGGTACCAACTTTTCTGTTTCTAGTGCACCCACTTTGGAAACAAAGTGGTTTTTTGCGTGGTCTTTCCTATGTGCACACTCGGAGCTCCGAGAATGATAAGGGGAAGATTCATATTCGATTTCTGCTCGGTTGGCCGTTGAGGTTTGCACAACCCTACCACGGGGGTTAAACATGAACTTCTGTTCTGATATGATGTTTCAATTATGTTATGCCAAAGAAATTTTGAATAAGAATATTTTGAAACTTTCGCTCTGATATTTTAATAACATGTTCCGACTCTACATTATAAAAATAAAAGTGTTTTTGTTCTGCATTCTGAATTCTATAAATGCTCATGTTTACATACTATCATATGTTCTCTGCTTACTGATGATAACTCACTCCTTATCTCTATAATATGTTTCAGATAATTTTGATGCAACAACTGGAAGTCAGGAATATGGAGTACTTGCAAGTTTTGTTGATCATAGATTACTAAGTGCCTTAGGGTATAAGGGTTTTTGGATAGTCTTTTGGTAGTGTTGATATTTCATGTTGCTTTGGTATTTTGAGTAATGGATATTCCTAGTCCTTGTGAAAATGTTTATATATATATTATTGAGGCACTTCTAATGTGCCCTTATATCGGAACATGAATATTTATCTTGGACAAATAGATTATTATGTTATGGAGACTTTAGTTTATTTTAAAAGTGTTATTAGAGATGATTTTAGTTTACATGAGTTAAGTACTCTCTGAATCTACGAGGACGGGGCGTTACAATATATAATATATAAGAGACAATGATAACAACAATAATTAATGTGCATATATTTAAAGCAACAATAATAATTAATTCATATGATAGAATTTCTGCTGTAGCGCTAATATTATAAATAGTAAAGTTGACAAATCTAGTTTAGGTGTAATCTGAACACGCACACAGCAATGCAAGTCCCAAAAATCTGTCCATTTGAACTACTATAGCCCCTTTATCATCATCTCCTTGTTTGATGTAACTGAGAAAATATGTTGTTTGTTGTTTTTTCTTTAGCTTGATCCCGTGCTATTTAAATAATGGAGATTCCATATACATATATATCTTTTATTTACGGAATAGATGTTTTATTCCATGCCAAACCTCCTACATCACAATTTTTTAATTAATTTCTTTATACATATATATATATATATGTATGCGTGTATATTAGATGGAGCACGTGCAATTCCATGCTACAATTATCTGATTAATTATTCTCCAAGCTTAACCTACTAATTATAAGTAGATGGCCTCGTTTGTTTTCATAACTTCTCTCAATTCATCTTATCTAATTATTACAATTTTTTCAAATTTCTATACATGTACAAAATAAAATCAATAATTCAACTTTTTTAAATACTAAAATAAAAATAATATTAAAAAAATATATTCTAATAATATTTTATTCAACTTTTAATTTTAATCTTAATTCATCTTATGTAATCTGTAAAAACAAACGAGGCGACCTGTTAACCCTTGCTAGCTAGTTCCTCTCTAGCTAATTCCTTGGACCAGTTCAATTTCAGTGAACTCCAAATATCGTTGGCCGATAATGGAGTCGGAAAATTACATTTTTATAATTTAGTGGGAGGGCGTTGCATGTACACATTCTAATTTACCACAACACTTATGGTTCTTTAATATGTTTACAATCATCAAATTTTGGTAATCCCTGCAGGTACTTGCAATCTTTGTATTCTTAATTCCATGCACAGTTTCTTCAGAAAGGCAATAAAAACTGCTGACGTGTAAAACCCAATGAGCCATCATGCTTTTGTTCGTAACTGTATCGTTATTTTATTATTGATAGAAAGCTATATTTTAATAGACTAGAATGAAAATGACTTCAAATATATTTATTTTATAATAGATGGCTTTCTACGTCACCGCGTTGTACTTGGCCATATATCTCAAGTACTTAAACAGAATTAAGCTTTGCAATTGTGCCTGAGTCGAGGGACTCCATTAACTCATGGACACGGTTCTTTTCACTCCAAAAGAAGCACCGCTCTTCAACTCCAACCAGCAGAGAAATGTCAAGGAAGCCATGGAAATGCAAAGCATCAATCAGCCCCAGAACAGCCATACATCAACAAGCATATCATCAGACTCCATTGAGCTTCCTAGTGCATCCGGAAAATGGGCCCCAAGGCTTCTAATGGAGTGTGCAAGAGCGATATCCGAGAATGATTCTGGCAAAATCCACCTTCTCCTATGGAGATTAAATGAGCTCGCGTCTCCCTATGGAGATTGTGATCAGAAATTAGCATCTTATTTCTTGCAAGCTCTATTCTGTAAGGCCACGGATTCCGGCCAACGATGCTACGAAACCTTAACTGCAGTGGCTGAAAAGAGACACTCCTTCGATTCAGCTCGGAAGTTGATACTCAAGTTTCAGGAGGTAAGCCCGTGGATGACTTTTGGTCATGTAGCTTCAAATGGTGCTATTTTGGAGGCCTTAGAGGGGGAAACTAAACTTCACATAATCGATATAAGCAACACCCTTTGCACCCAATGGCCTATTTTGCTAGAAGCTTTGGCGACAAGAAATGATGAAACCCCGCATCTAAAGCTCACTGTTGTGGATACGGCTAGCACAGTGAGGTCGGTTGTCATGAACGAAGTAGGCCAAAGAATGCAAAAGTTTGCAAGGTTAATGGGAGTACCCTTTGAGTTTAATGTAATAAGTGGACTAAATCATTTGGGAGAGCTCACAAAAGAAGGACTAGGTGTTCAAGAGGATGAGGCTATTGCGGTGAATTTTATAGGGGCCCTGCGAAAAGTGGAAGTGGAGGAGAGGGGAGTTGTCATTCGGATGTTTCAATCCCTGAGGCCTCGAGTTGTCACCGTTGTTGAGGAAGAAGCTGACTTTTCAAGCTCAAGAGATGACTTTGTCAAGTGCTTTGAAGAGTGTCTAAAGTTCTACACATTGTACTTTCAGATGCTAGAGGAGAGCTTTTACCCAACTAGTAATGACAGATTAACTTTAGAGAGGGAGTGCTCAAGGAACATAGTTAGGGTTTTGGCTTGTGATGATGGAAATGGCACTGAAGGAGATAGTGAGAGAAGGGAGAGAGGGACCCAATGGTCTGAGAGACTAAAGGAAGCATTTTCACCAGTTGGGTTTAGTGATGATGTTATGGATGATGTAAAGTCGTTGCTAAAGAGGTACAGAGCCGGGTGGGGGCTTCTGCTACCGCAAGGAGATCATGAATCAGGAATTCACTTGACATGGAAGGAGGAACCTTTAGTTTGGGCTTCAGCATGGAAACCATGATTGATACATGTTCAACACAACCATTGCTGGTCTGTACGTTGTGAAGTATAGCTTGGAATTAAAGCACGAATGTGTAGCCATGAACATATATATGTGGTTCCTGGCCTTTTCTTTTTATTTCTTCTCATTCATGCATACTTGTGTTTTGATATTATGTCCTAGTTTTCTTTTGCTTTATGCTTGGGAGTTTGTGTTGCTTCTTTTTCTTTTTACTTCATTATTGTTGTTTGAAGGTATTTGCACTTGTGCTAGCTTCACGTAATAAAATAATTCCATGGCATTGTATCTCTAGTTTTGGATTGCTTGCTTATTTCTTTCCCTCTCATCTGTTTGTGAAATATAAGTGGCAAATCGTGCAATGGAAATAGTTATATGCATTTGAACTTGACAACAGACATGAGCTAGCTATTTACGAAGAGTTTGAAAAAAATTATGTCATGCGGTATATATGTGCATGTATACGTGCTTCTATCATTAACTTAGTTTCCTGGAGAAAATTTCCTGGGAAAAATGGCTCGGTTTGAAATCGGGTATTGTATTAAATATCACCAAGTAATTAAGCCTTTTCTTTTGAGGGTAAAATAATCAAAGAAAGTCTTTAACTGCGTATCTGTTTTGCTACAGAACCAAAATATTGGAACCAGAAAATAAATAATTGCTACTTAATCTGAATAGCAATCTGATATATGGAAATTAATGACATAATTCAGTAGTAAAGAGTAATGGCCACAGCATAATCCATTAGCTAGCCTCTCTGTGGATTACTTAAGTACGCATTTTACTAACCACTAATTTTGATTTGATTGTTTACTCTTATTATGGCATCATGCCATATCCAAAGTAATTACAGTTTAGAGAGTATTTAATTATAACATCAGAAATAAATATACATTGAAACAAAAAAATAAAAAATGGTTGAAATTGGATGGAACCAAGACATGATGCATCAAAAGTGAAAAAGAATATTAGAAACCGGAATAAAATAACAACTAAGCTTTAAAATATCTGGGCGTGTGTTTGGGAATTCTGATCTTTTTGAGAACCATCTTTAAGAGGAGCACTTTTAAGTACTCGTGACGAACATGCCTAATCAAGCATGCATATATCATGCATGTGCGTTTCATTTTGTTGTTTCCTTGACATAAAAGAAAAAGAAAAGATTGTCATAAATGCCTTGTGCTATGCCAATCTGGAGATTTCGAAGAGTGTTCTATAGATATGGTGTTTCTCAAAGATAAGCAAGAAAATGGGATGAGGAGGTGCATGTGCATGCAGATCAGACTCGAGAACACGCCAATGGCCTTCTCGCCGAATGATACCACCCTTGGTCCTCAAGGACTAATGAGTTCAGCCAAAAGCATGTGGCCTGATTAGCATAACCTTCAGCCTCTAAAATTAAGGTCTGGATTTCGAAATCCCCTCCCACATATCGAATAAAAAAAAGACTATAGAGTCAATGGTTGGGAGTTCAAACACCCCCTCAAACTTCTAGATCTGATTTCCTAAAAAAATTGCCTTAAAATTCAAGAACGCTGTTGGAATAACGTAGAGACTGCAGATTGGTTCTCTTTTGTGGATTGTTTTATTCTCTTGTGTGGACTCAAAAAATAGTTTCGAGGTGTGATTTTATCTGAATCATTTCAGGACCAGCCTCTCCCCACCATAAATTAGTTGAAGCACAAAACTATATCCTTTTTTTCCTTTTTCTTTTTCTCTTTGACAATTTGACAATTTCTATTCCTTTTCGGCCGGAAGAGAAGCGCCAATCAGTCTCCAAGAAATTCTTGAAGAGAAGACAACAAGAACAAGAAAGATTGGGAAAGTTTGAGGGTACTAAACTGTCGTGTGGAAGTATACAAATAAATTGACATAAAGAAGGAGGGCCCCAATAGAGACCTTAAGTGGCAAACAGCAGCCAACTACTGAATCCCATGTTTGCCTTGCCATGAGTGATTTGAATAGCATATCTGCCTTCAATTACCAGACTCATGTACCGACTTTAGGCCAACATTAGATAGTGGGAAAGCTACTTTTCCAGTTTTAGATAAGACCTTTTGTACCATCAGTTCCCTTTTTTGTGCTACTTGTTTATCATATCTTCTTGGGAGGAAACGATACTTCTTTCCCTTGTGCATGCAGTTTCATGCGCCTTGAGCGCGTATTTAAACCCTAGGATCTATGCTACAAGTAGCAAGTTAGCAACTATATGTCGAGCAATGGACCGTAGACTTGGTGAGTATTATATTCTACTGTTATGATAGTTCATAGGAGGGGAGGATATAACAGCACGCCAGAAATCCAGTGGATGAATTTCTTTAGACTTTAGGAACATCATGAAATTTTGAAAATATTTCTCAAATCGAGCAGCCGTTTAGGCTTTTAGTTTGACAGCATAGTCGATTTCCTATCCACTACAGTGATAGAAGTGTCGTTTTAATTGATTGAGGTACTTAGGAGTATGAGTTTGAGAAACGATTTGCACCATTAGTCTCAGATGATTATTTAGGATTTGACGGTACAATAATACATTTTTTCATTTTCTCAATAAAAAGTGATCGGAAAAATGCCTTTTGATTTGATCGAGGCACTTAGGAGTCTAATTTTGTGAAATGAATTACACCACTAGACTTGAATGATTATTAACAATTTTATGGTGAAATGTTTATTTTCGCAATTTTTCAAATGAATAGTAGCATTCAAGATAGCGCCATGTGGTAGCCAGTTTAGACAATTGTCAAAATCGCTATGTGGACTTGACCAAAATAGTCTTGGAGAGTTTTTAGTGGATACTTGGTAAGATCTTAACCACACTTGGTGAATAGTGTAGGACACTTAACACCAAGAGTGTAGGCCCATGAAAACCCCAGCCACTAAAGGAAAGGAAACAATGTTGTTTCCTCAAGAGGTTAATTTCTTCCCCGTTTCTTTTTTATTTTTCTTCTTCCCTCCTAGACAGTTTTCCCCTCCCTTGCAGTTTCCATATGTTTCTCTCACATGTTCCATTCCTCTCTCTCTCTCTCTCTCCCTCCACTTCTCAGTAGTTTCTCAGTTTCCTCCACTTCTAAGTTGCTTCTCAGTACCTCACACTCTCGTCATTGGTTATAATGACTTAGGGGAGGATGTAATAGCCCGTGTAACACCCCACCTAAAGGCAACTTAGTAGTTGGTCCAGAGCAAGCCAAGGGAAAAGGCCCTTTCAAGGTCCACATAAAGTTTTAAATCTTTGGTAATAAGTGGCTCAATTCGAATGCAACATTTGAAGCTTAGGATTCTCATTTCACTATTGCAAAAGGGTATGCAAAGACCTCAAAGCATTGGATTTCTCTCTCTTAAACCATCCCATATGCCCCTAAGGTTGCTTTCCAACCTTGGTCAAATCCCTAACTTGAGTTTAGGTTTACATTTCCAAAACCCCTCATCATTTCCATGAATAGTAACTTAATAATCATGATTTGCATAGTTTTCTTGAGGTTCTCTTCTTCATAATTTTTTATTTTCTATTTTTATTGCTTCCTCTTGTTTTGCATCACTCTTAGACAACACTAGAATAGTATATTAAACCCAACCCATGTCACTTGAAAAAAAGGTATGTCAATGCCACTAAAATCCACCAATCGGCACACCTAGTGCAAACCGATGCACTCCATTGTAAGCAAGGCTTTTCAACAAATCTTCAAGTGATTTTCTGCAACTTATTTGACCCATATCATGTCACCTAAATCGAAAAAACCCAAACCTAATGTGGAGCCAAGAACAACACCCATGATCACTCCAAATAGGAAACTATTTGGCCTAGGAAATGAAGCATGCAAGCTAAAACAACAATGCCTTTTTAGATTATTTTCTGGAGTAAACTCAGCCTTTTCAATACCATTAGCACCCCCTCTAACTCTGGAAACATGTCATAGAATTTCCTTCATAACACCTTTGAATTATGCCGACATAATGATCAAATTGATGGGTACTTTGGTGATGAAACATGAAGCTCATTTCAGCTACACCATGACCATTCAAACCTCTTTTTCATTTTCTACTCAAGCTTAACCAAATGGCAGCCATTCATACCTCAATAAACTCCAGGAAAAGCTACTCAAATAGTATTTACTATTTGATCAAATTAGATCACAAAGATGAGTCAAAAGATGATAAAAATTCAGCGGCTTTGGGAAGCCAAAACTTCCAGCCTTGCTTTCGGTTTCTCTTGAAGAAACCATGTGACTCTTGTCCCAAATCCTGAAGTCATTCAACCCGTGCACAAATGGCCTTCATCTATCTGTTTTCCAAGAGATACTCGAGTGGGTTGTTCAACTATTCAGCTGAAAACATCAAGCACACACACCACCGCCAGCACCCACCAATCACACTCACTTCACTTCAACAAATCGTGCTCACCTCTTACCTCTTCCATTCAAGCATATAAATACCTCTCTTCATCCCTCACTTCTCCCACACCTTCCTAAATCATCTCTTTAGTGTTCTTGAGTGCAAAACACTCTTAGTGTAAGAAAAGAGTGAAACCGTGGGGTTGAGTGAGTACATTGGAGAGAGTTGATCAATGAATGACTCAACGGCTTCAGTTTGGTCAGTAACCCCTACCTTATATTTTTGTTGAGTGATGCTTTAATATTTCAGGCTTTGAATTATGACATGAGAATGAAGATTTCATTGAGTTATATGAAGTTTAACTTAAATAAATTTATTTCAGTTCAGATTTGGATTCTTGCTTGTATAAATTATTTTGGAATGAAATTTTAGTCATTACATGTCTTGATATGATCTTATATGTTTTACTAATGTCTTGATTGATCGATCTAAGGTTCATATTTAAAGAAAACAGAATGTCATAATAGGTTTATAAATCAATAACTTGGGTTGATCATCTTGCACATTTCAGCTTCCACTTGTGTGAAGTTATCTTGTGATTTCTTAATGAAGTTTTTCAAGCATGATTGTTAAACATCTGGAAATTCTTTATCATCAAGATGAGAGTTAGATTGCAAAATTTAATTAGGCCTTAAAAGTTCATATGCCAAAGAGAAGCTAGACTCATAATGCATTTACTTGGTTTGAAGGCTTGTGATGTTTTGACGATGATCAATTCATAATTATTGATGGATCTCGTGTGACCTGAATATAAGTGGTTAGCATATCCTTAAGATCAAATCCATTAAGTGTTACATGATAAGCTTTGGTCACATATGCATTCATAAAAGACTATAGGTTAAAATAACATAGGAGTAAATCAAGTCATGATGCATGCCACGGGTTGGTTAAATTTGGCATAATAGATGTTTGAGTTTTGTAATTCTAAGATCATATATGGATTTAGAACATGGAAAATATGAGGTTTATGCAATTTGGTGAAATTTAGGGTCAATTTGTCAATAGTGAAAGTTTTGGGCCAAAATGACAATTTCAGGACAATTAGGGGCCAGATTTGCAAATTACTAAGATTTTGAACCTAGAATCCTAACTTTTGTACGCATTTTATTTTAGAGAGCAATGATCCATAATATGCAGAAAGTTTGTAAGTTAACTTCTAACTTATTCTTGGGTAATTTATTTATGATTCTTGTATAAACACCACATTCATATTATAATGTCATTTTGATCATGAATTTGCCATATGACACATGATTGATCATTGGCTACTTGCATACATGGCATGTGTTATGTTACTCTTGCACAAATATGAAAGAAGACTCTTTTTAGCATGACATAAAAAAATGCCATTTTTGTATAAAGCTTGCTACGTGTTAGGAAATGAACACATGTCATGAAATATTTTTGTCTTAAAGCATAGCATGAAAATATTTTATCACGACTCAAAGTTAGGATGAGAAATTATCCTAATGGAACTCTTTTGTCCACTCTAGAGTGAGTAAAAATGGAGTGGTAACTTCTGGGTTGACAAAGACCGTCAATGGGCTACGAATGGATTCATTTTAAAGAATACCGGAACAAAGTCATATTATGCACCTAATGTTGGTGAGTGCATATGTTATCATGATATGATATGACGATAATGATATCTTTTACGTCAATGCACTGAGAATTGAGTCTGAAGACAATGTAGTCTAAACATGAGTTATACTACGGTCACCGACAGGTACACACAGTACAAATGAGGAACTGTGATGATACCATATATTATGTTATAATGACTCTAATAAAAAAATGATGTTCTCTGTAAGAAAATGTTCAAATAAAACTCTTGTTGAAAAAGAAGTTGAGAAATTTGGATGAATGGCAAATATAGTTTCCTGCATATCATGCATGCATTTCATGTTTATCCTTACTCATGCATATTTTATCCCTGTGCAAGTTAGTTTTTTAACTTACTGAGATTTCAAGGAACCTCATTGTGGTAGTCCTACTATCATTCACCTGAATGATAGAAGTTGTTTCAAGACTAACCTTTGATGAATAGGATGTCAATGAGCTCCACTTGGCTTCAAATGATTGAGAACGAGCCTAATCTCGAATGTAGGCTGGACTTAATATTATTATTCATAGAGATGGTCTTGATTGCCTTGGAGCATATCAAAGAGATGCTTTGAGCTACCCTTTTATTAGTCTTGTCTGTAATAAGGAGATTTGATCTCCCAGCTTATGTTTGAGTCATGCCTTACTATTTAGACCTCTTTTAAATGAGACACTATCTATGATTAACTTTCATGTTGGGATATTTTAGTCTGTTCTGGCACAAAATTCTTAAGTAGTCACCTTTTATCCGCTACGATTGTTATATACTACTAGTTGCATACTAGGAGGCATTGTATAATATCTGTCATGGACAGGGGTATGTAACTATGTGTTGCTTGTCCCGACACTTCATGCCTCCTTTCCATTCCAAGTGGAGGTTAGGGGTACCACAGCTGGTGGTATCATAGCAACTACGTCTCTAGGGAAAAGCATATGCCTATAGGAATGGTGTGCCAAAATATAGGTTAGAATCTTTAGTTTGATTAGATGAAGTTGGAACTCGATCTGACACATGTACATCTCAGTTATTAGGAAAATTTGAAGTAAGATGGCACGTGACAAATGAGAAAGGAATGCTGAAGACTCTAATGCCCCGTAGGGAACAAGATCAACCAGTGGATGGGGGACATGCTCTAGCTGATGCAATTCATCAAATGGAAGAAAAGCTAAGACAACAGTTGGAGTTGATTCTCTAGCAAATCCAACAACAATAGCAGCACCAAGCAAAAAGCCAAGAAAGGATGGAGACTAGGGGCTGCTCATATAAAATATTCTTGGTGTATAGGTACCCTACTTTTATGGGTACTGCCCCAATAAATGGCTACTTGATCTCGAAAGGACGCTCGAGATCAGTGGCTACGCTAAAGAACAAAAGGTGTAGTATGTTGTCATTTACTCCAAGGAGAGGCTGGTATCTGGTGGGATACCAAAAGGTAGTTCTAATAAGGGAACAAGGAAACATCACTGGCCTAACTTGGGAGAGATTCAAGGAAGAGTTTGATAATTGTTTCTTCCTATAAACGGTTTCTGCAACTTTGGGTCAAGGAAATTTCACTGTAGATTAGCATGTTGCAAGATTCATGGAGCTTGGAAGGTTCACTCTACACTTAATAGCTACTAAGAATATGCAAGCTCAGAAATTCCAAGGAGGGTTGTAACCTTGAATCTGTAGTCACGTGGCTTGCTTTCCTATTGAAAATTTTCAAGAATTAGTTCACGTAGCTTTTATAGCTGAGACTGAGCAAAGGAGTGTGGCGGCTCAGATTAGTATGGAAAAAAAGAGGGCTTCTTCTTTCTCCACTTGAGGAAGCGGTAATAAAAGAAGGATAGTAATGGGAGCAAATAAAGGAAAGAACGTGGTGACCACTCCCTCTACTATATGTCGTGAGTGTGGAAAAGCTCATAATGGAGAGTGCATAATAAGCCTTGGAACATGCTTCAAATGTGGTCAACTAGGACATATGATTCGAGATTGTCCTAAGAACATACAAGGGGAGGACTCTCCAACAACAACAAGTCAAATCAAAGGCTACCTGCTCAGGCCCGCGTCTATGCTATCACCCCAAGAGATGTCGACATCAATACACCAGAGGTTGAGGAAATAGAAGTCGTTACTGGTATTTCCCCTAATAACCTCTCTTAAACGTTTAGTCTTGATTAGTTTCATCACTTAGTAAATGGTAGCTGACTATTACGATTTAGGTAATGTCAAATTATTTGGATATACGGCATGTGAGTTATTTGATTCTGAGGCAACACGGTCATTTGTGTTAGCAGCATTTGCACGAATGTGTAATTTGCCCCACAAAATTGTTACCTCAAGCAATAGTAATAACAATCCTAAATGGAAGTATAATAGGTGTAACCAGATGATTAGAGATTGTCCGATAGGCTTGGAAGGAAAAACTATGAGAGCAGTTCTTATCATTTTCTGCCTATTAGGGTTTTGGTTTGATATTGGGCATGGATTGGTTATCCAAACATTAAGCCAGGATAGATTGTCATAAGAAGAAGGTTGTGTTCGAGTCACCAGATGTTGGTAGAATTCATTATGTAGGAGGAACTGTAAAAGCTATTCCTTCGTTAATCTTAGCTTTGCAAGTTAAGAGTTGCATTGCTAATGGGGCAGCAGCTTATTTGGCCTTGGTAGTAGAGGAGTCTAGTTAAAATCAAGAAAAGCAACAAATACAAGGAATTTCCTAAAGTATTCACTGAAGATTTACTAGGGTTATTCCTATCCATAAAGTACCCTACCGTATGGCACCCATTTGAGTTACAAGAATAGAAGGTGCAGACTAAAGAGCTACTAGAGAAGGGTTTATCTGTTCAAGTTCTTCACCTTAGGGAAGGCAAGTGTTGTTCGTAAAGAAAGATGGATTGATGAGAATATGTATTGATTATCGAGAATTGAACAACGTAAAGAAAAAGAAAAAGTATCTGTTATCCCGTATCGATGACCTATTAGATCAGTTGCAGGGAGCATCAGTATTCTCCAAAATAGATCTAAGATCAGAATACCATTAGCTCAAGATCAGGGAACAAGATATCCCCAAGACTACTTTTTGAACACAATATGGACACTAAGAGTTTTTAGTGATTCCCATTGGGTTAATTAATGCTCCTGCCGCATTCATAGATATGATGAATAATGTATTCAGACCCTATATGGATAGCTTTGTAGTTGTCTTCATTGATGACATACTGATCCACTTGAAAAGTGATGAGGAGCATACGTTGTGGCGCCCCCAATCCCCCTTATATAAATACACAGGGATCGAGATGCTAGGATGGTGACAACACGGTCACACATCCCAACGAAGTGCCAGTGTGTGTACATGCAACAGTGTTCAAATAAAATAACGCAGCGGATAGTCAACTAAGTACCAGAATTTATTTACAATCAAACATCAGTAAAGATTTAAATAGCAGTTATACAGTCATCCATAAAATAATTTACAATAGTTTTAAATGTACAAACGAGTGATCCCGGATCACTCCTCAGGCGGAGCCGTCTCCTCAGGCTCGCCCTCCTCCTCCTCATCAGCATCAAAATCTGCGATACCAGAAAATGGTCTCGCAGGTAAGTATAACCCAAACAACAACGTAATACAAAATGCATTAAATGCAACTAACATGCATGCACATGAAAACATGCATTTTTCCACAAAACATCATTTTCCCCGAAAATGATAAATTTCCAACACACACCAAAATCTCATTTTGGTCCAAATTATCCGTAAAACATTTTCCCAGAAAATGATTTACCCAAAAATCAACTCGCACTATTTTCCCAGAAAATAGTGCATTAATCCCAAATGCACCATGCATTATTTCCATATGCACCATGGTCTCCCCTATGGACCATCCGCACGTCCTGGCTTCGCAGCGGTGCTCAGTTCCGCGCCCAGCGCGTACATGGCCAAGCACTCACACTACGCAACGAGCGATGCCCAGTTCCGCGCCCAGCGCGTACGTGGCCAGACATCCTCTAGTCCCCGCCAGCAGAAGGACCACGGAGTCGGCACGAGACCATCTCGTCCGATCCCATTGTCGCCCGGCGACAATCCAGGGGACGTTACTCAGTATATTCCGCTCCCGAGTAACCAGAGGAGCTCCACCGAGTTAATACCCCATCTCGGCTTGGGGTCGTGATACACACGCACCAAAAATATTATCACATAAAATCATAGCTTTTCAAATCACATGAACATGAATGCAATACACGAAAACCCAGTTTTCTTTTACAAACATGATCATGCATGAAATAATGAAATGCACATGTACCAACACAATATCCAAACCAACAAATCCAACCAACCCATCAACAACAAATATCCAATTCAACCAAATCAACCAAACAACTCCAATCACAAATCCATCCGACCCCCGAACTCCTCGGACTCAGTCCGGCATGCAAAAAACACAGTGAAATGGGTTAGTGCAAAAATACATTTAAATTACGAAAGTTCTTTGGAGAAATACTTACAGTGCAATATAATAATTTTTCGAGGATCACGAAGTTGAAAAAGGCGACGTTTGAGCAACACCACAGTGTAAAATACACTGTGGCCGTGGGTCACAAATACCAACTTTTCAACGAGGACAAACGAAGACCCAAGATTGATAGGGTAGGGCCCAGGGAGGTTGGTGAAGCTAGTGGTGGTGGTGGTTTGCCGTGGGTGGCGGCGCAAGGGGTGGTTTTAGGCCAAAAATGTGCAAATCGGAGATGGACTTGGTGGGGCTTCACCGGTGACGGATCGGAGCTGGGGTTGGGTCCAATGGGTTGCCAAGAGGCCGGGGATGAAGTGGTAGGAAGATGGTGGCCAATGGCGGTGCGACGGCGGCGCAACGGCGGAAAGAGTGCTGCGGCTTCGAAGGGCTACTGGTGGTTAACGGCGGCACGGATGGAGGTGAGGTTGGTGGGGTGAGGTCGCCGGCGGCTGGGGAAGCTAGCGGGCTGGGCGGTGAAGGCCACCGCCGGCTCACGGCGGCGCTGGCGTGAAGGTGGCCTGCGGCTTCGTGGGGTGCGTGTGGGCTACCGGCGGCGAGGTAGGGGCTGAGAGTTGGGAGGTGAGGTCGCCGGAGGGAGGGGGAGCTGGTCGGCCGGGCGGTGTCGCGCACGGCGGCGCGACGGCGGCGGGCTGGGCGGTGAGGAAGAACGGACGGAGAGAGGGAGAGAGGAAGAGGAAGAGTCGCGCGCGAGAAGGAAAGCCAGCAAGAGAAAAAGAAAAGAAAAGAAAAAAAAGAAAAGAAGAAAAGAAAAAGAAAAGGAAAAGAAAAAATAGAGGGAAAAGAAATGAGGTCCAATCCTCATAACTTGGGTCACGAAAATGATCCAACGGAAACGATTTTAAAACCACAAGTTAAATAAAATAATTTAAACGTAATGGTAAAGTCAAATTGAAATAATTAAATCCCACGGTAATTAATTAAATATGAAAAACAATTTAAATGCACAACAATAAATAAATATTAAGAAAGCACATAAAAATTAATTTCCACCAATTAAAATCATAGAAATAAACTCATTAAAAATCCAACCAATTTTCAAATACGAGAATAAAATTTAAATAAATAGAAATAATTCTTTAGTAAAAATACACTAAAATGCGGGGTGTTACATACGTTATATGCCAAGCTTAGTAAATGTGAATTCTAGCTCCATGAAGTAAAATTTCTAGGGCATGTGATCTCGAGTAAAGGAGTTTCAGTCGATCATACTAAGATCGAAGCAGTAATGAATTGGCGATGCCCTACCAATGTGCCTGAAACCCGAAGTTTCTTAGGATTAGCCAGATATTATAGAAGGTTAGTGGAGGGATTTTCCAAACTCTCAGGACAACTCACCACTTTAACTAAAAAGAATGTCAAATATGTTTGGACGGAGAAGTGTGAGCAAATTTTTATGTAGCATAAGGAAAGGTTGACAATGGCACCAGTATTAGCATTACCAGAATCTCATAAGCCTTATGTGGTCTATAGTGATGCATCTAAGTCGGGACTTGGATGTGTACTTATGCAACGAGGATGAGTTGTCACCTACACTTCTCATCAATTAAAGAACCATGAACAAAATTACCCCACCCACGACTTAGAACTAGTAGCCATGATTTTTACTTTAAAGATACGAAGGCATTATTTGTATGGCGAGACCTGTGAGGTATTTACATATCACAAGAGCCTCAAATATCTGTTATACCAGAAGAACCTGAATATGAGGTAAAGGAGATGGTTAGAAATGATTAATGACTACCAGTGTGAGATTAAATATCATCCTAATAAAGCTAACATTGTGGTTGATGCATTAAGTCTTAAAGCACAAGCAGAAGATCCTTCAGAATCTACCCCAAAGAGCATGAGGAAAACTGATGGGAACCAAGGTGAGCCTACTCTTAAAGATTCTTTGCAAGTTCTAGATGAGCCAATTACCAGATCAAGAGTCAAGAAGATCAAGGAAGCAATGCAAGGATTGGTGCAATCCACTTGAGATGAAGCTAGCAAGAGCCCAACACTTAAGATGGGCTTGAAAGAAGGAGAACCAGTTTTGATCCACTTGATTCAAGTTGTGGAAGACATGACTTAGAGATAGGGCCTATTGTTATTGGAGGCTTCCAAATTGGTTAAATGATTTATTTCATTAGTTTATAATAAGTGGGCTTGAGGATGCTCGACCCACATGTCTTATTTCTTATGAACTAGGGTTTTCAAGAATGCCTTGTATTCTGGCATAGGGTTTATTCAGAAATATACATTTTTATGAACTAGGATTTCAAGAGGTTACTGTAGTGCTACTGTAGCCACGACACTGTTCATCTAGGGGCATTTTGGATAAAAAGGGCTTTATTTTGACTAGGATTTTAATTAGGTTTTTGTTTAAATACTCTTTGTAGCCTCATTTGAAGGGTTAGACAATATTGAATTCTATTTGTGAGTTGAGTTTACTCTTCTTGTTCTTGATTGAACTTTTGAACTTATGAAAGGTAAATCACAACCTTTGTAGCATTCCTCCTTGTAATTTGAGTTTTTGAGACGGGTTCTTCAACGGGTCTAGATTTTAATATAATCTAGGTTCTTGAAACGAGTTCTCATTGGGTCTAGATTGTCCATCCATTGACTTGATTTTGGCTTTCTTGGGTAAGTTTTCAAATTGATTGTGGGTTCAAGGGATTTCATTCCTATAGGTTCATATCATTTGGTATTCAAAGCAAGGTTTCCAATCAGGTTTGATTCTATTTTTTAATTCTTGTATTTTTAAATTTAATTCTAGGGCTTCATTGTTCTAGGGTTGCAAAAAAAAAAAAAAAAGAGGAGGCTACTGAATTTCTTCAATATTCTTAGGGCTACCAAATTTCATTGTTTTAGGGTTTGTGTTGTCTGAAATCTCTTGTTCTAGGGGCTGCCGTATATCAAGCTTATCCTAGGTTTTTTGAGTTATTGTTAGAGTTTTGTCATTTGCTTATTGTTTTGATTGTGATCAAATCAGTTGGTGAAAAAAAAAAGAAAAGTAAAGAAAAGAGAGAAAAAAATCGTCCAAAAAAAAAATCATCAAAGGGGCTGCTTTCATTTTCTAGTTGGTATCTTGTCTTATAGTTATTACTCTTTCATTCGTATAATTTCCTAAGGAGAAAAAAGATGAGGGTGAGACTGAGACCTCAAGAAAAATAGAGAATGAGTTGAAAAATAATTGTAAGGTCGAGAGTTCAAAAAAAGAGAGTGACAGAAAAAAATAGAGTGAAAGGAAAAAACAGAGTGAAAGGGAAAAAGAGAATGAAAAAGAAAAAGGGAGTGGAAAGAAAAGAGAGAGTGAAGAAAGTGAGAGAAATACAAAGAGAAAAGTGAGTTTTTATGCTAAGGTGAGTCTTAATACTAGTGAACTTGACGTATATTTGCCTAGTGTTGTTGCCTCTTTGTTGCAGGGATATGAGCTTGTGTTTCCTTGTGGTGTGTTTAGTGGATTGCCATCGATTAGGGAGATAGAGCACTACATTGATTTTGTGCTAGGTGCGACAATTCCTACCTGACTTTACTTTGAAGAAAATGAGTCCTTCACACAGTTGAAGGGACAAGGTAAATTGTTGACTAGAATGCATGCTAAGTGGAAAGACTGTATTGAGACTTTTCCTCATGTAATCAAATACACACATGGTGAGGAAATTTTTGTGGTTAATGCATTAGCAAGAAAGTATGTCCTTATCTTTATTTTAAATGCAAAGTTATTGAAATTTGAATATGATAAGAAATTGCATGTTAATGACGATGACTTTGTTAGTGTGTATGGAACATGTGAGAAAGCATCTTTTGGTAAGTTCTATAGAGTAGATTGGCATTTGTTTAAAGAGAATAGGCTTTGTGAGCCTACTAATCTTATGCGTGAGTTGCTTGTGCATGGATTTGGTTTGATGGGTCATTTTGGTGTAAAGAAGATTTTAGAGGTGTTACATGAACGTTTGTGGGAGTATCATTTGCTATATATTGACTGGTTGCATGAACGTTTGTGGGAGTATCATTTGCCTTTCATTGAGTTTGCATATAATTGGAGTGATCATTTTGGAGTAAGGAAGACTTTAGATGTGTTTCATGCACATTTGTGGGTGTATTGTTTGTCATTCATTGAGTTTACATATAATTGGAGTGTTCATGCTACTACTCAATTTTCACTTTTTGAAATTGTTTATAGACTTAATCCATTTACTCCTTTAGATTTAATGCCCTTACCAGTTGATGACAGGATAGCTTGGGACTTTTTCAAAGTCTTGAACAAATTAATGATAATACATATTAAGTGGATCTTCCAGGTAAGTATTATGTTTATACTATTTTCAATATTACTAACCTTTTCCCCTTTGATCCAGGTGGAGATTCAAGGTCGAATCCTTTTGAGGAGAGGGGGAATGATGGGCACCAACATAGACCTAGTCTTAAAGATTCTTTGCAAGTTCCAGATGGGCCAATTACAAGGTCAAGAGCCAAGAAGATCAAGGAGGCAATGTAGGGATTGATGCAATTTTATTTTTTCAATCCAAGCGATATACACAATTAATAATTATACCACCAAATTCCTAATTGGAAGATATGACATTATATTTATCTACTTTCTCAAATTTAATCCTAGAATCTATTCTCCCTTCACAAACCACGGTTTTCATATATAAAGTTAAATATCAGATCTAGAGACGACACTTTGTTCACAAACAATAATGAAGCAAAAGATCACATCAATGACATGAAAAGCCTGTTTAATTCACAATCATATATTCATAATCCTCTGACTCAACAAAATCAAACCATAGCAAGATTTAATATAATTGTTTCAAACTAATAATATCCAAAACAAATAGAGAATTGAATCCTAAAATCTTAAACAATAAAGCTTAATCTATGAATTGAAATATAGTCAAAGCATTTTCACCAATCAATTTCTGCCCTAGACTTTACTCAAGATTTAGTTCTCCAGAGAAGAACTAAAAAATAAAAATGGTATTTTTATCTTCTCTAGATTTGTGCCTCCTCCCTTCAAAAACTCCTCAATTTCATGCTAATGATATGCTTATATAGGGTAGGAAAGAAGCCCTAATGTCTTCATGATTCATGCATAAAACATTACCTAAATTTTAGAACTCAGCAAGGAAGTCACGTACGCACTTCAAAGGTTTGACTTTTAGAAATCCTCATTATAGAAAAATTTGTAGCCATTTAAAATATTTTTCCAACGCATCAAGAATCGCATGAATCGGATGTGAGTGAAAAGTTACGACGAAAATACTAAAGTATGTCCAAGCTGTCTCCTAGCCCATTTTGGACTCTGACTTTTTCTCTTGATCCAAATTAGTCTTAAACCCTATCATTATCCTTATTTGATGAGTACTACACTTGTTTAAAGTTCTTAGGTTGTTCCAACGTCTTGCCCACTTGAAAGTCCTTTGAATTTGACTGGGCTTTGAGTTGTTCTTTTATAAACACTGAAATTAACATAAAAATCTGTTTAGGAGTATCATGAGTAAAGAGAAACTCAATTCAAAAATATAAATTAATTCCTATGATTTTTATTCACATTTTAGCATTTTGGACCAATAATAGGGTATTCAAAGTGTACTTTCGTACACTTATCACACCCTCCAACTTGTTTATTGCTAGTCTCTAGCAATTTCTATACAAAAGAGATGAAAGAGGCTAAAGAAAATCACTAAAACAAGCCACCATTTCACACTTTCCAAATTCACATATCAAAGCAATCTAAGCAATCCAATAACCCATCAAGATCAATCCGCTTATAACAATTCACAGAGTGTGTGTGTATTGTTCTCCAACCCATAACGATCTTACCACAAGCCTTGACACATGCAACATCAAGAACGTCTCAAGCAAAAAGTTCAACTCCATAACTCACGGGTATAATAGTGTTTCGACTAAGGGCTCTCTCTATTTTGTTGAAAAGTGGTGTACACACAATCACACTGAGATTTAGGTAATTTTGAACAAGCATTGATATTATGATAGGAACACTAACAAATAAGAATGATATGAACCTATTGGAATAGAATTCCTTGAACCCACAATCAACTTCAAAACACTCTCAAGAAAGCCAAAATCAAGTCAAATGATGGAGAATTTAGACCCGATGAGAACTCGTTTGAAGAACCTAGATTATATTAAAATCTAGACCCATTAAAAAACCCATATCAAGAACCCAGATTACAAGGAGGAACGCTACAAAGGTTGTGATTTACCTTTGATAAGTTTAAAAGTTCAATCAAGAACAAGAGGAGTAAACTCAACTCACAAATAAAATTCAATATTGTCTAAAAACTTAAAATGAGGCTACAGAGTATTTAAACCAAAACCTAATTAAAACCCTAGGCCAAAACAAGGCCCCATTTACCCAAAATGCCCCAGGATGAATAGCGTCGTGGCTACAGTAACACTACAGTAACTTATTGAAACTCTAGTTCTTAAAAAAGTAACTTTCCAAATAAGCCACTGGCCAAAATATAAGGTCTTTCCAAAAATCCTAGTTCAAAAGAAATAAGACATGTGTGGGCTAAGCATCCTCAAGCCTACTAATTCTGAACTAATAAAATAAATCCTTTAATAATTTGAAAGCCTTCAATAACAATAGGCCCAAACAATAACTCTGTCATGTCTTCCACAGCTTGTATCAAGTGGATCAAAACTGGTTCTCCTTCTTTCAAGCCCATCTTGAGTGTTGGGCTCTTGCTAGCTTCATCTCAAGTGGATTGCACCAAGCCTTGCATTGCTTCCTTGATCTTTTTGGCTCTTGATATTATGATTGGCCCATCTAGAACTTGCAAAGGATCTTAAGACTATGATATAAACCAGCAGGAATGGAATCCCTTGAACCCACAATCAATTTGAAAACTCACCCAAGAAAGCCAAAATCAAGTCAATTGATGGAGAATCTAGACCAAATGAGAACTCGTTTCAAGAACCTAGATTATATTAAAATCTAGACCAGTTGAAGAACCCATCTCAAGAACCTATATTAAAAGGAGGAACGTCACAAATGTTGCGATTTACCTTTGATAAGTTCAAAAGTTCATTCAAGAACAAGAGGAAAACTCTACTCACAAATAAAATTCAATATTGTCTAGAAAGATCAAATGAAGCTACAAAGAGTATTTAAAACAAACCTAATTAAAACCCTAACTAAAATAAAGCCCCTTTTACCCAAAATGCCCATGGATGAATACTGTCGTGGCTATAGTAACACAGCTACAGTAATGCTACAGTAACCTCTTGAAACCCTAGTTCCTAAAAACTAACCTTCCAAATAAGCCATTGGCCAAAATACAAGGCCTTCCCAAAAACCCTAGTTCATAAGAAGTAAGACATATGTGGGCCAAGCATCGTCAAGCCCACTTATTATAAACTAATAAAATAAATCATTTAACCAATTTGGAAACCTCCAATAACAATAGGCTCTTGATCTTGTAACTGGCCCATTTGGTACTTTTAAAGGATCTTTGACAGTAGGCCCACCTTGGTTCCCATCATTCCCCCTCTCCTTAAAAGGATTCGAACACGAATCTTCACCTACATCAAAAGGAGAAATATCAAAAACATTGAAGGTAGCAGAAGCATTATACTCACCTGGAAGGTCCACTTTATATGTATTGTCATTAATTTTCTGAAGAATTTGGAAAGATTCATCTCCTCGAGAATGCAACTTTGTCCTCCTATGAGCTGGGAATCTTTCTTTGCTCATGGTTCAAATATGACACGCCTTTCATTCTTTTGGGCAATTTGAAGCCGTACACTCTCTTGAAGTGACTTCACCAACTCCGCCATCTTTTGTCCATCCAAGCTACTCCAGTTATCAACAGGTAAAGGCATCAAATCTAAAGGAGTAAGTGGATTAAAATCATAAATAATTTCAAAAGGATAATATGAAGTAGTAGTATGCATGGTCTTATTATATGCAAACTCTATAAATGACAAACAATCCTTCCAAGTCTTTAAATTATTATGAACAACAGTGCGTAAAAGTTGAATTAAAGTTCTATTAACTACTTTAGTCTGATCATCAGTCTACAAATGACAAGTAGTGAAAAATAATTGCTTAGTACCTAATTTTCCCCACAACACCTTCCAAAAGTAGCAAAGGAATTTAACATCCCTATCAGAAACAATACTCCTGGGCACACTCTGGAGTCGCACTATCTCCTTGAAAAATAAGTCAACTATGTTTGTGGCATCATCTATATTATGACATGGAATGAAATGTGACATCTTACTAAATCTATCCACAACCACAAAAATAGAATCTTTTCCCCGTTTTGTCCTAGGCAGCTTCAAAACAAAGTCCATAGATATATCTACCCATGGCTCACTAGGAACGGGTAAGGGTGTATACAAACCATGTGGTATAACATTGATTTGACCTTTCTACATGTAATGCACCTGCCACAAATGCAATTGATATCTCTCTTCATCTTAGGCCAAAAGAAATGTTCACGCAAAATGTCTAAAGTTTTCTTGACACCAAAGTGTCCCATTAATCCCCCACCATGTGCCTCAGGTACCAATAACTCACGCATAGAACAACTTGGAATACAAAGTTTGCTTTCTTTAAACAAATAACCATCATGCCTGTAAAACTTACCAAATGCTGCCTTATCACATGCCATGTACACATAAAAAAAGTCAGCGTCACTGGCATACATGCCTTTCACATATTCAAACCCAAGCATTTGAGCACTTATAGATGTAAGAAGTACATACCTCTGGGATAGAGCATCAGCAACAATGTTCTCTTTACCTTGCTTGTAACAAATGATATATGAAAAGGTCTCAATATATTTCATCCATCTAGCATGCCTTTTATTCAACTTACCTTGACCCTTGAGATGCTTCAATGATTCATGATCGGTGTGGATCACAAATTCCCTAGGCCACAGGTAGTGCTATCAAGTCTCTAATGCAAGAACAAAAGCAAAAAACTCTTTGTCATATGTAGGGTACTTCAGGGACGCCCCACTTAGCTTCTCACTAAAGAAGACTATGGGCTGCCTATCCTGCATCAAAAAAGAAAAAGAGATTGAGCTAAAAAGCAAGAGTGAAAGTGAGATTGAACTAAAAAGAAAGAGTGAAGGTGAGATTGAGAAAAAAAGAAATAGTAAGGCCGAAAAGGAGAGAGAGAGAAAAAAAATGAGAGAGAAAAAAAGATGAAACTGAGGCTGAGACCTAAAAAATAAAAGAGAATGAGTTGAAAAACAATTGTTAGGTCGAGAGTTCAAAAAAAGATGAAGGAAATGAGAGTGACAGTAAAAAAGAGAGTGAAAAGAAAAAAGAGAGTGAAAAAGAAAAGAGAGTGTGGAAAGAAAAGAGAGAGTGAAGAAAGTGAGACAAAAAGAAAGAGAAAAGTGAGATTTTATGCTAAGACGAGTCTTAATTCTAACGAACTTGACGTATCTTTGCCTAGTGTTGTTGTCTCTATGTTGCAGGGATATGAGGTCGTGTTTCCTAACAATGTCTTTAGTGGATTGCCACCTATTAGAGAGATAGAGTACTACATTGATCTTGTGCCAGGTGCGACAATTTCTACCCAACCTTTCATTGAAGAACATGAGTCCTTAACGTACTTGAAGGGACAAGGTAAGTTGAATAGAATGGATGCCAAATGGGTGCAATTCATTGAGACCTTTCCTCATGTAATCGAGTACACACAAGGTAAAAAAAAATTTGTGGTTGATGCTTTAGCTCTTAGGTATGTCCTTGTCATCATTTTAGATGCAAAATTATTGAGACTTGAATATGACAAGAAATTGTATGTTAATGATAATGGCTTGGCTAAGTTCCATAAACTAGATTGGTATTTATTTAGAGAGAATAGACTTTGTGTGCCTACTAGTTTTATGCGTAAGTTGCTTGTGTGTGATAAACATGGTGGTTTGTTGGGTAACTTTGGTGTTAAGAAAACTTTAGACATTTTGCATGAACATTTTTTGTCATCATTTTAGATGCAAAGTTATTAAGACTTGAATATGATAAGAAATTGTATGTTAATGATGATGGCTTGGCTCGTGTGTATGGAGTACGTGAGAAAGCCTCATTTGGCAAGTTCCATAAACTAGATTGGTACTTGTTTAAAGAGAATAGACTTTGTGTACCTACTAGTTTTATGCGTAAGTTGCTTGTGTGTGATAGACATGGTGGTTTGTTGGGTAACTTTGGTGTAAGGAAGACTTTTGATGTGTTTCATGAACGTTTGTGGGAGTATCATTTGCCATATATTGACTTGTTGCATGAACATTTGCGGGAGTATCATTTGCATTTCATTGAGTTTATATATAATTGGAGTGTTTATGCTACTACTCAATTTTCACCTTTTGAAATTGTTTATAGACTTAATCCACTAACTCCTTTAGATTTAATGTCTTTACCAGTTGATGACAAGAGTAGCTTGGATGGGCTATTCCAAATTCTTGAACAAATTAATGATAATGCATATCAAGTGAATCTTGCAGGTAAGTATCATGTTTCTGCTATACATGGCCTATACTCCGAAAGGACTAGTCAATGATATAATTGGAGCCCCATTAGAACCTTATAAAGAGCAAGAACTTCTCCTTCCCAAGCAATGTGGGATCCCATACACCACCTACCCTTATCCATATTATATGGGGTATCACATTTTCAATGTTACTAACCCATTTCCCTTTGATCCAGGTGGAGATTCGAGGTCGAATCCTACCAAGGTGGGCCTAATCTTAAAGATCCTTTGCAACTTCTAGATGGGCCAATTACAAGATCAAGAGCTAAGAAGAGCAATGAAGCAATGCAAGGATTGGTACAATCCACTTGGGACGAGTCTAGCAAGAGCCGAATATTCAAGATGGGCATGAGTGAAAGAGATCCAATGATTAACTACGTGATATGGAAGAGTGCAATATAAATTAGGGTCTATTATTATGATTATGTGATTCGAGGTCTTGGACTTGTTTAGTTCATTAAAGGGACTTATTTTATTAAGTATAGGAATTTTTCTAGAATAATTGGCCTTGAGGATGCTTGACCCACATAATTGGTAATTACCAAGACCTTATTGTATGTATGCCCCATCTCCTGGCCAATCGGAGCACTATTAATTTTTACCACTTTGTCATTGCTTAGTAAAGAACTAATTGAGTGCAGAGTGACAAAGTTATGAGGTCGGAGTTTTTTTATCATGGTTTCCTGCTGTAGTACTATTGAGTGTATGAATGTGCACTCTAAATACCCTATTATTAGGTTAAAATACTAAAATGTGAATAGAAATAATAGGAATTAATGTGTATTATTGAATTGGGTTTCTATTTATATTGGAATACTCCTGAGTAGATTTTTTTGTTTAATTTTAGAGCCTATAAAAGAGCAAGTCCAAACCCAGTCAAATTCAAAGGACTTTCAAGTGGGCAAAACGTTGGAACAACCTAAGAACTTTCAATGAATGTAGGACTCTTCAAATAAGGATAATGATGAGATTTGAGAGTAATTCGGATTAGGAGAAAAAGTCGGCCCGAATTTCGCTAGAAGACAGCCTGTATATACTTTAGTATTTTGATCATAGCTTTCTGCTCAAATATCGGATTGATACAATTCTTAATGCGTTAGAAATATATCTTAAAAGGCTAAAAAGTTTTCTCGAATAAGGATTTCCAGATTCAAACTCCTGAAATGCTTACATGGCTACTAAGATGAGTCCTAAAATTTAGGCAATTTTGTATGCGGGAATATGAAGACATTAGGGTTTTTTTTCCTATCCTATATAAGCATTTCATTAGCACCAAATTGGGAGTTCAAAAAGGGGAGACGGATCAGTTCTGAAGAGGTGGAAACGAAATTAATTTCCATGGCCATCGTTTGCTTTATTTTTCTCTTCAGATTTTTGTTGTCCATTATATTTACGGGCAACTAAATTCTTAATTAGGGTTAGCGATGAACTTGCACAGTAGATTGTATTTTTAATTTATATTTGATTTATGTACTTGATTTTCAATTACTAAAACTAGTTTGTTTTATCATTCTCAATTCATTGTTGATGTTTTCTTCTCCGAATAATCATAGAATTCATTCTGTTTATGGATTCAGTCATGCTTTTTCTATTGAATGGATTAACTCTTTGATTATGTTTGGATCAATTATTTATCTATATTGATTTAATTCTTTGTTGTAATATTGCTTCCTAAGTATATTGTCGTCGTTGGATTTTCTCAACAGTGATAATAATTTACGTATTTTAAAAGTGGTGAATGATTTTTCAAAGAGTTACATTTGGTTTAATCTTGGTTTATAAATCTATATCTTCTGATTGGAAATTTTGGGAATTCAGTTCCCAATTAAGTTATTCAATGAATTAAAAATAACTAAAATGCCAGATTTGTGAAAGGGATTCCCGCCGCTTTACTATTCATCAAATTTGAATACTTTTTTTGTTAGTCACTTTGCTTCACTTTAACTTGCATTTAAAATTAATATTTGTTCTCCATTAATCATTTAATATTTTTCTTTAGCTTCTTTCTGATGGGAACCAAAGTGGGCTTAGACTTAAAGATCATTTGTAAGTTCCAGATAAGCCAAATTACAATATCAAAAGCTAAGAAGATCAAGGAAGCAATGCAAAGATTGGTACAATTCACTTGGGATGAGTCTAGCAAGACCCAAATATTCAATATGGGCTTGAGAGAAGAAGATCCAGTGATCATCCACGTGATACAAGCTATAGAACAGTGCAACATAAATTATGGCCTATTATTATGATTATGTGATTGAAGGGCATGGACTTGTTTATTTCATTAAAGGGGCTTCTTTTATTAATTATAGGAATTAGTCTAGAATAATTGGGTTTGAGGATGGTTGGCCGACATATGTCTTATTTCTTATGAATTAGGATTTTTGGGAAAGCCTTATATTTTGGCCAATGGCTTATTTAGAAAGTTACTTTTAAGGAACTAGGGTTTAAAGAGATACTGTAGTTAGTTACTGTAGCCGCGACTCTATTCACTTAGGGGCATTTTTGGAAGATGGGGATTTATTTTGGCTAGGGTTTGATTAGGTTTTGCCTTAAATACTCTTTGTTGCCTCATGTTAAGAAGTTTATGAAATTTGATGAATTTATTCATTGTGAGTTGAGTTTTACTCCTCTTGTTCTTAATTGAATTTTTGAACTTATCAAATGTAAATCACAATCTTTGTGGCATTCCTCCTTGTAATCTGGGTTCTTGAGACAGGTTCTTCAACGGGTCTAGATTTTAATATAATCTAGGTTCTTTGAACGAGTTCTCATTGGGTCTAGATTCTCCATCCATTGATTTGATTTTGGCTTTCTTGGGTGAGTTTTCAAATTGATTGTTGGTTAAAAGAATTTCATTCCTATGGGTTCATATTATTTAGTATCAGAGCCAGGTTTCCAATCAGATTTGATTCTATTTTTTAATATCTTGCATCCTTAAATTTAATTCTAGGGTTACGTTGTTCTATGGTTGAAAAAAAAATGCAGAAACAAAAAGTAGGTTGCTGAAATTCTTAGGATTTTTGGTTTGGTTGAAATTTGCATCTTCTAGGGTTTCAAAATTCTAGGGTTTCTTGCATCTCTAGGTTTGTCAATTGCTTGGAGTGTCGTTCCGTTTATTCTCTTCTATTTCTTTGTCAATTATTATGGGCTTGAATTCAATTGCTTGATTTTTACAATTGAGTATTGCTGTTTGTGATTTAATTGGAGAGAATAAGTGAGAAAGAAAAGAAAAGAAAAGAAAGGAAAAGAAAGAAAAAAATCAAAAAAAAAAAAGAAAAAGAAGAAGAAGATAAGAAAATGTAGCATATTTAAAGGTTGCTAGATAGTTACAACAAAGAGAATGAAATACATTTATTGACTAAGCTTTATCATCAAAGGGTTGTACGAAATACATTTATTGACTGAGCTTTATCATCAAAGGGGGCTGAATACATTTTTCTAGTTGGTATCTTGTTTTATAATTACTTTTTCCCTCGTATAAATTCCTTGAGTCTCGTGTCATTTTATTCCTTCCTCTTTTCTTGTTTTTGTTTCTTGGATCTATATTACTGATTGAAATAATACAAGATTATATTGTCTTATTTTAGTTCAACTAGTTCTTAAAGAACTTGAGCGAGAAAACTATTTAGGTAAAAGGCAAGTGAATGTGAAACTATTATCGGGAAAAAATCAATTAAGAGTGAAACACGAGTCGAGTGCCATTATTCGAGTGTAAACACATAAGGGAGTGTATGAGGTTTTCCACTAACATTCTTTTTGTGCAGCACATTACAATGTCTCATAGGATTGACTCATTACGAAAGGGATGGTTGATAACTCATCCTTTGTGTTGCAAGCCATGCAACAACAGTTTAAGCGATTGAACTTGGTGTTGGGTGGAGTGAGGGATATGATGGATCATCAAAATATGATAATTAGAAATCTACAGGATAAGAGAGATAAGAGGCGACATGAGTCTAGTGCTGAAAATGGGTATTAGTAAGAAGAGTATGGTGATTCTCTTGTTACTAGGCATGCACTCAATACACAAATTAAGATGGATAATACAGAGCAGCAGAGCGAGAACATTTTTCATACTCGATGCCACATCAACAATAAAGTATGTAGTAAGTTCATTGATTTGAGGAGTTCTATTAATTTGGCTAGCACTACTTTAGTTGAGAAATTGAATTTACCTACCTTGAAACACCCTAGACCATACATGTTGCAGAGGTTGAGTGATTGTGGGGAGGTTAGGGTAAATAAGCAAGTGCTAGTTTTTTTTTCAATTGGGAAATACCAGAATATGATGCTTTGTGATGTAGTCACTATGCATGCTGGCTATATTTTGTTGGGGAAACCTTGGCAGTATGATGGGTTAAGGAACATGTACAGTTTTGAAAATGATGGAAAAACAATCAAACTTGCTCATTTAACTCCAACACAAGTCCATGGGGACTAATTGAAATTGAAAAGTGAGGCTGCTTAAAATGAAAGAGTGAAAATGAGAGTAATCAAAAAAGAAAGAGTGAAAGTGAGAGTGATAAAAAAAGAAAGGTGAAAAAGAGATTGAGCTAAAAAGTAAGAGTGAAAGTGAGATTAAGCTAAAAAACAAGAGTGAAGGTGAGATTGAGAAAAAAAGAAATACTGAGGCCGGAAAGGAGAGAGAGAAAAAAGATGAGGGTCAAGCTAAAACCTTAAGAAAAAGAGAGAGTGAAAAAGAAAATAAAGAGGTGGCTGAGAGTCAAGAAAGACAAAAGTGAGTTTTTATGCTAAGGCAAGCTTTTATACTAACGAATGACTCTTTTCCTAGTGTTGTTGTTTCTTTGTTGCAGGGATATGAGGTCATGATTCCTAGTGGTGTGTTTAGTGGATTGTCACCTATTAGAGAAATAGGACATTACATTGATTGTGTGTCGGGTGCAACAATTCCTACCTGACCTTTCTTTTGACGAACATGAATCCTTGAAGTACTTGAAGGGACAAGGTAAGTTGAATAGAAAGCATGCCAAGTGGGAGGAATTCATTGATACATTTCCTCCTGTATTCAAATACACACAAGGTATGGGAAATTTTGTGGTTGATGCTTTAGCAAGAAGGTATGTCCTTGTCTTCATTTTAGATGCAAAATTGTTGAGACTTGAATATGATAAGGAATTCCATGCTAATGATGATGACTTTGCTCGTGTGTATGGAACATGTGAGAAATCATCGTTTGGTAAGTTCTATAAACTAGATTGGTACTTGTTTAGAGAGAATAGATTTTGTATGCCTACTAGTTTTATGCGTAAGTTGCTTGTGTGTAATAGACATAGTGGTTTGTTGGGTAACCTTGGTGTAAGGAAGACTTTTGTTGTGTTGCACGAACGTTTATGGGAATATCATTAGCCATTCAATGACGTGTTGCATGAATGTTTGTGGAAGTATCATTTGTCATTCATTGATGTGTTGTATGAACGTTTGTGGAAGTATCATTTGCCATTCATTGACGTGTTGCATGAACGTTTATGGAAGTATCATTTGTCATTGATTAACGTGTTGCATGAACGTTTGTGGGAGTATTGCTTGCCATTCATTGAGTTTGAATATAACTGGAGTGGTCATTTTGGGGTAATGAAAGCTTTAGGTGTGTTTCACGAACATTTGTGGAAGTATAATTTGTCATTCATTGAATTGTTATATAGATATTTGCGGGAGTATCATTTGCCCTTATTAGAGTGTGCATATAATAAAACCTTGCATACTTCTATTTCTTATTCTCTGTTTGACATTGTTTATGGTTTTAATCCACTTACTCTTTTAGATTTGAAGCTTTTGCCTGCTGATGACAGGAATAGCTTGGCTGAACCTTTTCAAATACTAGAGAAAATTAAAGAAAATGCATATAAAGTGTATCTTCCAGATAAGTATCATGTTTCTGCTATTTTCAATGTTACTAACCTTTTTCCATTCGATCCAAGTGGAGATTCGAGGTCGACTCCTTTTGAGGAGAGGGAGAATGATGGGAACCAAAGTGGGCTTAGACTTAAAGATCCTTTGCAAGTTCCAGATAAGCCAATTACAAGATCAAGAGCTAAGAAAATCAAGGAAGCAATGCAAGGATTGGTGCAATCCACTTGGGACAAGTCTAGCAAGACCCGAATATTCAATATGGGCTTGAGGAAAGGAGATCCACTGATCATCCACCTGATACAAGCTATGGAACAATGCAACATAAATTAGGACCTATTATTATGATTATGTGATTATAGGGCATGGACTTGTTTACTTCATTAAAGGGGCTTATTTTATTAGTTATAGGAATTAGTTTAGAATAATTGTGTTTGAGGATGCTTTGCCCACATATGTTTTTTTTCTTATGAACTTGGGTTTTTGGGAAGGCCTTGTATTTTGGCCAATGGCTTATTTAGAAAGTTCCTTTTAAGGAACTAGGGTTTAAAGAGGTACTGTAGTGAGTTACTATAGCCACGGTACTGTAGCTGCATCACTATTCACTCAGGGGTATATTTGGAAGATAGGGATTTATTTTGGCTAAGGTTTGATTAGGTTTTGCCTTAAATACTCTTTGTTGCCTCACGTTAAGAAGTTTATAAAATTTGATGAATTTATTTATTGTGAGTTGAGTTTTACTCCTCTTGTTCTTGATTGAACTTTTAAACTTATCAAAGGTAAATCACAACCTTTGTGGCGTTCCTCCTTGTAATCTGGTTTCTTGAGATAGGTTCTTCAACGGGTTTAGATTTTACTATAATCTAGGTTTATGAAACGAGTTCTTATCGGATTTAGATTCTCCACCCATTGATTTTATTTTGGCTTTCATGGGTAAGTTTTCAAATTGATTGTGGGTTCAAGGGGCTCCATTTCTACGGGTTCTTTTAATTTGTCTCTCTATGGAATCGACACCCCAAACCTGTGCTACAACTACCGTGTTATTCTTTGGGCGTAATGAACTACCAAGACCTTACGGTATGTATGCCCCATCGCGGGGCAATTGGAGCTTCTCCTATTTTTACCACATTGCACTTGCTTAGGAGAGAACCAATTGAGTGCAAAGTGGCAAAGTTATGAGGTTAGAGTTTTTAGATCTTGGGTTTCCCGCTGTACTACCAAGACCTTACGGCATGTATGCCCCATCCTCGGGCAATTAGAGCTACTCTTATTTTTATCACTTTGCACTAACTTAGGAGAGAACCAATTGAGTGCAAAGTGGCAAAGTTATGAGGTTCGAGATTCTCAATTGCGGGCTTCCCATGGTAATACCATGTCCTTATGGTTTGTATTCCCCATCCCCAGACCAAATGGAGAACCTCTAATTTTATCACTTTGTCATTGCTTAGTAGAGAACGAATTGAGTGCAAAGTGGCAAAGTTATCATGTAACCCCCGCTCCTTTCTTCTTACGTAAGCTTCTCTCTTTCTTACGCAAGGCTCCTCCTTTCTGACATAAGCAAATTCTGATGACGGAATTATGCAACAGTCTGCCATTCTTTTTGGCAATTGCAAGCATCGTTATGTGTGCCGAACTATGACGACGTGCCTCTCGAGATATTAGGTGACTTCTAAAGTACGCCCAGTCTTTAAAATGTACTGGAAATATTTATATGAGGTATTTCCAGTATCGTTGAGTTAAACTTGTTTTTAAATAAGATAATTATAATATGTTGATGAGCTCCAAAATATTATAATTGTTGGAGATCATTTTAATATTAATTATTAAAATGATTCCCGTTATTTGAAATATTATGGGATTTAAATTAAGTTGAAAGTTTTAATTAATTTAATGATTTTATTCTCTTAAATATATTAAATAAGACTTCATCATTTATTAATGATTAAAAAATATTATTTTATAAACTAAAGTTAGTTTAAAAGAATATTTACCTTCATTCCTCTGAGTGCTTTTAATTAAGTTAACGTTTACGCATTTTCAAATCAGTATTTTAATATCTCAACGTTAGATCGTTTTGAGGACCCCAAGATGAAAGGACTGGGTTAAATACCCAGACCCCCTCTCTCTTTTCCCTCACTTTTCCCCAGCCCTCTCTCTCTCCTCCCTCTCTCCTTCGGCGTACGTTGTACGCAGCTCCTATGCTCGAACTGCTCCATGCCTCAGCCCGGCGCCGCCGTGCGTCGGCAGCTCTCACCACCGGCACAGTCGCACTCCTCTCCCTCCGGCGAGTCCATCCACGGCAACCTCTCCCTCTCACGCTCTCTCCTCCTCTCCCTGGAAGTGCAAAGCCCGAATGGGCTTGATGCACGTAGCGCCGCCGTGCCCTGCCCAACGGCGCCACCACTCCCACGACAACTTCTCCTTCTGCCGGCCATCATCCTCCACCGAAGCCAACCCCTATTGCGCAACCCTCCCTCTCCTTCCACGACAAGAACCCGAAATGGGTCTCTAACCCATTTCCTCACTGTGCGCCACCGTGCGCGGCACCCACGGTCACCAGTCACCACCATGGACCTCCCTCTACCTCCCCCTTCCTCCTCCACGTGAACCATGGCCAGTAGCTTCTCTCTCACCCATGGTTTCCTCTTCCTCAAACGCACGGCTTTGCACTCCTCCACCACCGTGCACCGCCACCCGTGGTGGGTAACCACCGTCATCAGCCTCCTCAGGCCACCACCAACCTAACCCAACCTTCCATGGCCCCGATCTGCCACCCATGCATGCACACTCTCTCTCACTCTCCCACGGCCTTTCCTCCACTATGAGAGCCAGATCTGCCGCCGTGAGCCACCGTGGCACCACCTCGACGCCACCATGAGATCCACCGCATTTCTCTTAGCCAAGCCCTAGAGTCAAACCACCACTTTATATGGTGGGTAATCACTGCACGTCATGGACAGTCACTACGCGTGACTGACTGCCACTACACACGGCTAAAGCTGCCATGTTATGCCCCTCACCACCAACACAGGGCCTTCACGAGCCCTTCCAAGACCACACTATCCAAACGCCCAAACAGTCAACATACGTGGGTTAGCCGCCACGTACGACCTCTCCAACGTCATCGGCTGTGACGATCAGCGAGCAATGATGGCGTGGTTCTGTGTAGAGTATATGTAAAATATACCCTCCTGGCGTATTGTGGAACCGGATGAGTACACGTTGAGTGTACTCCATGTAATGGAGTGATGCACTATACGGCGGGTATGCCATAGTAGTGATGTAGCGTAACGTGTGGAAAAGGGAGTACACGCAGAGTGTACTCTATGTGGTGGAGTGATGCATCGTATGGCGGGTATGCTATATTGATGATGGGTTGTAGCGGGTATGAAGGGAGTACATGTGGAATGTACTCCATATGGTGGAGTGATGTACCATATGGCGTGTAAGCCATAATGGTGATGTGGTGTGGTGTGTATGAAGGGAGTACTTGTGGAATGTACTCAATATGGTGGATTGATGCACCATATGGCGAGGATGTCATAAGGGTGATATGGCGTAGTGCATGTAAATGGAGTATGTGAAGGGAGTTGTACTCCATGTGGTAGAGTGATGCACCATACAATGGGTATGCCATAGTGGTGATGTAGCGAAACGTGTGGAAAAGGGAGTACACGTGGAGTGTACTCTATGTGGTGGAGTGATACATCATATGGCGGGTATGCTAAATTGATCATGGGTTGTAGCGGGTATGAAGGGAGTACATGTGGAATGTACTCCATATGGTGGAGTGATGTACCATATGGCGTGTACGCCATAATGGTGATGTGGCGTGGTGTGTATGATGGGAGTACTTGTGGAATGTACTCAATATGGTGGATTGATGCACAATATGGCGAGGATGTCATAAGGGTGATGTGGCATAATGCATGTAAATGGAGTATGTGAAGGGAGTTGTACTCCATGTGGTAGAGTGATGCACCATAAGGCGGGTATGCCATAGTGGTGATGTGGCATATGTGAAGGGAGTATACGTGGAGTGTACTCCATGAGGCAGCGACACTCCGTGGGACGTGTCGCAGAGATAAGGATGGTTGTGCAGTTGATGGGCGTGGAATGTGGTGAATAGTGTCAGGAATTGTGGAACAATGTCCCGAAGTAGTTATGGCGTAGCTTGTAGTTTGAGGTGACAAGTATCACTGTAATTGACTTACGGTCGGAAGTATGGGTGTAGTAGCAGAATAAGTGTAAGAGTATGCAGCGGAAGCATGATTGGGCAACGTCATGAAGTGACGTGGTTATTGACAGTCATGCTTATGATGGATAAGGAGTTAGCTTTAGAAATGGCATAACGGGAATGTGACAAGATGTCACGATGTTACGGGAGTACGTGAGGAACTGTACTCGTGATGAGTTAGAAGTTGGCGTAGAAGTGACGTAACAGGATATCAGGTGACGTGACAAAGTCACGGTGTAGCTTGAGAGTAGTCTTGAGCTATGTGACGTGACATAAGGCGTAATGGTGAATGGAGCCTTGTCATGTTAAGTGTTGGGATGAACTGTCGAAGGGATGGCTAGCATGAAGAGTCGTGCTAGCCGGGTTAAGAGAATGTTCGTATCAGAATATGGCCCTCATCCCTACGAGCAGGTGATCGACATGTTATATGTTGATCTTAGGTGATAAAGGGGTAAAGTACATGTGTAGTCTGGGAGACACGTGCACCAGACCGATTCACCATATGTAATGGGTAAATCTATCCTGAGCACAGTTACACAGTGCTTAAGCCTCAGAGTTGGCTTAGAGTCGTGTGACTTGTATGGATGGGAATGAGGATTAGTATGGGCTAAGATATATGGAGGTAGTGACGGGTGTATTGTCCAGGATTGGGATGCGTGACTTAGTTGGTCTAAGTCATGCATCAAGAAGAGTTCAATAAGGAGAATAAGACGAATGTCTTAGTGTCTTGATCCTAAGGTGAATCATGGGTTCACTTTAGTGAATGAGCACTCGAGGCAAGACGTTGAGTTGGAATATGCGGTGACCGCAATGGGTCCCCGAACGTTTTAACGTAGTAAAGAGCATGTAAGTGCACGTGATAGAAGGAGTGTTCCAAGTATAGCGTAGTTTTATTTATAGTTAAGTTGCTTATGCACTAGATAGAGAATGACGTTAAGGTTATGTATGCATGTAGGTTGCCAGCTGACACGCGCATGAATGGACTGCATGATATGCAAATAGCATGGAGTCTAGGTTAGTATTACGTTCATGCCCTTCTGGAGTTTCCTAGAAATTACGAAATGAAAATGAAAAGCTCTTCTCTTTAAGAAAATGCTTACGAAAGAAAATGCTATGCTTTTAAACGTATAAGTACATACGGCCCCTCCATGAAAGCCCCTTTTTACGCACCCGAAGTATTAATTGTACGCATGCAAATGGATGACTATAAGATGTATCTATTGTATGCATTTTCAAAGAAACGAACTGATGTAAATGCACGAAAGACAAGCTTGAGCCGACGCCTTCATGGATCCTACGGACCGACGTCGTCTCGAGCGCCGCGAGGTGATGTTCGCGGACGCCGGGAAAGCCGACGTTCAAGGTGATGCTTATGGATGCCGCGAAAGGCGAAGTTTGAGCCCGTGCTTTATGTTTTATGGACGATGCGAACTGACACTTTTGTGAATGCCGCGAGGTGATGCTCGTGGACGTCATGAAAGAGGACGTTCGAGCCCATGCTCACGAAAAGAAATGTTTTCTCATACTAAATGAAAGAAAGAACTGAATGAAAGCTCCAGCACTTCAGAGCTGGCATGAACGAATGAAGCTCCAGCTTTTCAGAGTTGGCATGAATGAATGAAAGAATGAATGAAAGCATGAAATGTATGAAGACACGTAACGGCCACATGAATGAATGAAAGGGTACCAATGAATGGGCAGATTGCAATGCCGGGTAAGTAGTACTGGTAGTGCACCCAGTACTGCCCCCTATGAAAAGGGATTCACATCCTGTGGCCACGGGCGGAATCCAAGTCAAAAGGCTACTAACCCTAACACACGGGGCGTAACAGTGTGTACCGGCCTATGAAAGTGAAAAGAAAGAATGTACGTATGTACGCATGCACGAATGCACTTTAAGAAATGAAGGCACTGACGGGTGAAACGTTTTACGAAAAGAAAGGAAAATCCCGTCCAGTGATGTTTTCAAACGAACGCACGTATGCACGCATGCATGTATGTATAGTATGTACGAATGATGAATGCATGAATGAAAACCTACATTGTTCTATTTTAACTGCATGAAGTAATGCTTACGAGTCTTCGACTCATTTTAGTTTTTATGCATGTCCCTTCCCCCATAGGGAAGGAAATGAAGTACGCGTCGGGACGGACTCGGCCCATGGGGAAGAGCACGTAAGTCTAGGCACGAGCATTTAAATGTAAGAAAGGCCTTTTTATTATTAAAAATGATGTTTTCCGCTGTAAATCTCTTTTATTATAAAAACATATTTTTATTTTATAAATGTAGAGTCTTGCACCCTGGGAAGAAGTAAAAAGTTTTAAATCGGACGGTAATTCCCGTCGTCCTTTCTCAAAATATTTTATAAAAAGACCCACCACAAGGACGGGCGTTACATATCAGGTCCGAGTTTCTCGATCGTGGGTTTCCTGCTATACAACCTTATGGTATGTATGCCCCATCCCAGGGCCAAATGGAGCAACTCTTATTTTAACCACTTACCACTTGTTTAGCAGAGAACCAATTGTGTGCATAGTGGCAAATTTATGAGGTTGGAGTTTTTGAATCACGGGCTTTCCATGGTAATACTATGACCTTATGGTATGTATGCCCAACCCCGAGCCAAATGGAGCACCTCTAATTTTTATCACTTTGCCATTGTTTAGTAGAGAACCAATTGAGTGTAAAGTAGCAAAGTTATGAGGTCCAAGTTTCTCGATCGTGGGTTTCCCGTTGTACAACCATGACCTTACGGTATGCAAGCCCCATCCCCGGGCAATTGAAGCACCTCTTATTTTTACCACTTTGCACTTACTTAGAAAAGAACCAATTGAGTGCAAGGTGGCAAAGTTATGAGGCTGGAGATTCTCAATCGCGGGCTTCCCATGGTAATACCATGTCCTTATGGTTTGTATGCCCCATCCCCAGGCCAAACGGATAACCTCTAATTTTATCACTTTGTCATTGCTTAGTAGAGAACCAATTGAGTGCAAAGTGACAAAGTTATGAGAGTTTCTTGATCGTGGGTTTCCTGCTATTCTACCTTATGGTATGTATGCCCTATCCTAGGGCCAAATGGAGCAACTCTTATTTTTACCACTTACCACTTGCTTAGCAGAGAGCAATTGTGTGCATAAAGGAAAATTTATGAGGTTGGAGTGTCTGAATCGCGGGCTTTCCATAGTAATACCATGACCTTATGGTATGTATGCCCATCCCCGGGCCAATCGGAGCACCTCCAATTTTAATCACTTTGTCCTTGCTTAGTAGAGAACAAATTGAGTGCAAAGTGGAAAAGCTTTGAGATCAGAGTTTTTCGATCGGGCGTTTCCCACTATACTACCATGATCTTACGATATGTATGCCCCATCCCCGGGCAATCGGAGCACCTCTTATTTTTACCGTTCTGCACTTGTTTAGCAGAGAACCAATTGAGTGCAAACTAGCAAAGTTATGAGGTTGGAGTTTTTCATTCGTGGGCATCCCATGGTAATACCATGACCTTATGGTATGCATGCCACATCCCTGGGCCAAACGGAGCACCTCTAATTTTTATCACTTTGTCCTTGCTTAGTAGAGGATCAATTGAGTGAAAAGTGGCAAAGTTACAAGGTCAGAATCTTTTATCGTGGGTTTCTCTCTGTAATACCAAGACCTTGCGGTATGTATACCCCAACCCCGAGCAATTGGAGCTCCTCTTATTTTTACCACTTACCACTTGCTTAGCAGAGAACCAATTGTGTGCATAGTGGCAAATTTATGAGGTTGGAGTTTCTGAATCGCGGGCTTTCCATGGTAATACCATGACCTTATGATATGTATGCCCCATCCCCGGGCCAATCAAAGCACCTCCAATTTTAATCACTTTGTCCTTGCTTAGTAGAGAACCAATTGAGTGCAAAGTGACAAAGCTCTGAGATCAGAGTTTTTCGATCGTGCGTTTCCCACTGTACTACTATGACCTTATGGTATGTATGCCCCATCCCCAGGCAATCAGAGCACCTCTTGTTTTACCACTTTGCACTTGCTTAGCAGACAACCAATTGAGTCCAAACTAGCAAAGTTATGAGGTTGGAGTTTCTCATTTGCGAGTATCCCATGGTAATACCATGACCTTATGGTATGCATGCCCCATCCTCGGGCCAAACGGAACACCTCTAATTTTTATCACTTTGTCCTTGCTTAGTAAAGGACCAATTGAGTGACAAGTGGCAAAGTTATGAGGTCGAAGTTTTTTGATCATGGGTTTCTCGCTGTACTACCAAGACCTTGCGGTATGTATGCCCCATCCTCGAGCAATTGGAGCTCCTCCTATTTTTACCACTTTTCACTTTCTTAGGAGAGAACCAATTGACTGCAAAGTGCCAAAGTTATGAGGTCGGAGTTTTTCAATCGTGGGTTTGCCGCTGTATAACCAAGACCTTACGGTATGTATGCCCCATCCCAGGGCAATCGGAGCTCCTCTTACTTTTACCACTTTGCACTTGCTTAGGAGAGAACCAATTGAGTCCAAAGTGGCAAAGTTATGAGGTTGGAGATTCTCAATCGCAGGCTTCCCATGGTAATACTATGACCTTACGGTATGTATTTTCCATCCTCGGACCAAACGGAGCACCTCTAATTTTTTTCACTTTGTCATTGCTTAGTAGAGAACCAATTGAGTGCAAAGTGACAAAGTTATGAGGTCGGAGTTTGTCGATTGTGGGTTTCCTGCTATACAACCAAGACCTTACGGTATGTATGCCCTATCCTCGGACAATCGGAGCTCCTCCTATTTTTACCACTTTTCACTTTCTTAGGAGAGAACCAATTGAGTGCAAAGTGGCAAAGTTATGAGGTTGGAGTTTCTCAGTCGCGGCTTCCCATGGTATTACCATGACCCTTTGGTATGTATGCCCCATCCCCAAGCCAATCGGAGCACCTCTAGCGTTTATCACTTTGTCCTTGCTTAGGAGAGAACCAATTGAGTATAAAGAGGCAAAGTTATGAGGTTGGAGTGATATGAACTGTGGGAATGGAATCCCTTGAACCCACAATCAATTTGAAAACTCACATAAGAAAGTCAAAATCAAATCAATGGATGGAGAACCTTGACCCGTTGAGAACTCGTTTCAAGAACCTAGATTATATTAAAATCTTGATCCATTGAAGAGCCCTGTCTCAAAAACCCAGATTACAAGGTGGAACGCCAGAAAGGTTGTGATTTACCTTTGATAAGTTCAAAAGTTTAATCAAGAACATGAGGAGATAAACTTAATTCACAATGAATAAATTCATCAAATTTCATCAACTTTTTAACATGAGGCTACAAAGAGTATTTAAAGCAAAACCTAATTAAACCCTAACCAAAATAAATCCCTATCTTCCAAAAATGCCCCTTGAGTGAATAGCGTCGTGTCTACAGTGCGGCTACAGTACTCGCTACAGTAACTTCTTGAAACCGTAGTTCAATAAAATAATAACTTTCCCAACATGCCCTTGCATAGGCCCTTCCTTAAGTCCTTCCCATAATATACCCAATTATCCTAAACTAATAAAAAATGAATTAAACAAGTTGAAACCCTTCAAGTGCCCAAAGCCTTTAAGTTATGTTGTTGCCTTCTTCCATTACTTATCAAATGAATCAAAACTGGATCTTCATCCTTCAAGCCCATCTTGAATGTTAGGCACTTGCTAAACTCGTCCCAAGTGGGTTGTATCAATTCTTGCATTGCCTCATTGATCTTCTTGGCTCTTGACCTTGTAATTGGCCCATCTGGAACTTGTAAAGGATATTTAAGACTAGGTCCATGTTGGTGCCCATCAGTCAGAGTTTTTCGATCATGGGTTTCCCGTTCTACTACCATGACCTTATGGTATGTATGCCCCATCCCCAGGCAATCAGAGCACCTCTTCTTTTTACCACTTTGCACTTGCTTAATAGAGAACCAATTGAGTGCAAAGTGGCAAAGTTATAAGGTTGGTGTTTCTCAATCGCGGGCTTCCCATGGTAATACCATGATCTTAACCAAATACCAATATAGTCTATAGAAATGACCAAATGATGCATTCTCACGTACTCCATACACACTAGCCAAACCATCATCATTAACATACAATTTCTTATCAGATTCAAGTCTCAATAACTTTGCATCTAAAATGATGACAAGGACATACCTTCTTTCTAAGGCATCAACCACAAAATCTTCCTTACCTTGTATGTACTTGTTTACATGAGGAAAAGTCTCAATGAATTGCAACCACTTGGCATGCATTCTATTCAACACACCGGGCACAAAATCAATGGAATGCTCTATCTCTCTAATAGGTGGCAATCCACTAAACACTTCGCTAGGAATCTTGACCTCATATCCCTGTGACAAAGAAATAATAACACTAGGCAAAGAGTCGTTACATTCCTTAGTATAAAAGCTTGTCTTAGCATAAAAACTCACTTTTGTTTTTCTATTTCTCTCTGCAATCTCTCTTTATTTTTCCTCTTGTGGCTCAAATCTTTTTTCTTGACTCTCAGCTACCTCTTTATTTTCTTTTCCACTCTCCCTTGTTCTTGATGTTTTGGCCTCATTCTCTTTTTTTCTACCACTCTCTTTATCCTTTTCACTCTCATTTTATCTTTCACCCTATTTTTTTTAACTCTCGGAATCACAATTATTTTTCAACTCGTTCTCTCTTTTTCTTACAGTTTCAACCTCACCCCCATCTTCGTTCCCTCTCATTTTTCTCTCTCGCCCCTTTTCGGTCCACGATTTCTTTTTTTCTCATTCTCATCCTCACTTTTCAGTTTCAGTTGGTCCCCATGGACCTGTGTTGGAGTTAAAGGAGCAAGTTTGATTATTTTTTCATCATTTTCAAAACTGTACATGTTCCTTAACCCATCATGGATTACCTTCCTATCAAACTGCCACGGCTTCCCCAACAAAATATGGCCAGCATGCATAGGCACTACACTACAAAGCACCATATCTAGGTATTTTCCAATTGAAAAAGAAACTAGCACTTGCTTATTTACCCTAACCTCCCCACAATCACTCAACCACTGCAAATTATATGGTCTAGGGTGTTTCAAGGTAAGTAAATTCAATTTCTCCACTAAAGTAGTGCTAGCCAAATTAATACAACTCTTCAAATCAATGATCATACTACATACCTTGTTGTTGATGAGGCATCTAGTATGAAAATTGTTCTTGCTCTACTGCTTTGTATCATCCATCATAATTTATGTATTGAGTGCACACCTGGCAACAAGAGAATCACCATACTCTTCATTCTCATACCCATTTTTAACATCAGACTCATGCCTTTGGGTATGTATGCCCATCCCCGGGCCCATCGGAGCACCTCTTATTTTTACCACTTTGCCCTTGCTTAGTAGAAAACTTATTGAGTGCAAAGTGTCAAAGTTATAACGTCGAAGTTTTTTTCTCGTGGGTTTCCCTGTGTACTACCACGAACTTCGGCTATGTATGCCCCATCCCCGGATCAATCGGAGCACCTCTTATTTTTACCACTTTGCCCCTACTTAGTAGAGAACCAATTGAGTGTAAAGTGGCAAAGTTATGACGTTGGAGTTTTTCACTCACAGGCTTCCCATTGTACTCCCATGACCCTATATAGTATGTATGCCTCATTATGCCCAAAGAATAACGCAATAGTTGTAGCACAGCTTTGGGGTGTCGATTCTACAGAAAGACAAATTAAAAGAATAGTAGAAGGAAAAAAAAACTAAAGAAAAATATTAAATAATTAATGGAGGACAAAGATTAATTTTAAATGCAAATTAAAGTGAAGCAAAGTAACTAAAGGAAAAAGTGCTCAAATTTGACAAACAGTAAAGCGTCCGAAATCCCTTGCACAAATATGGTATTTTAATTATTCTTAATTCATTGAATAACTCAATTGGTAACTCAATTCCCAAAATTTCCAATCGGAAGGTATAGATTTATTGTAATGCCCCGGTCCTGCTGGGATCGAAGAGTTACTCCCTGTAACTTAAAACTCACAATTCCTCAATACATTTACAGACTCCAAAAATATAAAGTCATCAGAATACTACAAAAAATCTCTTAATAAAATCCGCCGATTCTCAGAAATCCTCTATGAGTAATCCACCCTGCTTAAATAATCATCTCACCGATGCTCCATAATCCTGATCCTTAGCTGAACTATTCAAAATCATCTGAAGAATATATGGAGATAAGGGGTGAGTTATCAACAACTCAGTAAGCAGATGACATATACTAGTGTGTAAACATGAGCATTTTCACAGAGTTCAGAATGCAGAAACAAAATATTTCAGTATCAATATGCAAATCTAGATAATACACATTATCAGAAAATCAGAGCGACTTTTCAAACATTTTATATTCAGAAACCAACTTTTCATATTCAAAGACTCTTTTGGCACAACATGACTGAACATCTTCATCTTATCATATCATATCAGAGCATCATATTAGAACAAAATCCATGTTTAACCCCCGTGGTAGGGTTGTGCATCCTGCGGAAAGCCAAGCAGAACATAAATCACCATGTTAACAAAGCGATTGCACTCAGAACAGAAAACCACTATTATATCCTGTGGTGGGCCAGAGGTCACTATTATCTCCCGTGACAGGGCCAAAGGTCACTATTGTATCCCGTGACAGGGCCAGAAGTCACTATTGTATCCTGTGACAGGGCCAGACATCAGAGCAAAACAGAATCAGAATCACCATATCAGAATTATAATCAGAGTCAGAACAGAATCAGAAAGTCATGCCAAAGGTTTTCAGAAATCACATCATATCAGAGTACAGAACATCTTCAGAACAGAACAGAATCAGATCACAAAACATAATTTATGCTCAAAATTTCATATTCGCTCTCTTTTTCAAAGTTCAGAAACAGAATGTCAAAAATAAGCTCATGTCTACACCAGTCATGACAGAAAATACTTTCTTCTTAAACAGAATCTCATGAGTAATGCAGAACAAATATTTGAGATTTTTTTCATATTTCTTTTCATAACAAAATATGCACATTTTTCAAAAAAGATCTCAGTTCATTTTATTTTATGCAAAGTCTAGCATAGGAACCCCGCTTACCTGGACTTCTTAGCTTGTCAAAATTTTGCTCAAATCAATGTCGAGTCAACTATAAATCATCATCTATAAAATAATCACATAATTCCGTAAATTTTCAATCAATCACAAATTTACACCATTTAAGCCTAAACTTTTACTATATCTATTTTAATTCTTCAATACCTAAAAATTCCATAACCTTAAAATATCCTCATTCTCTAAATTTCCTTGATATCAATCAACATTTAAGATAAGTACTAGTAAAAATTTTATTAAATAATAAATACAAAAAATACCTTTAATCATAATTTAAATGTTCAAAATAAAATTACACTATAAAAAATAATTTGCTACCAATAGTACAAAATAAACATCCTATTTATTTCTGAAAAAATTTCTTATACTTCCCACAATGACAATGTAAAAACAGATTTAATATAAACATAATACCAATTGAATCCACCCAAAAATAAGGGTAATATTGTAATTTCATATCCAAAAATATGAAAAACTAACTTTACGTAAATTCTTGAGAAAACGTTGAATGAGTTTACGGTGCAATAGTTGGCGAGGCGGGGCGTGAGATACTCACCGAGAAGAGAACGAGAGATGCGACGACAGTGCTGGGCGGAGGTCGAAGGTGGTCCACGCGGCGGTAGAGCACTAAGATTGAGAGAGAGAGAGGGAGAGAGATGAGCGAGAGAGAGAGAGAGAGACGAAGAGGGACAGAGAGGAGAGTTGAGTTCGGGGGTAGCTTACCGAGAGGAGAGTGACGAACTTGGATGGAGTGCAGTACCCAATGATACTCTCTGTGCGGTGGCGATGACGTGGAAGAGGTTGGCGGCTGCGTCGCTCAGCTGGTTTGCGTCGAACAGCAGCAAGCAGAAAAGAAAATTTGCTCTGTTTTTGGGGACTAAAACATAGGTTTCTTCAGTGTTTGTTTGACCGTGGAGGAGGCAGGGTGGTTGGGCAGTGGGAGTTGTACCACGGTGGCTGAGAAGGGGTGCAACGGTGGTGGTGCAGGGACGACACTAAGTGGGGTCGTAATGCAGAGGCAGAGGCGGGGCTACGTGGGGTTCATAGTTTGCCAAAGGGCTGGGCGGTGGGGCTATCACATGGTGACTAGACTTATGGTTTCTGCAAGGGTGCACTCTCCACGGCTGGGTTATGGAAAGGAAGAGGTGGCGCATGTTGAGGTTTGAGCCTAGGTGATGGCTGTTTACGGTAGAAGGATGGGCATCGGTTTTTACGTGGAAAAGGAGGTTGGCGTCGAACTAGGAGGGCTGGGTGGTTCTTGCGGCTGGTTGCAGTGACTGCACCGGGCAATTCTCCAAGATATAAGATGAAATTGTATCTTTATATGGGTGATAAGTAAACCCTAAAGATTGAAAAGGGAAAGACATGCATGGTAGAGACGTGCGTGGGAAAAAAAAAATTGGAAAAAAAAATAATACTAATTATAGTGTAACCATAAAATTATACATTAAAGCAAAGAGTAATTTAAATGCAAGTACTAATTAATTTCAAGAAAGCACATCAAAGTAAATTTCACAACTTAAGAATTATAAAATAAATCCAACGAGAAATCCGATAAATTTTAAAACAAGAAAAAAAATATTTAAATTAATTAAAATAAACCTTTGCTAAAAAAAAAAAACTAAAATACGGGGTATTACATTTATAAACCAAGATTAAACCAAATGTAACCCTTCGAAAATCATTCACCACTTTTAAAATACATAAATTATTATCACTTTTGAGAAATCCAACGATGACAATATACTGAGGAAGCGATATTGCAGCAAAGAATTAAATCAATATAGATAAATAGTTGATCCAAACATAATCAAAGAGCTAATCCATTCAATAGAAAAAGCATGACTAAATCCATAAACAGACTAAATTTTATGATTATTTGGAGAAGAAAACATTAACAATGAATAGAGAATGATAAAATAAAAGAGTTTTAGTAATTGAAAATCAAATACATAAATAAAAAATAAATTAAAAATACTATCTAATGTGCAAGTTCATCCCTAGCCCTACTTGAAAATTTAGTTACCCATAAATATAATAGGCAACAAAAATCTCAATAGAAAAATAAAGCAAACGACAGCCGTGGAAATTAATTTCGTCTCCTCCTCCTCAGAACTGAGCCGCATCTCCCCTTTATGAACTCCCAATTTTGTGCTAAAGAAATGCTTATATAGGGTAGAAAAAAAAAACCCTAATGTCTTCATATTCCGGCATACAAAATCGCCTAAATTTTAGGACTCATCTTGAAAGTCACGTACATACTTCTAGAGTTCAAGTTTAGAAATTATTATTAGAGACAACTTTGTAGCCCTTTAGGATAGTTTCCAACGCATTAAGAGTCGCATCAATACGATGTTTGAGTTGAAAGTTATGATCAAAATACTAAAATATGTACAGGCCGTCTTCTAGCGAATTTCGGACTGACTTTTTCTCTTGATCCGAATTATTCTCAAACCCCATCATTATCCTTATTTGAAGTGTCCTACACTCGTTGAAAGTTCTTATATTGTTCCAGCATCTTGTCCACTTGAAAGTCCTTTGAATTTGACTAGGTTTGGACTTGCTCTTTTATAAACTTTGAAATTAAACATAAAAATCAGTTCAGGAGTATTCCAAATTAAATAAAAACTTAATTCAAGAATACACATTGATTCCTATTATTTCTATTCATATTTTAGCATTTTAGTCCAGTAATAGGGTATTTAGAGTGCACTCTACACTCATCACACCCCCCAACTTGCTTATTGCTAGTTCCTAGCAATTTTCATGCCAAAACAACGAAGGAGACCAAAGAAAATCATACACAAAGGCCACCAAGTCACACTTTCAAGATTCAAATATCAAAGCAATCTTAGGAATTCAATAACCCTATCACAAGCAATCCACCTATAACAATCCACATAGTATGTGTATTCTAAACTATATCCATCTAACCAGAAGCCCTGACACATGCAACATCAAGAACATCTCAAGCGAAAGGCTCAACTCCATAACTCATGGGTATAAAAGTGTTACGTGTGAGGATTCTCTCTATAGAGTTGACAATGGGTGTACACACACTCTCCCGAAAAATTAGGCAATTATGTACAAGCAACAAGTAAACATTGAAAAAGATTCAGAAACTTCCAAGTACATACAAAGGGAATCTGATTAAACCTCTCAATAAACCACATTTCTCACTTTATGTACTTTTTAACCTTTAAAATCATCGAATAATGCCTATTTTTTTTTTCACTTTTTTGTCATTTTTTTTATAATTTGGTGAACAATTATGTCACCCTGATAATTTGCTATTTCTACCCAGCTTTGGTATTTTTACCTTTGAAGCTCACTCACTTGAACACCTTGTAACTCATGTTCTTCCCTTTTCTGTCTCTCCCTTTTTTTTTTATTCTGTGCAAACAAAAGAATTCCACATCTAGTACACACTTGGAAGTAACAAGGGTAGGAAAAATTAGTATATAGGTATGTGGAGAGGTATGAATAATGTGGGCATATGAAAAGAAAAAGTTACATGTGTTTATTGGCTCAAAGTTGGCTACTAGGGGTCTATGATGGAAAATGTTAGCTTGAAAGGCTCAAACGTTGATCCTAAGTTGACCTTTGTCATATCCCAAGTATATCCACCATCTTACCACAAACCATGTAATGATATTCTCAAAAGAAGTGGTCAATTCAATAGATCAACGAATGCTTATCACAATTTACTGCATTTGTATGCTCTCAATTCTCTCCAAAACTTACATGAATACTTAAGCAAAAGAGTTCTCTAGCTACATGTATCAAACCACCATCTTACCACAAAACTTGGATGAGTGCATTAGGAGTTCTGTGAATCTTTCAACAAAAAATGATTATAGTGGGTTTGGTGAATTTACGAATATGGCTATGAATGAGAATTAGTACACATGTGAAAAGGATGCACGTGTGATGCAAAATTAAAAAATTTTGACATGAAAATATGCCACAGAGTTCCAACAAGTATTTTAAATACTGATTTGCACCACCACCCCCAACTTAAAAGAAACATTGTCATCAATGTTTAAGAATCAAATTTGAATGAGAAGTAACTAAAAATGGTAGAATACACCTGATGAGTGATGTGGGTAGCTTGCTAAGCACCAAAGATGGTAACTTGAAATGAAAAAATGAAACTAAAATGCAAACAACAACAACAACAAAAAAAGGAAAAGGAAGAAAATAAGAGAAAACAAAAATAAAACAAAACAAACAAAACAAATAAAGAAAAACATACATGCGTAGTGTGGTTAAGGTTGATAGACAGGTTCCACAAGTGGAATGTCTTCCACTTCTGGAACTTGCCTATCAATTAATACTTTAAGGCGTTGACCATTTACTTTAAAGATCTGACCATCCTTAAGATCCTCTATTTCTATTGTCTCATTTGTATAAACATTCTTCACTACAAAAGGGCCAGTCCACCTAGATCGAAGTTTTCCTAGGTGCTTACGGAGTCTAGAATCATATAAGAACACTCGATCATTAGGCTTAAACATTTTTCTCAAAATATTTTTATCATGAAACACTTTTGTTTTAGCCTTATAGATTTTAGAGTTCTCATAAGTATCATTTCTCAATTCCTCCAACTCAGTCAACTAAAATTTTCTAAGCTTATCAGCATTCAATTTCAAAGAAATACTAACAGGAAAAGTGTCACCTCAGCTGAGAAATGCATGCTTAAGACCTGAGGGCAATGGCTTCAATTCCAATTTGGCACTATCCATGCTTAAAGGAATCTGCTTTTCACTTTTCTTAGATAGCACATCAAATTTCAGTTGCCAAATATGTGGGCCATAATCCTAAGGTTCATAAAAAATAACACAAACATCAACAACATCAGATGAATGATTCACAGTATCAAACTCAGAATTAACATGAAAATATTCAAGGGAATTATAATCATGAGTTGTGCGAACTCCCCTTATCTATGAATGTGTTAATCATGTACGTTTGGTGGCACTCATCATCCTCCCTAGGCTAATTACTAATGTGGAATCTGTTGACCTCCATGGTCATGTTTCCAAAAGATAGTTTCATCAACCCATTCCTACAGTTTATAAGTGCATTAGCTGTAGTAAGGAAAGGTCTACCTACTATGAGAGGAATCTTAGAGTCAGAGTCAACAACTGACTGAGTATCCAAAACTAAATAATCAATAGGGTAGTAAAACTTACAAATTTGGATCAAAACATCATCAACTATCCCTCTCGGTTTCTTAACTGAACGGTCAGCCAATGGACGCACAATATAAATAGGCTTAACTTCACCCAAACCAAGCTACAAATAAATGGAATAAGGCATCAAATTTACACTAGCTCCTAAATCTAGCAATGCTTGCCCAAACTCATGATTCCAAATATTACATGCAATGGTTGGACAATCAGGATCCTTGTACTTAGGAGGAATTCGCTACTCAATTAGAGCACTAACTTGCTCTGTCAGGAATGTTGTTTTCTTAACATAGTGTTTCCTCTTAACTATACACAAATCTTTGATAACTTTTGCATAAGTAGGAACTTGTTTAATAACATGCAAAATAGGAAGATTGATCTTTACCTGCCTGAGGTTCTCCAAGATTTCATTGCTAGAATCCAAAGTTCGCATACCAAATTTTAAAGCTTAAGGAAATGGTACCTTAACTAGGCTCTTGATTACCTTAGCTTCCTTGGGCAACTCAGCACTATCATTGCTTTGTTCCTCTTCAACATCCTCTGGCTTATCAGTTGTTGAGATGTATAAGGACTTACCACTTTGTGTCACAATGACATTGACCTCCTTCAAATTTTCTTGAGCCATATGTCGACCTTGGGGTGTAGATTGAGTTTGTAAAGGGAACTTGCCACGCTCATTCACACTCAAAGAGCTTATCAACTTGGATACATGGCTTTTTATCTCCTTATTTTCTTCAATAACCTGCATAATCAAAGATTCAAACTTTTGATTAGTTTTACTCTGTGCCTAAATAAAAACATGCAAAGTGTCTTCTAAAGGACTCCTAAAAGATGAAGGTGCATGATATCGTACAGGATATGATCTAGGGGGTTGTGCAGGCTACTGGTTTTTAGACTTCCAGCTAAAATTGGGGCGATTGCACTACCCTAGATTATAGGTATCAGAGAAAGGTGTAAAAGACTTATTGTACATACTTAAGGCATTACATTGTTCCTCATACATCCCTCTCATCCCAGCAAATGTGGGACACTCTTGGGCAAGGTGATCTACTCCGCCACACACAAAACATGGTCGAAAAGACTCTGCATAATTAGCCACGTGTGTTGGCTTTAAGTCCTTAGTCTTTTAACACATCTAGCTCCCTAGTGAGCATCTCAACCTTAGCCTTTAGCCTATCCTCTTCTTTGAGATGATAAATTCCACCACCATTTGGGTTTCCTGCAGGTCGTGACCTATTTGTGCTCTCAGTAGCACTAGGTCCAATCCAAGTGTGAGCTTTTTCAGCAAGCTCATTGAGGTATTCTATGGCCTCGACAGGATCTTTCTGTAGGAACTCACCATTACATATCATCTCCACAAATTGGCACTCTCTAGGTGTAAGTCCTTCATAAAAATAGCTCACTAAGTGCCAATTCTCATACCATGGTGAGGACACATGCTCAACAATTCCTTAAATCTCTCCCAAGACAGATACAAAGTCTCACTATCCTTTTGTGCAAAGGTGGAGATTTGCCTTTTTAAAGCGTTGGTCTTATGTTAGGAAAAATATTTATTAAAGAAGACTTGCATCATCTCACTCCATGACCCAATAGATCGTGGTCTCAGCGAGTATAGTCTACTCTTAGCTCTATCCTTCAAAGAGAAAGGAAAGAACTTAAGTCTCACAACGTCATCAGTTGTATTTTGACTATGAAAAGTCACAACTGCTTCCTCAAACTCCCTAATGTGCACATATGGATTTTCATATTAGCTGGAAACATGATGCATGATGGTGTGGTTGTGCGTGTAGGGTGGAGGTAATCATGAAGAGTTCTAATGAGTTGATTTTCGTATTCACTCATTTCTTCGGGACTAGATGAATTGTCAAATAAAGGATTTCAAAAGATTGATTTTAACTCCGCCACAGGCCCACAAGCAAATCTACCTAAGGTGTCTCTATATATGTGCATGCAAGGTAACAAAATACTAAAAGAATAAAAATACTATAAAAAGAAAGAAGAAAGAAAAAAAAAATGCAACAGGCTTGATATAAACCCGCGGGAATAGAATCCCTTGAACCCACAATCAATTTAAAAACTCACTAGACAAAGCCAAAATCAAGTCAATGGATGAAAAATCTAGATCTGATAAGAACTCGTTTCAATAACCTAGATTATGTCAAAATCTAGACCAGTTGAAGAACCTATCTCAAGAACCCAGATTGCAAGAAGGAACGCTACAAAGGTTGTGATTTGCCTTTGATAAGTTCAAAAGTTCAATTAAGAACAAGATGAGATAAACTAAACTCACAATGAAAAAAATTCATCAAATTTCATAAACTTCTTAACATAGGGCAACAAAAAATATTTAAACTATAACCTAATTAAAACCCTAGCCAAAATAAAACCCCTTTTACCCAAAATGCCCCTGTATGAACGGTGCCGCTGTTACAGTAACACGACTACAGTAACCTCTTGAAACCCTAGCTCCAAAAATGTAACTTTCCAAATTCGCCCTTGGCCAAAATACAAGGCCTTCCCAAAAATCCTAGTTCATAATAAATAAGGCATGTGGGCCAAGCATCCTTAAGCTCAATTATTCTAGACTAATTCCTATAACTAATAAAATAAGCGCCTTTAACAAAATAAACAAGTTCAAGGCCTTCAATCACATAATCATAATAATAGGCCCTAATTTATGTTGTATTCTTCCATATCTTGTATCATGTGGATGATCACTAGATCTCCTTTTCTCAAGCCCATATTGAATATTCAGCTCTTGCTAGACTCGTCCCAAGTGGATTGCACCAATCTTTACATTGCTTCCTTGATCTTCTTAGCTCTTGATCTTGTAATTGGCACATTTGGAACTTGCAAAGGATCTTTAAGAGGGGGCCCACCTTGGTTCCCATCATTCTCCCTCTCCTCAAAAGGATTCGACCTCGAATCTCCACTTGCATCAAAGGGAAAAAGGTTAGTAACACTAAAAATAGCAGAAACATGATACTTACCTAGAAGATCCACTTTATATGCATTTTCATTAATTTTCTCAAGAATTTCAAAAGGTCCATCGAACTTACTCCTGTCATCAACAAGCAAAAGCACCAAAGCTAAAGGAGTAAGTGGATTAAAACCATAAACAATTTCAAACGGTGAATAAGAAATAGTAGTATGCAAGGTTTTATTATATGCACACTCTAGTAAGGGCAAATGATACTCCCTAAAACATCCATGTAACAATTGAATGAATGGCAAATGACACTCCCACAAACGTTCATGAAACACGTCAATGAATGACAAATGATACTTCACAAACGTTTATGAAACACGTCAATGAATGACAAATGATACTTCCACAAACGTTCATGCAACACGTCAATGAATGACAAATGATACTCCCATAGACGTTCATTTAACACATCAAAAGTATTCCTTATACCAAATTTACCCAACAAATCACCATGACTATCACGCACAAGCAACTTATGCATAAAACTAGTAGGCACACAAAGACTATTCTCTCTAATCAAGTACCACTCTAGTTTATAGAACTTACAAAACGATGCTTTCTCACATGCTCCATACACACTAGCAAAGTCATCGTCGTTAGCATGTAATTTCTCATCATATTCAAGTCTCAATAACTTTGCATCTAAAATGATGACAAGGACATACCTTCTTGCTAAAATATTAACCACAAAATTTTCCTCACCATGTGTGCTTTTTATTACATGAGGACAAGACTCAATACAGTCTTCCCACTTAGCATGCATTCTCTTCAACAACTTACCTTGTCCCTTTAAGTGTGTCAAGGACTCATGTTCTTCAAAGAAAGGTTGGGTAGGAATTGTCGCACCTAGCACAAAATCAATGTAGTGTCTATCTCCTTAATAGGTGGCAATCCACTAAACACACCGCTAGGAATCATGACCTCATATTCCTGCAATAAAGAAACAACAATACTAGGCAAAGAGTTGTTAATTCGTTAGTATAAAAGCTTACCTTAGCATAAAAACTAACTTTTGTCTTTCTATTTCTCTCTGCAATCTCTTTTTCTTTTCCCTCTCATGGCGCCACACTTTTGTCAAGACTTTCAGCCACCTCTTTATTTTCTTTTTCACTCTCTCTTTCTCTTGATGTTTCAGCCTCATTCTCTTTCTTCCTCTCACTCTCTTTTTCCTTTTCACTTTCTTTTTTTCTTTCACTCTGCTCTTTTTTTGAACTCTCAGCCTCACAATTATTTTTCAACTCATTCTCTCTTTTTCTTGAGGTTTCAGCTTCACTCTCATCTTTTTTCTCTCTCATTTTTCTCTCTCTCTTTTTCGGCCTCACTATTTCTTTTTTTCTCAATCTCACCTTCCCTCTTACTTTTTAGCTCAATCTCACTATTCAGCTTCAGTTGGCCCCCATGGACCTGTGTTAGAGTTAAAGGAACAAGTTTGATTGTTTTTCCATCCTTTTCAAAACTGTACATGTTCCTTAACCCATCATGAATCACTTTCCTATCATACTGCCACGGCTTCCCCAACAAAATATGGCTAGCATGCAAAGGCACTACATCACAAAGCACCATATCCTCATATTTTTCAATTGAAAAAGAAACTAGCACTTGCTTATTTACCCTAACCTGCACACAATCACTCAACCACTGCAACTTGTATGGTCTAGAGTGTTCCAAGGTAGGTAAATTCAATTTCTCAACTAAAGTAGTGCTAGCCAAATTTATACAACTCCTCCCATCAATGATTATACTACATACCTTGTTGTTGATGTGGCATCTAGTATGAAAAATGTTCTCACTCTGCTGCTCTATATCATCCATCTTAATTTTTGTATTGAGTGCATCCCTGACAACAAAAGAATCACCATACCCTTCATTCTCATACCCATTTTCAACATTAGACTCACGTCGCCTCTTATCTCTCCCGTCCTGTAGATTTCCAATTACCGTATCTTGATGATCCATCCTATCCCACACTTCACCCAACACCAAGTTCAACCGCTCAAACTGTTGTTGCATGGCTTGCAACACAAAGGATGAGTTATCTACCATCGCCTTTGGTGATGAGTCACTCCGACGAGACATTGTAATATGCTGCACACAAAAGAATGTTAGTGGAAAACCTCACACACTCTCTTACGTGTTTACACTTGAATAATGGCACTCCACTTGTGTTTCACTCTTAATTGGTTTTTTTCCTTATAATAGTCTAACACTCTCTTGCCTTTTAGCTCAATAGTTTTCCCACTCAAGTTCTTTAAGAACTTGTTGAACTAAATCAAGACAATACAACCTTGTATTATTCCAATTATAGATCCAAGAAACAAGAACAAGAAACAAGGAAGGAATAAAATGACATGAGACTCGAGGAATTTATACGAGGGAAAGAGTAATTATAAAATAGCATACCAACTAGAGAGGTGTATTCAGCCCTTTTGATGATAAAGCTCAATCAACAAATGTTTTTCTTTCTCGTCGTTGTAACTATATAGCAACCCTTGAATATGCTACCTTTTTTTTTTTTTTCTTCTTCTTCTCTTTTTTTTTTTTGAATTTTCTTTTCTTTTATTTTCATTTCTTTTCCTTCTTTTTATTTTCTTTTATTTTCTTTTCCTTTCTTTTCTTTTCATTTTTCTTTTCAAATTTAATCACAAACAGCAATATTCAATTGTGAAAATCAAGCAATTAAATTCAAGCACACGAGAATTGACAATGAGAAACAATGAAACGACACTTCAAGGAATTGAAAAACTTCGAGATGCAAGGAATCATAGAATTCTTAAACCCTATGTGATGCAAATTTCAGCCAAACATAAAACCCTAAGAATTTCGGCAGCCTACTTTTTGTTCCTGCATTTTTTTTTTTGCAACCCTAGAACAATGAAGCCCTAGAATTAAATTTAAGGATGCAAGAAATTAAAAGATAGAATCAGACCTGATTAAAAACCTTGCTCTGAATACCAAATGATATGAACCTACGGGAATGGAATTCCTTTAACCCATAATCAATTTGAAAACTCACCCAAGAAAGACAAAATCAAGTTAATGGATGGAGAATCTAGACCCGATGAGAACTCGTTTCAAGAACCTAGATTATGTCAAAATCTAAACCCATTGAAGAACCTGTCTCAAGAACCCAGATTGCAAGGAGGAACGCCACAAAGGTTGAGATTTGCCTTTGATAAGTTCAAAAGTTCAATCAAGAACAAGAGAAGATAAATTCAACTCACAATGAAACAAATTCATCAAATTTCATAAACTTCTTAACATGAGGCAACAAAGAGTATTTAAACTATAACCTAATTAAAACCCTAGCTAAAATAATGCCCCTTTTACCCAAAATGCCCCAAGATGAACAGTGTCGAGGCTACAGTAACCGCTTGAAACCCTAGTTCCTAAAATGTAACTTTCCAAATTAACCCTTGTCCAAAATACAAGGCCTTCCCAACAACCCTAGTTCATAAGAAATAAGACATATGTGGGCCTAGCATCCTCAAGTCCAATTATTCTAGACTAATTCCTATAACTAATAAAATAAGCCTTTTTAATAAAATAAACAAGTCCAAGGTCTTCAATCACATAATCATAATAATAAGCCCTAATTTATGTTGCACTCTTCTATAGCTTGTATCACGTGGATGATCACTAGATTTCCTTCTCTCAAGCCAATCTTAAATATTCAGCTCTTGCAAGACTCGTCCCAAGTGAATTGCACCAATCCTGCATTGCTTCCTCGATATTCTTAGCTCTTGATCTTGTAATTGGCCCATCTAGAACTTACAAAGAATCTTTAAGATGGGCCCCACCTTGGTTCCCATCAAAGCTAAAAGAAAGAACGAAGTTACCGCTTTTACAAACTACTGAAAAGAAAAAGTATCTAGCAATTCTTCTACCATCTCCTCGGCAATGTCGTCAAAATTTGATTACACCCAAAGAATAACGTGGTAGTTGTAGCAGAGCTTTCGGGTGTCGATTCCAAAGAGAGACAAATTAAAAGAATAGTAGATAGAACAAAAAAACTAAAGAAAAATACTAAATCATTAATGGAGGACAAAGATTAATTTTAATTACAAATTAAATTGAAGCAAAGTGACTAATGGAAAAAGTACTCAAATTTGACAAACAGTAAAGCGTCGGGAATCCCTTGCACAAGTCTGGTATTTTAACTATGCTTAATTCATTGAATAACTCAATTGGGGACTCAATTCCCAAAATTCCTAATCGTAAGGTATAGATTTATAAACCAAGATTAAACCAAATGTAACCCTTTGAAAATCATTCACCACTTTTAAAATACATAAATTATTATCACTACTGAGAAAATTCAACGACAACAATATACTCAGGAAGCGATATTGCAGCAAAGAATTAAATCAATATAAATAAATAATTGATCCAAACATAATCAAAGAGCTAATCCATTCAATAGAGAAAGCATGACTAAATCCATAAACAGACTAAATTTTATGATTATTTGGAGAAGAAAACATCAACAATGAATTGAGAATGATAAAACAAAAGAGTTTTAGTAATTGAAAATCAAATACATAAATCAAAAATAAATTAAAAATATCATCCAATGTGCAAGTTCATCCTTAGCCTAACTTGAGAATTTAGTTACCCATAAATATAATGGGTAACAAAAATCTCAAGAGAAAAATAAAGCAAACGATGTCCATGGAAATTTATTTCTTCTCCCCCTCTTTAGAACGGAGTCATCTCCCCTTTATGAACTTCCAATTTCGTGCTAATGAAATGCTTATATAGGGTAGGAAAAAAAAAACTAATGTCTCCATATTCCCGCATACAAAATCGCCTAAATTTTAGGACTCATCTTGGAAGTCATGTACGTACTTCAGGAGTTCAAATTTAGAAATTCTTAAGAGAAAAATTTGTTGCCCTTTAAGATAGCTTTCCAACACATCAAGAATCGCATCAATACAATATTTGAGTAGAAAGTTATGATCAAAATACTAAAGTATGTATATGCTGTCTTCTAGAGAATTTTGGACTGACTTTTTCTCTTGATCCGAATTACTCTCAAATCCCATCATTATCCTTATTTGAAGAGTCTTACACTCGTTGAAAATTCTTATATTATTCCAACGTCTTGCCCACTTAAAAGACTTTTGAATTTGACTGGGTTTGGACTTGCTCTTTTATAGACTCTGAAATTAAACATAAAAATCTAGTCATAAGTATTCCAAAGTAAATTGAAACTTAATTCAAGAATACACATTAATTTCTATTATTTCTATTAACATTTTAGCATTTTAGTCCAATAATAAGGTATTTAGAGTGCACTTTCGTACACTTATCAATGCCCTATTCCCGGGCCAATTGGAACACCTCTTATTTTTAGCACTTGTGCATGCTAAGTTGAGAACCAATTGAGTGTAAAGTGCCAAATTTATGACGTCAGAATTTTTTGCTCGCGGGTTTCCCAATGTATTACAATGACCTTATGGTATGCATACCCAATTCCCGGGCCAATCAGAGCACCTGTTTATTTTTACCACTTTGCCCTTGCTTAGTAGAGAACCAATTGAGTGCAAAGTGACAAAGTTATGAAGTCGAAGTTTTTCATTCGTAGGCTTCCCATTGTACTCCCATAACCCTATAGTATGTATGCCCCATTCCCGAGCCATTCAGAACATCTCTTATTTTTACCACTTTGCCCTTGTTTAGTAAAGAACCAATTGAGTGCAAAGTGACAAAGTTATGAGGTCAGAGTTTTTTGCTCGTGGGTTCCCCATGCTCTACCATGACCATAAGGTATGTATGCCCAATCCCTGGGCCAATCGGAGCACATCTTATTTTTACCACTTTGCCCTTGCTTAGTAGAGAACCAGTTGAGTGCAAAGTGGCAAATTTATGAGGTTGGTGTTTTTTGCTAGCAGGCTTCCCATTGTACTCCCATGACCCTATAGTATGTATGCCGCATCCCAGAGCCAATCGGAGCACCTCTTGATATGAACCCACAACCAATTTGAAAACTCACCCAAAAAAACCAAAATCAAGTCAATGGATGAAGAATCTTGACCCGTTAAGAACTCGTTCCATGAACTTAAATTATATTAAAATGTACACCCATTAAAGAACCGTCTCAAGAACCTAGATTACAAAGAGGAATGCCACAAACGTTGTGATTTACTTTTGATAAGTATAAAAGTTCAATCAAGAATAAGAGGAGTAAACTCAAGTCACAATAAAAATTCAATTTTGTATAAAACTTAAAATAAGGCTACAAAGAGTATTTAAACCAAAACCTAATTAAAAACCTAGGCCAAAACAAGGCCCTTTTTTACCCAAAATGCCCTTGGGTGAATAGTGTCACTGCTACAGTAATGCTATAGTAATTTCTTGAAACTCTAATTCCTGAAAAGTAACTTTCCAAATAAGCCCTTGGCCAAAATACAAGGCCTTCCCAAAAGCCTTAGTTCATAAGAAATAAGAGAAATGAGGGCCATGCATCCTCAAGCCAACTTATTCTAAACTAATAAAATAAATCCTTTAACAAATTGAAAGCCTTCAATAACAATAGGCCCAAACAATAAGTCTAAGTCATGTCTTCCAGAGCTTGTATTCAGTGGATCAAAATTGGTTCTCCTTCTTTAAAGCTCATCTTGAGTGTTGGGCTCTTGCTAGCTTCATTCCAAGTGGATTGCACTAATCCTTTCATTGCTTCCTCGATCTTCTTGGCTCTTGATTTTGTGATTAGCCCATCTGGAACTTGCAAAGGATTTTTAAGACTAGGCCCACTTGGGTTCCCATCATTCCCCCTCTCCTGAAAAGGATTTGACCTCGAATCTTCACCTATATCAAAAGGAGAAAGATCAGAAACATTGAAAGTAGCAGAAACATTATACTCACCTAGAATGTTCACTTTATATGCATTGTCATTAATTTTCTCAAGAATTTAGAAAGGTTCATCTCCTCGAGGATGCGACTTAGTCTTTCTATGAGCTGGAAATCATTCTTTGTGCATGTGAACCCAAATCCAATCTCCTGGTTCAAAGGTGACACGCCTTTGCCCTTTATTGGCTTGGGAAGTAACCTTTTCATTCTTTTGGGCAATTTGAAGTTGTACCCTCTCATGAAGTGACTTCAACAGGTAAAGACATCAAATCTAAAGGAGTAAGTGGATTAAAACCATAAACAAGTTCAAAAGGAGAATATGAAGTAGTAGTATGCATGGTCCTATTCTATGCAAACTCTATAAATGCAAACAATCCTCCCAAGTTTTAAATTCTTATGAACAACAGTGCGTAAAAGCTGAGTAAGTCCTGTTAACTGCTTCAGTCTGACCATCAGTCTGTGGATGACAAGTAGTGGAAAATAAGAGCGTAGTGCCCAATTTCCCCACAACACCTTCCAAAAGTAGCTAAGGAATTTAAAATCCCTATCAGAAACAATACTCATATGCACACCATGGAGTCGCACTATCTCCCTGAAAAACAAGTCAGTTATGTTTGTGGCATCATCTATTTTATGGCATAGAATGAAATGTGCCATCTTACTAAATCTATCCAAAACCACGAAAATAGAATATCTTCCCCTTTTTGTCCTAGGCAGCCCCAAAACAAAGTCCATAGATATGTCTCTACCCATGGCTCACTAGGAACAGGTAAGGGTGTATACAATCCATGTAGCAAAACCTTAGATTTGACCTTTCTACATGTAATGCACCTTCCACAAATGTGATTCACATCTCTCTTCATCTTAGGCCGAAAGAAATGTTCATGCAAAATGTCTAACATTTTTTTGACACCAAAGTGTCCCATTAATCCATGTGCCTCACACACCAATAACAAACATATAGAACAACTTGGTACACAAAGTTTGCTTTCTTTAAACAAATAACCATCATGCTTGTAAAACTTACCAAATGCCGCCTTATCACACGCCATATACACATCAGAAAAGTCACCGTCATCAGCATACATGTCTTTCACATATTCAAACCTAAGCATTTTATCACTCATAGAAGTAAGAAGTATATGTCTCCAGGATAGAGCATCAACAACAATGTTCTCCTTACCTTACCTTGACCCTTGAGATGCTTCAATGATTCATGATCGGTGTGGATCACAAATTCCCTAGGCCACAGGTACTGCTGCCAAGTCTCTAATGCACGAACAAGAGCATAAAGCTCTTTGTCATAAGTAGGGTACTTCAGGGATGCCCCACTTAGCTTCTCACCAAAGAAGGCTATGAGCCACCTATCCTGTATCAAAATAGCTCTAATCGCTATTCCTGAGGCATCACATTCAATTTCAAAAGTTTTTTAAAATCAGGTAATGCTAACACAAGTGCAGAGTACAACATTTCTTTAATAGTGGCAAAAGCATTCTCTTGATTAGCCCCCAACGAAACCCAACATTCTTTGCACCCACTAGCGTTAGGTGCTTCCTTGCTCCGGCATTCTTTAAAAAGAATCCATTTGAGACTTGTCGACTATTATTCATCGACCTAGGGGTTACCACTCCATTCTTAAGCACTCTCCTTTAGTAAATGCATTAAATCTAAAGGAGTAAATGGATTAAGTCTATAAATAATTTCAAAAGATGAAAATGAATAGTAGCATGAACACTCTAATTATATGTAAACTCAATGAATGGCAAACAATACTCTTACAAATGTTCATGAAACATATCTAAAGTCTTCCTTACACCAAACAACCCTCTCAAGTTTTTAAATTCTTATGAACAACAGTGCGTAAAAGCTAAGTTAAAGTCCTATTAACTACTTCAGTCTGACTATCATCTTGTGGATGACAAGTAGTGGAAAATATGAGCTTAGTACCCAATTTTCCCCACAACACCTTCCAAAAGTAGCTATGGAATTTAACATCCCTATCAGAAACAATACTCCTAGGTACACAATGGAGTCACACTATCTCCCTGAAAAACAAGTCAGCTATGTTTGTGGCATCATTTGTTTTATGGCATGAAATGAAATGTGCCATCTTACTAAATATATCCACAACAACAAAAATAGAATTTCTACCCCCTTTTGTCGTAGCCAGTCCCAAAACAAAGTCCATAGATATGTCTACCCATGGCTCACTAGGAACAGGTAAGGGTGTATACAACCCATGTGGCAAAAGCTTAAATTTGGCCTTTCTGCATGTAATGCACCTGCCACAAATGCGATTGACATCTCTCTTCATCTTAGAACAAAAGAAATGTTCGTGCAAAATGTCTAAAGTTTTCTTGACACCAAAGTTACCCAACAAACCACCATGTCTATCACACAAAAGCAACTTACACATAAAACTAGTAGGCACACAAAGTCTATTCTCTCTAAATAAGTATCAATCTAGTTTATGAAACTTAGCCAAGCCATCATCATTAACATACAATTTCTTATCATATTCAAGTCTTAATAACTTTGCATCTAAAATGATGATAAGGACATACCTAAGAGCTAAAGCATCAACCACAAAATTTTTCTTACCTTGTGTGTACTTGATTACATGAGGAAAGGTCTCAATGAATTGTACCCACTTGGCATGCACTCTATTCAACTTACATTGTCCCTTCAAGTGCGTTAAGGACTCATGTTCTTCAACAAAAGGTCGGGTATGAATTGTCGCACCCTGCACAAAATTAATATAGTGCTCTATCTCCATAATAGGTGGCAATCCACTAAACACATCGCTAGGAAACACGACCTCATATCCCTACAACAAAGAGACAACAACACTAGGTAAAGATACGTCAAGTTCGTTAGTATTATGACTCACCTTTGCATAAAAACTCACTTTTCTCTTGATTTTTCTCTCACTTTCTTCACTGTCTTTTCTTTCCACACACTTTTTCTTTTTTACTCTCTTTTTCCCTTTCACTCCCTTTTTTCTTTTCACTTTTTTTTTTTTTTTTCTGTCAGTCTCTTTTCCTTCATCTTTTTTTGAACTCTTGATCTGACAATTGTTTTTCAACGCATTCTCTCTTTTTCTTGAGGTCCCAACCACACCCTCATCTTTTTTCTCGCTCATTTTTCTCTCTCTCTCATTTTCGGCCACACTATTTCTTTTTTTCTCAATCTCACCTTCACTCTTGCTTTTCAGGTCAATCTCTTTTTCACTTTTTCTTTTTTGATCACTCCCACTTTCACTCTTTCTTTTTTTATAACTCTCATTTTCACTCTTTCTTTTTTGACCAACCTCACCTTTCAGTTTCAATTGGTCCCCATAGACTTGTGTTGGAGTTAAAGGGGCAAGTCTGATTATTTTTCCATCTTTTCAAAAATATACATGTTTCCTAACCCATCATGAATCACCTTCCTATCATACTGCCACGATTTCCCCAACAAAATATGGCCAACATGCATAGGCACTACATCACAAAGGACCATATCCTGGTACTTTCCAATTGAAAAAGAAACTAGCACTTGCTTATTTACCCTAACCTCCCCACAATCACTCAACCACTGCAACATGTATGGTCTAGGGTGTTTCAAGGTAGGTAAATTCAATTTCAAAACTAAAGTAGTGCTAACTAAATTAATACAACTTCTCAATTCAATGATCATACTACATTCCTTGTTGTTGTTGTGGCATCTAGTATGAAAAATGTTCTTGCTCTGCTTCTATGTATCATCCATCTTAATTTGTGTATTGAGTGCACGCCTAGTAATAATAGAATCACCATACTCTTCATTCTCATACCCATTTTCAATACTAGACTCATGTCGCCTCCTATCTCTCATGCCCTGTAGATTTCTAATTACCGCATCTTGATGATCCATCCAATCCCTCACTTCACCAAACACCAAGTTCAACTACTCAAACTGTTGTTGCATGGCTTGCGACACAAAGGATGAGTTATCTATCATCCCCTTCGGTGATGAGTCACTCCAATGAGACATCGTAATGTGGTGCACAAAAAGAATGTTAGTGGAAAATCTCACACACTCCCTTATGTGTTTACACTCGAATAATGGCACTACAATCGTGTCTCACTCTTAATTTACTTTTTTTCGATAATAGTCTCACACTCCCTTGCCTTTTACCTCAATTAGTTTTCCCGCTCAAGTTCTTTAAGAACTAATTGAACTAAAATCAAGACAATACAACCCCATATTATTCCAACCAATAATATAGATCCAAGAAACAAGGAATGAATTAAATGACACAAGATTCAAAAAATTTATGCGAGGGAAAGAATAATTATAAAACAAGCTACTAGCTAGAAAGATGTATTCAGCCCCTTTGATGATAAAGCTCAATCAATAAATGTATTTCCTTCTCTTTATTGTAACTATGTAGTAACCTTTGAATATGCTACAATTTCTTATCTTCTTCTTCTTCTTCTTCATTTTTTTTTTTTGGATGATTGTTTTTCTCTTTTTTTTTTCTTTTATTTCACCAACTAATTTGATCCCGATCAAAAGAATAAGCAATTGACAAAACCCTAACAATAACTCAAAAACCCTAGGATAAGGGTGACATACGACAGCTCCTAGAACAAGAGATTTCATCCAACACAAACCCTAGAATAATGAAATTCGATAGCCCTAAGAATAGTGAAGAAATTCGGCAACCACCTCTGTTTTATTTTTTATTTTTTTATTCTTTATGTTTGCAACCCTAGAACAATGAAGCCCTAGAATTAAATTTAAAGATATAAGAATTAAAAGATAGAATTAGACCTGATTGGAAACCTTCCTCTGAATACCAAATGATATGAACCTGTAGGAAATGGAATCCCTTGAACCCACAATCAATTTGAAAACTCACCCAAAAAAGCTAAAATCAAGTCAATGGATGGAGAATCTAGACTCGATGAGAACTCGTTTCAAGAACCTAGATTATATTAAAATCTAGACCCGTTGAAGAACTCGTCTCAAGAACTTAGATTACAAGGAGGAACACCACAAAGGTTATGATTTACCTTTGATAAGTTCAAAAGTTCAATGAAGAACAAGAGGAGTAAACTCAACTCACAAATAAAATTCAATATTGCCTAACCCTTCAAATGAGGCTACAAAGAGTATTTAAACAAAAACATAATTAAAACCCTAGCCAAAAAAAAACCCATTTTACCCAAAATGCCTCTGGATGAACAGTGTCGTGGCTACAGTAACCCTACAATAACCTTTTGAACCATAGATCCTAAAAATGTATATTTCCGAATAAGCCCTTGGCCAAAATACAAGGTCTTCCCGAAAACCCTAGTTCATAAGAAATAAGACATGTGGGCTAAGCAAAATCAAGCCCACTTATTATAAACTAATAAAATAAATTATTTAACCAATTTGGAAGCCTCCAATAACAATAGTTCCTATCCCTAAGTCATGTCTTCCACAGCTTGAATCAAGTGGAAAAAAACTGGTTCTCCTTCTTTCAAGCCCATCTTGAGTGTTGGGCTCTTGCTAGTTTCATCCCAAGTAGATTGCATCAATCCTTGCATTACTTTCTTGATCTTCTTGGCTCTTGATCTTGTAATTGAACAATCTGGTACTTGCAAAGGATCTTTAAGAGTAGGCCCATTGATGGGAACCAAGGTGGGTCCCATCTTAAAGATCCTTTGCAAGTTCCAGATGGGCCAATTACAAGATCAAGAGCTAAGAAGATCAAGGAAGTAATGCAAGGATTGGTACAATCCACTTGGGACGAGTCTAGCAAGAGCCGAATATTCAAAATGGGCTTGAGAGAAGGAGATCCAGCGATCATCCACGTGATACAAGGTATGTGCCTTGGACTTGTTTATTTTATTAAAAGAGCTTATTTTATTAGTTATAGGAATTAGTCTAGAATAATTGGGCTTCAGGATGCTTGGCCACATATGTCTTATTTCTTATTAACTAGGGTTTTTGGGAAGGCCTTGTATTTTGGCAAGGGCTAATTCGAAAAGTTACATTTTAGGAACTAGGGTTTCAAGAGGTTACTGTAGCGCTACTGTAGTCGCAGCACTATTCATCTAGGGGCATTTTGGGTAAAAGAGGCTTAATTTTGGCTAGGGTTTTCATTAGGTTATAGTTTAAATACTCTTTGTTGCCTCTTGTTAAGAAGTTTTATAAAATTTTATGAATTTATTCATTGTGAGTTGAGTTTATCTCCTCTTGTTCTTGATTGAACTTTTGAACTTATCAAAGGTAAATCACAACCTTTGTGGCATTTCTCCTTGTAATCTGGGTTCTTGAGACAGGTTCTTCAACGAGTATAGATTTTAATATAATCTAGGTTCTTAAAAATAGTTCTTAATGGGGTCTAGATTCTCCATCTATTGACTTGATTTTTACTTTTTTGGAGAGTTTTCAAATTGATTGTGGGTTCATGGGATTCCATTCCCACGGGTTTATATCACCCATGTTGGTGCCCATCACCCGCCCTAGCACTTGGGGTCATGATAATATTTTTTCGTTGAAAACATTTTCTTCAAAAACACTTTTGAAACACTTCTTTGAAAACACTTCTTTGAAAACATTTCTTCCCCAAATGCATGTAACATGAGACTTAAACATGCTTACTTATGCATAACATATGATATATGAGATGTCGTGCATATAACAACCATGTATAACATATTCATTTGATAGCATGATCACATAAACCATGATAGATATCAAAACATGTGCATAGAACCATAAAAACTTGCTTAGGCCGAAACTCCTAGGCACAAAAACATGAAGATTCATCACATAAACATGTTCCAAACTTCAAGCAAATAACATAGGAATCATAGTTTAGTAAAACAAAGCATAAAATCATAACCTTTAACCAAGATCCGAATCATTCAAGACGTAGTATGACCGAAATATCATGATACACATTCCATCATTCTTAAACATGTGAAAACCAAAACATACATAAGTGTTTCATGGCATATTCATCACAATTTCAAAGCATATAATTCCTTCCATAGATTGATATAAGATCATATTAACATAGTCAAATAAGCAATCAAGACAAACATGGTATGAAAAGATTTACACAATTATATACAAGTATTAACCAAGAGTAGGTTGAGTGTATACTTACAAAATCATTGTAAAGAAACACTAGCAAGCTGTAAATCCGAACATACCATATTAGAAAGAGCATATAAAACCCTATCTCATGTTCTTAAGTTCGTGTGTGTGTTTCTAGGGCATCACTTAGTCTTAACCCATTCGGCTTCTAGGGTTATTAGGTTAAAACCTCATTCATTTCACTCATAAGGTAAAACAAAACCTATGATAGCGAAGAATACATGTGATGGTCGAAACATGGAGGATAAATTCCCCCTTCACTAATCAACCTTAAGGGTTTATCTTAGGAACCCTAAATCATTTCCAAGAAAAATAGTAGGAAGTGTGTGTTCTATCATTTCTCAAAGTCTAATGAGATTTGAATCTCATTTTTGGATTAAGAAAAGATTTGTGTAAGAGCAAGACTTAGGAAAACCGAATATTACCTTGCAGATCCTTGGATAGCTGAAACCCTCCTCTTGCAAGGATCCTTCTTGTTTGGTTGGTGACTCACTCAAAAATAATGAGTAGCACAAAGGCTATCCCAAGTGCAGCAGGATGTCGCGTAATAATTAGGAATAAATTCCTAGATCGTCTCCTCAGTGAAAGTTACTTAAAATCAAACTCATTTAAAATGGTAAAAATATTCACAAAGAGAAAATAAAAATGATGGTATGTGTAATGAATGGAAGACTGCAACAAAAATGAAAAGGGCACCAATCATGGACTAGATTTATATTTTTGGATTTTTGAGTGTCGAAATGAAATGTAAAAGGCTAACAAATTGAAATTAACGATCAAAGAATCAACTAAACTGAACAATCTTAATTAATCTGAAAATTAAACAATAAAACTGAAATTATTTAAGTCCTAATTAAACTTTAATCAATCTAATATGCAATTGAACTAAGAGATTAATAAAACTAATCTAAGAATTAAACTAGATTAGAAAGTAATTGACAAAATACGAACTAAAAATTGAAAAACTCCAAAATCAAGATTCTAGGGTTCATCCTTGTATTCAAATAACAAATTCTCAAAATCAATCTATGGCAATTGTAATCACTATTCAATGAAAGCTTAAAGAAGCGAGAAAAATAAATAACACGAAACAAATAAACAGCAAATAAATTGCCCAAACTTCTAAGCCAAAATCTCAAAAATATTCCATAAACTTTAAACTGAAATTAAATAAAAAGTAGATAGTGAAAAGAGCAAGCCAAATGAATGGAGATGAAGGTGGTAGGCAATGGAGGGGGAGGCTGGAGCAGCACTTGGACCCTGGAAGAGTTCTTCAAATATGCGGCACTGCTCAGCAAAAAGGCCCCAATTTCATGCTAATGATATGCTTAAATAGGGTAGAAAAGAAACCCTAATGTCTTCATATTCCCGCACAAAAAAATCGCTTAAATTTTAGGACTCAACTTTGCAGCCATGTACGTACTTCAGGAGTTTGAATTTGGAAATTCTTATTAGAGACAACTTCGTATCCCTTTAAGATAGCTTTCCAACGCATTAACAATCATATCAATCCGATATTTGAGCAGAAAGTTATATTAAAATACTAAAGTGTGTTCATTTTGTCTCCTAACGCATTTTGGACTCTGATCCGAATTACTCTCAAACCCCATCATTATCCTTATTTGAAGAGTCCTACACTCGTTGAAAGTTCTTTGGTTGTTTCAATGTCTTGCCCACTTGAAAGTCCTTTGAATTTGAAATTAGAAATAAAATAATAGAAATTAAAAAAAAAAGAATAATGGAATATAAAAAATATGTTGTGCATGTGAATGAATATTGTCCAATTAAAATGCAAGTTATAAAATTAAGCATAAATCATGCTATTAACCAATTTAAATCACAACTCAGATTTATTCATCTTAACCATTTTTTCATCTAAAACTAATAATAATGTAATGAAATAAATAAAATATATTGGTTCTAAATATATAAAATATGCAATAATTCAGCTCAACCAGTTGGTGAGAAAACACAAGAGAATGAGAGAGAGCTTTCAAAGGAACTTGTGAGAATTGTGTGGAGATAGTGGAAACTCATGCAAGAATCCAAAAAATGGCAAGGGAAAAGCCTCCTTGGCGTGTGCCCTTCTCTTTATATAGTGACCCTTCACTTCCCTCCTTGTTTGAATCAAAACCTTTGCATGTGAGACAAGTGGCAAGGTTCCTTCTTCTTCCTCTCTCAAAAACCGAAAACCTCTTAGAGCTCTCCACTTAGATAGCATTGGGAAGGGGCAAATCTTGCAGGTGGCATGTGGGCTTCCCTCCTTGGCCGAAAATCACCTTTCCCTCTTATGCCCTTCCTCTCCTTTAACAAGTCAACATCTTCTCAAGGGTTAACTTGGTATTCCCAACAAAAGACTCTTGGCATGGAAGACAAGTGGCATGGGCGTGTGCCATAGCCCTAGCGGTCGCTCTCACTATCCATTCTCAAGGTGTTGCTTCATCTTCCCAAAGTTCATTCCCAAGGTGATCCTTCACATTTCATTGGTCCAAAATACACTAAGTGACAAGTGGTAAGCAAATGGAATACTTGGGGGTATGCTAGCCAAAAATCCTAGGAACAAACTTGTCCTTGATATAAAAGTCTCATCCAAAAATCTTCCAACACCTTGGTGCATGCTTGACACATGGCAAAACCTAACAAAATTCGAAATCCCAAAGGCCTCCCTTCAGTTTCCTATGCAAAGCTTCTAGAAAGATACCATTTCACTTCCCTAGGCTCCCCTTTCCAAGAAACCTATCTTGGAACTTGAATCTTGGGCAAAAACTAATGGGCTGGGCATGTAAGCCCATCTCGGTGCTTTCCTACACCTCTTTCCCCTTTAGCCCACCTTCAAGACTAGGTTCAAAGCAAAACATTCTTGGCTCACATAACACTTAGCAAAATTGAATTGGATCATGGACCTAAACCTTTTGACCTAAACTCCCAATAAGGTGAAATTCTAAGGTAAACTAGAGTCACTCTTCTCTTGTGCTGAAGTTACTACATCAATGGCTTCTAAAATACCATGGCAACCTAGAACAATTCTAAGGTTCAAGCCTAGACGAAACTCGGGTCATCACATCCTCCCCTCTTAAAAAAAGGATTTCGTCCTCGAAATCGGCACTGCAATCATTAATCAAAACACTTATAAGAAGAGATACTAGACTACTACCTCCTCCACAAGCGACTGTAGATTTTTTAGATGACGTTGTGGATGAGGGCATATCATCTGCCTCCACGATCAAAGAATCTTGAGGAAAGTAGAATATAGCTTCCAAATCGTAATCGAAATAAATATTAACCCACATTTCATTCAGCCTATGCTCTATCTCAAGCTTGGTGTCCTCGATTGGTTGACCTTCTTCACAAAAACGAATACGATCCGCAGACATATCCGAAGTCTCAAAAGGTACAAACCGACTTGCGTGTTCTTCCGCTGCGCGACTTGATTATGCTTCTGGATCAAAATTACACAAATTTCTTATTTCTGATTCCTTTGAACTATTCCACGGCTCCTGTTCCTCATGTGGGAATGCTCGTCGAAAGTGAAGTCTTCCTCGACCGTCTGCATCCATCACATGAGTGCGATGATGCTCAAATATTTCCACCTGTCTTGCTTGCTCTGCCAATGGCTGCTGTTTTCTTCTAAGGCACTCTCTAATACGACGTTCTCTTTCTTCCCTCAACTGAGCCATTGAAGAAACAGACATATGTGAGGTCCTTCTAGTTCGCGCCATTCCCTGTTTCAAGGGTCCGATAGTGGTACATAAGATTATAGTACTTAAACTAGCAAGCACGAAACAAACAATTTCTCATAGAATAACACATTCGCAATGTACTACAATGACCTTACTGTCTGTATGCCCCATCCCCAGGCCAATCGGAGCAACTCTTGATACGAACCCGCAGGAATGGAATCTCTTGAAGCCCCAATCAATGTGAAAACTCACCCAAGAAAGCCAAAATCAAGTCAATGGATGGAGAATCTAGACCCGTTGAGAACTCGTTTCAAGAATCTAGATTATATTAAAACGTAGACTCGTTGAAAAACCGTCTCAAGAACACAAATTACAAGGAGGAACGCCACAAAGGTTGTGATTTACCTTTGATAAGTTCAAAAGTTCAATCAAGAACAAGAGGAGTAAACTCAACTCACAATGAAAATTCAATATTGTCTAAAACTTAAAATGAGGTTACAAAAAGTATTTGAACTAAAATCTAATTAAAATCCTAGGCCAAAACAAGGCCCTTTTTACCCAAAATGCCCCTAGATGAATAGTGCTGCAGCTACAGTAACGCCACTGTAACTTATTGAAACCCTAGTTCATACAAAATAACTTTCCAAATAAGCCATTGGCCAAAATACAAGGCTTTCTCAAAAACCCTAATTCATAAGAAATAAGACTTATGCGGGCCAAGCATCCTCAGGCCCACTTATTCTAAACTAATAAAATAAAGTATCTAATAAATTGAAAGCCTTCATTAGCAATAGGCCCAAACAATAATTCTAAGTCATGTCTTCCACAACATGTATCAGGTGGATCAAGACTGGTTCTCATTCTTTCAAGCCCATCTTGAGTGTTGGGCTCTTGGTAGCTTCATCTCAAGTGGATTGCAATAATCCTTACGTTGCTTCCTTGATCTTATTGGCTCTTGATCTTGTGACTGGCCCATCTAAAATTTGCAAATGATCTTTAAGACTAGGCCTACTTCATAGCCATGTGTACCATGTCCTCTATCTTCACATAATGCTGCAATTCAATTACATTGGTTATGTCCCTATTCAAACCACTCAAAAATCTAGCCATGGTGGCCTCCCAGTCCTCCTCTACATTAGCCCGAATCATCGCTACCTCCATCTCCTTATGGTAATCCTCCACACTCCTAGACCTCTATGTAAGATTTTGTAAGTTCTAGTAAAGGTCTCTATAGTAATGGCTAGGTATAAATCTCCGGCTCATGAGAGCTTTAACTCTCCCCATGTCTCTACAGGCCTCTCATAATTTCTCCTCCTATTGGTCACTAATTGATCCCACCAAATAATAGTATAATCAGTAAATTCAATTACCACTAACTTCACTTTCTTCTCCTCAGAGTAATTATGACAATCAAGCACCAACTCTATTTTTTTCTCCCACTCTAGATAAATCGCAAGGTCAGTTCAACCTTGGAAAGATGATATTTTCATTTTGATGCTCCCAAGGTCTCTATCTACACCATCCCGACCCCCTAGGTTCCCCTCAAGTCCTTTTTCACGCCTAACTCTTCTATGTCTACCCGACCCAACTTCAGATGTTAAGTCTTCCTCATCCTCACCATCTCATTCATTCTCAAACTTAATTTCAACCCTATGCTCACGTCGCCTCCTATCTCTCCCACTTTGTAGATTTCTAATTGCTATTTCTTAATGATCCATCTTATCCCTCACTTCACCCAACACAAAGCTCAACTGCTCAATTTGTTATTGCATGGCTTGCAACATCCATTTGCCCTCCCCTTAGCGCTGAGCCACTCCGGTGAGACATTGTAAGGTGCTGCACAAAAGAATGTTAGTGGTAAAAAATAATAAATAATAATAATAATAAAAAAACTCACACACTCTCTTACGTGTTTACACTCAAATAATGGCATTCCACTCATGTTTCACTCTTAATTGATTTTTTATTCGATAATTGTCTCACACTCTCTTGCCTTTTACCTCAAGAGTTTTTCCACTAAAGTTCTTTAAGAACTAATTGAACTCAATCAAGACAATGCAACCTTGTTTTATCCCAACTAGTAATTAGGTCCAAAAAACAAGAGCAAGAGAAACACAGAAGGAATGAAATAACGACACGAGAAACAAGGAAATTATACGAAGGAAAGATTACTAACTATAAGACAAGATACCAACTAGAATAATGAAAGCAACTCCTTTGATGATAAGGCTCAAGGAAAAATTTCAGATTTTTTCAACTTCTTTTTTTTTTTTTTTTTTTTGGACGGTTTCTTTTCTTTTGACTAACTGATTTGATCACAATCAAAAGAATAAGCAATTGACAAAACCCTAACAATAACTTAAAAACCCCAGGATAAGTGTGTATACAACAGCCCCTAGAACAAGTGATTTCAACCAACACAAACCCTAGAACAATGAAATTCGGCAGCCCTAAGAATAGTGAAGAAATTCGGCCACTACCTCTTATTTTTTTGGCAACCTAGAACAATGAAACCAGAGAATCAAAATTAAAAATGCAAGAATTAAAAGATAAAATCAGACCTGATTGGAAACATTGCTCTGAATACCAAATGATAAGAAACCGTAAGAATGGAATGCCTTGAACCCACAATCAATTGGAAAACTCACCCAAGAAAGCCAAAATCAAGTCAATAGATGGAAAATCTAGATCCGTTGAGAACTCGTTTCAAGAACCTAGATTATATTAAAATCTAGACCCATTGAAGAACCGTCTCAAGAACCCAGATTACAAGGAGAAACGCTACAAAGGTTGTGATTTACCGTTGATAAGTTCAAAAGTTCAATCAAGAACAAGAGTAGTAAACTCAACTCACAATGAAAATTCAATATTTTATAAAGCCTAAAATGAGGCTACAAAGAGTATTTAAACCAAAACCTATTTAAAACCCTAGGCCAAAACAAGGCCCCTTTTACCCAAGATGCCCTTGGATGAATAGTATTGTGTCTACAGTAACGCTAAAGTAACTTCTTGAAACCCTAGTTCCTAAAAAATAACTTTCCAAATAAGCCATTGGCTAAAATACAAGGCCTTCCGAAAAACCCTAGTTCGTAAGAAATAAGACATGTGGGCCAAGCATCCTCAAGCCCACTTATTCAAAACTAATAAAATAAATCCTTTAACAAATTGAAAATCTTCAATTACAATAGGCCCAAACAATAACTCTAAGTCATGTATTCCACAGCTAGTGTCATGTGGATCAAAACTGGTCCTCCTTTTTTCAAGCCCATCTTGAGTGATGGGCCCTTGCTAGCTTCATCCCAAGTGGATTGCACCAATCATTGCATTGCTTCCTTGATCTTCTTGGCTCTTGATCTTATGATTGGCTCATCCGAAACTTGCAAAAGATCTTTAAGACTATGCCCACTTTGGTTCCCATCACCTTTTATTTTTACCACTTTACCCTTGCTTAGTAGAGAACCAATTGAGTGCAAAGTGACAAAGTTATGAGGTTGGAGTTTCTCAATCGCGGCATTCCCATGGTAATACCATGACCTTTTGGTATGTATGCTCCATCCCCAGGCCAATCGGAGAACCTCCTATTTTTACCACTTTGTCCATGCTTAGTAGAGAACCAATTAAGCGCAAAGTGGCAAAGTTATGAGGTAGGTGTTGTTCGCTCATGGGCTACCCATTTTACTATAATGACCTTATGGTGTATGCCTCATCCTCGGGCCAATCGGAGCACTTCTTAGTTTTATCACTTTTCCCTTGCTTAGTAGAGAACTAATTGAGTGCAAAGTGGCAAATTTATAAGGTTGGTGTTTTTCGCTCTCAGGCTTCCCATTGTACTCCCATGACCATATAGTATGTATGCCCCATCCCTGGGCCAATCGGAGCACCTCTTGATATGAACCTGCAGGAATGGAATCCCTTCAACCCACAACCAATTTGAAAACTCACTCAAGAAAGCCAAAATCAAGTCAATGGAAGGAGAATCTAGACAAGTTGAGAACTCATTTCAAGAATCTAGATTATATTAAAATCTAGACCAATTGAAGAATCGTCTCAAGAACCCAGATTACAAGGAGGAATGCCACAAAAGTTGTGATTTACCTTTGATAAGTTGAAAAGTTCAATAAAAAACAAGAGTAAACTCAACTCACAATGAAAATTCAATATTGTCTAAGACTTACAATGAGGCTCCAAAAAGTATTTAAACCAAAACCTAATTAAAATCCTAGGCCAAAACAAGGCCCTTTTACCCAAAATGCCCCTGGATGAATAGTGCCACAACTATAGTAACGCTACAGTAACTTCTTGAAACCCTAGTTCCTAAAAAGTAACTTTCCCAATAAGCCCTTGGCCAAAATACAAAGCCTTCCTAAATACCCTAGTTCATAAGAAATAAGACATATGTGGGCCAAGCATTCTCAAGCCCACTTATTCTAAACAAATAAAATAAATCATTTAACAAATTGTAAGCATTCAATAATAATAAGCTCAAACAATAACTCTAAGTCATGTCTTACACAACTTGTATCAAGTAGATCTGATATGAACCCGTAGGAATGGAATCCCTTGAACCCAAAATCAATTTGAAAACTATCCAAGAAAGTGAAAATCAAGTCAATAGATGGAGAATTTAGACCCGATGAGAACTCGTTTCAAGAACCCAGATTATATTAAAATTTAGAGCTATTGAAAAACACGTCTGAAGAACCCAGATTACAAGGAGGAACACCACAAAGGTTGTGATTTACCTTTGATAAGTTCAAAACTTTAATCAAGAACAAGAGGAATAAACTCAACTCACAAATAAAATTCAATATATTGTCGAAAACTTAAAATGAGGGTACAAAGAGTATTTAAACTAAAACCTAATTAAAACTCTAGGCCAAAACAAGGCCCCTTTTACCCAAAATGCCCCTGGATGAATAGTGTCACGCTACTGTAATGTGGCTACAGTAATGCTACAGTAACTTCTTGAAACCTTGTTCCTAAAAAGTAACTTTCCAAATAAGCCCTCGGCCAAAATACAAGGTCTTCCAAAAAACCCTAATTCATAAGAAATAAGACATGTGGGCCAAGCATCCCCAAGCCCACTTATTTTAAACTAATAAAATAATTTTTTTAACAAATTGAAAGCCTTCAAAAACAATAGGCCCGAACAATAACTCTAAGTCATGTCGTATATAGCTTCTGTCAAGTGAATCAAAACTGGTTTTCCTTCTTTTAAGCCAATCTTGAATGTTGAGCTCTTGTTAGTTCCATCCCAAGTGGATTGCACCAATCCTTGCATTGCTTCCTTGATCTTCTTGGCTCTTGAACTTGTGATTGACGCATCTAGAACTTGCAAAAGATCTTTAAGACTAGGCCCACTTTGATTCTCGTCACCTCTTACTTTTACCATTTTGCCCTTGCTTGGTAGAGAACTAATTGAGTGCAAAGTGGCAAAGTTATGAGATTGGAGTTTCTCAATTGCGGCATTCTCATGGTAATACCATGACCTTTTGGTATGTATGCTCCATCCCCGGGCCAATCAGAACACCTCCTATTTTTACTACTTTGCCCATGCTTAGTAGAGAACCAATTGAGCGCAAAGTGACAAAGTTATGAGGTTGCTGTTTTTTCGCTCGTGGGCTTGCCATTTTACTATAATGACCTTATGGCATGTATGCCCCATTCTCGGGCCAATCGGAGAACATCTTATTTTTACCTATTTGCCCTTGTTTAGTAGAGAACCAATTGAGTGCAAAGTGGCAAAGTTATGACGTCGGAGTTTTTTTCTTGCAGGTTTCCCAATGTACCACCATGACCTTCAGGTATGTATGCCCCATCCCCGGACCAATCTGTGCACCTCTTAGTTTTACCACTTTGCCCTTCTTTAGTAGAGAATCAATTGAGTGCAAAGTGGCAAAGTTATGCGGTTGGTGTTTTTCGCTCGCGGGCTTCCCATTGTACTATAATGACCTTATGGTATGTATGCCTCATCCCTGGGCCAATCGGACCACGTATTATCTTTACCACTTTACCCTTGCTTAGTAGAGAACCAATTGAGTGCAAGTGGCAAAGTTATGACATCAAAGTTTTTCGGTCGCAGGCTTCCCATTGCACTCCCATGACCCTATAGTATGTATGCCCCATCCCAGGGCCAATCGAAATACCTCTTATTTTTACAACTTTGCCCTAGCTTAGTAGAGAACCAATTGAGTGCAAAGTGGCTAAGTCATGACGTCGGAGTTTTTCGCTCATAAGCTTCCCATTGTACTCCCATGACCCTATAGTATGTAGGATGAGAACCAAGGTGCGCCTGGTCTTAAAGATCCTTTGCAATTTCTAGATGGACCAATTACAAGATCAAGAGCTAAGAAAATCAAGGAAGCAATGCAATGATTGGTGCAATCCACTTGGGACGAGTCTAGCAAGAACCGAATATTCAAGATGGGCTTGAGAGAAGAAGATCTAGTGATCATCCACGTGATACAGGCTATGGAAGAGTACAACATAAATTTGGGCTATTATTATGATTATGTGATTAAAGGCCTTGAACTTGTTTATTTCATTAAAAGGTTTATTTTATTAGTTATAGTAATTAGTCTAGAAGAATTGGGTTTAAGGATACTTGGCCTACATATATCTTATTTCTTATGAACTAGGGTTTTTGGGAAGGTCTTATATTTTGGTCAAGGGCTTATTTGGTTAGTTACTTTTAGGAACTAGGGCTTAAAGAAGTACTATAGCCGAGTTACTGTAGTAGCAGTACTGTTTATACAGCGGTATTTTTGGAAGAAATGGCATTATTTTGGCTAGAGTTTTAAATAGGTTTTGGTTTAAATACTCTTTGTAGCCTCATGTTAAGAGTTTATGAAATTTGATGAATTTATTCATTGTAAGTTGAGTTTACTCCTCTTGTTCTTGATTGAACTTTTGAACTTATCAAAAGTAAATCACAACCTTTGTGGCGTTCCTCCTTGTAATCTGGGTTCTTGAGACAGGTTCTTCAGCGAATCTAGATTTTGATATAATCTAGGTTCTTGAAACGAGTTCTCAACAGGTCTAGGTTCTCCATCCATTGACTTGATTTTGGCTTTTTTGGTTGAGTTTTCAAATTGACTATGGGTTCAAGAGATTTTATTCTCACAGATTCATATCATTTGGTATTCTGAGCTTGGTTTCCAATCTGGTCAGATTCTATCCTTTAATTCTTGCATTTTTAAATTTAATTCTATGGCTTCTTTGTTCTAGGGTTGCAAAAACAAAAAATAAAAGTAGGCTGACGAAATTCTTAGGGTTTTTGGTATGGCTGAAATTTGCATCACTTAGGGTTTTAAAATTCTAAGGTATCTTGCATATCTAAGTTTGTCAATTGCTTGGAGTGTTGTTCCATTGATTCTCTTCTACTTTATTTTTAATTCATTTGTGTTTGAATTCAATTGCTTAATTTTTACAATTGAATATTGTTGTTTGTGATTAAATTAGAGAAAAGAAAAGAAAAGAAAAGAGAAAAAAAATTGTCTAAAAAAAAAAGAATCGTCCAGAAAAAAGAAAGAAATTAATTTTCATGGCCGCCGTTTGCTTTATTTTTCTCTTGAGATTTTTGTTGTCCATTATATTTATAGGTCACTAAATTCTCAAGTATGGCTAGGGATGAACTTGCACATTAGGTGGTATTTTTATTTTATGTATTTGATTTTCAATTACTAAAACTCTTTTATTTTATCATTCTCAATTCATTGTTGATGTTTTCTTCTCCAAATAATCATAGAATTTATTCTGTTTATGAATTCAATCATACTTTTTCTATTGAATGGATTAGCTCTTTGATTATGTTTGGATCACTCACTTATCTGTATTGATTTAATTATTTGCTGCAATATCGCTCCCTACGTATATTGTCTTCGTTGAATTTTTTTAATAGTTATAATAATTTACGTACTCTAAAAGTGGTGAATGATTTTTCAAAGGGTTATATTTGGTTTAATCTTGGCTTATAAATCTATACCTTTCGATTGGAAATTTTGGGAATTGAGTTCCTAATTGAGTTATTCAATGAATTAAGAATAATTAAATTACTGGATTTGTGCAAGGGATACCCGACGCTTTACTATTCGTCAAATTTGAGTACTTTTTTCGTTAGTCACATTGCTTCACTTTATTTTGCATTTAAAATTAATCTTTGTTCTCCATTATTTATTTCATATTTTTCTTTAGTTTTTTTATTCCTTCTGCTATTCTTTTAATTTGTCTCTCTGTGGAATCGACACCCCAAAGCTCTGCCATAACTACCGCGTTATTCTTTAGGCATAATCAAATTTTGGCACCGTTCCTTGGAAGATACTTTACATGCTTTTATTGAGACATAGAGTAAAACTAATCAAAAGTTTGAACATTTGATTATGCCTGTTATTGAAGAAAATAAGGAGATAAAAAGCTATGTATCCAAGTTGATGAACTCTTTGAGTGTGAATGAACGCGGCAGGTTCCCTTCTCAAACTTAATCCACACCCCAAGGCCAATATAAAAGTCAAGGAAATTTGAAGGAGGTCAATGCCATTGTGACATGAAGTGGTAAGTTCTTACACATCCCAACAATTGATAAGCCAGAGAATGTTGAAGAGGAACAAAGAAATGATAGTGCTGAGTTGCCCAAGAAAGCCGAGGTAATTAAGAGCCCAGTTAAGGTACCATTTCCTCAAGCTTTAAAATCTGATATGCGAAATTTGAATTCTAGGAATGAAATCTTGGAGAACCTAAGGCAGGTAAAGATCAATCTTCATCTTTTGTATGTTACTAAATAAGTTCCTACTTATGCAAAAGTTCTCAAAGATTTGTGTACAATTAAAAAGAAGCACAATATTAAGAAGACAACATTTCTAACAGAGCAAGTTAGTACTCTAATTGAGCAACGAATTCCTCCTAAGTAAAAGGATCCTGGTTCTCCAACCATTGCATGTAATATTGAGAATCATGAGTTTGGGCAAGCCTTGCTAGATTTAGGAGCTAATGTAAATTTGATACCTTATTCCATTTATTTGTAGCTTGGTTTGGGTGAAATTAAGCCCACTTTTGTTGTGCTTCAATTGGCTGACCGTTCAGTTAAGAAACCGAGAGGGATAGTTGAATATGCTTTGATCCAAATTGACAAGTTTTACTACCCTGTTCATTTCTTAATCCTTGATACTAGTTCTGTTGTTAACTCTGATTCTAAAATCCCCTTAATTTTAGGTAGACCTTTCCTCTCTACTGTTAATGTTCTTATTAATTGTAGGAATGGTTTAATGAAGCTCTCTTTTGGGAATATGACTCTTGAGTTGAATATTTTATATATTGAAAAACAGCCAATAGAGGATGACGAGTGCCACCAAACGTACATGGTTGACACATTTATAGACAAGGGAGTTCACACAACTCATGATTCTGGTTCCCTTGAAGATTTTCTTGCTAATTCTAAGTTTGATATTAGGAATGATTCATCTGATGTTGTCGATGTTTGTACTATTTTTTATGAACTTCAGGATTATGACCCACATATTTGGCAATTGAAATTTGAGGAGCTTTCTAAGAAAAGTGAAAAGCAGATTCCTTCAAGCGTGGATAGTCCCAAATTGGAATTGAAGCCACTACTCTCAGGTCTTAAACATGCATTTCTCGGCCGAGGTGACACTTCTCCTGTTAGTATTTATTCGAAATTGAATACTGGTAAACATAGGAGATTTCAGTTGACTAAGTTGGAGGAGTTGAGAAATGATGCTCATGAGAACACTAAAATCTATAAGGCTAAAACGAAAGCATTTAATGATAAAAATATTGGTAGGAAGACATTTAAGCCTAATGACCTAGTATACTAATATGATTTTGAATAAATCTGTTTGCAGTCACCCATTCGGGACTGCATGCGTACACCTTACATGACTCTTCACTTAAATGAAACGATTCATTTCATTTAAGTGAAGAGAGTTGCTACCTCCTCTACCTCAAAAATTGCTTCTTCTTTCATCCCTCTCCTCAGAACATGAGAGCTGCTACTCAGTCGCTATCCCCTTCTTGAATCATACCCTCTATTGCCATCACCGTCGTCTCCATCGTCCTTTTCCTCAGATCGAGTTTTGGGCCTTCTAAAAGGCCCCTGCAAACGGAATGCATCTAAGAGCACTGCTGCTCCTTGCAAACAGAATGCATCTAATCCACTAGTAAAGCCTCTTATAAGTCATAAGTCTTGTGTGACTTGAGTTGGAATTTTTCCAAAAAACTCAATTTTCTAAAACAGAAATCCTCAGTCTTCTTAGAGTTGCCATGTTTCAGGACAAAGCATTTGGCCAATTAACAAATATAAAATCCCAAAAGATGTTCATTCCTGGGTTATATTGTATGTGATAGACACAAATCCATTATGGGCACATTCTCGTAATAAATGGTTCTGGTTCTGGAGTTTGGAATCTTGGATGTAAATGGAACTCCAAGTAAAAGTAAGAGCAACTCAAGCTCTCCATAAAATCAACAGCTTTCATGCCAAAAAATAATAATAATTCCAAAGCTTTCATGCCGGTGATGGGAAGTGAAGGGGAAGAGCACTTAAACTCCATGGATGGTGGAGGAGGCTGGCGATGGGTAGTGGAGGAGAAGAGAACTGCGAATCCATCGATTGGGCAGTTTGCTACTTTCGATCATTGGCAATGGAGTATGTGACTCCGTTGATGGTGGAGGAGGCGTCAATGGTGGACAAGATTGAGTCTGGAGTGGTCGTCGATGGTGGAGAAGATTGGGTCGGAAGCACAACAGAGAGGGAAAAAAAAGTTTCCTTCGATTTTCAATTTCCTAGGTAACTATGGGCAACTTAGTCAATTCAATGATATAAATGGGGTAATTTAGTCAATTCATACAATAGGACTGCAAAGGAGTCCTAGAGGACTGTACGTAGCAGCTCTCTATGATTTTAGACTTCACAAGCACCCAGGAAACCCTTTTGTAGTAAAGAATGTTTTTGCAAATGGGGCGGTAGAAATAGAGGATCCTAAGGATGATCAAATCTTTAAAGTAAATGATCTACGCCTTAAAGTATTAATTGATAGGCAAGTTCCTTAAGTGGAAGACATTCCACTTATGGATCTAGTTTATCAACCTTGACCACATCACACAGGTATTTTTTTTTTTAATTTTTTTTTCTCTTATTTTCTTTCTTTTCCTTTTTGTTTGTTGTTTTTTGTTTGTTTTTGTTTGCAGGTTAGTTTCATTTTGTCATTTCAGGTTACCATATTTGGTACTTAACAAGCTACCCACGTCACTCATCAGGTGTATTATACCCTTTTTAGTTACTCCCCATTCAATTTGATTTGTAAACATTGAGGACAATGTTTCATTTAAGTTGGGGTGGTGCAAATTCAGTATTTAAAAATGCTTGTTGGGACTCTATGGCATATTTTCATGTGTCAAATATTTTTAATTTGCATCACACGTGCATCTTTTTCACATGTGTACTCATTCACATTCATAGCCATCTTCGTAAATTCACCAAACCCACCATAATCATATTTTGTTGAGCATTCACTGAACCCCTAATACACTCATCTAAACTTTGTGGTAAGATGGTGGTTTGACACATGTAGCTAAAGAACTCTTTTGCTTAAGCATTCATGTGAAGATTGAGAGCCTACAAATGCAGTAAATTATGATAAGCATTCATTGATCTGTTGAATTGGGCATTGCTTTTCAGAATATCATTACATGGCTTGTGGTAAGATGGTAGATATACTTGGGATATGACGAATGTCAACTTAGGATAAACGTTTAAGCCTTTCAAGCTAACTCTTTCCATCATAGACCCCTAGTAGCCAACTTTGAGCTAATAAACACATACAACTTTTTCTTCATATACCTACATTACCCATACCTCTCCACATTGGAGTATAACCTATACACTTATTTTTCCTACACCCTTATTACTTCCAAGTGTGTACTAGATGTGGAATTCTTCCTTTTTTGCAAGGAATAAAAAAAAAAAAGAGAAAAAAGGGAAGAACATGAGTTACAAGGTGTTCAAGTAAGTGAACTTCAAAGGCAGGGTAGAAATAGCAAAATACCAAGGTGACATATAATTGTTCACCAAATTATTAAAAAAAAATGATGAAAAAAAAAGAAAAAAAAAAAAGAAAAAGAGGCATTATTCGATGATTTGAAAAGTTGAAGAGTACATCAAGTGATAGATGTAGTTTATTGAGATGTTTAATAAGATTCCTTAGGTATGTACTTGGAAGTTTTTGAATCCTTTTCCTTTTCTTGTCATATAGCCTAACCTAAGCCACATTACAACCTTTTTGTTTTGATCGTTCTGATCCTAAGTAAGCTTGTGGAAAGAATGGTTTAATTCTCATTTGTTAGTGTTCCTATCATAAAATAATTGTTTGTTTGTTACTTGTTCATAATTACCTAAATCCCCATGAGAGTGTGTGTACACCCATTGTCAGTTCCATAGAGAGAATCCTCACACAAAACACTTTTATACTCATGAGTAATGGAGTTGAACCTTTCGCTTGAGATGTTCTTGATGTTGCATGTGTCAGGGCTTCTGGTTAGATGGATATAGTTTGGAACACACACACACACTCTATGGATTGCTATAGGTGGATTGCTTGTGATAGGGTTATTGAATTCCTAAGATTGCTTTGATATGTGAATCTGGAATGTGTGACTTGGTGGCCTTTGTGTGTGATTTTCTTTAGTTTCCTTCGTTGTTTTAACATGAAAATTACTAGGGACTAACAATAAGCAAGTTGGGCTTTGTGATGAGTGTATGAAAGTACACTCTAAATACCCTATTATTAGACTAAAATGCTAAAATGTGAATAGAAATCATAGGAATTAATGTGTATTCTTGAATTGAGTTTCTATTTACTTTGGAATACTCCTTAGCAGATTTTTATGTTTAATTTCAAAGTCTATAAAAAAAGTATATCCAAACCCAATCAAATTTAAAGGACTTTCAAGTGGGTAAGACGTTGGAACAACCTAAGAACTTTCAACGAGTGTAGGACTCTTCAAATAAGGATAATGATGGGGTTTGAGAGTAATTCGGATCAAGAAAAAAAGTCAGTCCGAAATTCGCTAAAAGACAGCCTGTACATACTTTAGTATTTTGATCATATCTTTCTGTTCAAATATCAGATTGATGCAATTCTTGATGCGTTGGAAATTTATCGTAAAGGGCTACAAAGTTATCTCTAATAAGAATTTCTAAATTCGAATTCCTAAAGCACGTAAGTGGCTACCAAAATGAGTCCTAAAATTTAGGCAATTTCTTATGCAGGATATGAATACATTAGGGTTTCTTTCCTGCCTTATATAAGTATTACATTAGCACGAAATTAAGAGTTCGAAAAGAGGGGAGATGGCTTAGTTTGAAGAACGACGAGAAGAAATTAATTTTCATGGCCGCCGTTTACTTTATTTTTCTCTTGAGATTTTTGTTTTCCATTATATTTTTGGGTAATTAAATTCTCAAGTAGGACTAGGGATGAACTTGCACATTAGATGGTATTTTTAATTTATGTATTCGTTTTTCAATTACTAAAACTATTTTGTTTTATCATTCTCAATTCATTGTTGATGTTTTCTTCTCCAAATAACCATAGAATTGATTACGTTTATGGATTCAGTCATGCTTTTTTCTATTGAATGGATTAGCTCTTTGACTATGTTTGGATCAATTACTTATCTGTATTGATTTAATTCTTTGTTGCAATATCACTCCTTGAGTATATTGTCGTTGTTGGATTTTCTCAATAGTGATAATAATTTATATATTTTAAAAGTCGTGAATTATTTTTCAAAGGGTTACATTTGGTTTAATCTTAGTTTATAAATCTATACCTTCCGATTGGAAATTTTGGGAATTGAGTTCCTAATTGAGTTATTCAATGAATTAAGAATAATTAAATTACCAGATTTGTGCAAGGGGTTTCCGAAGCTTTACTGTTTGTCAAATTCGAGTACTTTTTTCCTTTAGTCACTTGCTTCACTTTAATTTGCATTTAAAATTAATCTTTGTTCTCCATTAATGAATTCATATTTTTCTTTACTTTCTTTGTTCCTTGTGCCATTCTTTTAATTTGTCTCACTGTGGAATCGACCCAACAATGATGTGCTACAACTACTGCATTATTCTTTGGGCGTAATCACGGGCCAATCGGAGCACCTTTTATTTTAACCACTTTGCCCTTGCTTAGTAGAGAACCAATTGAGTGCAAAGTGGCAAAGTTATCAAGTTTGTGTTCTTCGCACGCAGCCTTCCCACTGTACTCACACGACCCTATAGAATGTATGCCCCATCCCTGGGCCAATCGGAGCAGCTCTTATTTTTACCACTTTGGCCTTGCCTAATAGAGAACCAATTCAGTAAAAAATGGCAAATTTATGAGGTTGGTGTTTTTTGCTTGCAAGCTTCCCATTGTACTATAATGACATTACGGTATGTATTCCCCATCGCTAGGACAATCGAAGCACGTTTTATTTTTACTACTTTGCCCTTGCTTAGTAGAAAACTAATTGAGTGCAAAGTGACAAAATTAAGAGGTTAGTGTTTCTTGTTCGTAGGCTTCCCATTGTACTCCCATGACCCTATAGTATGTATGCCCCATCCCCGGGCCAATCAGAGCATCTCTTATTTTAACCACTTTCTCCTTGGTTAGTAGAGAACCAATTGAGTGCAAAGTGGCAAATTTATGAGGTTGGAGTTTCTAAATCGCGGTCTTCCCATTGTACCATAATGATCTTATGGTATGTATGCCCATCCCCGGGCCAATCAGAGCACCTCTTATTTTTACCACTTTACCCTTGGTTTGTAGAGAATCAAAGGAGTGCAAAGTGGAAAATTTATAAGGTTGCATTTTCTCAATCGCGGGCTTCCCATGGTAATATCATGACCTTATGGTATGTATGCCCCATCCCCAGGCAAATCGGAGCACCTCTTATTTTAACCACTTTACCCTTGCTTAGTAGAGAACCAATTGAGTGCAAAGTGACAAACTTATGAGGTTGGTGTTTTTCGTTCGCAGGCTTCCGTTTGTACTCCCATGACCCTATAGTATGTATGCCCCATCCCCAGGCCAATCAGAACACCTCTTATTTTTACCACTTTGGCCTTGCCTAGTAGAGAACCATTTCAATGCAAAATGCCAAAGTTATGAGGTTGGTGTTTTTCGCTCGCGGGCTTCCCATTGTACTATAATGACCTTATGGTTTGTATGTCCCATCTTCAGGCCTATTGGAGCACCTTTTATTTTTACCACTTTGCCCTTACGTAGTAGAGAACCAATTGAGTGCTAAGTGGCAATGTTATAAGGTTGGTGTTTCTCGCTCGTGGGCTTCCCATTGTACTATAATGACCTTATGCTATGTTAGTCTCATCCTCGGGCCAATCGGAACACATCTTATTTTTACCACTTGGCCCTTGCTTAGTAGAGAAGCAATTGAATGCAAAGTGGCAAAGTTACGACATTGGAGTGTTTTGCTCGGTGGTTTCGCAATGTACTACAATGACATTACGGTATGTATGCCCCATCGCTAGGACAATCGAAGCACGTTTTATTTTTACTACTTTGCCCTTGCTTAGTAGAGAACTAATTGAGTGCAAAGTGACAAAATTAAGAGGTTAGTGTTTCTTGTTCGTAGGCTTCCCATTGTACTCCCATGACCCTATAGTATGTATGCCCCATCCCCGGGCCAATCGGAGCATCTCTTATTTTAACCACTTTCTCCATGGTTAGTAGAGAACCAGTTGAGTGCAAAGTGGCAAATTTATGAGGTTGGAGTTTCTATATCGCGGTCTTCCCATTGTACCATAATGATCTTATGGTATGTATGCCCATCCCCGGGCCAATCAGAGCACGTCTTATTTTTACCACTTTACCTTTGGTTTGTAGAGAATCAATTGAGTGCAAAGTGGAAAATTTATAAGGTTGCATTTTCTCAATCGCGGGCTTCCCATGGTAATATCATGGCCTTATGGTATGTATGCCCCATCCCCAGGCAAATCGGAGCACCTCTTCTTTTAACCACTTTACCCTTGCTTAGTAGAGAACCAATTGAGTGCAAAGTGACAAACTTATGAGGTTGGTGTTTTTCGTTCGCAGGCTTCCGTTTGTACTCCCATGACCCTATAGTATGTATGCCCCATCCCCAGGCCAATCAGAACACCTCTTATTTTTACCACTTTGGCCTTGCCTAGTAGAGAACCATTTCAATGCAAAATGCCAAAGTTATGAGGTTGGTGTTTTTCGCTCGCGGGCTTCCCATTGTATTATAATGACCTTATGGTTTGTATGTCCCATCTTCGGGCCTATTGGAGCACCTTTTATTTTTACCACTTTGTCCTTACGTAGTAGAGAACCAATTGAGTGCTAAGTAGCAAATTTATAAGGTTGGGGTTTTTCGCTCGTGGGCTTCCCATTGTACTATATTGACCTTATGCTATGTTAGTCTCATCCTCGGGCCAATCGGAACACATCTTATTTTTACCACATGGCCCTTGCTTAGTAGAGAAGCAATTGAATGCAAAGTGGCAAAGTTACGACATTGGAGTGTTTTGCTCGGTGGTTTCGCAATGTACTAGAATGACATTACGGTATGTATGCCCCATCGCTAGGACAATCGAAGCACGTTTTATATTTACTACTTTGCCCTTGCTTAGTAGAGAACTAATTGAGTGCAAAGTGACAAAATTAAGAGGTTAGTGTTTCTTGTTCGTAGGCTTCCCATTGTACTCCCATGACCCTATAGTATGTATGCCCCATCCCCGGGCCAATCGGAGCATCTCTTATTTTAACCACTTTCTCCTTGGTTAGTAGAGAACCAGTTGAGTGCAAAGTGGCAAATTTATGAGGTTGGAGTTTCTAAATTGCGGTCTTCGCATTGTACCATAATGATCTTATGGTATGTATGCCCATCCCCGGGCCAATCAGAGCATCTCTTATTTTTACCACTTTACCCTTGGTTTGTAGAGAATCAATTGAGTGCAAAGTGGAAAATTTATAAGGTTGCATTTTCTCAATCGCGGGCTTCCCATGGTAATATCATGACCTTATGGTATGTATGCCCCATCCCAGGCCAATCGGAGCACCTCTTATTTTAACCACTTTACCCTTGCTTAGTAGAGAACCAATTGAGTGCAAAGTGACAAACTTATGAGGTTGGTGTTTTTCGTTCGCAGGCTTCCGTTTGTACTCCCATGACCCTATAGTATGTATGCCCCATCCCCAGGCCAATCAGAACACCTCTTATTATTACTACTTTGGCTTTGCCTAGTAGAGAACCATTTCAATGCAAAATGCCAAAATTATGAGGTTGGTGTTTTTCGCTCGCGGGCTTCCCATTGTACTATAATGACCTTATGGTTTGTATGTCCCATCTTCGGGCCTATTGGAGCACCTTTTATTTTTACCACTTTGCCCTTATGTAGTAGAGAACCAATTGAGTGCTACGTGGCAAAGTTATAAGGTTGGTGTTTTTCGCTCGTGGGCTTCCCATTGTACTATAATGACCTTATGCTATGTTAGTCTCATCCTCGGGCCAATCGAAACACATCTTATTTTTACCCCTTGGCCCTTGCTTAGTAGAGAACCAATTGAATGCAAAGTGGCAAAGTTACGACATTGGAGTGTTTTGCTCGGTGGTTTCGCAATGTACTACAATGACCATACGGTATGTATGCCCCATCGCTAGGACAATCGAAGCACGTTTTATTTTTACTACTTTGCCCTTGCTTAGTAGAGAACTAATTGAGTGCAAAGTGACAAAATTAAGAGGTTAGTGTTTCTTGTTCGTAGGCTTCCCATTGTACTCCCATGACCCTATAGTATGTATGCCCCATCCCCGGGCCAATCGGAGCATCTCTTATTTTAACCACTTTCTCCATGGTTAGTAGAGAACCAGTTGAGTGCAAAGTGGCAAATTTATGAGGTTGGAGTTTCTATATCGCGGTCTTCCCATTGTACCATAATGATCTTATGGTATGTATGCCCATCCCCGGGCCAATCAGAGCACGTCTTATTTTTACCACTTTACCTTTGGTTTGTAGAGAATCAATTGAGTGCAAAGTGGAAAATTTATAAGGTTGCATTTTCTCAATCGCGGGCTTCCCATGGTAATATCATGGCCTTATGGTATGTATGCCCCATCCCCAGGCAAATCAGAGCACCTCTTCTTTTAACCACTTTACCCTTGCTTAGTAGAGAACCAATTGAGTGCAAAGTGACAAACTTATGAGGTTGGTGTTTTTCGTTCGCAGGCTTCCGTTTGTACTCCCATGACCCTATAGTATGTATGCCCCATCCCCAGGCCAATCAGAACACCTCTTATTTTTACCACTTTGGCCTTGCCTAGTAGAGAACCATTTCAATGCAAAATGCCAAAGTTATGAGGTTGGTGTTTTTCGCTCGCGGGCTTCCCATTGTATTATAATGACCTTATGGTTTGTATGTCCCATCTTCGGGCCTATTGGAGCACCTTTTATTTTTACCACTTTGTCCTTACGTAGTAGAGAACCAATTGAGTGCTAAGTAGCAAATTTATAAGGTTGGGGTTTTTCGCTCGTGGGCTTCCCATTGTACTATATTGACCTTATGCTATGTTAGTCTCATCCTCGGGCCAATCGGAACACATCTTATTTTTACCACATGGCCCTTGCTTAGTAGAGAAGCAATTGAATGCAAAGTGGCAAAGTTACGACATTGGAGTGTTTGCTCGGTGGTTTCGCAATGTACTAGAATGACATTACGGTATGTATGCCCCATCGCTAGGACAATCGAAGCACGTTTTATATTTACTACTTTGCCCTTGCTTAGTAGAGAACTAATTGAGTGCAAAGTGACAAAATTAAGAGGTTAGTGTTTCTTGTTCGTAGGCTTCCCATTGTACTCCCATGACCCTATAGTATGTATGCCCCATCCCCGGGCCAATCGGAGCATCTCTTATTTTAACCACTTTCTCCTTGGTTAGTAGAGAACCAGTTGAGTGCAAAGTGGCAAATTTATGAGGTTGGAGTTTCTAAATTGCGGTCTTCGCATTGTACCATAATGATCTTATGGTATGTATGCCCATCCCCGGGCCAATCAGAGCATCTCTTATTTTTACCACTTTACCCTTGGTTTGTAGAGAATCAATTGAGTGCAAAGTGGAAAATTTATAAGGTTGCATTTTCTCAATCGCGGGCTTCCCATGGTAATATCATGACCTTATGGTATGTATGCCCCATCCCAGGCCAATCGGAGCACCTCTTATTTTAACCACTTTACCCTTGCTTAGTAGAGAACCAATTGAGTGCAAAGTGACAAACTTATGAGGTTGGTGTTTTTCGTTCGCAGGCTTCCGTTTGTACTCCCATGACCCTATAGTATGTATGCCCCATCCCCAGGCCAATCAGAACACCTCTTATTATTACTACTTTGGCTTTGCCTAGTAGAGAACCATTTCAATGCAAAATGCCAAAGTTATGAGGTTGGTGTTTTTCGCTCGCGGGCTTCCCATTGTACTATAATGACCTTATGGTTTGTATGTCCCATCTTCGGGCCTATTGGAGCACCTTTTATTTTTACCACTTTGCCCTTATGTAGTAGAGAACCAATTGAGTGCTATGTGGCAAAGTTATAAGGTTGGTGTTTTTCGCTCGTGGGCTTCCCATTGTACTATAATGACCTTATGCTATGTTAGTCTCATCCTCGGGCCAATCGAAACACATCTTATTTTTACCCCTTGGCCCTTGCTTAGTAGAGAACCAATTGAATGCAAAGTGGCAAAGTTACGACATTGGAGTGTTTTGCTCGGTGGTTTCGCAATGTACTACAATGACCATACGGTATGTATGCCCCATCGCTAGGACAATCGAAGCACGTTTTATTTTTACTACTTTGCCCTTGCTTAGTAGAGAACTAATTGAGTGCAAAGTGACAAAATTAAGAGGTTAGTGTTTCTTGTTCGTAGGCTTCCCATTGTACTCCCATGACCCTATAGTATGTATGCCCCATCCCCGGGCCAATCGGAGCATCTCTTATTTTAACCACTTTCTCCATGGTTAGTAGAGAACCAGTTGAGTGCAAAGTGGCAAATTTATGAGGTTGGAGTTTCTATATCGCGGTCTTCCCATTGTACCATAATGATCTTATGGTATGTATGCCCATCCCCGGGCCAATCAGAGCACCTCTTATTTTTACCACTTTACCTTTGGTTTGTAGAGAATCAATTGAGTGCAAAGTGGAAAATTTATAAGGTTGCATTTTCTCAATCGCGGGCTTCCCATGGTAATATCATGACCTTATGGTATGTATGCCCCATCCCCAGGCAAATCGGAGCACCTCTTATTTTAACCACTATACCCTTGCTTAGTAGAGAACCAATTGAGTGCAAAGTGACAAACTTATGAGGTTGGTGTTTTTCGTTCGCAGGCTTCCGTTTGTACTCCCATGACCCTATAGTATGTATGCCCCATCCCCAGGCCAATCAGAACACCTCTTATTTTTACCACTTTGGCCTTGCCTAGTAGAGAACCATTTCAATGCAAAATGCCAAAGTTATGAGGTCGGTGTTTTTCGCTCACGGGCTTCCCGTTGTACTATAATGACCTTATGGTTTGTATGTCCCATCTTCGGGCCTATTGGAGCACCTTTTACTTTTACCACTTTGCCTTTACGTAGTAGAGAACCAATTGAGTGCTAAGTGGCAAAGTTATAAGGTTGGTGTTTTTCGCTCGTGGGCTTCCCATTGTACTATAATGACCTTATGCTATGTTAGTCTCATCCTCGGGCCAATCGGAACACATCTTATTTTTACCCCTTCGCCCTTGCTTAGTAGAGAACCAATTGAATGCAAAGTGGCAAAGTTACGACATTGGAGTGTTTTGCTCGGTGGTTTCGCAATGTACTACAATGACCATACGGTATGTATGCCCCATCGCTAGGACAATCGAAGCACGTTTTATTTTTACTACTTTGCCCTTGCTTAGTAGAGAACTAATTGAGTGCAAAGTGACAAAATTAAGAGGTTAGTGTTTCTTGTTCGTAGGCTTCCCATTGTACTCCCATGACCCTATAGTATGTATGCCCCATCCCCGGGCCAATCGGAGCATCTCTTATTTTAACCACTTTCTCCTTGGTTAGTGGAGAACCAATTGAGTGCAAAGTGGCAAATTTATGAGGTTGGAGTTTCTAAATCGCGGTCTTCCCATTGTACCATAATGATCTTATGGTATGTATGCCCATCCCCGGGCCAATCAGAGCATCTCTTATTTTTACCACTTTACCCTTGGTTTGTAGAGAATCAATTGAGTGCAAAGTGGAAAATTTATAAGGTAGCATTTTCTCAATCGCGGGCTTCCCATGGTAATATCATGACCTTATGGTATGTATGCCCCATCCCAGGCCAATCGGAGCACCTCTTATTTTAACCACTTTACCCTTGCTTAGTAGAGAACCAATTGAGTGCAAAGTGACAAACTTATGAGGTTGGTGTTTTTCGTTCGCAGGCTTCCGTTTGTACTCCCATGACCCTATAGTATGTATGCCCCATCCCCAGGCCAATCAGAACACCTCTTATTTTTACCACTTTGGCCTTGCCTAGTAGAGAACCATTTCAATGCAAAATGCCAAAGTTATGAGGTTGGTGTTTTTCGCTCACGGGCTTCCCATTGTACTATAATGACCTTATGGTTTGTATGTCCCATCTTCGGGCCTATTGGAGCACCTTTTATTTTTACCACTTTGCCTTTACGTAGTAGAGAACCAATTGAGTGCTAAGTGGCAAAGTTATAAGGTTGGTGTTTTTCGCTCGTGGGCTTCCCATTGTACTATAATGACCTTATGCTATGTTAGTCTCATCCTCGGGCCAATCGGAACACATCTTATTTTTACCCCTTGGCCCTTGCTTAGTAGAGAACCAATTGAATGCAAAGTGGCAAAGTTACGACATTGGAGTGTTTTGCTCGGTGGTTTCGCAATGTACTACAATGACCATACGGTATGTATGCCCCATCGCTAGGACAATCGAAGCACGTTTTATTTTTACTACTTTGCCCTTGCTTAGTAGAGAACTAATTGAGTGCAAAGTGACAAAATTAAGAGGTTAGTGTTTCTTGTTCGTAGGCTTCCCATTGTACTCCCATGACCCTATAGTATGTATGCCCCATCCCCGGGCCAATCGGAGCATCTCTTATTTTAACCACTTTCTCCTTGGTTAGTAGAGAACCAATTGAGTGCAAAGTGGCAAATTTATGAGGTTGGAGTTTCTAAATCGCGGTCTTCCCATTGTACCATAATGATCTTGTGGTATGTATGCCCATCCCCGGGCCAATCAGAGCACCTCTTCTTTTTACCACTTTACCCTTGGTTTGTAGAGAATCAATTGAGTGCAAAGTGGAAAATTTATAAGGTTGCATTTTCTCAATCGCGGGCTTCCCATGGTAATATCATGACCTTATGGTATGTATGCCCCATCCCCAGGCCAATCGGAGCACCTCTTATTTTAACCACTTTACCCTTGCTTAGTAGAGAACCAATTGAGTGCAAAGTGACAAACTTATGAGGTTGGTGTTTTTCGTTCGCAGGCTTCCGTTTGTACTCTCATGACCCTATAGTATGTATGCCCCATCCCCAGGCCAATCAGAACACCTCTTATTTTTACCACTTTGGCCTTGGCTAGTAGAGAACCATTTCAATGCAAAATGCCAAAGTTATGAGGTTGGTGTTTTTCGCTCGCGGGCTTCCCATTGTACTATAATGACCTTATGGTTTGTATGTCCCATCTTCGGGCCTATTGGAGCACCTTTTATTTTTACCACTTTGCCCTTACGTAGTAGAGAACCAATTGAGTGCTAAGTGGCAAAGTTATAAGGTTGGTGTTTTTCGCTCGTGGGCTTCCCATTGTACTATAATGACCTTATGCTATGTTAGTCTCATCCTCGGGCCAATCGGAACACATCTTATTTTTACCACTTGGCCCTTGCTTAGTAGAGAACCAATTGAATGCAAAGTGGCAAAGTTACGACATTGGAGTGTTTTGCTTGCGGGTTTCTCAATGTACTACAATGACCTTATGGTATGTATGCCCCATTCCAGGCCAATCAGAGCATCTCTTATTTTTACCACTTTGCCCTTGCTTAGTAGAGAACGAATTGAGTGCAAAGTGGCAAATTTATGAGATTTGAGTTTCTCAATCACGGGCTTCCCTTGGTAATACCATGACCTTATGGTATGTAGGCCCCATCCTCAGGCCAATCGAAGCGCCTCTTATTTTTATCACTTTGCCTTTGCTTAGTTGAGAACCGATTGAGTGCGAAGTGACATAGTTGTGATGTCGGAGTTTTTCGCTTGCAGGCATCCCATTGTACTTCAATGACCCTATAGTATGTATGCCCCATCCCCAGGCCAATCGGAGCAGCTCTTATTTTTACCATGTTGCCCTTGGTTCGTAGAGAACCAATTTAGTGCAAAGTGGCAAACTTATGAGGTTGCATTTTGATGGGAACCAAAGTCGGCCTAGTCTGAAATATCATTTGCAAGTTCCAAATGGGCCAATCATAAGATCAAGAGCTAAGAAGATCAAGGAAACAATGCAAGGCTTGGTGCAATCCACTAGGGATAAGGCTAGCAAAAGCCCAACACTCAAGATGGGCTTAAAAGAATGAGAACGAGTTTTGACCCACTTGATACAAGCTATGGAAGACCTAACTTAGAGTCATTGTTTGGCCCAATTGTTATTGAAGGCTCTCAAATTGTTAAAGGATTTGTTTTATTAGTTTAGAATAAATGAGCTTGAGGATGCTTGGCCCACATATGTCTTATTTCTTATGAACTAAGGTTTTTGGGAAGGCCGTGTATTTTGGCCAAGGGTTAATTTGGAAAGTTACTTTTTTAGAAACTAGGGTTTCTAGAAGTTCCTGTAGCGTTACTGTAGCCGCGTTACTATAGCAGCAGCACTATTCTTCCTGGGGCATTTTTGGTAAAAGGGGCCTCGTTTTGGCCTAGAGTTTTAATTAAGTTTTGGTTTAAATACTCTTTGTAACCTCATTGTAAATTTTTAGACAATATTGAATTTTATTTGTGAGTTGAGTTTACTCCTCTTGTTCTTGATTGAACATTTGAACTTATCAAAGGTAAATCACAACCTTTGTGACATTCCCCCTTGTAATATGGGTTATTGAGAAGGGTTCTTCAATGGGTCTAGATTTTAATATATTCTATGTGACGCCCCCAGATTCAGCTTGGGATCGAACGGATATCCGAAGCATCGGGACATACAACACAAGGTTACCTACCCCCCGTTCATGACATATAGGATGCAATGTTCCTAACATGCATCTAGTATTATGTAATATTCATAGGGGATATTTTTTTTTTTTGAGCAATACTATGCAGCAAACTTTTAGCATCCCAAATAGTTAAAACAAAATCCATGCATACTTAACAAAATAAACAACCACGATTATAGCACGGGTCTCAGAAGACTGTAATCTCAAAGCAACGGAGACAAGGTTCCATACTATCCAAAGACTTAACTATAGAGGTTGCAAGCTCCGTGTTGCATCTACGGCGTCTAGTCAACCTCCTCCAGTCTACCAGTGTCTGCTCCCTGCTCTGATCCTGACACATCGCCTACCATTCAAGGGGAGTGATAGTTGGAACTACCACGGTGAGATTTGATTACAAATCTCAGCAAGTTAACATGAAACTTCCACACAGGTTAATGATGCATGCATGGCAGTAAAAGCATGAATGCATAATTAAAGTCATAAGTAAGCATAGCATAACTTGACATATAGCATGGCATAAATGACATAACTTGAGCTGAAACTGAAACTTAGCTTGACGTGACATAGCATGTACGTGAACTTAAAACATAACATGGACTGGCAACATAGCATGAACGTGAACTTGAAACATAACATGGACTTGAAACATAGCATGAACGTGAGCATACATAATTTGAACATAAACTTGAACATAACATGAACCTGAGCACAACATAACATAAATGTGAACTTGAAACATAACGTGAACGTGAACATGACATAACGTGAACGTGAACATGAACATAACATGAACTTGAAACATATTATTGTCTCATGGGATCATCATGATTGAGTAATCTTATCTCATGGGGTTACCATGATTGCGTATTCTTATCTATGGGATTACCATGATTGACATGAACTTGAAACTTGATATGAACGTAAACTTGAACGTAACATAACGTGAAACATGACTTGAACGTGCAATACATAAACTTGGAATCTTATTCAATAGACTTCATTAATAAGGTGACCATATAGGTGCTACACGGGTACCCTTGAGCCATGTGTCCCTGCCGATTACAGCATCACAACACAGGTGTCTATATCAGCTGTGAGTGCGTTAATACGTACTCCACAATTGTTGTGGCCCCACGTATTCTACATGTCACAATTGTTGTGTCTCACGTAGTGTATGATCCACAGTTGTTGTGGCCCCATAGTTCATGCTCCCCAGTTGGTGTAGCCCTATGAATTGTTTGTGCCACACTTGCTGTGGACACACGTAACATAAAGTGTCGCTCCATCGGCATTAGTGCCTAGCGCGCTCCGGTGACCAGCTAGTTAGGCTCCATTCGCAACTTGTTGACTGTACTTGGTCAACTCAGAGAATTTCACACCTATTTAGACACTCTAACGTGAACAAAGAAGTTCCACTAGGATATTATCCTATCCTAACGCATAGGGTCGTGATTGACATGAATAACTTAACTGGCATACATGACATTTCGTAACGTAATGTGACGTGACATGAATGTAAGACGACATACATGACATACTTTGAGACATAACAGAAAACATGGCACATAACATGGTATACTGTAACAGACAATATTTCGTAACATGGCATAATATGTAACACACAATATTTCATAACATGACATAAAATGTAATAGTGAATATTACATGACATGACATACATGTAATAGATAGCATATGTAATGTGACATACTTGCAACAGATAGTAACGTGACACAGAATATATTATATAACAGATAAGTATTTCGTGACAGAATAATTCGTATAATAGATAAACATGAGATGACATAGCATGGCATGGTATATAAAACAACATACGAATATTAACTGTAGTCCCTTACCCATCAAGCATACACAATAACCTGATAGTAAGTTAAGACATAACTTACCTCGATCGTCGCGTTCTACGAGAATAAAGCACAAAACTCGAGGAATTGTAAGAGGGTATTCCAAAAGTTAGAAATTTAATTACTAACAATTAGAAAAGTAAAAAAGGACAACCTAGAGTAAAATGACCATTTTACCCTCTACATGTGGGAAAATGACCATTTTACCCCTAACTTAAGGATTTCACATTCTAACTCCAAAAATTACCAAAATTTACATTCCTCATGTAAATTCTGTCCTAAACTCAAATATCAACTCAGACAAATTTAAAATCATTCACAACTATGGAAAACTCACTATGGCCGAAATATTCATAGGTCATTTCTCTTGATCTTGGTTTGCAATTTCTTCTATTTTCGAAACCCATGATTAAACCAAAATTTTGTAACACAGATCTTCCTATCCTAAGTTTAAAAATACATTTAAAATATCCATTAAGAAAAAGCTAATCATCAACACCAAACTTTTTAACAAAAAGTAAACACCTTAAGTCACAAGTTTTGACCTTAATAAAAACATCTCCAAGAATTTAAAAAAAATCAAATATTACTTCTAACATATTCATAACATCATTATAAGATCAACCATGCTTTAAATCATCAAACAAAAGTCACCAAAAATCACCAAAACAACACTTGGAGTTTTTGGTTTTAAACTTAGTCCAAAACAGAAACTTTTCTCTCCATTAACTTTGATCAATCTCTTGATCCATGGCTTAAACACAAGTGATCTTCAAACTAAAATATCTCATGGTTTAAAAAATGTGTCCTAAAGAAGATACAACCATCAAACTTAAAATCACATGGCTAAAACTCAATAAAACATGGATCTAACCCGAAAACATCAAATCTTAGGCCTAACCGAAATCCTCTTGCATAGAAAAATCATACATTTAAAACTAATACCAAATATCTTCAAAATAACATCCTAACATGTATATAAAAGGCTTAGGATAATCATATAAAAATATCAAAGCCTTTGGAATAAGATTAAACCACGAAATATTCAAACTTTCACAAAACAGAAACTGTTTTTCCACTTCCAGTTTTCAAGTTTCTAAATCTAAGGAAATCTATCATTAAAAGCTTTAGTTATGCAATAAAACCTCAAAGAAAATTCATAAACATATGCTAAAAACACTCCATAAAGTTTTCGGAACAAGATATGTCCATTAGCTTGGTCAAAACTTCCAAAACATAACATACTCTCTAGTTTCACGCCCAGAATGACCTTTCCATGGTTAAAAATACTTTTTACAATCCAAATGAGCATGGAATGAGACTAATAAGATATCCACAGAAACTAGACACAAAGATGAACAACTTTTATGAAGGAGTAATCTTGAGAACATACATATAAAGGGTAAAAAATGGCCACGTAAAAAGACCCAGAAATCTACCCGAGATAGCTCTTTTGGGTTTCTCTCTAAGAACGGGGGGAAGAAGTGATAAGATGGAGAGAAGTGTATCTTGAAAGTTATGTACTTGAAAGACCCTTGATTGGAGTTGGCTATGTGACATCAAGTGGAGAGTAATGAGGGCAAAGGACTGCCTGCAGCAACTGTGAGAGATGGAGGTTGATGGAGTGGACTTCTCCTTCACATCAAGGCACTAATGGGTGCAACCAATGGCAGTGGATGGTCTGCCATGTGGGGGAGGAAACTTCTTCAAGAAGCTTTGCCAAGGTGGCCAAATTCATGGGCCTTGGTGGGCCCCAACCAAGTGAGCTTCAATTTGGGGTTTAAAGGTGGTTTGGTTAGTGTTTGAGATGCTATCAAGCCCAAAACCAATTTTTCTTGGCCCAATCGAAATTTTCAAGGTTTAAAAGGTTGGATAATTATCTCATAACAATGATTTGATTAATTAATAGCATGTGGAAGTGATTTAATCAAGTGATTAAACACAATGCTAGAAATCGGATTAAAAAAGGTTTGGAGGCCAACTTTAGCGTTTGGGGAAACCGTTTACGATTTTGGTTTCAATCAAGCTTTTGGGGTTTTAATTGGATTCCAATCATTAGGGTTTTGCTAGGGTTGAAACCCTCTTTGGTCTGACACGATTTGGTTGATCAAATAAAACAAAGTTTTGCTTAGGTGGCAATATCTCACACATTGACTTCCTTCACAAATCTATCTAATGGTTCCTCATGGTGCAAAGTGTCTAATACTATTTACTATGTGTGGCTAAGATCTTGCCAAGTATCCAAATAAAACTTCTCTAACCTAATTTTGACATTCCACACTGTGATTTTGAAAACACTACACTGGGTGTGCTTATCGAGATTACTATTCACTCCGAAGAAATGCATAATAAACTTAGTACTGAAAAATTCTAAATATTCATATTAACCTGTAGTGAAAATTATTTACCAAAATTCAACCCCGAAGTGTCCCTAAAAATAATCTCACAATTTCGAACGAGCGTTTCGTTCGGAATTATGAAAATTGGCTATTACGCCATAAAATCCTAAATAATCAACTGAGTCTAATGGTGTAGACCATAACGCATTCTAACACTTCTAACTACCACACATAATTAAACTCATATTTCTAGCATCATAGTGAGTGATAACACTGACTATATTGACAGACTAAAACCTACGCGATTGGTCGATTCGTAAAAACTTAAGGATTTTAATGAGATTCCTAAAGTCAATAGAAATTCCACCAGAGAATTTCTAGCGGGCTATTACAATCTAGGTTCTTGAAATGAGTTCTCATCGAGTCTAGATTCTCCATCCATTGACTTGATTTTGGCTTTCTTGGGAGAGTTTTCGAATTGATTGTGGGTTGAAGGGATTCCATTCATACGGGTTCATATCATTTGGTATTCAGAGCAAGGTTTCCAATCAGGTCTGATTCTATCTTTTATTTCTTGCATATTTATTTCTAGGGCTTCATTGTTCTAGGATTACCAAAAAAAAAAAAAGAAAAAAAATGTGGATGCCGAATTTCTTTATTCTTAGGGTTGCTGAATTTGATTGTTCTAGGGTTTGTGTTGGCTGAAATCTCTTGTTCTAGGGCCTGCCGTATATCACACTTATCCTAGGGGTTTTGAATTATTGTTAGGTTTTTGTCAATTGTTTATTCTTTTGATTGTGATCAAATAAGTTGGTGAAAAAAAAAAATCGTCCAAAAGAAAAATAAAATTTTTTTTCTTGAGCCTTATCATCAAAGGGCTGCTTTCATCATTCTAGTTGGTATCTTGTCGTATAGTTATTACTCTTTCATTCGTATAATTTCCTTGTTTCTCATGTCATTTTTTATTCCTTACGTGTTTCTCTTGTTCTTGTTTCTTGGACCTAATTACTAGTTGAGATAAAACAAGGTTGCATTGTCTTGATTGAGTTCAATTAGTTCTTAAAGAACTTGAGTGGAAAACTCTTGAGGTAAAAGGCAAGAGAGTGTGAAACTATTATAGGATTAAAAGCCAATTAAGAGTAAAATATGAGCAGAGTACCATTACTTGAGTGTAAACACGTAAGGTTTTTTTTACCACTAACATTCTTTTGTGTAGCACCTTACAATGTCTCACCGGAGTGGCTCATCACCAAGGGAGAGGGCAGATAACTCATCCTTTGTGTTGCAAGCCATGCAACAACAGTTTGAGCGGTTGGACTTTGTGCTGGGTGAAGTAAGGGATAGGATGGATCATCAAGAAGCAAGGATTAGAAATTTACAAGGTGGGAGAGATAGGAGGCGATGTGAGCCTAGAGTTGAAAATGAGTATGAGAATGAAGGAGATGGTGAGGATGAAGAAGACTTAGCATCTGAAGTTGAGTCGGGTAGACATAGAAGAGTTAGGTGTGAAAGAGGAGTTGAGGGGAACCTAGGGGATCGGGATGGTGTAGATAGAGACATTGGGAGCATCAAAATGAAAGTACCATGTTTCTAAGGTAGAACTGAACCTGAGGTTTATCTAGACTGAGAGAAGAAAGTAGAGTTGGTGTTTGATTGTCATAATTACTCTGAGGAGAAGAAAGTGAAGTTGGCAATAATTGAGTTCCCTGATTATGCTATTATTTGGTGGGATCAATTAGTGACCAATAGGAGGAGGAATTATGAGAGGCCTATAGAGATGTGGGGAGAGTTGAAAGCTCTCGTGAGGCAGAGATTTGTACCTAGCCACTACTATAGAGACCTTTACCAAAAGTTCCAAATTCTTACACAGGAGTCTAAGAGTGTGGAGGATCACCATTAGGAGATGGAGGTAGCGATGATTCGGGCTAATGTAGAGGTTACACAGGAGGCCACCATGGCTAGATTTTTTAGTGGTTTGAATAGGGACATAGCCAATGTAATTGAACTGCAGCATTATGTGGAAATAGAGGACATGGTGCACATGGCTATGAAGGTGGAGAGGCAGTTAAAGAGAAAATGGATAGCAAGGTACACTTCAATTTCTAGCACTACTTGGAAATCAAAGTTGGATAGGAATGATCCAGCTGAAGCAAAGAGAAAGACCGAATCACCTAAAGAAAAAGATGAGGGAACTAGCAACAAACCTAAGGTAGAATCTCAACCTTCACGGAATAGAGATATTAAATGCTTTAAGTGTTTGGGTCAGGGCACATTGCTTCCCAATGCCCAAACATACGGGTGATGATTATGCCTGACAATGGGGAGGTGATGACTGAGAGTGGAGATGATAGTGATGAGGTACCCGAGTTGGCTGATGCTAGTGATGATGATGGAGTGGTATACCCCGTGACAAGTGAGTCTCTTGTTTCCAGGCATGCTCTCAATACACATTAAGGTGGATGATGCAAAGTAACAAAGACAACATTTTCCATACTAGATGCCACGTCAACAATAAGGTATGTAGTATGATCATTAATGGGGGAGTTGTACTAATGTGGCTAGCACTACTTTGGTTGAGAAATTGAATTTACCTACCTTAAAACACTCTAGACCATACAAATTGCAGTGGTTGAATGATTGTGGAGAGGTTAGGGTGGATAGACAAGTGTTAGTTATTTTTTCAGTTGGGAAGTATGAGGATGAGGTGCTTTGTGATGTTGTGCCTATGCATGATGGCTATATTTTGTTGGGAAGGTCGTGGCAGTATGATAGTAGCGTGACACATGATGGGGTCAAGAACATATACAACTTTGTAAGGGGGCAAAACAATCAAGTTTGCTCCTTTAACTCCAAGCCAGGTCTATGAGGACCAACTGAAACTGAAAAGTGAGATTGGTCAAAAAATAAAGAGTGAAAATAAGAGTGATCAAAAAAGAAAGAGAGAAAATGTGAGTGATAAAAAAAAAAAAAAAAAAAAAGAGTGAAAAAGAGATTGTGATATGAACCCGTGGGAATGGAATCTCTTGAACCCACAATCAATTTGAAGACTCGCACAAGAAAGCCAAAATCAACTCAATCAATGGAGAATCTAGACCCAATGAGAACTTGTTTCAAGAACCTAGATTATGTTAAAATCTAGACCCGTTGAAGAATCAATCTCAAGAACCCAGTGTTTTATAAAATATGCTCCAAGATCATTGTTAATCGCTTGATAGGTCTCCTCCCACGAATGATATCATGGGAACAAGGCGCTTTCATCTCGGGAAGAAGTATCTTTGAGAATATTAGTATTACATGGGAAATGGTTCATTCCATTAATAAGAAGGCTCATGGTGGTAATATCATGATTAAGCTGGATATGGCTAAGGCTTATGATTGAGTGGACTGGTCTTTTCTTATGGAGGTTCTTCACTGTTTTGGCTTCTCTCCTAATTTTTGTGATCTTAGCAGAATCTGTATTTCGACTCCTTGGTATTCTATTATGATGAATGGCACTATTAAAGGCTTTTTTCAAGGGGGCCGTGGTTTGCGTTTGGGTGACCCCCTCTTCCCCTATCTATTTATTATTCTTCAAGAAGTTCTCTCTCAACTCATCAAGCAAAGTGTGGAGGCTCGAAAATTTGGTCAATTCTCACAGGCCTGAGGTACGCCTTTAATTTCTCATCTTATGTATGCTAATGAAGTGGTGCTCTTTTCTAATGGTAGCTATAAAGCCATCTGGGAGATTTTAGCTATGCTCCATAAATATGAAAGTTGGTCGGAACAATACATTAACCATTCTAAATCTGCCATTTACTGCTCTCTAAAAATTCCCTCAGCTCGTAAGAGTCTTTTATTAAGAATGACTAGATTTTTAGAAGAATCTTTCCCCTTCAAATATCTTGGCGTGCCTATTATCTTGAGCGACTCAAACAGGTGTATTTGGAAGATATGGTGTCTAAAGTTCAAAAGAAAATATTAGGTTGGAAAATGAAAATTCATTCGGCAGGTGGCAGACTTATTTTATTGCGGCATGTTCTTTCTAGTATGGCCCTACATCTCTTTGCAGTTCTACAGGTCCTGCAATTCACTATCAAAATTCTCCATCGTATGATGAGCACTTTTTTCTGGGGGGAGGTAAATGGTAAGGGTAACAAAAAATGGATGGCCTGGAATTCTATCTGCCATCCCGTGGAGGAAGGTGACTTGGCACTATGGAATCTTGATGATATGCAACAAGACCTTCACATTCGTTTTGCTTGGAATCTCATTCAAGGTAATTCTTTATGGGCCAATTTTTTTAAGGGCTAGTATGTGGGTGCCAAGCCCTGGACTTTGGTTGATCCAACTAAGGGTACTAGGTTTTGAAAAATGATTGCTAAAACTCTTCCTTTGGTCTTGGATAAAACTAAGTGGCGTCTAAAAGAAGGAAATGTTTTTTTCCTGGTATGATAAATGGTGGAAGAGAGGTCCTTTAGGTAATGATATGCCTATTGTGGGTAATCCTCTCCTTAAAGTTAAGGACTGCAAATTATCTAATAGTTGGAACGTAGATTTTATTCTCCAGCTAGTGGGCCCGGATAATCTAGACGGTATTTTAGACGATATTTGTAAATCTAAACCAGGATTGGACATGCTGATATGGACAAAAAATGATAACGGACTATTTTCTACCAAGTCGGTTTGGGATTGTGTTCGTATTAGGGGTGGCACTCTTGAAGGGCACTCTTGGATGTGGCATAAAAGTCTTCCTCTTAAGATGTCCATTAACATGTGGAAAGCTTGGTATATGGCCCTGAGCGTGGATCATCATCTTCGTCGTATTGGCATTCCTATTACCTCTCGTTGTGATTGTTGTGCTAACGGTCATTATGACGACTAGAATCATGTTTTGTTTGCAAGTGAAATTGCTAGCACTGTTTGGCGTCATTTTGGGGCTAGTCTTGGTATTCTGAATGACCACAATTGGAAAGACACGGTGCAGACTTAGTTTCGCCGTGCGAAACTATTATCTCAAATTGGCATTATTATGGGTTTTCTTCCGGTGGTTATTACTTAAAGACTCTGGCAGAGGCGTTGTTTGGCGCATATGGAGGGACACATTGAAACTGACTCTAACATCATTCATTCTGTTCGTTGGTGGATTAGTCTTATTTTTCATGATATGCATGCTAGTTCTCACATTTCTGGTTTTGATTTGTAGGTACTTGAGAGTATGCATGTCCAGCCTAGTTTCCCTCTCGTTCGGCGTTGCAAAGTTATTAATTGGCAACAGCCTCCGGCGGGTTGGGTTAAACTGAACACAGATAGTAGTAGTTTGGGTAACCCGAGGGCCTCTGGCGTAGGTGGGATTATTAGAAATGATCATGGTAAGTTAATTCATGCTTTTTCTGCATTCATTGGTACATGTTCTAATAACCAGGCAGAGCTTTTAGCTCTGCTTCATGGGCTCCAAGTTTGTAAATCCCTATCCCTCAATTATGTGAAAATTGGACTTGATTCTATGACTGTTATTTCTTGGTGGAGGAGTGAAAGATGTGGGGTATGGTATCTGGAGGACTTTTGGGAAGAAGTTCTTGATATTATGAGTTCCATGACTTGTTCAATTCACCATGTTTTTCGAGAGGAAAATAAAGTTGCAGATTGGTTAGCCAAGCATGGAGCTTCTGGTAGTGATTCAGTTTTTTCCCACTTGATGGAGACTCTCCAAGCTTTGCGTGGTATTCGCATGGACTACTCCGGGATGCCTTCGCTTCATATTATTTAGTCTCATTTTGTCTTTTGCTTGAGGTTTTGTTGTTCTTGTTTTTATTTCTTCTGGTTTGGTTTTCTTTTGGCATACTAGGTTTAGTTTGTACCCCAGATGCTTAATTTGTAACCATGGTTTTCCTCCGCCACAAGTGAGGGTTATTAATAAAATTGGGGAGGGGTTACTATTGGACAGGTGACTCTAACTGAGTTCAAAAGTTCATTCAAGAGCAAGAGGAGATAAACTCAACTCACAATGAATAAATTCTTCAAATTTCATAAACTTCTTAACATGAGGCTACAAAGAATATTTAAAGCTAAACAACCCTAGCCAAAATAAATCTCCATCTTCCAAAACTGCCCCTTGAGTGAATAGTATCGCGTCTATAGTGTGGCTACAGTACTTGCTACAATAACTTATTGAAACCCTAGTTCAATAAAATAATAACTTTCCCAACATGCCCTTGCATAGGCCCCCCTTAAGTCTTTCCCATAATGAACCCAATTATTCTAAACTAATAAAATAAGTCATTTAAATGAATTAAACAAGTTGAAAGTCTTCAAGTACCCAAAGCTGTTAAGTCATGTTGTTGCCCTCTTCCATAGCTTATCAAATAAATCAAAACTAGATCTTCATCTTTCAAGTCCATCTTAAATGTTGGGCTCTTACTAAACTCGTCTCAAGTGGATTGCATCAATTCTTGCATTGCCTCCTTGATCTTCTTGGCTCTTGACCTTGTAATTGGCCTATCTGGAACTTGCAAAAGATCTTCAAGACTAGGTCCATGTTGGTGCCCATCACAAGTGGCGAGTGAAAGGGTTCTTGGTGAGTGTGGGGCATGTTGGCCAAGTGGCTCTTGCTCTCCCTTAAGTGAATCCTCATGATTCCCTTCTAGAAGCTTTCATGCATGAGTGACATGTGGTAAGATCAAAGGCTTGTCACTAGGATAGGCATGCAAGCCCTTTGGATTCCCAAACCCTAAGCTTCTCTCCCCCTTAGTCCACTATCACTTTCAGATTCATGGACTACGCATGCACCACAAGTGGCACAATCCACATGGCTTGGGTGTGACCTATGGCTTTTCTAGGGCTTTTGGGCTCAAGCCCACTTAGTTGGCCGAAAATGCAAGGGCTTGAGTGGCCCTTTCTCTTGGGCTTTAGATGCTAAACTATAGGTCCAAGGCTCCTATCAATCTAGACATATTTTCATGGCCCTAAGATAATATTAAGGCAACAAAAAATAATACGGATGAAACCTAACTAGTTCCAGGTTATCACAATTCCTCATGTAAATTTTGTTCTAAATCCAAATATCTAATTAAAAAAATTTACAATAAATCACAACCATGACAAATACACTAAGGTAGAAAAAATCATAGGCAAGAAGACTTAGATTTTTTTGTTGCAATTCTATCCAACCTCATAACTTATAACCAAAATATTTAAACATAGATCATCACATCCTACGCTTAAAAAGCATACTAAATCAACCAACAAAATTCACTTCATAAGAACACAAAACTTTTTAACAAAAGGTTCCAAACTTTAACTAAAATCATATAAAAATATCAAAGCCATTGGAGCATGATTTAACCACAAAAGATCCAAGCTTTCACAAAACAGAAACTGTTGTAATCCTTCCAGTTTCCAACTTTTTATATCTAAGAAAAACTTTCATCAAAAGCTTATAACATGCAAGGAATTCTTATCAAACTTTCATATAAAACATGTTAAATATACTCCATAAAAAAATCAAACCAAGATCTTTCTAGTAGCTTGAACAAAAACACCTAAATAACAAGCATTGTCCAATTTTCTGCTCGGGATGACCTTTCTGAGCTCAAAACAACTTGTTACTGATCAAATGGCCATCAAAATCAACACAAAAGATATCCACAGAAACAATACTCAAAGAGGAACAATTCTTGTAATAGCTCGCTAGAAATTCAATAGTGAAATTTCTTTAGGCTTTAGGAACCTCGTGAAAACTCCATAACCTTTCACGAATTAACCAATCACGTAGGTTTTAGTTTGTCCACATAGTTAGTGTTGCCACTCACTATGGTGTCAGAAGCACGATTTTATTTATTTGAGATAGTTAGAAGTGTCAGAATGCGATATAGTCTTTTCCATTAAACTCAGTTGGTTATTAAGGCTTTTATGGCGCAATAATCTCATTTTCAATTTTCAAACGAAACGCTTGTTAGAAAAAGCGTTTTGATTATTTCGAGGCATTACAGGGTGAATTTCGATAAATGAATTTCATGGTTAGTTTAGTATGTATATTTAGGATTTTTAAGGACAAAGTTTATTCCACACTTTCCCGGAATGAATAGTAATCTCAATAGTAGAACCTAGCACAGTGTTTTCAGAATCACAGTTTCGAAGGTTCAAATTAGGTTAGAGAAGTTTTATTTGTACACTTGGCAAGATCTAGCCACATTTGGTGAATAATATTGGACACTTGTCACCAAGAGGAACCATGAGATGGATTATGAAGGAAATCAAGGTGTGAGATCAAGCCACCTAAGCCAAACCCTAATTGATCCGATTTCTAGTATTGTGTTTAATCACTTGATTAAATCACTTCCACATGCTATAATTCCTCAAATTCATGTTATGAAATCATTATCCACCCTTTTAAACCTCAAAAATTTGATTGGGTCAAGAAAAATTGGATATGGGCTTGATAGCATCTCAAACCCTAACCAAACCCGATCTAAACCCCCAATTAGGACTGTTCATCCCTGGGAACCCGTGTCTACTCGGACCGGGACCCGGGTTTCAAACCCGGGCCAGAACCTGGACCGGGTTGGTCTGGGTCAAACCCGAGTTGGAACCCGGGTGAATCCGGGTTTTTCAAAACCCGGGTTCCGGGTCGGGGTTGAACCGGGATTTTTTTTTTTTTTTTTTTACAAAAGATTTTTTTATTAGTAATTGGACTTCAAATATTTTTTGTCTCCATTTAGAATTTCAAATCATATTCTCAATACAACATAAGCCTATAATATAACATAAGCCTATAAACAATTAATTAACTTTTTAACTAAATGCATGTAAAAATAAAAAAATCAATATTCATCATGTAAAATGCATGCGACATACAAGATGCAATCAACTACATATTACATTGTTTGAACTAATTTGCTAAGAATATTACAAAACATATACATTGCTTTAATCAAACTCTAATACACAATAAATTGTTTGCAAAAAATAAGAAATTTTTCCAGCAATTAGCTCTTCTTCTAACAATCACAGGATAGTGGTTTTGACAAGCTCTCTTGGCTAAATCAGAAACTAGTATTTGATGTAGTTGCATGCCATATGGGCAATGAGCATTTGTTACAACATGTACAAACTAGAAGCTATAGTGCAAGTTCCAAATCAATGAGCTTAAAGTTAATTAACCAGAAACAACTTCCATAACACATCATATTATTTGAACTACCAATTAAGAAAATGGAACAAAAAAACTGAAAAAGGTAGGATTTTTTGTTTATTACCCTTGGTGAAAATTAATCAAATTGAAATAGAAGTTTTCTTGGGCAAAGAAACAAGAAGAATAATCTCATGACATTTCATGGCATACCTATGTTGAAGTACTAAGAAAAAAAATGTTCATGAAACAATTATATGGTGAAACCAGGATTTTGCATGAATAGATACGTACTTACATTATGACCAATGACAAAAAGTCCACCAATCAGGTTTGCCAATGCCAAGGCTACAATGTTCACTGCAATACGACATAAATAAAGACCACCACAGAATCTTCTTCCATATGTTATGGAGTAATAAAGACCACCAACCACAATATAATAAATAAGCAAACACTAATAATTGCCAATATAATATGAATTGTTCAACAACACAAAATTGTTCAATATAATCTGGATTCTAACGATTAACACTCAACATAATGAATTCTAGTCTCAATAGAGCTAAAAAAACATAACTAAGTATGAAATTCGAACAAGCTGTGTAATGCAAGCAGAAATTCAGAATTTTCTAGTTAAAAGACAAAACACTTGTTTTGGACTAATATTATCTAAGACATGATTAGTGATTACTCTTCCTACTTACCATTTAGGCTATCAATATTACTTTTGTACTTATACAGAGACCAAAAGAGAATATTTTCTTAATAAGACAGTACATTTATTCTTTATTTTAACCCTAGTGGAAAGTTTGTTGGGCTTATAGGGCACATGAGGCTAGAATTTATTATTGGATTCATATATTCTAGAATTTCTAGTCAAACTAGTGTAAGATGTAGAAGGGGAGAAAGACAGAAATGGAAGTAAGTTCTATATTATTTATTATTTAATATTATCTAAAAAATTCAGTTATAAATATTATAGGACCATTTTATATCCTAAATTGTGCAAAGTCATGGTAATTCAAAATGAGACATTCCACCAGACCTCTTTCCAACGAAGTGTACTTATAAAAAAAACATCTTATAAAAGATAAAAACCAAAAAAAAAAAAACTGAATAATTACATAAATGAAAACTTTTTCAAGTTTGTTTCAGTGTGTTTTGATAGCAACTTGATGCACTGAATTTCCTAACACTAGTTGATTTGTCACTAATGCAAGTGGGGAACATAATATCCAGGAAAAGAAAAAAAATGGAGGCTAAAGTAAAGAACAACAAAGGGCATTACTCATTAGTCCTTCGGCTTTTCTTAGTGAATAGAAACGGAAACATTAAGTACTATAACAAGATGTAAGATGGCCTCATCCATTCGACAGCAAAAGATACTCAAACAATTTTCAACCCAAAACCAGATCAGGCAGAACCAAACAAGTAGAGCCAAACCCAGAAATCTTGAATAAAATCAAGCTATTTCAGCCAAGAATCGAAAATTCCCCTGAGCATAATTAACCAAAACAGAAGCAATTGACAGAAGAATTCAAGAAAGTCTTACATGCGGTTTTGGATGACGTTACACGGTTACAGACCCTAAGCCTTTCGGTATTGCTGTGCTGCAGTGCTGTTGTGCCTGAGTGGAACTTGAGCGAGAGAGAGAGAAAGAGAGAGAGAGAGAGGCGCAGAGGAGATGACAGAGAGAGAGGTTGATAGGTGCGGTGCAAGGGAAAATCTAGGAGACTGGGAGATGAAGTGATGAAGTCCAGACTTAGAGGAGAAATTGAGATAGGGTTTTTTTTTTTTTAACGTTATCACCAAAATGACGTCGTTTTTGTTTATCAAAACGGCATCTTTTTTATCATCCGAAATTTTTTTTAAAGACCCGAGTTCCAGGTTTTAAACCCGGTACCCGGCTCAGGTAAATCCGGGTTTAGTCGTGCGGGTACCGGTCTGAATTAAATTTGGGCTGGTATCGATAACTAAAACCCGAATGAATCCGGTTATCCAGGTTCCAGACCGGGTCGGGGAAAAATCCGATGAATAGTCCTACCCCCAATGAGGCCCATTCGTTTAAGGCCCATGAATTTTGGCCACTAGGCAAAGCTTCTTGAGAAATTTTTCCCTCCCCCATGGCAAACCACCCACTGCCCAAAGCATGCTCCAAAGCCAAGCTTGATGTGAAGCCAAATGCCACCTCACCACCACCCTACTCTTAGACATTTCTTTGGCTGAAAACCACTCACTATTCTTGTCTTTTTGTAACATAGCCACCTTACCTAAAGGTGTCATACAAGGCCATACCTTTACTCTTCATATTGTGTAAGAGGCATCCAAGCCATTTCCACATTCACTTCTCCACTTTCCACTCACATTCTTGCAAAGAAACCCTTAGGAGCTCCGTAAGGCATATTTATGTGGCATTTTGCGTGCCATTTTTCAAACCCTTGTAAGTTTCATCTCACAATGATTCCTTCATGAAATTATTCTGATTTGAGTCTAGTTTTCGTAGATATCTTGATTGTTTGATTTCATGTTTGTTTGTCAGTCAAAAGTCGTTTTAACCGTGTAAAGGTCAATCTGGGCGACAATCTGGACAGTGTGTTGTGTTTTGGAGTTTTTGACCATGCTAATGGACAAGTCTTGGTCTGAAATTTTTATGGAATGTTGTTTAACATGTATATATGAATGTTTGTTAGAAATTAGTTGCATGATTAAAACTTTTGATAAAATATTTTCTCAGATCTAGAAGCTTAGAAACTAGAATAGGAAAAATAATTTCGGTTTTAACAGAGTTTGAGTGTTTTGTAGTTTAATCTTACTCCAAAGGCTTTGATATTTTTATTTGATGATCCTAAGCCTTTTATCTACATGTTAGGATATTAGTTGGCAGCTTTTTGACATTGGTTTCAAAAATGTCAATTGTTATGCAAAAGCTCATACGGTTGGGTCAAAAGTTTGATGTCTTTAGTTATATCCATATTTTGAGTTATTTTAGTCATGTGATTTTAAGTTTAATGTTTGGATCTACTTTAGGACACTTTGTTAGACCATGAGATGTTTTGGTTTGAAGATCTCACCATAAATTCCTTAGATCACAAGTGTTTGATCCAAACTAGTTAGGAAAGAAATTATGTTTTTGGCTAAGTATGGAGCCGAGTGCTTCAAATGATGTTTTGTGATTTTTGATGAATTTTATGTGTTGATTCAAAGCATGTTAGAATAAAGTTTTAGATTTTTGGAGTTTTTGAAAATGCTTTGAAATAGGTCAAACCTTGAGATCCAAGAGTTGTATTTTAGTTAAAAAGTTTGGATCTTTTTATCATGGAGTTTTGTAATTTTGTGAAGTATAATCTTGTTGGATGTTTTAAGCATGCTTTTAAACTCAGAATATGAGGATCTTTGTTGCAATATTTCAATTTGATCATGAGTTTTAGAGTTGGATAAATTGCAACAAAAATAAAAGAGAAATGAAATGGCCTTTAATAGTTTCGGCCCTATAGTGTTTCTCATAGTTCTGTTTGGTTTTAAATTTTTCTAAATTGATATTTGAGTTTAGGATAAAATTTACATGAAAAATATAAATTTTGGTGATTTTTGGAATTAGGATGTGAAATCCTTAATTCAGGGGTAAAATGGTCATTTTCCACCGTGTAAAGGGTAAAATGATAAGCTTACACTAAATTAGCGTTTTTTTTTCATGTTTCTATTTGTTAATGATTAAGTTTCTAACATTTAGAACTCCTACTTACAGTTTCTTGTATTTCGTGTTTTACCTCGTAAAATGCGACGATCACTGTAAGTTAGTTTTTAACTTACTATCAGATTACTGCGTATGTGTGACGGGAAATGGAACTATAGTCTATGTATGCATGTTATCATATATGTCATACCATGTCATGTCACTTCATGATTATCTGTTACACAATTTATTCTATAACGTATTTCTATTTGTTACAAGTATATCATATTACAAAATGTTGTATGTTACATGTTATGCCATGTTATGAAATATTGTACGTTACATGTTATGCCATGTTACGAAATGTTGTCTATTATATGTTTGCCATGCTATGAAATATTGTATGTTACATGTTACGAAATGTTGTATGTTACATGCTACAAAATTGTTTCTATCTCATTGTACTTCATGTCTTTCGCCTCACGTTTATGTCATGTTACGTTACATCAGGGCTTTTGTAGTTTTGTTTCATGTCACGTTTTGTCTCAAGTACAATTTGTGTATCTTGGGAACAACCTTTCAAGTTATGTCACATCTATTTACATCTATCACGACCCTAAGTGCTAGAATGGGGTAATATCCTAGTAGAACTACTTTGTTCACACTTGAGTGTCTAAATTAGTGGGAAATTCTCTGGGTTGCCAAAGTATAGTCAACAAGTTACGAATGGGGGCCTATGTAGGTCACCGGAGCGCACCAGGCACTAATGCCGATGAAGCCATATTTCATTTCACATTATGCATACTCATGCGGGTGCAGATAATTGATACGGGATATGTACAATACATGTGTCCACAGCAATTGTGGCACATACAATACATGTGTCTACAGCAAGTGTGGCACAGACAAAACGTGTGACCGCAGCAAGTGTGGCACATACAAAACGTGTGTCCACAACAAGTGTGGCACATATGTTAATGCACTCACATCTGGTGCAGATACCGGTGTTTCGATGCGGTAATCGGCATGAACACATGGTTCAAGGGGACTCATGTAGCACCCACATTGTCACTTTTAATTATCACGTTTGATAGACAAGAATATCATTATGGTAACCCCATGAGACAAGAATGTCATTATGGTAACCCCATGAGACAAGAACATCATGGTAACCCCATGAGATAAGAATATCATTATGGTAATCCCACGAGACAAGAATGTGATTATGGTAACCCCATGAGATAAGAACATTGTGGTAACCCCGTGAGACAATAATATCATCATGGTAATCCCATAAGACAATAACATCGTGGTAACTCCATGAGACAAGTTCGAGTTCATGCTACATTCAAGTTCACGTTCATGCTATATTTCAAGTTCACGTTCATGATATGTTTCAAGTTCACGTTCATGATATGTTTCAAGTTCACGTTCATGATATGTTTCAAGTTCACGTTCATGCTATGTTCAAGTTCATGCCATGTTTCAAGCTCATGTTCATGCTATGTTCAAGTTCATGTTCAGTCATGCTTCAAGTTCACGTTCATGTTATTCAGGTCAAGATTCAAGTCATGTTAGTTTATGCCATGTTACACGTCAAGTTATTTTATGCTTGGTTATGATTTTAATTATGCAATCATGCATTTACTGTCATGCATGCATCATTAACGTATGTGGAAGTTCTCTGTTAACTTACTGAGATTTGTATTCAAATCTCACTATGATAGTCTCAACTACCATTCTCCCCAAATGGTTGAAGATGTCTCAAGTGGAGGAGAGGGAGCAGAGCCTAGCCAATTGGAGGAGGTTGATTAGATGACACCGACGCGACGCGAAACTTGTGGTTTCCTTAGTTAAAGTTTCAGACAGTATTATGACATCGTTGGCCAAGTTACGAGAGTTACTCGACGAACTAGCCCAGTAGTTATTATTCTGATGTTGTAATTATGGAGTTCAGTCTCCCATGTTTTGAAATTAAAATCTTCTAAGACTTGTACTGTAATCAAGGATGTTTATCCTTTCCATATGTATGGATCATGTTTTAAGTAATTGGGATATTATTAATTTGATGCATAGGAAAAAATATATTCATCATCCCAACTCCTATCATCATCTCATCATCTCATGATATGGCATTAGATGATAGGTTCACAAGTAAAATGTAATAAATAATTTTCAATCACCTAATGACACATCATAGGATGATGGAAGTTGGGATGATGAGTAGCATTACTCAATGCATAGTGTTGCTCAAAGAAAAAAATTATCCGATGCAAATATTATATACTGTTAGATGCATGTTAGGAACGTTGCATCTTTATCTGTCATGAAATGAAGAAGGTAACCTTGTGTTGCACGTCTTGACTAGGGGTGTAATCCAGTCGGTCCAGACCGAGAAACCAACCGGTTCAATCCAGATCGGACCGGACCGAAAAAATGCATGGTCCGGTCCGGTCCAATAAATAGGAAAATTTTGATCTTCAGTCCGGTCCCGGGGTGGAGATTTCTTGGACCAGACCGGACCGGACCGGACCGACCAAATAAAAAAAATATTATATATATTATTTATATAATAATTATACAATTAACAATATAAAATTTTAAATATGTTATTAACACTTGTTAATATTCTATGATTTAACTAATATATAATATCAATTAGTTAATTATATAGTAATTATATAAATTAATAATGTAATTTTCATCTAATTTATTATCATTGACCAAATAAAATATTTTTTTATTGAGTTTGTTACATAATCCACCTTAATAAATCACTTAATTTAATTTAGTATTTTCAATTAAAATTTTTTATTAATTGATTTAAAAAAAATAAAAAAATTTGGCCGGATCGATTGGACCGGGGTCCGATCCCTATGGGTATTCGGTCCGGTCCGGTCCGGCATTGGACCGAATATTTTCGGTCCATTGTCGGACCGGATCGGACCAATCGGATTACACCCCTAGTCTTGACGCTTCAAATGTCCATCTGATCCCAAGCAGAATCTGGGGCCGTCACAACTTTTGTGAAGCGAAATTCATGAGATAATACTTATAAAAGCTTCAAAAGGGTGTTTAAAGTGACTTAGGAAAACTAACCGAGAGAAGCTTTAGGTTTCTCTCCAAGAAAAGTGTTGGAAATGGATGAAATGAAAGGGAAATAGATTGGAAGCCTTCTTACACAGCCGAGGGGTGATGAAAGGGATAAGAATGACCTTGAGTGATGGCTATGTCAGCCCAAAACAATGGGCAAAACCAACCATGTTATTGCTACCTAGAGCTGCAGTGTGAGACTTGGTGAGTGAATTGGCTTTGACCTTCAAATCAAGTACAACTTAGGGGCTATTTTGTGATGAGTTTGGTCAGCCATGCATAGGGAAAAACTTCCTCCACAATCCTTGCAAACTTGGCCCAATTTCATGGGCCTTAATTGTAATAATTGGGCCCAGCCCAAGTTTGTTAAATATTTTTGGGCTTATATATGAAAAGCCCATTTGAGTTTTAACGAGTAATTTCAGAGCAACTTATGGGGTCAAAATTTTTTTTTGGCAGAGTATGAATTTTTGATTAGGCTCAATGATTGGACAAAGGTCCAAATAATAAATCATGGACCAAGGCAGGGCCAAAATAATTAGAATTTGGCCTAATAAAATTTTCCTAAACGTCAAAGATATTGTTGGATGAGAGACTTATTTTGGTCATTTATGGCCTAAATTATTTATCGAGTCCAAGCCCATTAACGTGTCCAATTGTTTTTTTAAGCACACTAGAGTTACAATTTTAGAGTCCCCTTTGAGATAAAATTTCTTAAACCACTGCCTTTTATATATTTAGACCCATGGATGTAAATCAAGCTGCACCTTCTAAGTAAATTTCTATCAAGGATGACAAGGCCAACACAACACTCAGTCCCACGTCCCCACGTGTCCAAGAAACAAGCACAACAGCAAACTTCCCACCACATGCACATCTCTATCCCTCTACGCTCACAACAACTGTCCCTATCTACATAACAACACGTACACGTTAGACTCCATCTTCTAAACTAGGGTTGCCATCGCTTGGATTTTTCGGTGAAAAGACACTTTTACGTAGCCGCCAACAGAAGCACTAGCTTCACTACTCAGTTTATGTTCAGCAGTATTCTCCAAGCCTCACTTCCAGAATAAGACCACCGTGAACAACCCACGTCGCCGAGCAGTTCAACACCAAAGCAACGAACGAGAACTCCCTACCAAGCTCCTCCACACAGTCTCTTGCACCATAGCACCACCACCGTGAAACCCAACTGCACCTAAGCCACCGCCCACCCTCTACGTAACATCTCTCCCTCGCGCCGTGGTGCCCACATGGGAACCAAGGTGGGCCCCGTCTTCAATATTCTTTGCAAGTTCCAGATGGGCCAATTACAAGATCAAAAGCTAAGAAAATCAAGGAAGCAATGCAAGGATTGGTGCAATCTACTTGGGACGAGTCTAGTAAGAGCTGAATATTCAATATGGGCTTGAGAGAAAGAGATCTAGTAATCATCCACGTGATACAAGCTATGGAAGAGTGCAACATAAATTAGGGCCTATTATTATGATTATATGATTGAAGGCCTTGGACTTGTTTATTTTATTAAATGGGCTTATTTTATTAGTTATAGGAATTTTTCTAGAATAATTGGGCTTTGAGGATGCTTGGACCACATATGTCTTATTTCTTATGAACTACGGGTTTTTGGGAAGGCCTTGTATTTTGGCCAATGGATAATTTGAAAAGTTACATTTTAGGAACTAGGGTTTCAAGAGGTTACTATAGCGTTACTGTAGCCATGGCACTGTTCATCCAGGGGCATTTTGAGAAAAAATGGCTTTATTTTGCGCGCAAGTAATAATAATATAAGGCGATACTACTATTAATACCAACCCTATAATCCATGATCAAATACATGCACAAAAATAAGGAAATACTAGTGATGATGCCAATTTCTTCTGTCTCTGATCCATCAGAATTGGTATCACCTGGGGTTATAGCATAAATGTGCACTAGGATATGGGGCCTTGGTTCAACCATTGAAACTAGCTCCACTACTTTGTGCAGCGTTGGTACAATCTCTTATCAAGTGTCCGGGCTTTCCGCATTCGAAATAGACTCCATATCTGTAATGGCATTCTTCGGCGTGTATCAGCATCACGTAGTAACTCTTATACTCAAGAAATTCAAGCCTAATAAAGGCTAAAGTTTCAATCCTATAATTTAGTGCAATTCCTAGGGACATGTGCTATTAACCTAGAGACATATTGCTCTGATACCACTCTGTGATGCCCCCAAATTCTGCTTGGGATCGGACGGACTCTAAAACATCAGAACCTGCAACAAAAGGTTACTTGCCCCCATTCATGACAGCTAAAGATGCAATGCACCTTGTATACATCTAGCCATATGAAATATTCCTTGCGGATAAATTGGTTCTTTGAGGAATACTATGCACCAAATGAGATACATCCCAAAACATTGTAACATAATTCATAAATCGAATGTGATAGACATTCAAGATTACAGCATAAGTCCAAAAGGTCTATAATCATGAGTATAGAAGACAAAGCCCCTTGAGTACAAGTATAAACAAAAGTATCTACTAGGCTAGTTTGTCGAGTAGCTCATGCAACTTAGTTAAGGATGCCATGATACTATCAATAAATCGGAGCATGGAGGCTATGAGTTACGCATCATGACTTCGTTGTCTAAGCAATTGTTGCCAATCGGTCAACCTCCAGGGGGAATGGTAGTTGGAACTACGAAGGTGAGATTTTATTATAAATCTCAGCAAGTTAGCAAACGACTTAAACTAGGAGTTATTTGGTTCTTTGAGGAATACTATGCACCAAATGAGATACATCCCAAAACATTGTAACATAATTCATAAATCGAATGTGATAGACATTCAAGATTACAGCATAAATCCAAAAGGTCTATAATCATGAGTATAGAAGACAAAGCTCCTTGAGTACAAGTATAAACTAAAGTATCTATTAAGCTAGTCTGTCGAGTAGCTCATGCAACTTAGTTAAGGATGCCATGATACTATCAATAAATCGGAGCATGGAGGCTATGAGTTCCGCATTGTGACTTCGTTGTCTAAGCAATTGTTGCCAGTCGGTCAACCTCCAGGGGGAATGGTAGTTGGAACTACGAAGGTGAGATTTTATTACAAATCTCAGCAAGTTAGCAAACGACTTAAACTAGGAGTTTAAAGATGCATTGTGACACCCCCCAGCCCCCACTTGGGATTGGACGGTGACTGAAGCATCGGGACATGTAACTCAAGGCTATATACCCCTGTACATGAAAGTTAAGATGCAATGCACCTAGTGTATTTCTAGTAGTATGCAATAATTTGCAGCAGAAATTTTTATACATCTAAGTTAGATCCTGAGCAATTTCAAAAGCATGGTATCGTTTAAACTATATAAATCCCAAAATGTCATAGTCGTTGAAACTCCCAAAAAGAATACAAGATGACTTTAAACTATAAATCTCAAAATCCCAAGTTCACCACCCTCAGTGACACATAAAAAGATGCCCCTTCCTTGTGGGACATGAAGCCCTGATTGATGGATCCCCAAACTATGAGTGACCCTCTGGTTTCCATTGTATACTCCCAAGCTTGTCTTATATAGCCAGTTACATAGTCCAGCCGGTCTTCTATATTGGAGACTCTTATAGTGGAGACTCCCTCAAACTTAGAATGTCTTGTATTTCCTTAAGGTGGTGTGACGTATTCCTTAAACAAGTAATCAAAAAATGGTAATGGGCCTCAAGTGTGAGCTCATCCTCAATGAGGTCAGGCAATTCGTCCATGTTGACCAGAATCTTGATGTCCTATTACAACTTCTACCATTCTGAGTGGGGGAATGAAAGTGAAAACTACCACGAAGAGATTTCGGAAAATCTCAACAAGTTAACGCATAAAATACAAACAGAAAATATCAACATATAAAGGAAAACCATGAGAATGTATGCATGGACAAGTACTTGACCCAAAAACTTGACTTATGCATATACATTACAGAGATCTTGTGACAGAAAATCATGCTTGACTTTTTAGAGAAACACTTTTCTTCTTTTCATTTTACACATTTCTTATAGCCTTATAGTCCTTGTAACTTATAGGTGGACACCTCACGGCTGCCCTACAGATCATGAGCTCCCTGCTAGTTACTGCATCACTTCCTAGCCCACTTGATCAGTGGTCACTACGTCAAAGTTCTTATCATTATACGATAATTAGCATTTCGCCTTTACCACATCCATCTTATGGTACCAACTAGCGTTAGGTGTTACCTTGTTCCTCATCCATCTTATGCACTCCAAGGTGGACAAAGAAGTTCTACTAGGATATTCCCTCGTCCTAGCATTTGAGGTCATGACAAATCGTGTAACAAACTTTTCTTTTGAAAACTATGCACAACTCAAAATGTATGTGACATGTACTTGGGACTCTTTTCTTTCATAGGTAACTTGAACATGTAGATTCCATGTATGATGTAAACATGTCATGTTATCGAACAACATGTCGATGCATCTTCTGTTACAGCTTGAAAGCATTAAAACATGCAATTTACTTATCACAAAAACATGGGCAATAATGCGACGCCCTTAGCCCCCACTAGGGATTGGCCAGAGACAGAAATGTCAGGACATGTAACTCAATGCTACATACCCCCCGTTCATGACAATTAGGATGCAATGCACCTATTTGCACTAGCAGTATGCAATAAATCGCAGCGGAAAAATTTAAGGTTCGTATAAAACTAAGCAATGTTTAAAGCAATTACATTATGGTACCATAAAACTAATCATACCCAAAAAATTTAATGTCATAGCATTTTTCAAAACAACCCAAATAAGAGTTTAACATTTTTTCCAAAACAAGGGACCATTCCAAAAAGGCTCAAACCTTAATTCATTTGTAGTACAAGTAATAGGGTCCCTTTCAAAACAACAAGGCTTTTTTTTTTTATCCTTTCATTTATCCTTGCCCTAATTAAGCAACCTCCTTAACTCCTCGAAGAGCTGCACAGTCCATGAATCTGGACGTAATAGTGGGTTAAGGGGGAGAGAGAGTAGGGTTTTAGGAAATCCAAGGGAGGCATGCATGCCTACCCTAGTGACAAGCCATTGGACTTGCCACTTGTCATCCACGCATGAAGGTTCTAGAAGAAACATCATGAGATTTACCTAGGGGAGGCCAAGGGCCCTTTCCAAGTTCCAAATGGGCCAATTACAAGATCAAGGAAGCAATGCAAAAGATTGGTGCAATCCACCTGGGATGAAGCTAGCAAGAGCCCAACAGTCAAGATAAGCTTAAAAGAAGAAGAACCAGTTTTGATCTACTTGATACAAGCAGTGGAAGACAAGACTTAGAGTTATTGTTTGGGCCTATTGTTATTGAAGGCTTTTAATTTGTTAAAATATTTATTTTATTAGTTTAGAATCAGTGGACTTGAAAATGTTTGGCCCACATATGTCTTATTTCTTATGAACTAGGATTTTTGGGAAGGCCTTGTATTTTGGCCAAATGGCTTATTTGGAAAGTTACTTGTTAGGAACTAGAGTTTAAAGAGGTACTGTAGCGAGTTACTATAGTCGAGGTACTGTAGCTGTGGCACTATTCATCCAGGGGTATTTTTGGAAGAAATGGCTTTATTTTGGTTAGGGTTTTAATTAAGTTTTGGTTTAAATACTCTTTGTAGCCTCATTTTAAGAAGTTTACGAAATTTGATGAATTTATTCATTGTGAGTTGAGTTTATCTCCTCTTGTTCTTGATTGAACTTTTGAACTTATCAAAGGTAAATCACAACCTTTGTGGCGTTCCTCGTTGCAATCTGGTTTCTTGAGACAGGTTCTTCAATGAGTCTAGTTTTTAATACAACCTAAGTTCTTGAAACGAGTTCTCAACGGGTCTAGGTTCTCCATCTATTGACTTGATTTTGACTTTCTTGGGTAGTTTTCAAATTGATTGTGAGTTCAAGGAATTTCATTCCCACGGGTTCATATCACACTCCATCCCGAGACTTGAAGGCGATTGGAGTGGTTAGGGATTTCGTTTGATTATTGTTAAACCACTGGAGAACTAGGGTTTTCTTCAAGAGGAAGACCAAACCACCACTAGCATGTACACGTGAGTATGGGACCTTTGAAGGGAAGAGAGACCACGACCACCATTTTGAGTTCAAACTAGGGTTCCATTCTCTAAAGAGTTTCAGCCATACGAGTAATGATCACACACATCTATGCCACTTCTCACACGTGATGCAACACCATGACCAAGCCTTGTTAGGAAACATGAACATCATTCAGCCTAAGGCAACCTCTTCTAGGCCGAGCACATGGAAAGCCTATCTAACCTTGGAATAAGCTTCACAACTGTGAGGGAGTAAACCCTAAACACACCACACACACACACCTACTCGGATTAGGATTTTGTGTTGTCACTAAGTCTAATAGTTTAAATTGTATTTTCAGCTTCCTTGATCGTGATATTTATATTTTTGTTATGGATATTTGTAAGTTGACTCTTAACCTACTCTCGAATAATGTTTGTATATGAGGTGTGAACTTTGCATTGTTGTTGGTATTATGTGATCTTCACAATGTTTGTTATGTCACTTGAATAAAGACATCTATATATGGTATGCCTTGTATTAGGTTTTATGTGATGTTTGCCATGCCTACTTGCTTGAAATGTTTCGGCCATGTATAGTTGTCATGATGAGGAAATTTTCTTTTGCCATGATTAAGCACCGATTGTCATGGCCCATGTTTTGTGATAAGTAAATTGCATGTTCTAATATTTCCAAGCCATAACGAGAAATGCTTTGATATGTTGTTTGATAACATGACATGATTACATGGTACATGACATCTACATGTTCAAGTTACATATGAAAGAAAAAGAGTACCAAGTACATGTATCATGCATTTTGGGTTGTGCATAATTTTCAAGAGAAAAGTTGGTTGCACATTTTGTCTTGACCCTAAATGGTACAACAGGGAAATGTCCTAGTAGAACTCCTCTGTCCACTCTGGAGTGCATAAACTGGAAGTGGTAACACCTGGGTCGACGAAGCACAGTCGGTGAACCTTGAATGGGTTTGTTTAAAGGACTCTGGAGCGAGGTAGCACCAAACGCTAGTGGGTGCTATAAGATGGATGTGGTGAAGGTGAAATGTGAACTGCCACATAATGATATGAACCCGTGGGTAGCCACCACGGGTCAAGTGGGCTGGGAGGTGATGTAGTAAATAGCAGGGAGCCCATGATACGTAGGGGAGCCGATAGGTGTCCACTCATATTGATATGAACCCGGGGGAATGGAATCCCTTGAACCCACAATCAATTTGAAAACTCAACCAAGAAAACCAAAATCAAGTCAATGGATGGAGAACCTAGACCCGTTGAGAACTTGTTTCAAGAACCTAGATTATATTAAAATCTAGACTCGTTGAAGAACCTGTCTCAAGAACCCAGATTACAAGGAGGAACGCCACAAAGGTTGTGATTTACCTTTGATAAGTTCAAAAGTTCAATCAAGAACTAGAGCAGATAAACTCAACTCACAATGAATAAATTCATCAAATTTCATAAACTCCTTAACATGAGGCAACAAAGAGTATTTAAACTATAATCTAATTAAAACCCTAGCCAAAAAAAAGCCTCTTTTACCCAAAATAACCCTGGATGAACAGTGTCGCGGCTACAGTAACGCTACAGTAACCTCTTGAAACCCTAGTTCCTAAAATGTAACTTTCCAAATTAGCCCTTTTCCAAAATACAAGGTCTTCCCAAAAACCTTAGTTCATACAAAATAAGACATATGTGGGCCAAGCATCCTCAAGCCTAATTATTCTAGACTAATTCCTATAACTAATAAAATAAGCCCCTTTAATAAAGTAAACAAGTCCAAGGCCTTCAATCACATAATCATAATAATAGGTCCTAATTTATGTTGCACTCTTCCATATATCACATGTATGATCACTGGATCTCATTCTCTCAAGCCCATCTTGAACATTCAGCTCTTGCTAGACTCATCCCAAGTGGATCGTATCAAACCTTACATTGCTTCATTTATCTTCTTAGCTCTTGATCTTGTAATTGGCCCATCTGGGACTTGCAAAGGATCTTTAAGATGGGGCACACCTTGGTTCCCATCATTCCCCCTCTTCTCAAAAGGATTCAACCTCGAATCTCCACCTGCATCAAAGGGAAAAAGGTTAGTAACATTGAAAATAGCAGAAACATGATACTTACCTAGAAGATCCACTTTATATGCATTTTCATTAATTTTCTCAAGAATTTGAAAAGGTCTATCCAAGTTACTTCTATCATCAACAAGCAAAAGCACCAAAGCTAAAGGAGTAAGTGGATTAAAACCATAAACAATTTCAAACAGAGAATAAGAAATAGTAGTATGCAAGGTTTTATTATATGCACACTCTAGTAAGGGCAAATGATACTCCCGCAAACGCCCATGTAACAATTCAATGAATGGCAAATGATACTCCCACAAACGTTCAAGAAACACGTTAATGAATTACAAATGATACTTCTACAAACGTTCATGCAACACGTCAATGAATGGCTAATGATACTCCCATAAACGTTCATTTAACACATCAAAAGTATTCCTTACACCAAAGTTACCCAACAAACTGTCATGTCTATCACATACAAGCAACTTACGCATAAAACTAGTAGGCACACAAAGTCTATTCTCTCTAAACAAGTACAATCTAGTTTATAGAACTTACCAAACGATGCTTTCTCACATGCTCCATACACACTAGCAAAGTCATCGACATTAGCATGCAATTCCTTATCATATTCAAGTCTCAATAACTTTGCATCTAAAATTATGATAAGGGCATACCTTCTTGCTAATGCATTAACCACAAAATTTTCCTCACCATGTGTGTTTTTTATTACATGAGGACAAGTCTCAATACAGTCTTCCCACTTAACATGTATTCAAGTCAACAACTTACATTGTCACTTCAAGTGTGTCAAGGACTCATGTTCTCCAAAGAAAGGTCGGGTAGGAATTGTCGCACTTAACACAAAATCAATGTAGTGCTCTATCTCCCTAATAGATGGCAATCCATTAAACACACCGCTAGGAATCATGACCTCATATCCCTGCAACAAATAAACAATAACACTAGGCAAAGAGTCGTTAAATTCGTTAGTATAAAAGCTTGTCTTAGCATAAAAACTCACTTTTGTCTTTCTATTTCTCTCTGTAATCTCTCTTTCTTTTCCCTCTTGTGGCTCCACTCTTTTTTCTTGACTCTCAACCACCTCTCTATTTTCTTTTTCACTCTCTCTTTCTCTTGATATTTCGGCCTCATTCTCTTTTTTCCTCTCACTCTCTTTTTCCTTTTCACTCTTTTTTTTCTTTTCACTCTCCTGTTTCTTTGAACTCTTGGTCTCACAATTGTTTTTCAACTCATCCTCTCTTTTTCTTGAGGTTTCAGCTTCACCCTCATCTTTTTTCTCTCTCTCTCTCCTTTTTGACCTCACTATTTCTTTTATTCTCAATCTCACCTTCCCTCTTGCTTTTTAGCTCAATCTCACTATTCAGTTTCAGTTGGCTCCCATGGACCTGTGTTGGAGTTAAAGGAGCAAGTTTGATTGTTTTTCCATCCTTTTCAAAACTGTACATATTCCTTAACCTATCTTGGATCACCTTCCTATCAAACTGCCACGGCTTCCCCAACAAAATATGGCCAGCATGCATAGGAACTACATCACAAAGCACCATATCTAGGTATTTCCCAATTGAAAAAGAAACTAGCACTTGCTTATTTACCCTAATCTCTCCACAATCACTCAACCACTATAACTTGTATGGTCTAGGGTGTTTCAAGATAGGTAAATTCAATTTCTCCACTAAAGTAGTGCTAGCCAAATTAATACAACTCTTCAAATTAAAGATCATACTACATATCTTGTTGTTGATGAGGCATCTAGTAATAAAATTGTTCTCGTTCTGCTGCTCTGTATCATCTATCTTAATTTGTGTATTGAGTGCAAGCCTGGCAACAAGAGAATCACCATACTCTTCATTCTCATACTCATTTTCAACACTAGACTCACGTCACCTCCTATCTCTTCTGCCCTGTAGATTTCTAATTACCATTTCGTGATAATCCATCATCTCCCTCACTTCACCCAACACCAAGTTTAACCGCTCAAATTATTGTTTCATGGCTTGCAATATAAGGGATGAGTTATCTATCATCCCATTTGGTGATGAGTTGCACCTATGAGACATCATAATGTGCTATACAAAAAGTATGTTAGTGGAAAACCTCGCACACTCCATTACGTGTTTACACTCTCGAATAATGGCACTCCACTCATGTTTCACTCTTAATTGGCTTTTTCCCGATAGTAGTCTCACACTCTCTTGCATTTTACCACAACAGTTTTCTCGCTCAAGTTCTTTAAGAACTAGTTGAACTAAATCAAGAAAATACAATCTTGTATTATCCCAACCAGCAATACGTTCAAGAAACAAGGAAGGAATAAAATGAAACAAGAAACAAGCAATTGACAAACTTAGAGATGCAAGAAACCCTAGAATTTTGAAACCCTAGGTGATGCAAATTTCAGCCAAACCAAAAACTAAGAATTTCAGCAGCCTACTTTTTGTTTCCTCTTTTTTTTTTTTTTTTTTTGGCAACCCAAGAACGATGAAACCCAAGAATTAAATTTAAAGATGTAAGAATTAAAAGATAGAATCAGACCTAATTGGAAACCTTGCTCTGAATACCAAATGATATGAACCCGTAGGAATGGAATCCCTTGAACCCTCAATCAATTTGAAAATTCACCCAAGAAAGCCAAAATCAAGTCAATGGATGGAGAACCTAGACCCGTTGAGAACTCATTTCAAGAACCTAGAGTATATTAAAATCAAGACCCGTTGAAGAACCCGTCTCAAGAACCCAGATTACAAAGAGGAACGCCCCAAAGGTTGTGATTTACCTTTGATAATTTCAAAATTTCAATCAAGAACTAAAGGAGATAAACTCAACTCACAATGAATAAATTCATCAAATTTCATAAACTCCTTAACATGAGGCAACAAAGAGTATTTAAACTATAACCTAATTAAAACCCTAGCCAAAATAAAGCCCCTTTTACCCAAAATGCCCCTGGATGAACAATGTCGCTACTACAGTAACGCTATTGTAACCTCTTGAAACCGTAGTTCCTAAAATGTAACTTTTCGAATTAGCCCTTAGCCAAAATACAAGGCCTTCCCAAAAATGTTAGTTCATACGAAATAAGACATATGTGGGTCAAGCATCCTCAAGCCCAATTATTCTAGACTAATTCATATAACTAATAAAATAAGCCCTTTTAATAAAATAAACAAGTCCAAGGCCTTCAATCACATAATCATAATAATAGGCCCTAATTTATGTTGCACTCTTCCATAGCATGTATCACATGGATGATCACTGGATCTCCTTCTCTCAAGCCCATCTTGAATATTCAGCTCTTGCTAGACTCGTCTCAAGTGGATTGCACCAATCCTTGCATTGCTTCCTTGATCTTTTTAGCTCTTGATCTTGTAATTGGCCCATCAAGAACTTGCAAAGGATCTTTAAGACAGGGCCCACCTTGGTTCCCATCACATATGTTACAAGGACTATATGGCTATGAGTAATATGTGTTAAGATAAGATGACAAGTGTTTTCTGAAAATAAAGAGTCAAACATGATTTTCTGTCACTGATTTCTGTAACGTATATGCATGAGTCAAGGTTTCAGGATTAAGTACATGTTCATGCATATATTCTCATGGTTTGCCTTTATATGCCTATATTATCTGCTTGTATGTTATGCGTTAACTTATTGAGATTTCCTGAAATCTCATCGTGAAAGTTTTCACTGATATTACCCCACCCTGAATGGTAGAAGTTGTAATAGGTTGAGAAACTAATCATGGGGAAGCGCAAGAGGCTAGCTCCCCCAGTAGTCAAAGAGAACCCTTATTTGTTTAGACTATAACTTGTGTGGCATCACATCACCTCAGAGTATCCTCATCCTTATATGCACTCATGGCATCCATTTTTTTTCACGCATGTAATCCAAATTCCCTTATTGTTATTTACAGCATCAACATGGCTCGAAGCAAGAGAGTGGCATAGCGATTTGGTCTAACTCATAGGCAGGTATGGAGGCAAAGGGAAGAATGCACAATGAGAAGGTTAAACAATATGGTCAACTCTTATTGGACTCAGCGGCAGAGATTAGAGTATCACAAGACCCACGTTCTGGATCATGACTATCATGGTAATATTAGGACTAGGCGGGCATTACCCCATCAACCAGCCACTTATAGATTCTACTGATTGGATTAGTAAGGCTTAGACCCAATGGCTTCAACACCAAGAGGAGGGAAATAACTTGACCAACGTCGCACTAAGGGATCTACCAGAGTCAAGTCAACAAGAAAACTAGGGGATGCTATATCCAGCTCTCTCTTCCACAGATGTCTTAGACTTATCTAACTCTTCCATGCACCACATACGATTCTGTGTGGAGGGGACTTCAGAAATAGACGATGCATCAACTAAACATTGGAGGGAGATGGAAGAGCGAGTCAATGCCTACTAGGACTCGAAGGAAGATAAATTATTCTACCATACTCTACAGGAGCTGTCGGATGATGTCACTGAAGACTCCTCATCTAGTTCATGACAGTAGAATCGTTGGTAAGTATGTACATAATATTTGTGTGTTGTATGCATTATTTAATTGCACTAACTCATACCCCGATTTCGAGGACAATTTTTTTTTTTAATGGGGGAAGACGTAACACCCCACTTAAAAATACCTTAAGACTTGGCCTGAGCATCTATAATCCTAGCTAGTGTAAGTTGTGATTTTTTTTGGAGAAAGGAAAATTCTAGAGCTTGAATTGGCGTAACAGCTTGCACCTTTGGATTAGTTAGAATTATTAAAACTTTATTAATTTTGAGGATAAATGCCCAGAGGCCTATGGAAGAATGACACATGGCATATTGATGGGCTAGGCAATTGGGTTAAAATTTGGATGGATTTAGAAGAGCCCAAGAGTGGTTTATTAAGGGCCTTAGTTTACTAAGATGAGATGGACTAAGGATAGACATTAAAATCCTTAGGCCCAACTTGGAAGATATAAGACTTTAGTCCCTACATAAAGGGTACAAGACATAAGGCCCAACTTAGTGTATATTAGACTATTGGGCCCAACTGATGGGAACCAAAGTGGGCCTAGTCTTAAAGATCCTTTGCAAGTTTCAGATGGGCCAATTACAAGATCAAGAGCCAAGAAGATCAAGGAAACAATGCAAGGATTGGTGCAATCTACTTGGGATGAAGCTAGCAAGAGCCCAAAACTCAAGATGGGTTTGAAAGAAGGAAAACCAGTTTTGATCCTCTTGATACAAGTTGTGGAAGACATGACTTAGAGTTATTGTTTGGGTCTATTGTTATTGAAGGCTTTCAATTTGTTAAAGGATTCATTTTATTAGTTTAGAATAAGTAGGCTTCAAGATGCTTGGCCCATATATGTCATATTTCTTATGCACTAGGGTTTTGGGAACGCCTTGTATTGTGGCCAATGGCTTATTTGAAAAGTTACTTTTTAGGAAAAAAGTTACTGTAGCGAAAGTACTGTAGCTCGGCACTATTCATTCAGGGATATTTTTGGGAGAAATGGCTTTATTTTGGGAGTTTTAATTAGGTTTTGATTTAAATACTCTTTGTAGCCTCATTTTGAGAGGTTAAACAATATTGAATTTTATTTGTGAGTTGAGTGTACTCTTCTTGTTCTTAATTGAACTTTTGAACTTATCAAAGGTAAATCACAACCTTTGTGGCGTTCCTCCTTGTAATCTGGGTTCTTGAGACGGGGTCTTTAACGGGTCTAGATTTTAATATAATCTAAGTTCTTAAAATGATTTCTCATCGGGTCTATATTCTCCATCCATTGACTTGATTTTGGCTTTCTTGGGTGAGTTTTCAAATTGATTGTGGGTTCAAGGGATTACATTCCTACGGGTTCATATCATTTGGTATTCAGAGCAAGGTTTCCAATCAGGTCTGATTCTATCTTTTATTTCTTGCATATTTAATTCAAGGGTTTCATTGTTCTAGGATTACAAAAAAAAAAAAGAGGTGGCTGCCGAATTTCATTGTTCTAGCGTTTGTGTTGGCCGAAATCTCTTGTTCTAAGGGCTGTCATATATCACTTATCCTATGGTTTTGGAGTTATTATTAGGGTTTTGTCAAATTCTTATTCTTTTGATTGTGATCAAATCAGTTGGTGAAAAGAAAAAAAAAATCGTCCAAAAAAAAAAAATATATCTCTAGCCTTATCATCAAAGGGGTTGCATACATCATTCTAGTTGGTATCTTGTCTTATAGTTACTCTTTCATTCATATAATTTTATTGATTCTCGTGTCATTTTTTATTCCTTCTGTGTTTATCTTGTTCTTGTTACTTGGACCTAATTACTAGTTGGGATAAAATAAGGTTGCATTGTTTTGATTGAGTTCAATTAGTTCTTAAAGAACTTGAGTGGGAAAACTCTTGAGGTAAAATGCAAGAGAGTGTGAAACTATTATCGGATAAAAAGTCAATTAAGAGTGAAATACGAGTGGAGTGCCATTACTTGAGTGTAAACATGTAAGGAAGTGTGTGAGGTTTTTTTTTTTTACCACTAACGTTTTTTTGTGCAGCACATTACAATCTCTCATCGGAGTGGCTTATCACCAAGGGGGAAGGCAAATAACTCATCCTTTGTATTGCAAGCCATGCAACAACAATTTGAGCATTGAACTTTGTGTTAGGTGAAGTGAGGGAAATGATGGATCATCAAGAAGTAGTGATTAAAAATTTGTAGGGTGGGAGAGATAGGAGGTGACGTGAGCCTAGGGTTGAAAATGAGTATGAGAACGAAGGATATGGTGAGGATGAGGAAGACTTAGCATCTGAAGTTGGGGGTAAACATAGAAGAGTTAGGCGTGAAAGAGGACTTATGGGGAACCTAAGGGGTCGGTATGGTGTAGATAGAGACCTTGGGAGCATCAGAATGAAAATACCATCTTTCCATGGTAGAACTGACCCTGAGGTTTATCTAGAGTGGGAGGAAAAAAATAGAGTTGGTGTTTGATTGTCATAATTACTCGGTGGAGAAGAAAGTGAAGTTAGCAATAATTGAGTTCACTGATTATGCTATTATTTGGTGGGATCAATTAGTGACCAATAGGAGGACAAATTATGAGAGGCCTATGGAGACGTGGGGAGAGTTGAAAGCTCTCATGGAGCTGAGATTTGTACCTAGCCACTGCTATAGGGACCTTTACCAAGAGCTCCAAAATCTTACACAAGGATCTAGGAGTGTGGAGGATTACCATATGGAGATGGTGGGGGCGATGATTCGAGCTAATGTAGAGGAGGACCGGGAGGCCACCATGGCTAGATTTTTGAGTGGTTTGAATAGGGACATAGCCAATGTAATTGAATTGCGGCATTATGTGAAGATAGAGGACATGGTGCACATGGCTATGAAGGTGGAGAGGCAGCTAAAGAAAAAAGGGATAGCAAGATACACTTTGGTTTCTAGCACTAGTTGGAAATCAAAGTGGGATAGAAATGATCCAGCTGAAGCAAAGAGAAAGACTGAACCACATAAGGGAAAAGATGAGGAACTAGCAACAAACCCAAGGTAGAATCTTGACCTTCACAGAATAAATATCTTAAATGCTTTAAGTGTTTGGGTTCTGGGTACCTCGCTTCTCAATGTCCAAACAGGCGAGTGATGATTATGCGTGACAATGGGGAGATGATGACTGAGAGTGAGGATGATAGTGATGAGGTGCCCGAGTTGGTTGATGCTAGTGATGATGATGGAGTGGTATATCCCGTGACAGGTGAGTCTCTTGTTGCTAGGGGTGCTCTCAATACACACATTAAGGTGAATGATGCAAAGCAACAGAGAGAGAACATTTGTCATACTAAATGTCACATCAACAATAAGGTATGTAGTATGATCATTGATGGGGGGAGTTGTACTAATATTGCTAGCACTACTTTGGTTGAGAAATTGAATTTAAGAACCTTACAACACTCTAGACCATATAAATTGCAGTGGTTGAATGATTGTGGAGAGGTTAGGGTGGATAGACAACTGTTAGTTATTTTTTCAATTAGGAAGTATCAAGATGAGGTGCTTTGTGATGTTGTGCCTATGCATGCTGGCCATATTTGTTGGGGAGGTCGTGGCAGTATGATAGGAGGGTGACACATGATGGGTTCAAGAACATGTACAGCTTTGTAAAGGAGGGCAAAACAATCAAGCTTGCTCCTTTAACTCCAAGCCAGGTCTATGAGGACCAACTGAAACTGAAAAGTGAGATTGGTCAAAAAAAAAAAGAGTGAAAACGAGAGTGATCAAAAAAGAAAGAGTAAAAATGAGAGTGATCAAAAAAGAAAGAGTGAAAAAGAGATTGAGCAAAAAAGAAAAAGTGAGAGTGAAAATGAGCAAAAAAGAAAGTAGAGAGGTGGCTGAGAGTAAAGAAAAAAGAGTGGAGCCAAGAGAGAAAAAAGAAAGAGTGTAACGCCCCGATCCTGAAGGTCCGGAAAATTAGCTCTTAATACTTAAAATCAACTTAAATAACACAACTGTAAAATCCAGAAAATCCCATAAATATTAATCCATTTAATCAATCTAAATATCTAAGGTCCTCCATGGGGAAAATAAAGAAATTATCAATAACATAAATTAGAAATCCTCCAAAAACTCGAAATTATCCTTAACTCATCAAGTCAAAATACCCGAAAAATAAAATCAGTTTACTAACTACGACTCTCAAATAAACACTTGTACCCTCAGGCACTTATTCCACTTCGATTATCACACCTTACTAAAACTTCCTACTCTTATTCTCCAGCTGAGCCATCAAAATTATCTGAAAAATATATGAAGATAAGAGGTGAGTTATCAACAACTCAGTAAGCAGAGGACATATACTAGTGTGTAAACATGAGCATTTACAGAGTTCAGAATGCAGAACAAAAATATTTTCTTTCAGAATGCAAAATCAGAATAATGTTTTCAAAATGCAGCATCAGAACATGTTATCAAAAATATCTGAGCGAAAGTTCAAAAATATTAATAATCAAAATCCCTTTGGCATAGCATAAGCTGAAACATCACATCTTAACTTATCATATCAGAAAAAATAACATGTTTAACCCCCGTGGTAGGGTTGTGCAAACCCCGGTAGCTAACCGAGCAGAAATAGAATGTGAATCTTCCCCTTATTCATTCTTGGAGTGCCGAGTGTGCACATAGGAAAGACCACGCAGAAAACCACTTTGTTTTCAAAGTGGGTGTACCAGAAACAGAAAAGTTGGTACCAACCCAAACAGAGGTCACAGTTTTACACCCGTGCTAAGGTCAAAACAGAACAGAAATAGAAACTGAATGTTATGCCAGAGGTTTTCAAAAAGCACATCAGATCATATCAAAGTACAGAAAATCTTCAAAACAAAACAAAGTCATATCACAAAACATAATTTATGCACAAAATTTCATATTCGCTCTCTTTTTCAAAGTTCAGAAACAGAATGTCAAAAATAATCTCATGTCTACACCAGTCATGACAAAAATAATTTCTTCTTAAACAGAATCTCATGAGCAATGCAGAACACATGACTGAGGTAGCTCAAAATTATTTTCATAATCAAATATGTATATTTTCCAAAAATAACCTCAGCTCATTTTATTTTAATGCAAAGTCTAGCATAGGAACCCCACTTACCTAGATTTCTTAGCTTTTTTGGAATTTTCTTCAAAAATGTCGAATAATAATTAATCGTCACCTATAAAATAATCACGTAATTCTCGTAAATTTCCAATTAATCTCATATTTCGGAATTTAATCCTAAGCTTTTAAAATAACCTATTTAATTCCTCAAAACCTAAAATTTCATAACCTTAAATATCCTTATTCTCTAAATTTCTTTGATAATACTCAACATTTAAGGTTAGTACTAGTAAAAATTTCGTTAAATAATAATAAACAAATAGCTTTAATCATAATTTAAATGTTTAAAAATCAAATTACACAGTTACTAAAATAATTTGCTACCAATGGTATAGTTTGAAAATTCTATTTATTTTCTGTAAAATTTCTTATACATCCCGCATAAACCATGTAAAAACAGATTTATTATTACACAAAATTTCAAATTGAAACCATCTAATAATAAGGGCAAAACTGTAATTCCATATCTAAATAATATGCAGCAAAGGGTATTAATGTAATTTTATTTAATTAAACGACACATTACCAAGTTACATAAACTCTTATTAACAAACTACCTGAACAAAAAAAAACTCATGCTACGTAAAAGCAAAACAATGGTTTGTGAGGCAGAGGCTCACCAAGAGATTGAGATCTTGACAAGCTGCGAGTTGGGCGGTTGTCTACGGTGGTGAGGGTGGTGGTTACGACATAAAAAGGGTGGCTGAGCTTGTGGGGCAAAAAGAGAGATTAGTGGGAGGAATGGAGTTCGGCGTGAGGTAGGTAAAGGTAGCTCATCGTGAATAGAGGAGTTGCGTGCGGTGCAGAGATGAAGGTGGTTGTCCCGGCGGTGGAGTACTGAGAGAAAAAGAAATGACGAGTGAGAGAGAAAGGTATGAGAGCACCGAGAAGGAGACGGAGACGAAGGACTCCTTACCGAGAGACTTACCCGCTGCGACGGCCTGGGTGGCTATCGACGATGGAACGGCTAGGCGTGGCTGAGATGCTGGACTATGGGTTCCCTTTGCATCATGGAGGAGACTCCCGAGAGGGTTGGTAGTGCAAAACTACCGTGCTTGGAGGAGCAACCAAATGCTCTGTTTTTCGGACCCAAAACAGAGGAGTTTCGGTTCACTCCACAGATGGTTGTTCTTGGTGCTTTGGTGGTGGTGCAGTGGTGTACGACGGAGGAGCTGGACTTCCAGTGATGGTCAAGTGGAGGTGACGCACGACTAGGTGGAGTTGCGGTCAGTGGAGATGCAATGCATGCACGGTTGCGTCGATTTTTGTATGGGAACAGTGAGAGTTCTTGGCGGTGCAAGGTGGAGATGGGTTGGTTGATCAGAGGCTTACGAGGGGTGCACTGGTGGCGCCAGTACGGACGACGAAGGGCTGGGCTTTCACAAGGTGACTCTCGATATAGGAGTGCATGAAACCGAGGGGATGGAGGCTGGGGCTTGCGATTCTAAGGTGTTGCAGCGGCAAGTGTTTAGGTAGTTTCAAATAGTATGGGATAACATATGTGTGTCTATATATATGTGAGGTGAAAACCCTAGAGATATGAGGGAGATGTGCGTGTGGAGAGAGCTGAAAATAGAGTTGTGTGTGTGCATGTAGTGGAAAAAAAAATACACGAGAGACGTGAAGACCATGCATGTCGTGGACGAGAGGAAGACTTAAGGGTGAAAAAGAAAATAGACGGAAAAAAAAAATAAAACATGCCGGGAAGTTAACGTGTGTGGAAAAATAAAATAAACTAAAACAAAATAAATAAATAAATTGAGTTTGATTGGGTCCGAGTGTTACAAAGAGAGTCTGTAGAAAGAAAAGAAAAGACTAAAGTGAGTTTCTATGCAAGAGATAGTGAGGTTAAGATGGCTTTCTTCGCAAATCGCCCTATGATTTTTCTTGTCTATAAAGAGTCTTATATTAATCTTGATGAAACTAACCAGTATCTTCCTAGTTTGGCTATTTCTTTGTTGCAGGAGTTTAAGGATGTATTCCTAGAGGAGATGCCTAATGAGTTGCCACCCATTGGAGGCATTGAGCACCAGATTGATTTTGTGCCCAGAGCTGCTATTCCAAACCGACCAGCCTATAAGAGTAATCCAGATGAGACAAAAGAGCTTCAGAGGCAAGTTGAGGATTTGATGAGCAAGGGCTATGTGAGGGAGAGCATGTGCCCATGTGCAGTACTAGTGCTACTAGTGCCAAAGAAGGATGGGACGTGGAGGATGTGCGTTGATTGCAGGGCAGTCAACAATATCAAGGTAAAGTATCACCATCTCATTCTTAGATTAGATGATATGCTTGATGAATTGCATGACTCATGTATTTTCAGTAAAATTGATCTTAAAAGTGAGCACCATCCAATTAGAATGAAATAGGATGATGAATGGAAAACTGTTTTTAAGACTAAGTATGGGCTTTATGAATGGTTGGTTATGCCATTTGAACTTACAAATGCTCCCAGTACTTTCATGAGATTAATGAACCATGTCTTACGTGCATTCACAGGCAAGTTTGTGGTTGTGTACTTTGATGATATCGTAGTGTGCAGCAAGGACTTAAATGAATATATTGAGCATTTGAGATATGTGTTTGATGTGTTGAGATGTGAAAAGTTGTATGCTAATTTCAAGAAATGTACCTTTTGCATGGAAAAAAAGTCATTTTTCTTGGTTATGTTGTCAATACAAAGGTATTGAGGTAGGTGAAGAGAAAGTCAAGGCCATCAAAGAGTGGCTAACACCAAAAAGCATCACTGAGGTAAGAAGCTTTCATGGCTTAGCTAGCTTTTATCGGAGTTTTGTTAAAGACTTTATCACCATTGCTACACCACTCATTAAAGTAATTAAAAAAAATGTTGGGTTTCATTGGGGGGATTGATCAAGAGAATGCTTTTGCCACTATTAAGGAAAGGTTGTGCTCTATACCTGTGTTTGCATTACCTGACTTTAACAAAGCTTTTGAGATTGAATATGATGCCTCAGGATTAGGGATTAGAGCCGTTTTGATGCAGGATAGGCGACCCATTACCTTCTTCAGTGAGAAGCTAAGTGGGGCGTCCCTGAATACCCTACTTATGATAAAGAGCTTTATGCTTTTGTCCATGCCTTAGAGACTTGGCAGCACTACCTATGGCCTAGGGAATTTGTGATCCACACCGATCATGAATCATTGAAGCATCTCAAAGGTCAAGGTAAGTTGAATAAAAGGCATGCTAGGTGGATGGAATACATTAAGACCTCTCCATATGTCATCCGATACAAGCAAGTTAAGGAGAATATTGTTGTTGATGCTTAATCCCGGATGTATGTTCTTCTTACTTCTATGGGTGTTAAAATGCTTGGGATTGAATATGTGTGCCAATGACGCTGATTTTTCTGATGTGTATATGGCATGTGATAAGGCAGCATTTGGTAAGTTTTACAAGCATGATGGTTATTTGTTTAAAGAAAGCAAACTTTGTGTGCCAAGTTGTTATATGGGTGAGTTATTGGTGCGTGAGGCACATAGTGGGGTATTAATGGGATACTTTGGTGTCAAGAAAATTTTAGACATTTTGCATGAACATTTCTTTTGGCCTAAGATGAAGAGAAATGTCAATCGCATTTGTGGCAGGTGCATTACATATAGAAAGGCCAAATCTAAGGTTTTGTCACATGGGTTGTATACACCCTTACCCGTTCCTAGTGAGCTATGAGTAGACATATCTATGGACTTTATTTTGGGGCTGCCTAGGACAAAAAGGGGTAGAGATTCTATTTTTGTGGTTGTGGATAGATTTAGTAAGATGGCATATTTCATTCCATGCCATAAAATAGATGATGCTACAAATATAGCTAACTTGTTTTTCAGGGATACAGTGCAACTCCATGGTGTACCTAGGAGTATTGTTTCTGATAGGAATGTTAAATTCCTTAGCTACTTTTGGAAGGTGTTGTAGGGGAAATTGGGTACTAAGCTCTTATTTTCCACTACTTGTCATCTGCAAACTGATGGTCAGACTGAAGTAGTTAAAAGGACTTTAACTCAGCTTTTACGTATTGTTGTTCATAAGAATTTAAAACCTTTGGAGGATTGTTTGCCATTTATAGAGTTTACATATAATAGGACCATTCATACTACTACTTCATATTCTCCTTTTGAAATTGTTTATAGTTTTAATACACTTACTCCTTTAAATTTGATACCTTTACCTGTTGATGGCAGAAGTAGCTTGGATGGACAAAAGAAGGCGGAGTTGGTGAAGTCACTTCATGAGAGGGTACGGCTTCAAATTGCCTAAAAGAATGAAAGGGTTACTTCTCAAGCCAATAAATAGCGAAGGCGTGTCATCTTTGAATCAGGAGATTTGGTTTGGGTTCACATAAGCAAAGAAAGATTCACACCCCATAGAAGGACTAAGTTGCATCCTCAAGGAGATGGACCTTTCCAAATTCTTGAGAAAATTAATGACAATGCATATAAAGTAGACCTTTCAGGTGAGTATAATGTTTCTGCTACTTTCAATGTTTATGATCTTTCTCCTTTTGATGTAGGTGAAGATTCGAGGTCGAATCCTTTTGAAAAAATGGGGAATGATGGGAACTGATGAGTGTACGAAAGTGCACTCTAAATACCCTATTATTGGACTAAAATGCTAAAATGTGAATAGAAATATAAGAATTAATGTGTATTCTTGAATTGAGTTTCCAACTGAGTTATTCAATGAATTAAAAATAATTAACATACCAGATTTGCTGCAAATTCTAGATGGACCAATTACTAAATCAAGAGCCAAGAAGATCAAGGAAGCAATGCAAGGATTGGTACAATCTACTTGGGATGAAGCTAGCAAGAGCCTAACACTCAAGATGGGCTTGAAAGAAGAAGAACCAGTTTTGATCCACTTGATACAAGTTGTGGAAGATATGACTTAGAGTTTGTTTGGGCCTATTGTTATTGAAGACTTTCAATTTGTTAAAAGATTTATTTTATTAATTTAGAATAAGTAGGCTTGAGGATGTTTAGCCCACATATGTCATATTTCTTATGAACTAGGATTTTGGGAAGGCCTTGTATTGTAATACTCAGACCCAATCAAGCTCTATTTTTATCTATTTATTTATTTTTGGTTCATTTATTTTATTATATTTTCTTCACATGTTTATTTTGTTTTTTTCCCGCATATTTTATTTTGTTTCTTTTCTTTCCGTTTTTATTTTTCTTTTCCCCCCTAGGTCTTCCTCTCGTCCAGCATGCACGCACACACAAAACTCAGCTTTCATCCTCACACACGTCTCTATTATCTCTAAGGTTTCACCTCACATATATATAGACACACGTATGTTTTCCCATGCAATTAGAACTACCCAAACACTTGCCGCCGCACCACCTTAGAATCGCAAGCCCCAACCTCCATCCCCTCGGCTTCTTACACCCCAAGTCGTGCAACACCCCAACCGCGGGCCAAGCCGTAACACAACACGGTTGTATCTTCGGTGACGCCACTGCCCAGACCACACGAACGTAAGCCTCAACCACCGCACTGTCGTAGCCTGCATCCTTGTACGTTTGCAGCAAACTCCTTCGCACCACCACCTCCATCTCCACTTAAAATCGAAGCAACCCGTGCACATTGCGTCTCCACGGATCGTAGCTCCACCTCGCCGTGCATCACCTCCACTTGACCAGCACTGGAAGTCCAACTCCTCAGCCGTACACCGCTGCACCACCACCAAAATACCGAGAACAACCATCTGCGGAGTGATCCGAAACTCCCCTGTTTTAGCCACCGAAAACAGAGCAACACAGCCTAGTGCCCTTGTCGTTCAACACAACCACACACGGTGCCAGCGCCTCCACACTGTTACCACCGGCACAGAGAACTCCGATGGTCACTCCACGCCACTCCTTCTCCGCCGCGTCCCTTTCAGTAAGCCACCGACAGAACCTCCGTGTCACTCTCTCGACTTACTCTATGTCGTTCATTGTTTTTCCTCATTCGTTGGTCTCTCTCTCTCTCTCTCTCTCTCTCTCTCTCTCTCTCTCTCTCTCGTCCAGTGCTCTGCCGAGATCACCGCCGTCTGCCTAGCCCCTCGCTACGTCGCACGCTGCCGCATGATTTCCTCCTTGAGTAAGCCCTGTCGTGCATGTTCTGTTGATTTACGTAGGTTTTTCTTTAGTTTCCAAAGAATTAATTGAAATTACCGTAATACCCTCTAATACATGATATATTAATGGGCTTTTAATTTATATTATGTAATAGTACACTCTTATATATTTAGGATTACAGAAAATCACTTAAGTATTTTTAACATGTTATTAAGTAAAGATTTATTTTAAGAGTAAATAATATTGTATAATGTTGTCTTTACACTTTAGATATGATTTAGTCTATTTAAAAATAGTTATGTTTATTTTAAAATATTTTGGAATAATTATATCATCTAGTATTAAACTTTATAGTTTGTTTTCAATAATAAATAGATCAAACTTTTAAATGTTTTAATCATAGTTATTAAATCAACAGTGACGATTTTAGAAAGTGATTATTTGAATTTTAGGTTTTGAGGAATTTAATAGGCTATTTTAGAAGCGTAGGATTGAATATCGAAATATGAGATTAATTGGAAATTTACAAGAATTATGTGATTATTTTATAGGTGACGATTAATTATTGTTCGACATTTTTGAGCAAAATTTTGAAAAAGCTAAGAAGTCCAGGTAAGCGGGGTTCCTATGCTAGACTTTGCATTAAAATAAAATGAGTTGAGGTTGACTTTTTAAAAAATATACATATTTGGTTATGAAAAGAAATTTGAACTACCTCAGCTATTTGTTCTGCATTATTCATGAGATTCTGTTTAAGAAAAAAATATTTTCCATCATGACTGGTGTAGACATGAGTTTATTTTTTACATTCTATTTCTGATTTATGCAAAAAGAGCGAATATAAAAATTTGTGCATAAATATTGTAAATATGCTTTGGATCTGTGTTGATTACGAAGGTAATATGATTTTGTTCAGTACTCTGTTTGGATAAGATGTGATTTCTAAAAATCTTTGGCATGACTCTTTGATTCTGAATTTGATTCTGTTTCCGTTCTGTTCAGTTACGGCCTTACCATGGGTTATAATAGTGGATACGGCCCAACCACGGGTAATAATAGTGGATACGGCCCAACCACGAGTTATAATAGTGGATACGGCCCTGCCACGGGTTATAGTAGTGGTCTCTGTTTTGAGTGCACACCTTGGTGATAGAGTGATTTATGTTCTGCTTGGTTATCCGCAGATTGCACAACCCTACCATGGGGGTTATACATGGCTTCTGTTCTGATATGATGTTCTGATGATGATGATGATCATTTATGCTATGCCAAAAGGATATTTTTGAATGAAATTATTTCTAAATCTTCGCTCTGATATTTTGATAACATGTTTTGCTTCCGCACTCTGAAAATGAAAATGTTTTGTTATGCATTCTGATTTCTGTAAATGCTCATGTTTACACACTAGTATATGTCATCTGCTTACTGAGTTGTTGATAACTCACCCCTTATCTCCAATATTTTTCAGATAATTTTGATGGTTCAGCTGGAGAACAAGAGTAGGAAGTTCTAGTAAGGTGTGATGATCGAAGTGGAATAAGTGCCTGAGGGTACAAGTGCTTATTTGAGAGTCGTAATTAGTAAACTGATTTTATTTTTCGGGTATTTCGATTTGATGAGTTAAGGATAATTTTGAGTTTTGGAGAATTTTTAATTTATGTTATTGAGATTTTCTTTATCGTCCCCATGGAGGAACTTAGATATTTGGATTGATTAAATGGATTAACTTTTTATGGGATTTTTTAGATTTATAATTGTGTTATTTAAGTTGATTTTAGGTATTAAGAGTTAACTCTCCGGACTTCCGGGAACGGGGCGTTACATGTATTGTGGTCAAGGGCTTATTTGGAAAGTTATTTTTTAGAAACTAGGGTTTCAAGAAGTTACTATAGAGAAATTACTGTAGTCGAATTACTGTAGCGCGGCACTATTCATTCAGGGGTATTTTTGGGAGAAAGGGTTTTATTTTTGCTAGAGTTTTAATTAGGTTTTGGTTTAAATACTCTTTGTAGCCTCATTTTGAGAGGTTAGACAATATTGAATTTTATTTGTGAGTTGAGTTTACTCTTCTCGTTCTTGATTGAACTTATCAAAGGTAAATCACAACCTTTATGGCGTTCCTCCATGTAATCTAGATTCTTGAGACGGGTTCTTCAACAGGTCTAGATTTTAATATAATCTAGGTTCTTGAAACGAGATCTCATCAGGTTTAGATTCTTCATCCATTGACTTGATTTTGGCTTTCTTGGGTGAGTTTTCAAATTGATTGTGGGTTCAAGGGATTCCATTCTTACGAGTTCATATCACCAACTTAGTGAGATCCAAGGCTAATGGCCCAATCTAAAAAAGATCCAAAGTTGGGAACCAACCAAGTTGGCTATTGAGGCCAAGGATAGGCCCAATAAATCTGGACATAAGACCCATGGATAAGTCCACTCCTAGGCCCACAACCAAGGCTTGTTCATATGCCCAATTAATGCCCAGCCCATGAAGCCCAGGCCTTGTATTTCACTTCGTTCTTCGAAATGGGACCTACATACACCATATCATTGGTTTCCATCTTACCCAAGCCCCAACCACACATCCATAGGGTTCCCCCATTCAACCTTGGTTAAGTTTTTAACTTGAGTTAAAGATCACTATTCATCTCACCCATGAATAGTAACTCAAACATTATGATTTTGCATAGTTTTCTTGAAACCCTTTTCTTCATCATTTAAAATCTAAAATTCTTGGCTTTCGCACTTATTTTGCATCACTCTTAGACAATCTTCAAGGTTAGGATTAACCCAACCCATTTCACATGAACCAAGGGCATGTTAATACCACCACATTTCCACCAATCAACTCACTTGAAGCAAACCGAGTACCCTTGGCACTTCAAAGATTTTCTGCATCTATTTTACTTACCACCACACGCCACCACCTATGCCCAATTCACCCTTAGAAGTGCTTCAAAAAATGTAACTTTTTTGCTTGGCCAATCCCCTTTTATGGACCTCAAACCGATTGGCAATTAGATAGGTGAAGCTCATCACCTTGACCGAAACCCATATGCATCCAAACCACCCTCTTACATTTTCTGCTCAAGCATGATTACATGGCAACCAATACCTCCTCCTTTCCTCACCTACACTGCCCACCTCCACCACTCACAACACTTCCCTTCAGCCAAGACCAACGCGCCTCCTAGCCTCTCGCCCTCCATTGAGACCTATAAATACCCCCTTCACTCCTCACTTCCTCACGCAACTCCCTCAAGCATTCTATTAGTGTTCTTGAGAGTTATACACTCTTAGTGTGAGAAGGGTGAGAAACTGAGTGGGTTGAGAGTTTGTGTTGAAGTGAATTTGTTCCTGGAGCATCAAACCCACATTTTGGTGAGCACTCCTATCCTATATTTTATTGAGTGTTAAGATGACATGTTAGACTTTGATTTATTTCATGGGAATGAATATTTGATGGAATTATAAAAAGGTTTTACTCAAGTGATGCTTTTCGGCCATATTTGAAGTTTTCCATGTATATATTGTTCTGGAATGAAATTTTAGTCATGACATGTCTTGATACGTTACCTTAAGTGTAGCTAACATCTTGGGTGATCGATTGAAGGTTTAAATTTGAAGAAAATAGCATGTCATGATAGGTTTAGAAATCAATATCTTGTGTTGATCATCAAACATGTTTCGGTTTTCACTTGATTAAAGTTTATTTTATGAAGTCTTGGTTAAATTTTCCCAAGAGTAATGAACATTTAGAAAAGCCTTGTGATTGGAATAAGAATAAAAATGCATGATTCATTTAGGTTTTAAGCCTCCCTTTGACAAGGAAAAGCTAGAAACATCATGCATATGGTCGGTTTGATGGTTTTGTGATGATTTGGTTTTAATCAATGCTTAAGTGTTCGGATGAATTCATGAGACCTGAATCTAAGTTATAAACATGTCTCTAAGATCGTATTTATGGTTGCCACTTGATGGAATTTGAGCACACATCCATCGAGAAAGGTTATAAACTTGCGATCACAAATAGGCCCGCAATGATGCATGCCACGAGTGGATTGATTTTGGCATAATTGTGAATTGATTCTTGCTATTCTAAGGGCATAAATGGTTTTAGAACATAGAAAATATGAGGTTTGTGAAATTTGGTGTAATTTGGGACCAAATTATAAATAGTAAAAATTTAGGGCCTAAGTGGCAATTTTGGGACTAAAAAAATGTCGGATGATAGTAGTGGGGGTTCAATGTTGAAGGGATATACAAAGTATGGTCTTGATGAGTGTAGGAGAAAGTTAGCTCGTATGGTGATCATAGACAAGTTACCTTTTCAGTGTGTGGAAGGGAGAGGGTTTCAAGAATATTCTAATTATTTGGAACCTAGGTTTAATCTTCTTTCTTGCCACACAATGGCAAAAGATATTAAAAAACAATACAAGAAAGGGAAAGATTTGTTGAGGGGACAATTGGCAGGTCAAGTAGTTTGTCTCACTACCGATACTTGGACATCCCTCCAAAATTATAATTACATGTCTTTGACTATGCATTTTATGAATTGTGGTTGGACACTACACAAAAAAAAAATTATAAAGTTTTGTCAAATTTTCGATCACGAGGATGAGATGATTGGGAAGGCCTTGGAGGCCACAATAAAACTGTGGAGGTTGGCACGGGTTTTGACAGTTACAGTTGATAATGCCTCGTCTAACGATGTTGCCTTGGGACATCTTAGAGAGGCAAATAAGACAATCTTGGGTGGTAACTGTTTGCATGTTAGATGTGTTGTACATATTATGAATTTAATTGTCACTGAGGTTTGAAAGATCTTGATGACTCGATTTCACGAGTTAGAATGACTGTGATATTTGTGAGATTTTCTCCTGCTATATTGAAAAGATTCAAGGCTGTCGTGAGGAATGTGGGCATAACATCCAAAAAGGGCTTTTGTACTGATATTCCTAAAAAATGGAACTCAACCTTCTTGATGTTGGAGGTGGCCGAAGAATATAAGGCAGCCTTCGCATTATTGGGTTATAAAGACATTCAATATGTCAAATATTTTGATGAGCACGGGGGATTAGGGAAGCTTATTGATGATGATTGGGAGGTTGTTGACACTTTTTTAGACATTTCTACGAGGTCGCATTGAGGCTATAGGGTTCTTTGTACCCTACATCTAATGATTTCTGTCCGCAAATATGTAAGCTGAAATAATAATTAGATTAAATGTATGGGATGACCATATTAGGATGCAAGAGATGGCATTGATGATGAGCAAATATGACAAATATTGGGGAGATTTGAGTAGGCTAAATATTTTGTTATATGTGGTTGTTTGACTCCCAATATAAGATTGATGGCATGGTATGGCTTGGGACTTGCACACGGGAACGCATATCTGAGCTTGTTGCGACAAGGGTTAGAGAAACTCTTGCTAAATTATTTGATGAGTTTACTGTGATAGATGTGGTAATACACCTACACCTACCCCCCCCCAACGCCTCCTCCAGAAGTTAAGGCGGGGAAAAGGCGTTGGTTGGCGTGGGGTGAGAGGTTGGAGCAGAACCCCCTACTATTCTGTCAATCTACAAAGGCTTAGTAGGAGGTAGACAGATACTTGACAGTGGATCTTCACCCATATATACGAGACTTTGATATATTAGCATGGTGGAAGACCAATGTCATGAAGTCTGGAATGTCAAACAGCTCAATTACAAGTTTGGAATGTTATTATTGTATATTGGTATTCACGTATTTGTAATGTTGCTACAATGTCCCTTAATAATGTAATAGTGTATTTTATCATCTTTTATTTAAATTATGTGACAACTTTAATATTTTTTAGATAAATTTATAATTTTCTAATTGTTTTCTCTTAATTTCTATTATTGTAATAACTTTGTTACGATTATTAATTTATTAGTTAGTAGATGGTTGAAACTTAGTAGTATATTATGTTTATTATTGTAATTTTTTTTTTTTTTGGTTATTTGTATTTTCTATAGTTAATTTAGGGGACCAAAACGGCCCATGGCCCATAAACAGGTTCTGGGCAAGTTTTAGCCCATTTCAGGTGTTTCTGGATTGATGGCCCATTTGGGGGGCGGGGGAGAGAGGGGTGGACGGATGGGGTTTCCGCCCACTCACCCTGTACCCGAACGGGGTACCCCGCCCCCGGGGGGCGAATGATGGGGTGGAAAACCCCACCCCTCGCCCATGCGGGCCAGAGGGCGAGGAGAGGGCTACCCCGCCCTCACCCATACTTACTTTACAAAACTCACTTTACAAAAATCACAAAAAGCTTTTTAAAACAGAGCTCCAACCTTTAACTAAAAACATAACCTTTGATTCACAAGGTTTTGTCTCTTTTTAAAATATTTCCAAGAGCCCCAAAAGTTTAAAAATAACTTCCAATATATTCCTAACATACTCATAATAAATATCACATTTTCAACATCAAGTAAAAATCACCAAAAATCACAAATCCATCACCAAACTTTTGGTTTCAACACTTAAACTCAAAAACAAATTTTCTCAAAGTTTGGTTTTGATCAAACCGCTTGATCTGAAACATAACATGATGAAAATCACAAACCAACAACATTACATGGTTTAAAAAGATGTCCGAAAGTAGATCCAAGCATTAAACTCAAGATCACATGGCTAAAATTAAACCATAATATGGATCTAACCACAAACCTCAACTTTATGGCCTAACCGAGTTTCCTCATGCATGTATATCAAAGACTTAGGATCATCGTATAAAAATATCAAAGTCATTGGAGCATGATTTTACCACAAAAGATCCAAGCTTTCACAAAACAGAAACTATAATTTACTCCTTCCGATATCCAACTTTTTAGATATAAGAAAAACTTTCACAAAAGCTTATAAAATGCAATGAATCCTCATCAAAATTTCATATAAACATGTTAACTACTCTCCATAAACATTTCAGACCAAGAACTTTCCAATAGCTTGGTAAAAAACATCAAAATAACAAGCATTGTCCAATTTATCACTCAGGATGGCCTTTATGGGCTTAAAATGACTTTTGACCAACAAAATGGCCATGGAAATCAACATAAAATATATCCACAGAAACTAGACTCAGGTTGGAACAACTCTTGGAGGGAACTTTGTGATAAAATACTTACAAAAGCTTCACAAAGGGGGTGCAAAGTGGCTTAGGAAAACTATCCAAGAGAGCCTTTAGGTTTCTCTCCAAAAAAAGTGTTGGAAATGGATGAAATGAAAGGAAAATGGACTGGACATATTCTTACCCAACTATTGGGTGATAAGAGGGCTGTGAATGACCTTTAGTGATGGTTGTGTTAGCCCAAAAAACCAGCCCATGACATTGCTGCCTAGAGCTGCCGTGTGAGACTTGGTGAGTGAGGTGGCTTTGCCCTTCAAATCAAGTACAACTTGGGGGCTATTTAAGGCAGCCATGGATGGGAAGAAACATCCTCCACAAGCAAGGTGGCCCAATTTCGTGAGCCTTAATGGGCTTTAACCAAGTAGGCTTCAATTTGGGGTTTAAAGAGGGTTTGGCTAGGGTTTTGCATTGCTATCAAGCCCAAAGCCAATTTTTCTTGACCTAATAAAATTTCTAAGGTTTAAAAGATTGAATAATGATGTCATAGCATGAATTTGATTGGCTAATAGCATATGAAAGTTGTGACGCCCCCAGATTCCGCTTGGGATCGGACGGACATCTGAAGCGTCGGGACATGCAACACAAGGTTACTTGCCCCCGTTCATGACATATAAGATGCAATGTTCCTAACATGCATCTTGCATTATGCAATATTCGCAGCGGATAATTTTTTTTTTTTTTGAGCAATACTATGCACCAAACTTATAATATCCAAAATAGTTAAAACATAAATCATGCTTACTTAAAACATCCACGATTACAGCACGGGTCTCAGAAGACTGTAATCTCAAAACAACAAAGACCTGACTCCATAATTACATTGCTAAAATATACTATTGGGCTAGTTCATTGAGTAACTTGCGTAACTCGACTAACGATGCATAAATACTATCCAAAGACCTAACTACGGAGGCTGCAAGCTCCGGGTTGCATCTACGGCATCTAGTCAACCTCCTCCAGTCTACTAGTGTCTACTCCCTACTCTGATCCTGACACATCCCCTACCATTCGGGGGGAATGGTAGTTGGGACTACCATGGTGAGATTTGATTACAAATCTTAGCAAGTTAACAGGAAACTTCCACACAGGTTAATGATGCATGCATGGCAGTAAAAGCATGAATGCATAATCAAAGTCATAAGTAAGCATAGCATAACTTGATATACAACATGGCATAAATGACATAACTTGAACTGAAATTGAAACTTAGCTTGACGTGACATGGCATGTACGTGAACTTAAAACATAACATGGACTAGCAACATAGCATGAACGTGAACTTGAACATAGCATGAACGTGGACATACATAATTTGAACATGAACTTGAACATAACATGAACCTGAGCATGACATAACATAAATGTAAACTTGGAACATAACGTGAACTTGAACATGACATAACATGAATGTGAACTTGAACATAATATGAACCTGAGCATAACATAACATCAATGTGAACTTGGAACATAACGTGAACGTGAACATGACATAACGTGAACGTGAACTTGAACATGACTTGAACTTAAACATAACATGACATAAACATGAACTTGAAATATATTCTTGTCTCCTGGGGTTACCATGATTGACATGAACTTGAAACTTAACATGGACGTAAACTTGAATATAACATGACGTGAAATACATGAACTTGGAATCTTATTCAATAGACTTAACTAATAAAAGTGACGATACGGGTGCTACACGGGTCCCCTTGAGCCGTGTGTCCCTGCCGATTACTGCATCACAACACAAGTGTCTATACCAGCTATGAGTGAGTATGGTTGTGGCCCTACGTATTCTACATGTCACAATTGTTGTGTCTCACGTAGTGTATGCTCCACAGTTGTTGTGGCCCCATACTTCACGCTCCACAGTTATTGTGGCCGCATGAATTGTTTGTGCCACACTTGCTATGGACACACGTAACATAATGTGTGGCTCCATCGGCGTTAGTGCCTGGCGCGCTACGGTGACCAGCTAGTTAGACCCCATTCGCAACCTGTTGACTGTACTTCGTTAACCCAAGGAATTTTATACCTATTTAGACACTCCAGCGTGAATAAAGGAGTTCTACTAGGATATTACCCCATCCTAGCGCTTAGGATCGTGATTGACATGAATAACTTAACTAACATACATGACATTTCGTAAAGTGACGTGACATGAACGTGACATAACCGACAGAAGTCCTGACGTAGCTTAACGTAATATGAACGTAAGATGACAGGCATGACATAAAATATAACAGACAACATTTTATAACATAGCATACATGTAACAGACAATATTTCATGACATGGCATAACATGTAACAGACAATATTTCATAACATGGCATAACATGTGATAGTGAATATTATGTGACATGATATACACGTAACAAATGGCATACGTAATGTGACGTACTTTCAACAGATAGTAACATGTGACAGAATATATTACGTAATTGATAAGATTTTCGTGACAGAATAATTCCAGTAATAGATAAACATGTGATGACATGGCATATATAACAACATACGAACATAAATTGTAGTTCTCTTACCCATCACACATACACAGTAAACTGATAGTAAGTTAAGAGCTAACTTACCTCGATCGTTGCATTCCACGAGATTAAAGCGCGAAACACGAGAAACTGTAAGAGGGTATTCTAAAAGTTAGAACTTTAATTACTAACAATTAGAAATGTGAAAAGAGACAACTTAGAGTAAAATTACCATTTTGCCCTCTACACGTGGGAAAATAACCATTTTACCCTTAACTTAAGGATTTCACATTCTAACTCCATAAATTACCAAAATTTACATTCCTCATGTAAATTTTGTCCTAGACTCGAATATCAACTCAGAAAAATTTAAAACCATTTACAACTATAGAAAACTCACAATCGCCGAAACATGCATAGACCATTTCTCTTGATTTTGGTTGCAATTTCTTCCATCTTCAAAACCCATGATTAAACCAAAATTTTGTAACAAGGATCTTCCTATCCTAAGTTTAAAAAAATACACTTAAAATATCCATTAAGAAAAGCTAATCATTAGCACTAAACTTTTTGTAAAAAGACCCAAACTTTTTAACAAAAAGTAAACCCTTAAATCACAAGTTTTGGCCTTAATAAAAAACACCTCCAAGAATTTCAAAAAAAACAAATCTTACTTCTAACACATTCATAACATCATCCTAAGATCAACCATGCTTTAAATCATCAAACAAAATCCACCAAAATCACAAAATAACTCTTGGAGTTTTTGGTTTTAAACTTAGTCCAAAACAAAAACTTTTCTCTCCACTAACTTCGGTTAATCTTTTGATCCATGGCTTAAACACAAGTGATCATCAAACTAAAACATCTCATGGTTTAAAAATGTGTCCTAAAGAAGATCCAACCATCAAACTTAAAATCACATGGCTAAAACACCATAAAACATGGATCTCACCCAGAAACATCAAATCTTAAGCCTAACAGAAATCCTCTTGCATAGACAAATCATACCTTTAAAACTAATACTAAATATCTTCAAAATAACATCCTAACATGTATATAAGAGGCTTAGGATCATCATATAAAAATATCAAAGCCTTTGGAATAAGATCAAACCACGAAATATTCCAACTTTCACAAAACAAAAACTGTTTTTCCACTTCCAGTTTTCAAGTTTCTAAATCTAAGGAAATATATCGTCAAAAGCTTTATCCATGCAACAAAACATCAATGACTATTCATAAACACATGCTAACAACACTCCATAAAATTTTTGGACCAAGATATGTCCACTAGCTTGGTCAAAAATGCCAAAACATATCATACTCACCCAGAATGACCTTTCCACGATTAAAAATAATTTTGACCAAACAAATGAGCATGGATTGATACTGATAAGATATCCGCCGAAAGTAGACTAAAAAACGAACAACTTTTATGAGGAGTCATCGTGAGAAAATACTTACAAAGGATCGAAAATGGCCATGCAAAAAGACATAGAAATCTGCCCGAGAGCGCGCTTTTGGGTTTCTCTCTAAGAACGGGGGAAAGAAGTAATAAAATGGAGAGAAGTGTGTCTTGCACGACTTTAGACACCTGGAGGGTGAAGTTATGGGCTTGAAAGACCTTTGATTGGAGTTGGCTATGTCACATAAAGTGGAGAATAGTGAGAGGCATGGACTGCCTGTAGCAGCTGTGACAGATGGAGGTTGATGGAGTGGATTTCTCCTCCACATCAAGGTACTATTAGGTGCAGCCAATGGCAGTGGATGGTCTGCCATGTGAGGGAGGAAAATTCTTCAAAAAGCTTTGCCAAGGTGGCCAAATTCGTGGGCCTTGGTGGGCCCCAACTAAGTGGGCTTCAATTTGGAGTTTAAAGGGGGTTTGGTTAGGGTTTGAGATGTTATCAAGCCCAAAACCAATTTTTTTGGCCCAATCAAATTTCCAAGGTTTAAAAGGTTGGATAATGATGTCAAAACAAGGATTTGATTAATTAATAGCATGTGGAAGTGATTTAATCAAGTGATTAAACACAATGCTAGAAATCGGATTAAAAAGGGTTTAAAGGCCAACTTTGGAGTTTGGGAAACCATTTAGGGTTTTGGTTTCAATCAAACTTTTGGGGTTTCAATTGGATTCCAACCATTTAGGGTTTTTCTAGGGTTGAAACCCTCTTTGGTTTGGTATAATTTGGTTGAACAGATGAAATAAAGTTTTGCTTAGGTGGCATGATCTCTCACCTTGACTTCCTTCATAAATCTATCTAGTGGTTCCTCATGGTGCCAAGTGTCTAATACCATTCAGTATGTGTGGCCAAGATCTTGCCAAGTGTCCAAATACAACTTCTCTAACCTAATTTGAACATTCCACACTGTGATTTGAAAACACTGCACCGGGTAAGCTTATCGAGATTACTATTCACTCCGAAAAAATGCATAATAAACTTAGTGCTGAAAAATCCTAAATATTCATATTAACCTATAGTGAAAATCGCTTACCGAAATTCAATCCCAAAGTGCCCCTAAAAATAATTTCACAATTTCGAACAGCCGTTTTGTCTGAAATTATGAAAATTGACTATTGCGCCATAAAATCCTAAATAATCAACTGAGTCTAATGGCATAGACCAAAACACATTCTGACACTTCTAACTACCTCAAATAATTGAACTCATATTTCTAGCATCATAGTGGGTGATAACACTGACTATGCTAACAGACTAAAACCAGCGCAATTGGTCGATTCGTAAAAACTTATGGGGTTTTCACGAGGTTCCTAAAATCAATAGAAATTCCACCAATGAATTTCTAGTGTGCTATTACAAAAGTGAATTAATTAAGTGATTAAATACTAAGCTAGAAACCGGATCCATTTAGGGTTTGGAAACATATTTGGGTTTGGGGTAACCATTTAGGGTTTCGGTTTCAACTAAGTTCTTAGGGTTTCAATTTGATTCCAGGTATTTGGGGTTTCACTAGTGTTGAAACCCTATTTGGTTTTGCACAAATTGGATGGTTGGATGGAATAGTGTTTTGCTTAGGTGGCATGAAATAGTGAGATTGGTTCTTAAACCCATCTCAACTCATCTCAACTCATCATTACAAATTTTTCAAATTTCAACACAAAATATAATAAACAATTCAACTTTTTCAAATTCTAAGATAATAATAATATTAAAAAATAATATTCTAACAATATTTTATCATCTCAACTCAACTCAGTTCAACATCCAAACGCAACCTAACTGTGATGACCCGACTTTTGTCTAGGCTTGGCCCTTAGAATTCATTCTAGGTTGCCATGGCATTTTAGGAGCCTTAGTTACTTTGGAAGGCCTTAGAACCTTTAATGTAGTAACTTAAGCCCAAGAGGAGAGTGGCCCTAGTTTACTTTGGAATTTTGGCCCTATTTAGAAAACTTAGATCCAATGGTTTAAGCCCATGATCCAATTCTAAGTTACTAGTGCCATGTGTCATGAGAATGTTACACCTTGAACCTAGTCTTAATGGTGGGTTAAGGGGGAAACAAAGGTGAAGGAAGGCACCAAGATGGCCTTGCACGCCTAACCCATTGTTTTTGTCCAGAATTCAAGTTCCAAGGTAGGTTTCTTGGAAAGGGAAGCCTAGGGAAATGAAATGGAGTTTTTTGAGAAGTTTTGCATAGGAAACTAAAGGGAGGCATATGGGATTTCGAATTTAACTAATTTTATGTCATGTGTCAAGCATGCACCAAGTTTCTAGAAGCTTTTGTGAAGAGACTTTTGTATCAAGAACAAGTTTTCCCTTAGGGTTTCGGCTAGCACACTCCCAAGCATTCCATTCACTTGCCACTTGTCACTTAGTGCATTTTAGACCAATGGTATATGCAAGGTCACCTAGGGAAGGAGTACTTGGAAGATGAAGCAACATCTTGGGAAAGGAAATGGAGGGGACGGCTAGGGCTACGGTACACGCCCAATGCCACTTCTCTTCCATGCCAAGAGTTACTTGTTGGGAATAGGAAAAGGCATGTATGGTTTTACCAAGCTACTCTTGAAGAGATATTTACTTATTTAAGGAAAGGAAGGGCATAAAGGGGAGAGAAGGAATTTCGGCAAAGGAGGAGGAGTCCTACACGCCACCCCCCAAAGTGTCCCTTCCCAATGCAATCCAAGTGGGGAACTCCAAGAGGCATTTCGGCAATAGGGAAAAGGGAAAGAAGAAACCTTGCCACTTGTCATCCATGCAAGGACTTTGGATACAACCAAGAAGGGAAGTGAAATATATAAAGAGAAGGGTTCACACAAGGGGGCTTTTCCCTTGCCATTTTCTGGATTTGAATGAGCTCTCATTCTCTCCACACAATTCTCCCTAGTTCATTTGAAAGTTCCCTCATTTTCTTGTATTTTCTTTCCAACCAAACAAGGATCCTTGCAAGAGAAGGGATTTCGGCACTACCAAGGATTAGCAAGCTAAGAAATGGTTTCCTCTAAGTCTTGCACACACACAAGTCATTCCCAATCCAAAAATGAGATTCAAAATCTCATTAGACTTTGAGAAAGATAGAACACACATACTTTCTACCATTTTCTTGGAAATAACTTAGGGTTTTCAAGGAAAAACCCTTGAGGCCGATTAGTGAAGGGGGAACTCAACCTCCATGTTTCGACCACCACATATATCTTGCTTACTTTAGGTTTTGTTTTATTTTATGAGTGAAATGAATGGGTTTTAACCTAAAAACCCTAAAAGCCGAATGGTTTAAGACAAAGTGATGCCCTAGAAATCTACACACGCACTCAAGAATATGAGGTAGGGTTTTAGATGCTCTTTCTAATATAGTATGTTCAGATTTACAGCTTGCTAGTATTCCTTACGTGGATTTTGTAAGTATACGCTCAACTTACTATTGGTTAATATTCATATATGATTGTGTAAATCCTTCAATGGTTTTGAATGCTTTGTTTGTTATCTCTTAGTTGTTTGTTTGAATATGTAAATATGATCTTGAGTAACTCTATGGAAGGAATTATATGTTTCGGGTTTGTGATGAAATTGCCATGAAATATGTCTATGAGTTTCAATTTTCACTTGATTGAGGTTGATGGTATATGCAAAATGATGTTTCAGTTTGAACATGCTTTGGAAGTTTCAGACTTAGCCAAAAATCTATGATTTCATGTCTTAGTTTACTATGTTTTGATTTCTATGATATAAGTTTGAGGATTGGAACATGTTTATGAGATGACTCTTCATGTTTTTGTGCCATGAGTTTCGGCCTAAGCAAGTTCTCATGGTTCCATGTATGTGTTATAATATCTCATATGGTTTATGTTATCATGCTATGAAATGAATATGTTATGCTTGGTTATTTCATGCACGACATTTCGCATGTCATATGTCAAGTGTAAATATCCATGTTATAAGTTTCATGTACATGCATTTGGGGAAAAGTGTAACAACCCACTAGAAATTCACTAGTGGAATTTCTATTGACTTTAGGAATCTCGTGAAAACCCCATAAGTTTTTACGAATCAACCAATTGCTCAGGTTTTAATCTGTCAACATGGTTAGTGTTATCACTCACTATGGTGCTAGGAATATGAGTTTAATTATTTGAGGTAGTTAGAAGTGTTAGAATGCGTTATGGTCTACGCCATTAGACTCAGTTGATTATTTAGGATTTTATGGCGCAATAACTCATTTTCATAATTTCAGACGAAACGACTGTTCGAAATTGTGAAATTATTTTTTAGGGGCACTTTAGGATTGAATTTCGGTAAACAATTTTCACTATAGGTTAATATGAATATTTAGAATTTTTCAATACTAAGTTTTATGTATTTTTTTGAGTGAATAGTAACCTCGATAAGCGCACCTAGTGCAGTGTTTTCAAAATCACAGTGTAGAATGTCCAAATTAGGTTAGAGAAGTTTTATTTGCAAGATCTTAGCCACACATAGTGAATGGTATTAGACACTTGGCACAAATAGGAACCATTAGATAGATTTGTGAAGGAAATCAATGTGTGAGATTATGCCACCTAAGCAAAACATTGTTTCCTCTGTTCAACCAAATTGTGACGGACCAGAGAAGGTTTCAATCCTAGCAAAATCCTAAATGGTTGGAATCCAATTGAAACCACAAAAGCTTGGTTGAAACCGAAACCCTAAATGGTTTCCCAAACCCTAAAGTTGGCCTCCAAACCCTTTCTAACCCGATTTCTAGCATTGTGTTTAATCACTTGATTAAATCACTTCCACATGCTATTAATTAATCAAATCCTTGTTATGACATCATTATCCAACCTTTTAAACCTTGGAAATTTGATTGGGCCAAGAAAAATTAGTTTTGGACTTGATAGCATCTCAAACCCTAACCAAACCCCTTTTAAACCCCAAATTGAAGCCTACTTGGTTGGGGCCCACCAAAGCCCACGAAATTGGCCACCTTGCCAAAGCTTCTTGAAGAAATTTCCTCCCCCACATAGCAAACCATCCAATACCATTGGCTGCACCCATTAGTGCCTTCCTGTGAAGGGGAAGTCCACTCCATCAACCTCTATCTCTCACAATTGTTGCAGGCAGTCCTTTGCCCTCATTACTCTCCACTTTATGTCACATAGCCAACTCCAGTCAAGGGTCTTTCAAGCCCATAACTTCCCCCACCAGAAGTCTAAAGTCTTGCAAGACCCACTTCTCTCCATTTTCTCACTTCTCCCCCCCCCCCCGGTTCTTAGAGAGAAACCCAAAAGAGCTCTCTTGGTCTTTTTGCGTGGCCATTTTCGACCCTTTGTAAGTATTTTCTCACGATAACTTCTTCATAAAAATTGTTCGTCTTTGAGTCTAGTCTCGGTGGATATCTTTTTAGTCTCATTCTATGCTAATTTGATAGGTAAAACGTATTTTTAACCATGGAAAGGTCATTCTGGGTGTGAAACTGGAGAGTATGATATGTTTTGGAATTTTTCACCAAGCTAATGGACATATCTTGGTCCGAAGATTTTATGGAGTTTTGTAATCATGCGTTTATGATTTTTCATTGAGGTTTTGTTGCATGAATAAAGCTTTTGATGATAGATTTCCTTAGCCTTAGAAACTTGAAAACTGGAAGTGGAAAAATAGTTTTTTTTTGGTGAAAGTTTTAATGTTTCGTGGTTTAATCTTATTCCAAAGGCTTTGATATTTTTATATGATGATCCTAAGCCTCTTATATACATGTTAGGATGTTATTTCGATGATATTTCGTATTATTTTTAAACATATGGGTTTCTATGCAAGAGGATTTCGGTTTGGCCTAAGATTTGATGTTTTTGGGTTAGATCCATGTTTTGTTGAATTTTAGCCATGTGATTTTAAGTTTGATGGTTGGATCTTCTTTAGGACACATTTTTAAACCATGAAATATTTTAGTTTGAAGATCACATGTCTTTAAGCCATGGATCAAGAGATTGATCAAAGTTAGTGGAGAGAAAAGTTTTTGTTTTGGACTAAGTTTAAAACCAAAAACTCCAAGTGTCATTTTGTGATTTTTGGTGACTTTTTTTTTTATGATTTAAAACATGGTTGATCTTAGGATGATGTTATGAATATGTTAGAAATAAGATTTGATTTTTTTTTGGAATTCTTGGAGATGTTGTTATTAAGGTCAAAACTTGTGCTTTTAAGGGTTTACTTTTTGTTAAAAAGTTTGGGTCTTTTTACAAAAAGTTTGGTGTTAATGATTAGCTTTTCTTAATGGATATTTTTAAGTGTGTTTTTAAACTTAGGATAGGAAGATTTTTGTTACAAAATTTTGATTTAATCATGAGTTTTGAAATTCGAAAGAATTGCAACCAAAATCAAGAGAAATGACCTATGTAGGTTTCGGCCATAGTGAGTTTTCTATAGTTTTGAATGGTTTTAAATTTTTCTGAGTTGATATTTGAGTTTATGACAAAATTTACATGAGGAATGTAAATTTTGGTAATTTTTGGAGTTAAGATGTGCAATCCTTAAGTTAGGGGTAAAATGGTCATTTTCTCACATGTAGAGGGTAAAATGGTAATTTTACTCTAAGTTGTCTCTTTTTACATTTCTAATCGTTAGTAATTAATTTCTAACTTTTAGAATATCCTCTTACAGTTCCTCGTATTTCACACTTTATTCTCATAGAACGCGACTATCGAGGTAAGTTAGCTCTTAACTTACTGTTAGGTTACTGTGTATGTGTAATGGGTAAGGGAACTACATTTTATGTTCGTATGTTGTTTTATATGTCATGCCATGCTATGTCATCTCATGTTTATCTTTTGCACGAATTATTCTGTCATGAAATACTTGTCTGTTATAGAATATATTATGTCTCATGTTACTATCTATTGTAAGTATGTCACATTACATATGCCATCTATTACATGTATATCATGTCACGTAATATTCACTATCACATGTTATGGCATGTTATGAAATGTTGTCTGTTACATGTTATTCCATGTTACAAAATTTTGTCTGTTACATTCATGTCATGTTATGAAATGTTATCTGTTTCATTTATGTCTCGACATATGTCATGTTTGTCGTCTTACGTTCATGTCAAGTTACGCTACGTCAGGACTTCTGTCTTTTCATATTCATGTCATTCCGTCTCGAATACAGTTTGTGTATCTCAAGAACAGTCTTGTTAAGTTATTCATGTCAATCACGACCCTAAGTGCTAGGATATGGTAATATCCTAGTGGAACTCCTTTGTTCACGCTGGAGTGTCTAAATAGGTATGAAATTCCCGGGATTGACAAAGTACAGTCAACAGGTTGCGAATGGGGCCTAACTAGCTGGTCACCGGAGAGCGCCAGGCACTAACTGTAACCCCCTCTCCTTTTTTCTTACGTAAGGTTCTCTCTTTCTTACGTAAGGCTCTTCCTTTCCGACGTAAGCAAATTCTGATGACGAAATTATGCAACAGTCTGCCATTCTTTCTAGCGACTGCGAGCATTGTCATGTGTGCTGAACCATGACGACGTGCCTCTCGAGATGTTAGGTGACTTCTAAGGCATGCCCAGTATTTTAAATGTACTGGAAATATTTATGTGAGGTATTTCCAGTATCGTTGAGTTAAACTTGTTTTTAAATGAGACAATTATAATATTTTGAAGAGCTCCAAAATATTATAATTGTCGGAGATCATTTTAATATTAATTATTAAAATGATTCCAGTTATTTGAAATATTATTGGGATTTAAATTATGTTAAAAGCTTTAATTAAATTAAATGGTTTCATCCTTTTAAATATATTAAATAAGACTTCATCATTTTATTAATGATGAAGAAATATTATTTTATAAACGTAGAGTCTTGCACCCTGGGAAGAAGCAAAAAGTTTTAAATCGGACGGTAATTCCCATCGTCCTTTCTCAAAATATTTTATAAAAAGACCCACTACAAGGATGGGCGTTACATAGTAGTATCAGAGCAGAGCCCAGGTTATGCTTGACTCTATTGTATTCTTTTCAAAATAAAAGAGAGAAAATCATTTTTCTTAAGAGAAAACTTTTTCTAAAGAGAAAACTTTTTCTATGGAAAGAAAACTTTTGAAAAGAGAAACGGCAAGTGAAGAAAGAATCTAGACTGACGTCTTCCCAAGGCATGTCTCGTCCTGCAGTAAATACAAGAAAGTATTTTTATTATTAATGCTATGATGTTTTCAATGTATGACTTAATGAATGCATGCATGTTAGACTGGCAACTAGAAAAAGGTAGTCATGCTAAGTGCATAGAATGTAAGAGGTATCAGAGACTGAACATAGTTAGAGGATAAGTAAAGAATGATGGAACGTTGGGGCATGCAGCAATAGCTGCATGCTAAATGAGGAACGGACTAGAAACGTTAGAAAGACTGTAATAGTTAAGAAATGCATGAACGAGTATGAGCTAAGCTAGGACCGAAACGTAAAACGAGATGACGACTTCAAGTTTCGCCATCGAAAATGTTAGAGTGGAAGGTACGAACGCTACGTGATGAAGGGACTCAAGTACTTCAGACTGACGTTAAGCATGTCGATGGAGGAATGACAAGACGTGAGGACAAGTCCTGTACGAGACATGATAAAGATACCGAACGTACGCGGAGACGCGTCCCAAACAACGCGAGGACATGTACGAACGAATCCCTAATAAAGATGAACAAATCCTTAAAATGATGCACGAAATTCCTAGAACGCTTAGCAAAATCTTATAGCGTTAAGCAAACTCCCTAGAACCTTAAGCAAATTTCGAGGACGAAATTTATATAAGGTGGGGAGAATGTAACCCCCACTCCTTTCTTCTTATGTAAGCTTCTCTCATTTTTACGTAAGGCTCCTCCTTTCCGACGTAAGCAAATTTCGATGACGGAATTATGCAACAGTCTACCATTCTTTCTGGCGACTGCGAGCATTGTCATGTGTGCCGAACCATGACGACGTGCCTCTCGAGATGTTAGGTGACTTCTAAGGCACACCCAGTGTTTTAAATGTACTGAAAATATTTATATGAGGTATTTCCAGTATCGTTGAGTTAAACTTGTTTTTAAATGAGACAATTATAATATTTTGAAGAGCTCCAAAATATTATAATTGTCGGAGATCATTTTAATATTAATTATTAAAATGATTCCAGTTATTTGAAATATTATTGGGATTTAAATTATGTTGAAAGCTTTAATTAAATTAAATGGTTTCATCATTTTAAATATATTAAATAAGACTTCATCATTAATATTATTTTATAAACTAAAGTTAGTTTAAAATAATATTTACCTTAATTCCTCTGAGTGCTTTTAATTAAGTTAACGTTTATGCATTTTAAATCAGTGTTTGAGATCCATCGTTAAATCGTTATGTGGATCCCCTGACGAAGGGACTGGATTTATAAACCCAAACCCTCTCTCTTTCTCCCTCACTTTTCCCCAGCCCTCTCTCTCTCCTCCATCTCCCTAGCGTACGCGTTTTGCGGCTTCTCCCCTTCTGCCCGAAGCTTCCTTCCTCCAGCTCTCACCGCTGGCACCGTCGCACTCCTCTCCCTCCGGCGAGCCCCCCCATCCCGGTATCTCTCCCTCACGTTCTCTCTTCCTCTCTGCTGGAAGTGCAAAGCCCGAATGGGCTTGATGCACGTAGCACCGCCGTGCGCCGCCCAAAGGCGCCACCACTCCCACAGCAGCTTCCTCTGCCACCGGCCACCACCCTCTAGCAAAACCAGCACCTCCCATGCAGCCACCTTCCCTGTAGCACGCACGCACAAGAGACCCATGCACGGCTTCACCATGCGCGACTCCCACGGCCACCCACGGCCACCATGGACCTCCCTCTACCTCCCCCTTCCTCCTCCATGTGAACCATGGCCATTAGCTTCTCTCTCACCCATGGCTTCCTCTCCCTCAAGCGCACGGCCTTACACAGCTCCACCGCCGTGCACCGCCACCCACGGTGGGTAACCACCATCATTAGCCTCCTTAGGACACCACCAAGCTATATCAACCACCCATGGCCCCGATCTGCCACCCATGCATGCACACTCTCTCTCACTCTCCCACGGCCTCTCACCCACTGTGCGGCCAGATCTGCCACCGTGGCGCCACCTCGACGCCACCACGAGTTCCACCGCACCTCCCTTAGCCAAGCCTTAGGTCCAAACCACCACTTTACGTGGTGGGTAATCACTGCACGTGATGGACAATCACTGCGCTTGACTGACTGCCACTATACAAGGTTAGGTACGCTGTGTACGCCCTTCATAGCCACCATCACAAGCCCTTCACGAGCCCTTCCAAGACCACACTTAGCTATCCAAACGCCCAAACAGTCAACGTACGTGGGTTAGCCACCACGTACGACCTCTCCGACGTCATCGGCTGTGACGATCAGCGAGCAACGCACGGGTTATCCCGTCGATGGTATAACTCTCTATCCCTCGTTAATTATGATAGATATTGATTAGTTGATTAGGTTTTGGACTGTGCTGTTAGTATTAAGGGAATGACTGGGTTGTATTGAGATGCGCTATGTAGTGCGTTGTGAAGTGTTGGGCATGTCTGTGTAGTGTGGTGATGTGATGTGCCGTGTATGTGAAGTGTTGGGCATATTGTGTAGTGCTGTGTATGTGAAGTGTTGGGCATATGTGTGAAGTGTTGTGGACTGTGCTGTGTAATGTAGTTGTGGAGTTGTGTCGTAATGATGGCGTGGTTGTGCTGTGCAGTGTAGTTGTGGGGCATGTGATGTATGGATGTCGTGGCATGTGGAGTGGGAACAGTACACGTTAAGTGTACTTTGTGTGTGGCGTAGTGTAGGATAAGGAGAGTATATGTAGAATATACTCTCCTGGCGTATGTGGAGTGGGAATAGTACACGCTAAGTGTACTCTATGTGTGGTGTAGTGTGAAATAAGGAGAGTATATGTAAAATATACCCTCCTGGCGTATTGTGGAACGGGATGAGTACACGTGTGGTATACTCCATGTAATGGAGTGACGCACTATACGGCGGGTATGCCGTAGTGGTGATGTAGCGTAACGTGTGAAAAAGGGAGTACACGCGGAGTGTACTCTATGTGGTGGAGTGATTCATCGTATGGCGGGTATGCTATATTGATGATGGGTTGTAGCGGGTATAAAGGGAGTACATATGGAATGTACTCCATATGGTGGAGTGATGTAACATATGGCGTGTACGCCATAATGGTGATGTGGCGTGGTGTGTATGAAAGGAGTACTTGTGGAATGTACTCAATATGGTGGATTGATGCACCATATGGCGAGGATGTCATAAGGGTGATGTGGCGTAGTGCATGTAAATGGAGTATGTGAAGGGAGTTGTACTCCATGTGGTAGAGTGATGCACCATAAGGCGGGTATGCCATAGTGGTGATGTGGCATATGTGAAGGGAGTATACGTGGAGTGTACTCCATGAAGCAGCGACACTTCGTGTGACGTGTCGCAGAGATAAGGATGGTTATGCAGTTGATGGGCATGGAACGTGATGAGTAGTGTTGGGAACTATGGAACAGTGTCCCGAAGTAGTTATGGCGCAGCTTGTAGTCTGAAGTGACAAGTGTTACCGTGATGGACTTATGGCTAGGAGTATGCGTGAAGTAGCAAAACAAGTGTAAGAGTACGCAGCGGAAGCATGATTGGGTAACGTCACGAAGTGACGTGGTTACTGACAGTCGTGCTTGTGATGGATGAGACGTTGGCGTAGAACGTGATGAGTTGTGTCGTGAACTGTGGAACAGTGTCCCGAAGTAGTTGTGACGTGGCCTATAGTCTTAGGTGACAAATGTCACTGTAATTGACTTACGGCTAGGAGTATGGGTGTAGTAGTAGAATAAGTGTAAGAGTACGCAGCGGAAGCATGATTGGGCAACGTCACGGTTATTGACAGTCATGCTTATGATGGATAAGGAGTTAGCTTTGGAATGGCGTAACGGAAACGTGACGAGATGTCACGATGTGACAGGAGTACGTGAGGAACCGTACTCATGATGAGTAAGAAGTTGGCGTAGAAGTGACGTAACAGAATGTCAGGTGAAGTGACAAGGTCACGGTGTAGCTTGAGAGTAGTCTCGAGCTATGTGACGTGACGCAAGGCATAGTTGTGAACGGAGCCTTGTCGCGTTAAGTGTTGGGATGAACTGTAAGAAGGGACGGCTAGCATGAAGAGTCATGCTGGCCAGGTTAAGAGAATGTTGGCATTGGAATATGGCCCTCATCCCTACGGGGAGGTGATCAACATGTTATATGTTGATCTTAGGTGATAAAATGAGTAAGGTACATGTGTAATCTGGTGAGACACGTGTACCAGACGGATTCACCATATGTAATGGGTAATCTGTCCTAAATATAGTTACATGGTGCTTAAGCCTCAGAGTTGGCTTAGAGTCGTGTGGCTTGTATGGATGGGAATGAGGATTAGTATGGGCTAAGATGCATGAAGATAGTGACGAGTGTACTGTCTAAGGAAGGGATGCGTGACTTAGTTGGTCTGAGTCATGCGTCTGAACGTGGTTAATGAGAAGAATGAGACAGAGGTCTTAGTATCTTAATCCTAAGGTGAATCACGGGTTCACTTTAGTGAATGAGCACTCGAGGCAAGACGTTGAGTTGGAAGATGTGGTGACCGTAAGTGGTCCCCGAAGGTTTTAACGTAGTGAAGGGCACGTAAGTGCACGAGAAAGAAGGAGAGTGTTTCAAGTATAGTGTAGTTCTATTTCTAGTTCAGTTGCTTATGCATTAGATAGAGAATGACGTTAAGGTTATGTATGCATGTAGGTTGCCAGCTGACACGTGCATGAATGGACTGCATGGTATGAAAGTAGCATGGAGTCCAGGTAAGTATTACGTTCATGTTCTTCTGAAGTTTTCTAGAAATTACACGAAAAGAAAACGAAAAGCTCTTATCTTTAAGAAAATGTTCACGAAAGAAGATGCCATGCTTTCAAACGTATATGTACGTACGGCCCCTCCATGAAAGCCCATTTTTACGCACCCAAAGTTATTAATTGTACGCATGCGAATGGATGACTATAAGATGTATCTATTGTACGTATTTTCAAAGAAAACGAACCGATGAAAATGCACGAAAGACGAGCTTGAGCCGATGCCTTCGTGGATCCTATGGAATGACGCCGTCGCGAGCTCCGCGAGGTGATGCTCGCGGATGCCGCGAAGGCCAACGTTCAAGGTGATGCTTATGGATGCCGCGAAAGGCGAAGTTTGGGCCCGTGCTTTATGTTTTATGGACGGTGCGAACCGATACTTTTGTGAATGCTGCGAGATGAAGCTCATGGACGTCACGAAAGAGGACGTTTGAGCCCATGCTCACGAAATGATGTTTTCTCACGAAAAGAAATGTTTTCTCATGTTAAATAAAAGAAAGAACTGAATGAAAGCTCCAGCTCTTCAGAGTTGGCATGAATGAATGAATGAAAGCATGAAATGTACGAAGATACATAACGGCTACATGAATGAATGAAAGGGTACCAATAAATGGGCATATTGCAATGCCAGGTAAGTAGTACTGGTAGTGCACCCAGTGCTGCCCCCTATGAAAAGGGATTCCCAACATGTGGTCACAGGCGGAATCCAGGTCAAAGGGCCGCTAACCCTAACACACGGGGAGTAATAGTGTGTACCGGCCTATGAAAGTGAAAAGAAAGAATGTATGTATGTACGTATGTACGTATGCACGAACGCACTTTAAGAAATGAAGGCACTGACGGGTGAAACGTTTTACGAAAATAAAGGAAAACCTCGTCCAGTGATGTTTTCAAACGAACGCATGCATGTATGTATAGTATGTACGAATGATGAATGCATGAATGAAAACCTACGTTATTATATTTTAACTGCATGAAGTAATGCTTACGAGTCTTCGACTCATTTTAGTTTTTATGCATGTCCCTCTCCCCCAACAGGGAAGGAAATGAAGTACGCATCGGGACTGACATGGCCCATGGGGAAGAGCACGGAAGTCTAGGCACAAGCATTTAAATGTAAGAGAGGCCTTTTATTATTAAAAATGATGTTTTCCGCTGTAAACCTCTTTTATTGGAAAAGCATATTTTTATTTTATAAACGTAGAGTCTTGCACCCTGGGAAGAAGCAAAAAGTTTTAAATCGGATGGTAATTCTCGTCGTCCTTTCTCAAAATATTTTATAAAAAGACCCACCACAAGAACGGGCGTTACACTAATGCCGATGGAGCCACTTTTTTTTACGTGTGTCCATAGCAAGTGTGGCACAAACAAATCATGGGGCCACAACAACTGTGGAGCATACACTACGTGAGACACAGCAATTGTGACACCTAGAATACGTGGGGCCACAACAATTGTGGAGTATGTATTAACGCACTCACAGCTGGTATGAACACCTATGTTGTGATGCGGTAATCGGCGGGGACACACGGCTCAAGGGGACCTGTGTAGCACCCGTATGGTCACTTTATTAATTAAGTCTACTGAGCAAGATTCCAAGTTTATGTATTTCACGTTCAAGTCATGTTTCACGTTATGTTAGGTTCAAGCTGACGTTCATGTCAAGTTTCAAGTTTATGTTACGTTAAGCTAAGTTTCAGTTTCAGTTCAAGTTATGTCAGTTCATGCCATGTTATGTCAAGTCACATTATGCTTATTATTTAATGCCATGTTATATCAGGTTATGTTATGTTTACTATTGACTTGATTGTGAATTCATGCCTTTATTGCCATGCATACATCATTAACCTGTGTGAAGGTTTTTTTTTTGTTAACTTACTGAGATTTGTAATCAAATCTCACTATGGTAGTCTCAACTACCATTCCCCTCGAATGGTAGATCTTGTTACAAGATCTGAAAGAGAACCGAAAATCGACCAACTGGAAATGATCGACTAAGCGACGGTGCGACATAGATGTAGTTGCCCTAGATTACTACTTGTATTTTGTGGAGTTCAATCTCTAGCACTCTTTTGTTCACAATCATTTTGGACTAGTGTTGTGATCTCAGTTGTTTAGTATGTCTTTATGTATGAAGCATGTTTTAAGTATTTGGGATATTATAAGTTTGGTGCGTAGTATTGCTCAAAAAAAATTATTCACTGCGAATATTGCATAATGTTATATGCATGTTGGGAACATGCATCTTATATGTCATGAACGGGGGCAGGTAACCTTGTGTTACATGTCCTGACGCCTCGGATGTCCATCCGATCCCAAGCGAAATCTGTGGGCGTCAGAAAAAGTGTTTTCAAAAGAAAGGTGTTTTCAAAGAAAAAGTTTTATCACGACCCCAAGTGCTAGGGCGGGGGAATGTCCTAGTGGAACTCCTTTGTCCACTCTGGAGTGCTTAAGAATAGAGGGGTAACCCCTGGGTCGACAAAGTACCGTCAACGAGCCTCGAATGGATTCTTTTCAAAGGATGCCAGAGCGAGGAAGTGCCTAACATTAGTGGGTGCATAAGGCATGTAACCCGATGAAATAAGGTCGAGTTAATATGAATCTTTGTTTATGACGTATTCATCATGGTGCACGAACTATTGATGGTGCGGTAACTAGTAGGAACATGCAGCGCAAAAGGGAACCGTGTTGTGTCCACCCTCTGATCAAGGATAAGATAAGAACTCATAAGATAAGGATTACTTAATGAAAATCTCATGATATGATAAGGATCACTCGATGCAAATCTTGTGATATGTTCTGATAAGAGAAGTTCTGAATAAGTTCACGTAAATAAGAAAAAGTTACGAAATTTTTATAAAAAGCTCAAGTCTCTGTTATAAGTTTTTCGATAATGGTCAAGTGCATAAGTCAAGTTTTGGTCAAAAGCATAAGTCAAGTACATGTCCATGCACGCATTTCATGATATACCTCTTGTATTCTTGTGTTAACGGTGGTATGTTGTGTGATTACTTGCTGAGATTTCTTGAAATCTCATTGTGGTAGTTTCCACTACCATTCCCGAACTGGAATGGTAGAAGTTATAATAGGTACCTCAGATACCCAGGAAAGATCAACCCGGATGGTTCCCTAATAGAGGACGTGTAACACCCTGTAACCCCCGTTCATTTCTTCTTACGTAAGCTTCTCTCTTTTCTTACGTAAGGCTCCTCCTTTTTAAAGTAAGCAAATTTCGATGACGAAATTATGAAACAGTCTGTCATTCTTTCTGGCGACTGCGAGCATCGTCATGTGTGCCGAACCATGACGACGTGTCTCTCGAGATATTAGGTGACTTCTAAGGCACGTCCAGTATTTTAAATGTACTAGAAATATTTATATGAGGTATTTCCAGTATCGTTGAGTTAAACTTATTTTTAAATGAAACAATTATAATATTTTGAAGAGCTCCAAAATATTATAATTGTCAGAAATCATTTTAGTATTAATTATTAAAATGATTCCCATTATTTGAAATATTATGGAATTTAAATTATATTGAAGGCTTTAATTAATTTAATGGTTTTATTCTCTTAAAGATATTAAATAAGACTTCATCATTTTATTAATGATGAAGAAATATTATTTTATAAACTAAAGTTAGTTTAAAATAATTTTTACCTTAATTCCTCTGAATGCTTTTAATTAAGTTAATGTTTACGCATTTTCAAATCAGTATTTTAATATCTCAACGTTAGATCGTTTTGTAGACCCCAAGACAAAAGGAGTGGGTTAAATACCCAGACCCCCCTCTCTCTTTCCCTCACTTTTCCCTCCCCTCTCTCTCTCTCCTCCCTCTCCCCTTCGGCGTACGCAGCACGCTGCTACTCCACGCCGAACTGCTCCATGCCTCAGCCCAGCGCCGCCGTGCGCCGCCAGCTCTCACTGCCGACACCGTCGCACTCCTCTCCCTCCGGCGAGCCTCCCCATAGCAACCTCTCCCTCTCTCGCTCTCTCTTCCTCTCCGCTGGAAGCATAAAGCCCGAATGGGCTTGCTGTCCTTAGCGCCACCGTGCGCCGTCCTCTGGCACCACCACCGCCACCAACGGCCTCCCCTCTCACCGGTGAACCCCTCCCATGGAACCGAAGCCTCGGGAAGCCCCCATTCCCCCTCTGTCGCACACAAGCACGAAACCCATTTATGGGTTTCGCACGGCTTCGAGCTACCGACTCTGCTAGCACCGCCGTGCGCGACTCCCACGGCCACCCACAGCCACCATGGACCTCTCCTCCCCTTCCCCTTCCTCCTCCCTTGGACTCGAGGCCCATGGCCTCTCCTCCATGCACGGACGTTCCTCCTCACACGTACGGGTTGCACGCCGTGTACCGCCACCCACGGTGGGTAACCACCGTCATCAGCCTCCTCAGGCCACCACCAAGTCAACCCAACCAACCACGGCCCCGATCTGTCACCCATGCACGCACACTCTCTCTCACTCTCCCACGGCCTCTCACCCACTATGCGGCCAGATCCGCTGAGTGAGCCACCGTGGCGCCACCTCGACGCCACCATGAGATCCACCGCATTTCCCTTAGCCAAACCCTAGGTCCAAACCACCACTTTGCATGGTGGGTAATCACTGCACGTGATGGACAGTCACTGCATGTGACTGACCGCCATTGTACACGATTAGGTACGCTGTGTACCGCTCCTCACAGCCACCAACACAAGGCCTTCACAAGCCCTTCCAAGACCACACTTAGCTATCCAAACACCCAAATAGTCAACGTACGTGGGTTAGCCTCCACGTACGACTTCTCCAACGTCATCGGCTGTAACGATCAGCGAGCAACGCACGAGTTATCCCGTCGATGGTATAACTCTCTATCCCTCGTTAGTTATGTTAGATATTGATTAGTTGATTAGGTTGTGGACTGTGTTGTTAGTATTAGGGAAATGACTGGGTTGTATTGAGATGCGTTGTGTAGTGCGCTGTGAAGTGTTGGGCATATCTGTGTAGTGTGGTGATGTGATGTGCCGTGTATGTGAAGTGTTGGGCTTATTGTGTAGTGCGCTGTGAAGTGTTGGGCATTCTGTGTTGTGAAGTGTGCGGTGATGTATGATTGTGGAGTTTGTGCTGTAATTATGGCATGGTTGTGCCATGTAATGCGGTTGTGGAGTATGTGCGGTATTGGTGACATGGCATGTGGAGTGGGAATAGTGCACGTTGAGTGTACTTTGTGTGTGGCTTAGTGTGGGATAAGGAGAGTATATGTAGAATATACCCTCCTAGCATATTGTGGAATGGGAATAGTACACGCTGAGTGTACTCTGTGTGTGGTGTAGTGTGGGATAAGGAGAGTATATGTAGAATATACTCTTCTGGCGTATGTGGAGTGGGAATAGTACACGCTGAGTGTACTTTGTGTGTGGCGTAGTGTGACATAAAGAGAGTATATGTAGAATATACTCTCCTGGCGTCTTATGGATTGGGAAGAGTACACGTGTACTCTGTATGGCGTGATATGTGAAAGGAGTACATATAGAATGTACTCCATATGGTGGAGTAATGGACCATGTGGCAGATATGCCATAATGGTGATGTGGAGTGATGTGTATGAATGGAGTACATGTGGAATGTACTCCATATGGTGGAGTAATGCACCATGTGGCGGATATGCCATAATGGTGATGTGGCGTGATGGGTATGAAGGGAGTACTTGTGGAATGTACTCAATATGGTGGATTGATGCACCATATGGCAAGTATGTCATAAGGGTGATGTGGCGTAGTGCATGTAAATGGAGTATGTGAAGGGAGTTGTACTCCATATGGTTGATTGATGCACCATAAGGCAAGTATGCCATAACGGGGATGGGTCATGGCGTGTATGAATGGAGTACACGAAGAGTGTACTCCATGTGGTAGAGTGATGCATCGTATGCCGGGTATGCCATATTGATGATAGGTTGTAGCGTGTGGAAAATGAGTATACGTGGAGTGTACTCCACAAGGCAACGACACTCCGTGTGACGTGTCGCAAACATAAGGATGGTTGTGGTTGATGGACATGGAACGTGATGAGTAGTGTCGGGAACTGTGAAACAGTGTCCCAAAGTAGTTATGGCGTAGCTTGTAGTCTATGTTGACAAGTGTCACCGTGATGGACTTATGGCTAGGAATATGAGTGAAGTAGTAGAACAAGTATAAGAGTACGCAGTGGAAGCATGACTGGGCAACGTCACGAAGTGACGTGGTTTTTGACAGTCATGCTTATGATGGATAAGGAGTTAGCTTTGGAATGGCGTAGCGGAAACGTGACCAGATGTCACGATGTGACGGGAGTACGTGAGGAACCGTACTCGTGATGAGTTAGAAGTTGGTGTAAGAAATGACGTAACAGAATATCAGGTGATGTGACAAGGTCACGGTGTAGCTTGAGAGTAGTCTCGAGCTATGTGACTTGACATAAGGTGTAATGGTGAATGGAGCCTTGTCATGTTAAGTGTTGGGATGAACTATAAGAAGAGACGGATAGCATGAAGAGTCATGCTAGCCGAGTTAAGAGAATGTTGGTATCAGAATATGGCCCTCATCCCTACGAGCAGGTGATCGACATGTTATATGTTGATCTTAGGTGATAAAGGGGTAAGGTACATGTGTAATCTGGTGAGACACGTGTACCAGACGGATTCGCCATACGTAATGGGTAATCTGTCCACAGTAGAGTTGCGCGGTGATTAAGCCTTAGAGTTGGCTTAGAGCCGTGTAGCTTGTATGGATGGGAATGAGGATTAGTATTGGCTAAGATGCATGAAGATAGTGACGAGTATACTGTCTAAGGAAGGGATGCGTGACTTAGTTGGTCTGAGTCATGCGTCGGAACGTGGTTAATGAGAAAAATGAGACAGAGGTCTTAGTGTCTTAATCCTAAGGTGAACCATGGGTTCACTTTAGTGAATGAGCACACGAGGCAAGACCTGAGTTGGAAGATGTGGTGACCGCAATTGGTCCCGAAGGTTTTAACGTAGTTAAGGGCACGTAAGTGCAAGGGATAGAAGGAGAGTGTTCCAAGTATAGCGTAGTTCTATTTATAGTTTAAGTTGCTTATGCATTAGATAGAGAATGACGTTAAGGTTATGTATGCATGTAGGTTGCCAGCTGACACGCACATGAATGACTGCATGGTATGAAAGTAGCATGGAGTCCAGGTAAGTATTACGTTCATGCCCTTCTAGAGTTTTCTAGAAATTACAAAACGAAAACGAAAATCTTTTATCTTTTTAAGAAAATGCTTACGAAAGAAGATGCCAAGCTTTCAAACGTAAATGTACGTACGGCCCTTCCATGAAAGCCCCTTTTTACGCACCCAAAGTTATTAATTGTAAGCATGTAAATGGATGACTATAAGATGTATCTATTGTATGTATTTTCAAATAAACGAACTGATGTAAATGCACGAAAGACGAGCTTGAGCGGACGCCTTCGAGGATCCTACGGACCGACGCTGTCACGAGCGCCGCGAGGTGATGCTCGCGGACGCCGCGAAGGTCGACGTCAAAGAGCCGCTAACCCTAACACACGGGGCGTAATAGTGTGTACCGGCCTATGAAAGTGAAAAGAAAGAATGTACGTATGTACTTATGTACGCATGCACGAACGCACTTTAAGAAATGAAGGCACTGAAGGGTGAAACGTTATACGAAAAGAAAGGAAAACCCCGTCCAGTGACGTTTTCAAACGAACGCACGTATGCACGCATGCATGTATGTATAGTATGTACGAATGATGAATGTATGAATGAAAACCTACGTTATTATATTTTAACTACATGAAGTAATGCTTACGAGTCTTCGACTCATTTTAGTTTTTATGCATGTCCCTCCCCCCCAACAGGGAAGGAAATGAAGCACGTGTCGGGACGGACACGGCACATGGGGAAGAGCACGGAAGTCTAGGCACGAGCATTTAATTGTAAGAGAGGCCTTTTTATTATTAAAAAAGGTGTTTTCCGCTGTAAACCTCTTTTATTATAAAAGCACATTTTTATTTTATAAACGTAGAGTCTTGCACCCTGGGAGGAAGTAAAAAGTTTTAAATCGGACGGTAATTCCCATCGTCCTTTCTCAAAAAATTTTATAAAAAGACCCACCACAAGGACAGGCGTTACACACCCAGACCCAATCAAGCTCAATTTTATTTATTTATTTATTTATTTTCAGTTCATTTTCTATTATTTTATTTTTCTTCACACGTTAATTTTTTTTTCGCATGTTTATATTTTTTTTTCTTTCTTTCCGTCTATATTTCTTTTTCACCCGTAAGTGTTCCTTTCATTCACGGCATGCATACACACGCACGATTCAGTTTCCGCACGCACAAAAGCTCCATGCACACACACACGGCTCAGCCTTTCATCCGCACTCAGGTCTCTCTTATCTCTAGGGTTTCACCTCATATATATTTAGACACTCATAGGTTTTTCCCATGCTATTAAAACCACCCAAACACTAGCCGCCGCACCACCTTAGAATCGCAAGCCCAGCCTCCAACCCCTCGGTCTCATGCTCTCCCATACCGAGAGTCGCCCCACGTAAGCCAACCTTCCGTCGTCCATACTGCCACCACCAGTGCACCCCTTCGTAAGCCTCTGCTATCCTAAACTACAAAGTACATGCATGACCATAAACCACATCAGTGCGTTGCATGCCCCTCCCACCATCCAACTTCAATCCCGTCATCACCACCGCGTGAAGCCCAGCAGCCAGTTTTCCTATTGTCAACCATGGGACCACCGTGGGACAGCCACTGCCTCCACGTCTCGGAAACGCCCAGCAACAGCAGTTCATTGCAGCAACGCCTCACGCAAGACTCTGTTTTAGCCACCGAAAACAGAGCATCGCACAGCCGGTGCACTTGTCGTTCAAAGCCACCACACACGATGCCAGCGTTTCCACGTCGTTACCACCAGCACAGAGAACTCCGACGGTCACCCCATGCCACTCCTTTTCCACCGCGTCTCTTTCGGTAAGCCACCAACAGCACCTTCGTGTCACTCTCTTGGCTTACTCTATGTCTTTTATTTTTTTTCCTCATTTGTTGCTCTCTCTCTCTCTCTCTCTCTCTCTCTCGTCCAGTGCTCCGCTGAGATCACCACCGTCTGCCTAGGCCCTCACTACGTCGCACGCTGCCGCGTGATTTCCTCCGTGAGTAAGCCCTACTGTGCATGATTATGTTGATTTACGTAAGTTTTTGTTTTGTTTTCAAATAGTTAAATGAAATTACCGTATTACCCTTTAATACATGATATATTATTGGGCTTTTAAACTTTTATTATGTAATAGGACACTTTTATATGATTATGATTACATAAATCACTTAAGTATTTTAACATGTTATTTAAGTAAAGATTTATTTTAAGAGCAACTAATATTGGTGTAATGTTGTTTTTACAGTTTAGATATGATTTAGTCTATTTAAAAATAGTTATGGTTTATTTTAAAATAGTTTAGGATAATTATATTATCTATTATTAAACTTTATAAATTGTTTTCAATAATAAATAGGTCCTACTTTTAAATGTTGTAGTCAAAGTATTGAATCAATATGGATAATTTTAGAAAGTGATAATTCATAATTTAAGGTTGAAATTTTAGGTTTTGAGGAATTAAATAAGTTATTTTAGAAGCTTAGGATTAAATTTCGAAATATGAGATTAATTAGAAATTTACGATAATTACGTGGTTATTTTATAGGTGACGTTTAATTATTATTCGACATTTTTTGAAAAAAATTCCGAAAAGCTAAGAAGTCCAAGTAAGCGAGGTTCCTATGCTAGACTTTGCTTTAAAATAAAATGAGCTGAGGTTATTTTTGAAAAATATACATATTTGATTTTGAAAAGAAATTTGAACTACCTGAATTATTTGTTCTGCATTACTCATGAGATTCTGTTTAACAAGAAATTATTTTCTGTCATGACTGGTGTAGACATGAGCTTATTTTTTACTTTCTGTTTCTGACTTTGAAAAGAGAGCGAATATGAAATTTTGTGCATAAATTAAGTTGTGATATGATTTTGTTCTGTTCTAAAGATTTTATGTACTCTGATACGATCTGATGTGATTTCTGAAAACCTCTGGCATAACATTCTGTTTCTATTTCTGTTTCGTTCTAACCTTACCACGGGTGTAAAACCGTGGCCTCTGTTCAGGTTGGTACCATATTTTCTGTTTCTGGTGCACCCACTTTAGAAACAAAGTGGTTTTCTGCGTGATCTTTCCTATCTACACACTCGGGGCTCCTAGAATGAATAAGGGGAAGATTCACATTCTGTTTCTGCTCAGTTAGCTACCGGGGTTTGCACAACCCTACCACGGGGGTTAAACATGGTATTTATTCTGGTATGATAAGATAAGATGTGATGTTTCAGTTTATGTTATACCAAAGGGATTTTGATTATGAATATTTTCAAACTTTCGCTCTGATATTTTTGATAACATGTTCTGACACTGCATTATGAAAATGTTATTTTGATTCTGCATTCTGAAAGAAAATATTTTGTTTCTGCATTCTGAATTATGTAAATGCTCATGTTTACACACTGGTATATGTTCTCTGCTTACTGAGTTGTTGATAACTCACCCCTTATCTCCATATATTTTTCAGATAATTTTGATGCTTCAGCTGGAGAATAAGAGTAGGAAGTTTTAGCAAAGTGTGATGATCGAAGTGGAATAAGTGCTTGAGGGTGTAAGTGCTTATTTGAGAATCGTAGTTAGTAAACTGATTTTATTTTTTGGATATTTTGATTTAATGAGTTAAGGATAATTTCGAGTTTTGGAGAGTTTTTAATTTATGTTATTAAGATTTTCTTTATTGTCCCCATGGAGGAACTTAGATATTTGGATTGATTAAATAGATTAATATTTTATGGGATTTTCTGGATTTTATAGTTGTGTTATTTAAGTTGATTTTAGGTATTAAGAGTTAACTCTCCGGACCCTCAAGGTCGGGGCGTTACAGGACGAGTACACTGTTCAGGCTCGTCAAGACTACATTGCTGATGCATTAATTCATGCAGCTAAACTTCTCAGGGAGATCTTACATAGTATTAGCGAGACCGAGATCGATGCTACAATCTATCAACCCTCTGAGAATTTGAAGTTTTGGTGGAATATGGACCAATTGTCTACATATTTAGAGCGAGCCTCTAAGGCCTTGGCTGGCGCAAAGGTAGTAGCAAAGAATTAGATCTGTTACCGTCCAAGCCTCAGTAATCCCACGGGGTCTTTTGGTGTCTATCTTCCAATGGGACAATGGTTATGAAGAGTATAGGAGTTTAAGTATTTTGAAAAGAAAAAAAAAAAAAAAAGGAGAGACAACAGTACTTATGGCCAACTTTTGTGGATTTATGTTGTTTTTAAGGAAATCCTGTATTTTGGAAATTTTCAACTATGCTTTATGCTTTTGGGATATTACGTCTTTATGGCTCATGTTTACGTTTAGACAATGTTTGGGGTTATAATATTAGTATGGTGCCATGTGCTTTGCAATTACTTATCACGTTGCTTAGTTCGTCCGACTTTTATTAACTTTCCCTTGCTACGCTATTGCATACTTCTACTATACTTAGGTGCATATATATAACATATTATATGTCATGTACGAGAGGTGTGTAGCCTTGTGTTACATGTCCCAGCATCTCAGTGACCGTCTAATCCCAAGCGGGGACTAGGGGTGCCACACTAACCTAATTTGGACATTCCACACTATGATTTTAAAAACACTACACTTAGAGCTATTATCAAGGTTACTATTCACTCCAGAAAAAGTGAAAATAAACTTTATACTGTAAAATCCTAAATATACATACTAACCTTAGGGTGCAAATCGTTTATTAAAATTCGACTCGAAAGTTCTCGAAATAAACAAAATGCATTTTCAAACAGACGTTTCGTCCGAAAATTGAAAATGGTTTTATTGCGCTATAAATCCTAAATATTCAACGACAACTCGACTTCCCGAAATGGGGGTAATCCCAGAAGATCATTAGCGAACACTTTTTGGGAATTCCTTTACTATAGGGATCTCCAACACTTCCTTATGTTCTCTTGGTTTCACTACTAGTTGTTTTAAATAAGCTTCTACTCGTTTCTCCAAATTCTTTTTTGTTTGCAATGCCAAAGTTACTCCGAGCATCGTCATTAATCTACTACCCTTAAACGCAATTTCTTCTACCCCAAGCAGTTGAAAATTCACAATTCGCCATTGACAATTAATGCTCGCATAGTGTTGGAATAATCAATCTATTCCTAAGATGATATCAAACCCAAGTAGATCAAACAAGATCAAGTCTGCCTTCATCACCTTCCCCATATTTCAAAAAGGCAACTTGATGCTACCCTGGTGCAAGACACTACCTCTCCAATCGATAAAACTAATGTTTTGCTTTGCCGCATCGGTTTCACCCGTAAACCACATATCCTAGCAAACGTGGTAGATACAAATGACTGAGATGCACCTGATATGAACCCATGGGAATGAAATCCCTTGAACCCACAATCAATTTGAGAACTCACCCAAGAAAGCCAAAATCAAACCAACGAAAAATTTAGACCCGTTGAGGAACTCGTTTCAAGAACCTAGATTATATGAGAACCTAGATTATATGAAAACCTAGACCCATTGAAGAACCTATCTAAATAATCTAAATTATAAGGAAGAACGCCACAAAGGTTGTGATTTGCCTTTGATAAGTTCAAAAATTCATTCAAGAACAAGAGGAGATAAACTCAACTCATAATGAATAAATTCATCAAATTTCATAAGCTGATTAAAATGAAGCTACAAAGAGTATTTAAACCAAAACCTAATTAAAACCCTAGCCAAAATAAATCTCCATCTTTCAAAAATACCCCTGAGTGAATAGTGTCAAGGTTACAGTACTCGGCTATAGTAACTTACATATCTCAATCCCCCAAAAACCCTAGGTTAACATAAAATTCTTTTCCAAAATATCCTTGGGCGAAATACAAGACCTTCAGAAAAGAAACCCTAGCTGCAAATTAAAACAACCCCTAAACTACCCTTAAAAACTTCTCTTGAAACCTTAGTTCATAAAACATAAAACATATGTGGGCCAAACATCCTCACGCCCCATTATTCTAGATTAATTTCTATAACTAATAAAATGAGCCCTTTTAATAAATTAAACAATGTCCAAATAATAACTCTAGCTCATGTTTTCCATAGCTTGTATCAAGTGGATCAAAACTAGATCTCCTTCTCTGAAGTCCATCTTGAGTGTTGGAGTCTTGCTAGCTTCATCCCTAGTAGATAGCACCATTATTTGCATTGTCTCCTTGATCTTTTTGGCTCTTGACATTGTAATTGGTCCATCTGGAACTTACAAAAGATCTTTAAGACTAGGTCCATCTTGGTGCCCATCAGCACCCGAGTCAAACTAAGTGCGTGCATAGTACCCAAATATCGAGACTCTATAACAATCAAACCTTCTAATTTTTATAGCTAGGTTTATGGCACTTACTATTTGCCTATGCTAGGTCTAGGGGTTTGTACCTATAATGATGCCTTCCTCCTAGATCTCTAGAGCGTCTTCGTTGACTTCCCCTGAGTGTTAAAGTGTATAACCTTGCTTGCATATAATACCTTTTAGTCCTCCAAGCAAACGCACACTTCAAAGGTCTTTTCAATATCCATAATCCATCTTTCCGTCTTTGTCGCTACTTCATTATCAAAGAAACCTGGATACCGATAGCCTAAGAATCATTCATGCATACATCCTAGATGTTCGACACGTGCGTGGTTAACTTGTTGTATCTGCAATTGTTGTTAAAAAAATCCCTACCATCGCTACAACATGTCCGTCATACAGTCAATCACTCAAGCCATCGCATGTTCTCCATCATTACGAGGTTGATCCTTTGTGTGATCACCTCTAAGTCATCCGTTACTAGGAACTCTTGATCGCACCATAACGTAATATTGCCACACAACCTAAGCCTATCACTCTCTAGCTTGATTCTGCTCACTTACCACACAAATCAAGCCTATAATACTTAGAGATTCAAGCCTATTACGCTACAAATTGTATCATATTGCTCTGGTACTGTACCTAAGTGACAGTATGGATTTATCTAGAGCCATGAAAGCTCTTATACCAAGTTGTGGTGCCCGCGGCCCTCAGTAGTTCTCTGGCAAGGGAATCGAGGTGCCTGAGATGTGAATCGGTCGGTCCTATCCCTTTCGATCGAGTGAGGGTTGTGTGCCCATATGTAGATCACAAGTGTGTAACAAGAATCGTAGCGGAAATAGTAAGAGGGATTAGCCAGAGACTAATCTAGTAATACCATATAGGTACAAAGTTGCACCATCATTAACAGTTATAATATCCACATGTCACTATCATTTTGTCTCATATAGTTGCAAACCATCATAAACTCATCACTTACATCAAAATATACTAAACCATAGAGTGTTCGTCACCTAATTACAATAAACATCTTAAATTACAAATTATAAACTAAACAATGTCAGTCCTCCTAGCTATTTCTCAGGCTAGGCTAGTATTTCTTCCTCGAGATAATTCTCCTAGGCTACATTTGCATCAAAGTATATGGTTTCAAAGAATGAAATTGCAGGTGGACCACCATAGTGAGATTTCATTGAAATCTCAGTAAGTAAAACCCATATCTCAGTACTCAAAATAAAAGATGATGACAATGAATATGCATGCACCAATTCATGTAAATAAGGCTAAGAGCACACATATTTCAAGCATGGCAAGAAATCACTCTCTAAGCAAAACACATATATTCATAAGTATGGCGAGGAAGAAATCACCCTCTCAGCAAAACACATATATTCATAAGCATGGCGATGAATTACCTCTAAGCAAAACACATATATCCAGGAACTTTCATAAGAACACCAAATACAAGGAGCAATTCGACATAGGGAATCTCTCCACTCAGTCAACACATGAAACATATTCACCAAAACATAACAGAAAATCACCCCACCCATCCGACATAGAGAATCTCTTTACCCAGTCAACATGTGGAACACCTCCACCAAATCACTACCAAGAACGCTCCACCTGATCAACACTAGGACTCTCTCTAACCGTGATATCATGCGAGGCCATACAGAAATGCCCCACCTGGATCATCACAGAAAAGTCCTCTACCTATATGAAACTCATGTTAACGTGCCGCCCAGGAATGATACAAGGAATCTTCAACCCGATCCCATGAGTACATAGCCCATTGAAAGTACATCACTTTAATTCACATTATCTTGAAATCACATCATCAAAAGTAATCAATAAATATAGTGAAAAAAGTATACACTTTCATGAGAGAAAGAGATGAGATGTAGAATATGCAAATCCTGAACATACAACATTTATCTCACACTTCTAGTATAATAGTAAGAGTGAGGATAGTATTCTAAATACTAATGGTATGGTCGCATTGGAGTGACAATCCTTAGATTCACGAAGACTTTAAGCTTTCAACATCCTTAAAGTCTTCAAATAGAAAAGAAGTAAAGAGTGTTAAAGTCAATTATTATCTCTAGGGTGGGATGTTGACTATTGTTCATTGTCTTTTATATGGCAGGACTTCCAGTTTTAGCGCTGACGAACATGATGCTTCCACTTATCTTTGTCTTTCTTGAATGAGAGATCTTCAATCTCGGCTGTCCATTTGCCCTTTGGACTTGAAGAATGGTGGAGATCGAGTGACTAATTGAACAAGGCATGCATATCTCTACGTAGCTTGTTGGGGACCAAACCCGCAATCTTTCCCCTCATGAGTCTCCCATGTGGCGTTAGGCCATACTTCTGAGGTCAGACAAAATGGCCTGCAAGTCCATATTCCTTCTTCCTAGGCATGCTCCTGCTATGCCATCTCTAATGGAGCATGGGACTTGGGTACGACACTTGCTGCCCTTTGAGCTCCTTCATGTTATCTCGGATTGCTCCCAGGTTTGCACTAGACTTTTCGTCACTCGTTACTCCCCTTTCATACAATCAACAAATTCTTTGCTCACCTGATGTAGGGTGAACCTTCCTTTGTTGCCCTGTGTTGTCCCACAAATGCCAGGCTCTTTAGAATGTGTTGTTCGCCTTACTTCCACAATGGTCGCAAGTTGCTTGCCCAGCTACCTCCTTATTGCCAACAATTTACCTGCGTGAGGGGATTCATTCCCTCATTTTGGTACAGTCCTCACACTTGTTGCTCTGGAGCATGCTTTAAGGCTTGCCCATGAGCCTTGTACCTTTCTTAGGTCAAGCTTCATTACTCACTTGTGATTCTTGTCTCTTAAAGAGAGCATCGTTAGTCGCCAAAGATTTTTGTTGCTTGGAGAAGGGTTTTCTTTTTGCCCAGAAGCCGTGGTCTTTGCTAGGGGGAGCTCTATTGCTCGCCCGTGATGCTTGTTGCATGAGGCAGGCTAAGTACTCGAGGGTGAGCTACATTGTTCACCCACAATTATTGCAGTTCAAGATGGGATGGTGCCTACCCTGCCTATTGCTCACCTGAGCTTTATTTTGAGGGCGGGCTAAGTGCTATCTTGCTTGTGCTCAGGGACGAGACATTGCTTGCCCAGGATGCAGACGGGCTAAGTGCTCGCCATTCCTTTTGTTCAGGGCTAGCTACATTGCTCACCTTGTGTGTTGCTCGCGGGAGCTTCATGCCTCCCGTGTAGTGTATGTCACATCGCTCGCCACTTGAAACTAAAAATCATAAAACAATCAGAAAGTGGTGAGGGATTTATTTTGGTAGATGTCTTAGCACATTTTCCTTCTCTATCTTAAACTCTATTCATTCTCTCTCATTATAATCCATCGTTGAGTCATTGGGTCATGGGACCTATTGTTCTGAGAGTGATTTGTCGTGTGACGCACCCAGATTCTGCTTTGGATTTTCCAAACTATGAAGCATCGGCACATGCAATACAAAGCCACCTGCCCTCATTCATAACAAATAAAGATGCAATGCATCTTGCATACACTTAACAATATGCAATATTCACAACGGATAATTTTTTTAGTAACATATCCCAAACACATAAACATACTTCATAAAATCCACTTAACAGATGTTCAAAAGTTACAATGTATGTCCAAAGATTAGTAACATCACGAGTACTAGAGACAATGCTCCTTAAGTAGTAGCTCCCGCAACTCGACCAAGGAAGCCAACATACTATTGATGAAACGGAGCATTGAAGCTACAAGCTCTGCGTCGTTGCATTGATGCCTAATCGGCCCCTCCAGTTGATCGTCAGTCGCGTCTCCCGATCCTGACACATGATCTACCATTCTGGGGGGAATGGTAGTTGGGACTACTAAGTGAAATTTGATTACAAATCTTAGCAAGTTAAAAAATAACTTTAACTAGCAGTGTACAAATACATGTATGACAGGAAAAATATAAATGCTGACATGAACATGAATAAACGTGATGTAACTTGGCAAATAACATGACATGAACTGATATAAATTGGAACTGATGTGTACTGAATTAACATGAATGAACTTGGATTGTACATAAGATGGCGTGACATGAAAACTGAACCTAACGTGAACTGATCTTGAAACTAAACATGAATTTAGAATCTTGTTCCCATAATAACTTCTTGATTAAACATGACTTGTGGATGCTACACAGGCCCCCTTGAGCCGTGCACCCCTACCGATACCACATCACATCACAAGTATCTTCACCAACTGTGAGTACGTAATGTACGCATCTCGTGACAGGTATCTACACATACACAAGTGCGTATAACATGAATGTGAACTATGGTTGTTACCATTGGCGCTGGCGCCTGGCTTCGCTCGGGTGACCAATTACTTTGTCAACCTAAGGAATTTCACACCAGTTTAGACACCCCAGCGTGAACAATGGAGTTCTACTAGGATATTACCCCAAGTATTTTCTCACAAAGTACTCTTCACAAAATTTGTTCATATTCAAGTCTAGTTTCTATTGGTATGTTTTGTGTTAATTCTCGAGGTCATTTGGCTGGTAAAAAGTTGGTTTAATCATAAAGAGATTGTTATGGACTATAATTTGGACAGTGTGTGATATTTTGATTATTTTGACCAAGTTATTGGCAAGATCTTGGTTTATTTTTTTATGGAGTATAGTTAACATACTAATATATAAGTTTGATGAAGATTCTTTGCATGTTTTAAGATTTGATGAGAGTTTTACTTAGATAAAAAAAAAAAATTAAAAGCTAGAAGGTTGAAAATAGATTATGTTTTGACTAAGCTTGAATCTTTTGTTGTGAAAGTATGCTCCAATGGCTTTAATATTTATATACAATGCTCCTAAGACTTTGATTTACATGTTAGAATGTTAGTTGAATTAAGGATTTATGGTGTTAATTTTAAAAATATGATTTTTTATACATGAAAAGGTTCATATAGGTCATGTATTTGAGGCTTTCGGGTAGATTGATGTTTTGATGTAAATTTGGCTATGTGATCTTGAGTTTGATTCTTGGATCTATTCTAACCATATGATGTTGTTGATTTTTAATTTATTTCATGAAATATATCAGATCAAATGGTTTGATCAAAACTAAACCATATAGGAATCAGTTTTGGTGAAAGTGTTAAGGCCGAATGCTTTAAGGAGGATTTTTGTGGTTTTGATTTGATGATTCAAAGCAAGATAGTTCTTAGGAGTGTGTTATGAATGTATTGGAAGTATGTTGTTAAACTTTTGGAGTTCTTGAAATTGTTTTTAAAAGAGATAAAACCTTGATCATGAAGGGTCGTGCTTAAGGGTAAATACTTGAACTTTTGTATTGAAGGAAATTGTGATTTTTGTGATGAAAGTTTTGTTGGTTGTTTTAGTATGTTATTTGAGCATAGGATATGATTTTTTTTTATGTTGCAATATTTCAGTTTAAGCATACGAACTGAGTTTTGATAGAATTGCAACAAAAATCAAGAGATTTTGCCTATGTATGTTTTGGCCTAGGCATGTTTGACATAGTCGTGATATGTTTTAAATTTTTTTTAATTACATATTTGGATTTAGAACAAAATTTTGATGAGTTTTGGAGTTAAGATGTAAAATTTTTAAGTTATTATTAAAATGGTCATTGTCCCACATGTAGAGGGGTAAAATGGTAATTTTACTCTAAGTCCGTATTTTTATGTTTCTAAATTTTTAGTGAGGATTTTTTTACGTTTAGAAATCTTTCTTTACATTTTTACTCTACGATCACTGTAAGTTAGTTTTTAACTTACTGTCAGTATATTGTTTATGTGTGTTGGTAAAAGAATGGTTGTTCATGTTCATATGTTCTTATATATGTCATAATATGTCATGTCACTACAATGTTTATCTATTACACATTTTATTATGTGACAAAATGTTTATTTGTTATTTCACATTTTATCATGTTATGAAATGTTTATCTGTTGCACATTTTATTACGTCATGAAACGTTTATCTGTTACACATCATGCCATGTCACGAAATATTTGTATGTTGCATGTTATGTCATGTCATTCATCTCACATACATGTCACGTTACGTTACATCAGGTCATTTGTCATTTTGTTTCATGTCACATCACATCTCGAGTACCGAGTGTGTCTCGAAATCAGTTTTCCACATTAACTCAAGTCTATATATAGTTTCCGACCCTAAGTGCTAGGATGAGGTAATATCTTAGTGGAACTCCTTTGTTCACGCTGGAGTGTTTAAACTAGTGTGAAATTCTTTGGGTTGATAAGATAAAGATCAACAGGCTTCAAATTAGGCCTAATTAACTAGTCATCGGAGTAAAGTCAGACACTAATGCCGATAGCGCCTCCCACACTTTCATTTTTATGTTATACGTACTCGTGTTGCTGCAGATACCTGTCACAGGATATGTACATTACGTTTTTTATAGTAGGTGCAAATACCTGTGAATTGATATGTATGTTAACACACTCACGGTTGGTACAAACACCTGTATTGTGATGTGGTAATCGATAGAGACATATTGCTCAAGGGGAACCGTGTAGCACTCAATTGGTCACTTTTATTAATCATGCTTAATTATTTAACAAGATTCCAAGTTCATATATTTCACGTTCACGTTCATGTTATTTAACATTCAGTTCAATTAATGTTCTGTCTCAATTCAATTCACGTTCAATTCAAGTTCAATTCATATTCAGTTTCATGTTCAGCTTTATGTCATGTTCGTTTCACGTCAATTCAGTTCTTTTCATATCAATTCAAGTCATGTCAGTACATGTCATGTTATTTGTCAAGTCATATCACGTTATTTATGATCACGTTTTGCATTCATGCTTTTATTATCATGCATGCATATTTAAAATATCAATTTAAGTTATTTGTTAACTTGCTAAGATTTGTAATCAAATCTCACCATGATAGTCTCAACTACAATTCCTCCCTGAATGGTAGGTACTGTGACAGGGATCGATGGAACCAAACTGAACCAAACTAAGATTGACATGACCAGAACCGAGTAGTACTGATTTTACTATAGGTGATCGCTTCTGATCAATAGGCTGCTACATGAATATTACTATACTTCTAGAGAAGGATTCTATATGAGTTTTGGAGGAGATTGAAGAACTTTTGGGAAGTACAAGATAAGGACTAACATGTTATTGATTGAGCTGAATTATTGCATATTTTATACATTTAGAACCAATACATTTTATTTATTTCATTACATTATTATTGGTTTTAGATGGAAAAATGGTTAAGATGAATAAATCCGAGTTGTGATTTAAATTGGTTAATAGTATTGTTTATGCTTAATTTTATAACTTGTGATTTAATTGGATAATGTTCATTCACATGCACAATATATTTTTGAGATTCTATTTTTTTTATTTTATTTCTAGTTTCTATTATCTTTATAGGTCAAGAAATGAAAAGCTTGAGAAAAGTCAAGGTACCAAAAGCTCAAGAAATGAAAAGTTTGAGAAAAGTCAAGGCATCAAAAGGCACCAACATTTTTTTAGTGTTTAAATTTTGGACGGAAGCAAGAATAAAAGGCAACTTTTGGGATTTCTCTAAAGGAGGACACGAGGCACGCACAAAAGAAAAGAAAAAAATCAAGGACTCTTGGTTTTAATTGATTCGGTTGCAACACGCAAAGGGAATGAGGGTTCTTTTGGTTTTTACGAAAGGAACAAAAGTTTCTTTTCTTGGAGGGAACGAACGCCGTACGATAGACGAAAATATTTTTTCTTTCTTTTTCATACGGACGAAGAAGTAATGCACGCAGTGTGACGCCCCGACTCCCATGTACAAAAGAACAGGAATCGTGACGTCGGGATGATGACAATACGGTCATGCATCCCAATGAAAAGTGCTCAAGTGTGTGTGCAACATGCAAAGGTGCACAATAAAAATTCGCAGCGGATATTATAATAGTCAACTAAGTACCAGAATTTTAAATACAAATATTCAACACAATTTATCTTTAAAGAGTTATACAGTCATTCCAAATATATTACAAATGCAATATATAAATTGATAAAAACATAACTCACTAAACAGGAGCAATCCCAGATCACTCCACCAATGGAACCAAGCTAAGGCTCGTCATCATCATCTGCATCAAAATCTGCGATACCATAAAATGATACCACAGGTAAGTATAAACCAAACAACTCTCGGAATAAAAATACATTAATGCAACCAACAATAAGACAAAATACATTTAGTCATAAAATACCATTTTTCCCAAAAAATGATTATTTCCAACACACGCCAAAAATCTCATTTTGGCCCAAAAATATAGTTTGTCATTTTCCCAGAAAATGATTCACACAAAACAAACCATTTATCAGACATTGTAGGCGGGAATCGCAGGCGGGACTCTACCACCGTCCCTGCTTACCACCATCCCTACAGCATGCACCGTAGGCGGGAATCATAAGCGGGACACAACCACCATCCCTGCTTACCACCATCCCTATCGCGTGCACCGTAGGCGGGAATCGCAGGCGGGACTCTACCACCATCCCTGCTTACCACCATCCCTACAGTTCCTTTACATACAATGAATACTTAACAGAGCACTGTAGGCAGGAATCACAGGTGGGACTCTACCACCGTCCCTGCTTACCACCATCCCTACCGCGTGCACCGTAGGCGAGAATCGCAGGCGGGACACAACCACCATCCCTGCTTACCACCATCCCTATCGCGTGCACCGTAGGCGGGAATCGCAGGCGGGACTCTACCACCATCCCTGCTTACCACCATCCCTACAGTCTCTTTTCCTTTTACTCACATGAGAATCCAATTTTCAATAAACACATGAACATGTATGCAATCATGCGAAAACCCAATTTTCTTTACAAACATGATCATGCGTGCAATATACTATGTACATGAACAAGCCATAACCAACAACCACAATTCACAATGCAAACAAACACACAACAACTCCGTCCACAATCCATCCGACCCCCGAAACTCCTCGGACTCAGTCTGGCAAAACAAACCAATTCACAGATAATATGTGTTAGTGCAAAAATATATTTAAATCACGAAAGTTCTTTAAGAAAAATACTTACAGCGCTATAATATGATTTCTGGAGGATCACGGAGTTGCAAAAGGTAGCGACTCAGCAACAACACAGTGTAAAATACACTGTGGCCGTGGGTCTCAAATACCCACTTTTCAACAGGGACAAACTAAGACCCAAAATTGATAGGGTAGGGCTTAGAGAGGTCGGTGAAGCCAATGGTAGCGGTGGTTTGCCGTGGGTGGCGGCGCAAGGGGTGGTTTTAGGCCAAAGATGCACAAATCGAAAATGGGCTTGGTGGGGCTTCACCGGTGACGGATCGGAGCTGGGGTTGGGTCCATTGGGTTGCTAGGAGGTCGGGGATGAAGTAGTGAAGAAATGGTGGCCGGAGGTGGCGCGACGGCGGCGCAACGGCGCAAAGAATGCCGCGGCTTCGTGGGGTGCGTGCGGGCTACCGGCGGCGAGGTAGGGGCTGGGATTTGGGGGGTGAGGTGGCTGGAGGGAGGGGGAGCTGGTCGGCCGAGCGGTGTCAAGCACGGCGGCGCGACGGCGGCGGTCTGGGTGAAGGTGACGGACGAACGGAGAGAGAGAGAGGGAGAGAGAGAGAGGGAGCTGGGTCGCGCGGGGAGGGGGGAAAGCAGGGGAAAAAGAAAAAAAAAGGAAAAGATGAAAAGAGAAAAAAAAGAGAAAAAAAAAGAGGAAATAGAAAATGAAATCAAAGAAATGAGGTTCAGTCCTCACATCTTGAGTCACGAAAATGATCCGACGGAAATGATTTTAAAACAGCAAATCAATTAAAATAATTTAAACGTAATGATACAATGAAAATAAAATAATTAAATTCCACAATCAATTAATTTTAAAGAAGAACAATTTATATGTACAACAATAAATAAATATTAAGGAAACATAACAATTTAATTCCCACAATTTAAAGATCATAAAATAACCCATTTAAAATACCCGATAATTATAAAATAAGAGAATAAATTTTGAATAAATAAATAAAAATGCTTCATTAAAAATGCACTAATTTACGGGGTGTTACATGCTCCCCCCTTAAAATAAAATTTCGTCCTCGAAATTTGTAGAGTCAAACATCACGCTAAAACAGGATACATGATACAACCAGAACACGCTTGAGACAACATGCCATCACCAACGCCCAAAAGCGTAAGTAATGCTCTCTCAAGTCTACTTCCATAGGCAATTCCATCATACTCACATTAGACTTCCAATGGCATCTTACGTCTAGTATTCCTAGGGTGGCTATGTTATCCAAAATCTCCATTTTTACAAGAACCTTAATATAAATCCAATAAATTCCAATGATTAATAACTCCATACAATAATTAGTGCTAACCTCAATCAACTCCTATGCTACAACTTCTAAACCTCCATTGAATTCGACCTTCAGTAACCTAATGCCTACTCCCAAAGTTAATCATCAATCCACCAAAGGAAAGTATAGCCTCAAAATTTAGGTAACCTCAAGTCACAATTAATTCCTGAAGATAATCACAATAATTATTGCCCACCTTCATTCCATTGAGTAACCCACTTCGACTACACACTCCGATTGACTCACCAAAAACTCTAAGTCAAAATCTCTAGAATTTAATACTATTGTATTTATTCATCTTCAACACCTACCTAAGACATTTCTTCCAAGCCAAAAATGAGACAACGACCCCTGTACTCTCCGAAATGCATACACACTCACCACTACTACGCATTCGATCTCATGCACACTTAGCTAGAACCAATAATCCTCCATACGTGCAAGCGATCCATCACTACCATTTCTATTATTCGGGCCCATATCCTCGAAATCAACAAGAATCATTTCCTACGTCCGCACCATCTATTATTCCTTAAAATTAATACAGATTAAATCCTCAACCTGTCACTAACTTCGAGCTAAAAACAATCATTATCTGAACTAGATCAACATCTTCAATCCTCAGAAAATACCCAAACTAGATCATTACCTTCCATCTCCAAAGAAGTTCTCTACTGAAAAATTCTCATATTTAGTAACTCAACTCTGATCAATCCCATTTTAATTCAGTCATTCAACTCTGCAATTCTAAAACCTTAACCAGATAAAAATCATTTCCTGAAATCTTGAAGATCAATGACCTTAATTCTTAAACATTCACCTTATAAAACTTGTAAATTCTAAAACTCCAAATGTTACCAAATTGCTTATCAAGGTCGACAAGATCGAAAATTTCTAATCTAAGTAATTCATTAATTGCTTGTTGAACCTACCACCTTAAATCCAATAAACTTATTTCCTAAAAATTGTGGGACCTCAAACCTTAGATGACATTCTCAAAAATCTAACCTTGAAATTCGTTGAACTTACAACCTCCTACTCCATAAACTCACTACATAATTTTTTTCTTACGGAGGCTACAACCTCAATTAACCTAAGCGATTTAAAACTATTCCCCTCCTTAGCAGCAACGTGAGTTCCTACTCCAAAGAGTTCACCCAAACCATGTCGTTCCCTTCAATCCGCGATATAATGAAAACAACCCAAGCCGATAAAAGTTCAAGCCGACTATACTAAATATTCAAGCCTAACAATGGCATTCACAGTCGTACCATCTTCCTGCCATAGCACAACCTTTAACCCCACTTCAAATCAAGCAAATTAAAATACAACTGTAGCAAAATAAATTAAAATACGACAATACAACATAAAATAAAATAGAATAAAACCAACAATAAAATATCATAAGACAAAATGAAGAAAACAATGAAGTAGTACACAATAAAATAATAGAGACAACTAAAATGGCCTACCATAAAATAACATGGTTAAACAAAATAAAGTAACATAAAATAAAATAAATAACCAACCAAAGTAACAATAAAATAATATAAATAAAGCAATTAGAATAATATACTTTAAATTAAATAATTTAACTTACAACTTTAAAAATAAAAATTTCTGGAACTTTACCTAAGGGACATGTGGGTTTACTCAGAGCCGAACTGCTCTTATACCACCTGTGACGCCCCGACTCCCACGTACAAAAGAACAGGAATCGTGACGTCGGGATGATGACAATACGGTCATGCATCCCAACGAAAAGTGCTCAAGTGTGTGTGCAACATGCAAAGATGCACAATAAAAATTCACAGCGGATATTATAATAGTCAACTAAGTACCAGAATTTTAAATACAAATATTCAACACAATTTATCTTTAAAGAGTTATACAGTCATCCCAAATATATTACAAATGCAATATATAAATTGATAAAAACATAACTCACTAAACAGGAGCAATCCCAGATCACTCCACCAACGGAGCCAAGCTAAGGCTCGTCATCATCATCTGCATCAAAATCTGCGATACCATAAAATGGTACCACAGGTAAGTATAAACCAAACAACTCTCGGGATAAAAATACATTAATTCAACCAACAATAAGACAAAATACATTTAGTCATAAAATACCATTTTTTCCAAAAAATGATTATTTCCAACACACGCCAAAAATCCCATTTTGGCCCAAAAATATAGTTTGTCATTTTCCCAGAAAATGATTCACACAAAACAAACTATTTATCAGACACTGTAGGCGGGAATCGCAGGCGGGACTCTACCACCGTCCCTGCTTACCACCATCCCTACAGCGTGCACCGTAGGCGGGAATCACAGACGGGACACAACCACCATCCCTGCTTACCACCATCCCTGCTTACCACTATTCCTACAATTCCTTTACACACAATGAATACTTAACAGAGCACTGTAGGCGGGAATCACAGGTGGGACTCTACCACCGTCCCTGCTTACCACCATCCCTACCGCGTGCACCGTAGGCGAGAATCGCAGGCGGGACACAACCACCATCCCTGCTTACCACCATCCCTATCGCGTGCACCGTAGGCGGGAATCGCAGGCGGGACTCTACCACCATCCCTGCTTACCACCATCCCTACAGTCTCTTTTCCTTTTACTCACATGAGAATTCAATTTTCAATAAACACATGAACATGTATGCAATCATGCGAAAACTCAGTTTTCTTTACAAACATGATCATGCGTGCAATATGCGATGTACATGAACAAGCCATAACCAACAACCAGCAACCACAATTCACAATGCAAACAAACACACAACAACTCCGTCCACAATCCATCCGACCCCCGAAACTCCTCGGACTCAGTCTGGCAAAACAAACCAATTCACAGATAATATGTGTTAGTGCAAAAATATATTTAAATCACGAAAATTCTTTAAGAAAAAATACTTACAGCGCTATAATATGATTTCTGGAGGATCACGGAGTTGCAAAAGGTAACGACTCAGCAACAACACAGTATAAAATACACTGTGGCCGTGGGTCTCAAATACCCACTTTTCAACAGGGACAAACTAAGACCCGAAATTGATAGGGTAGGGCTTAGAGAGGTCGGTGAAGCCAATGGTGGCTGTGGTTTGCCGTGGGTGGCGGCGCAAGGGGTGGTTTTAGGCCAAAGATGCACAAATCGAAAATGGGCTTGGTGGGGCTTCACCGGTGACGGATCGGAGCTGGGGTTGGGTCCATTGGGTTGCTAGGAGGTCGGGGATGAAGTAGTGAAGAAATGGTGGCCGGAGGTGGCGCGACGGCGGCGCAACGGCGCAAAGAATGTCGCGGCTTCGTGGGGTGCGGCGGGCTACCGGCGGCGAGGTAGGGGCTGGGATTTGGGGGGTGAGGTGGCTGGAGGGAGGGGGAGCTGGTCGGCCGAGCGGTGTCAAGCACGGCGGCGCGACGGCGGCGGTCTGGGTGAAGGTGACGGACGAACGGAGAGAGAGAGGGAGAGAGAGAGGGAGCTGGGTCGCGCAGGGAGGGGGGAAAGCAGGGGAAAAAGAAAAAAAAAAGGAAAAGATGAAAAGAAAAAAAAAAAGAACAAAAAAAAGGAAAGAGAAAATGGAGTCAAAGAAATGAGGTTCAGTCCTCACATCTTGAGTCACGAAAATGATCCGACGGAAATGATTTTAAAACAGCAAATCAATTAAAATAATTTAAACGTAATGATACAATGAAAATAAAATAATTAAATTCCACAATCAATTAATTTTAAAGTAGAACAATTTATATGTACAACAATAAATAAATATTAAGGAAACATAACAATTTAATTCCCACAATTTAAAGATCATAAAATAACCCATTTAAAATACCCGATAATTATAAAATAAGAGAATAAATTTTGAATAAATAAATAAAAATGCTTCATTAAAAATGCACTAATTTACGGGGTGTTACACGCAGCACCGCTTGAAGAATCTCGAGGATCCAACTGCTGCGCTCCAGCCTTCTCCTCCACTGCTTCTCATCTCCATCTCCATTTATTTGGCTTGCTCTTTTCATTCCCTACTTTTTATTTAATTTCAGTTTAAAGTTTATGGAATATTTTTGAGATATTTGGCTTAGATTTTTTGGCATTTTATTTGCTGTTTATTTACTTCGTGTTATTTATTTTTCTCACTTCTTTAAACTTTCATTTAATAGTGATTACAATTGCTATGGATTGATTTTGAGAATTTGTGAATTGAATATAAGGATGAACTCTAGAATCTTGATTTTGGAGCTTTTCAATTCTCAATTCGTATTTTGTCAATTACTTTCTAATCTAGTTTAATTCTTAGATTAGTTTTATTAATCTGTTAGTTCCATTGCATATTAGATTGATTAAAATTTAATTAGGACTTAAATAATTTCAGTTTTATTGTTTAATTTTCAGATTAATTAAGATTGTTCAGTTTAGTTGATTCTTTGATTGTTAATTTCAATTTGTTAGTCTTTTACATTTCATTTCGACACTCAAAAATCCAAAAATATAAATCTAGTCCATGACTAGTCCCCTTTTCATTCTTGTTGCACACTTCCATTCATTGCACATACCATTATTTTTATTTTCTCTTTGTGAATATTTTCACCATTTTAAACGAGTTTGATTTTAAGTAACTTTCTCTGAGAAGATGATCTAAAAATTTATTTCTAATTATTACGCGACATCCTCCTGCACTTGGGATAGCCTTTGTGCTGCTCATTTTTTAGTGAATCAGTTATAATATGTACTAAGTACTTCTCTTTTGAGGTTTGAGAGGGCCCATGTTGTAGGGACCCTACTTTTGTTCATACATGGTTTAAACTAGTCTCTAAATGGTTTATGTGAATTCGGTATATGTAAATAGTTATGGATAAGTATTTAAGTCTGGGATTAGCATTCTAGTACTTTATGTATTGCTCAAAGGAAAAAATTATCCACTGCAAATATTGCATATTGCTAGATGCATACTAGGTGTATTGTATCTTTAATTGTCATAAACGGGGACAGGTAACTCTATGTTGCATGTCTCAACGCTTTAAATTCCATTGGATCCCAAACAAAATCTAGAGGCGTCACAGGATGAGTGTGTGTCAAGAAGTTTGGAGACTTGTAGAGATCTTCTCCTTTTATAGAGGCTTATTTCATTATTTGGAGAAGTTGAGTCATACTTGCCTTATATCATTTGCCTTATTTATTTGCTTTATGTCTTTCTTGTTTTATCTCTTTCTTTGTTATTGGTGATAAGTTTTTAAAGGGCCGGACCCCGTTCATATTATATCCACTAGGGACCACTATCTATCACTAGGGACCCAATAGTGGCTTTGAAGATGATTTGAACTTTATCACCAGGGAGAAGAGTTAATTTCTCAGATGGCCATCCTGTGCAGGCACTGTAACAGATGGCCGGTCAAGGCCATCCATGCGAGCATTGTAACTTATGACCAAAGATACACATGGAGATTTGCCAGCTGATCCACTAGTTCTTGCTCACGCTGGCATAGAAGGAAGATGGGATTTCCTCACTAGGTTTGGGCATGATTTTTCATGGTCATCGGTCCTTAACCATCTTCGAATGGTGGGAAGAAGGAAAAGGCCATCCTCTTTGATATTGGATATGATTGAGAGGGGATGCCTATTTGGCTAAGATGTGATGGAAGCAAGTGTAATCAGCGGAAGTGGTAAAATGCCCATAAAATCATAGATCTATCGAAACAGACGGTGGATGGCAAGGGACCAAGGGTAAAGATGGAAAAGAATCTACCAATTTGATTTGAAGCAAAAAATGACTGCAATATTGCACTAACACACTGGACCAAGCGAGACTACGTGACTCCTCAGATGAGTGTGAGAAGACTATGTATTCAAACACTTTGGGGGAAGTTAGGAACAACAGATGGCCATGCCAAGGCCATCCTGTGCAAGCAATTTAACAAAAAACCACAGATACACGGGTAGATTTTCCAACCGATCTACTAGTTCTTAATCGCCCTCAGTTGGAAGGCGAATCACTTTTCTCAATGGGTTTAGGCATGATTTCTCAGGACCGTCAGTCCTTCCTCTAGGCTCTAGGAATAATGCCTAATTACCGAAAAGGTAATCAAATAAGCTGAAGCTAGACCGCATATTGGAGGATATTTTCGTCCATTCAAGTACCAAGAAGAAAAAAAAAAAAAAAATACAAGCTCCCTCTTTATTTACAGAGAATAGATACGCTTTAAAGTTCTGCCTCTTATTTTTACCCTTAAGCCTTTATTTTTAAAGAAAAATAATAATAGTTAAGCCTTTTCTTTTTTTTTTTTACACTCAATCATTTCTCTTCTTAAAGATTATGTAAGCTATTTATGGTTTTTTACTTCATTTTTAATTTTTCTTTTCTTTTTACTTTTTCATCTCTCTCAATTCTTTTTTTTTTTTTTTCTTTTATTGTTGTCATGCCACTTCATCGTTTTCATACTTTAATTTGACACAAATTTTGCACCCACCGCACGCTCACTCAATTTAAATATATTCAAGGATATATATAATTAGGGCAAGTTTGAAGGAACAAGAATCCGCAGATTTGGTAAAACTTGTTTTGGAGATTTTTGTTGTAGTAGATTAACCTAACTAACATTGACCTTTTTTGCATAAATAAGTGTGATTAGGAAGTCTAAGCTTCTTGCTTCATCTTTAGCTTACTCTCTAAAAGCATATAATCACAAACAGCTTACTTTTAGATTATACTTTATACTCTGTTTTGATTAAGTGGAGCAATTTCCCTGGCAAGATTATGATTAGGTAATAAGTCACCAACTGATGTGTCTGCAAACCTTTTGGTGGTTGATTATCATAACACAAAAATTATCTCTCGAAAACTCTTTCTGACCCTTTGATTTTTTTTTTTTTTTCTGAACTTTAAATTATTTTATAAAGAATTCTACGTACAACACCAATATTTCACTCTCATTATTTTTAAGTTTTTGTTAAAAAAATAAAATACGTTCCAATAGTGATAGAAATACCACATTTACAAGCTTACAAGACACACATAAACAACATCATTCATATCACTTGCATAGTAGATTTGAATTGAATTAAGTTTTAAAATTTTTCTTACAAATCAAATTATGCCATGTACGCTTTGCTAAGTGTGTTATCCACACTAGCTTGAAAATAGAATTTTTTTTATTATATTATTTGAAAAATTCTACATACTACACCATCATCATAGTCTTATTCAATTATGATGATCGTAGCAAAATCAATTTTCTCGATCTCAACCCACCTTCATCTTCTCAGTTAAATTAAAAAGAAAAGAAAATTGGAAAAACCGTATGGTCGTCTGCATGTTGATGCTGGACCGACTATGTTAGCTATGTATTTCTCTACAAAATTCGGAATTCTGGATAGCAATTTGTTTTGGAGTAATATTATTTATCATTCTTTTTATTATGAAAAATTATACTTATCATTTCACACATCACACCTCTTGTTAAAGACAAAATTGATCGGCTCCAATCTATTGAAAATCTATCACTAATAATAAGCAAAGAGATCAATCTAAGAGATAAGACAAGAAATATATAAACTAAAAGTATATAGCTCAGACTCCTAGAAAGAAAAAGTTTCAAAATGCAAGTTGGACTCAATTATTTAAATAAAGAAAATAGATCTCTACAGAATGAGGAGATCTCTACAAATGAAGGGGACTCTCCACAGTACAAACTCTACCACACGTAACGACTCCACTAGATCTCTCTCAATGGAGGTACCGTCTTCAACCTCCTAAAATCTTAAATTTCTCTATTGTATTAAGCAATATGTAAGGTCATGAGAAATTGTAAAATCATATATTATAGTGGATTTTGCTCCCAAACAACACGTGGACATAGGTTTTTATGCCAAACCATGTAAATATCTATGTCTCTCTTTATTTATTAATATTTTATTGATGAACATGAAGAGCACCGTATCAATGCTCGAATTATCAATGTGGGCCAAGAATCATTCTTTCCTCCCTTCCGGTATGTGGTGTATGGATGATGAGTATAACAACTCAATTAGTTTAGTAAGAATAAAATAAAATAAATATTTTTTTTAAATATTTAAAGTGTGTGGTGTGGGATGATGAGTAGCATCCCTCTTTTATTATTACCCTCTCATTATTCTATTATGTGGTATTAAATTATTAGATACTATTTATTATATTTTACTTGTGAGCATATCATTTAATTTCACATTAAGAGATGTTAAGATAATGATAATAAAAAGAATGATAAATATTTATCCTTTATTTTACGGTTTAAAATATGAGTTCTTCAGCAGTCCTACACCACAATCTATTGAGAGAGAAAAAAAAAAAAAAAAAAAAAAAAAAAGATAAAAAATAAAAGTAAGGACTGCTATTTTTCTTAAAAGATAAGCGTGTAGATAAAGAAGGGAATTGCGAGTGGGGTGGTTGAATTATTAGTAATTACAGCCTTTCAGCGGTGCTTGGATTTGGAATCATAATAAACCATAGATTGCACTCATGTTGTGAATAAAGCATGCCCTGTTTGTTTTTGATGACACGATAACATTATCATCCCGCGCTTTAAAATGCCTCCTTAGATATATTTTAACAAAAAAAAAAAAAAACACAAGATACAAACTCCATTAGGCAATTCTAACAAAGCTAAAAGTTATTAAATTTTTAAATTTTAACAATTCTAGCAAAGCAAAGCTAAAAGTTTAAAATTTTAAATTTTTATGTACTTAACATGTGCGTTTTTATTGGTGTGGGTGTGAGTTACTATCCATGTGATGGACTTTTCGTAAATGGGTTTAATATATATGATTAATGCTAGATATAGTCTTAGAGTATGCAAATCTCATACGCTTTTTTTGATAAAAAAAAAAAATAGAGTGCAATGATTTTTTTCATGAGTCTTAGAGTTACCCACTTATTTTAAAGGGAATGTACGAAACTTATACATTCTATGACAGCAAATATCATTTATTTTAATATATTTGTAACAAAAGAATAACACGAGTTGTAGCAAATATGAGAATTAAACAGTTCATTTTTAAATATAGAGTAATCTATTTAGGGGTGTAATCAGTCCAGTTCGGAGGGTCATGGATCGAGAATTTCAATCCATCATTTTTGCCAGACTGGACCGATTATCCTAATAGACCGAACTGAACCGTTAGCTATTGGTCTAATCAGTCTGATTTGGATCATGAATTTTTTTTTTATCTTTTTTTAAAAGAAAAATTAATTAAATTAGTCCAACTAAAATTAAGTGAGCTCTTTTATGTGGATTATATAACTAACTTATTAAAAAAAATTAATTATATTTATATTTATCAATTTATGATGTTAACAGTTACTAACTTACTAACTTAGTATTCATAATGGTCTTAATATATATGATTAATGAATATTAATTAATTTCATTGTCTGTAGATTCTCCATGCTAATATGCAAATTAGGTATCTTAAAAAAAATGACCTAATTACATTAATTATGTGTAAATAGCAGAGTATTTATCTATATATAATAACATTATTCATCATATGATATATTAGTTGATTAATATCATATTAACATTTTATATATGGTTAATGAATATTAAATAATTTAATTTTATATATATTATATTCTTCATATTTACTTGCAACTTAATATCATAAAAAAAATTACATAATTACTTTAATTAGGTGCAGATAGTACAGTATGTATCTATACATAATAACATGATTTATCATATGATATATTAATTAATTAATAGCATAGATTATTTAACATTTTATATGGTCAAAATTGATCCCTTAGATGAAAATTACATAATTAACCTATACAATTATTATATAAAATAATATATTATATATATAAGTATTTAGAAATATATATATATATCTATATATACATTCGGTCAGTTTCGGTCCAGTCCGGTCTAAAAATATAGACAGATTACTGAATTTTTCTACATATTAGAATCGAGACTGACGAATAAGACTATCGATCCAAACCATTTGATTTGGCTGATTTTTCTAGTTCGGACCATAATCCTAGAGCCCTAAATCTATCTAAATGTCAAAACCGGAAAACTGTTTTGAGTATATTTAAGCTTCGTTTGGAAATATAATTCATCTCAACTCATCTTAACTCATTATTACAACTTTTTCAAATCTCAACACAAAATATAATAAACAATTCAACTTTTTTAAATCTCAAAACAATAATAATAATAATAAATAATATTCTAATAATATTTTATCAACTCAACTCACTTTAACATCCAAACGCACTCTAAGGGTGTGTGTAGATGTTGAAGTGAGTTGAGTTGAGTTGAGTTGTGATGATAAAATATTGTTAGAATATTATTTTTTAATATTATTATTATTTTAAAATTTAAAAAAGTTGAATTGTTTATTATATTTTGTATTGAAATTTGAAAAAGTTGTAATGATAAATTGAAATGAGTTGAGATGAGTTTGGTAACCAAACGCACCCTAAATATCTGACCTATAATTTATCTAAATTTTGAAGAACTCCAGTGTAAATTTTCCTTGAGGGCAGCTACCCTGCCTGCTCTTCTAGCTATATCCAGTGGATTGACTTTGGAAATGTCAATCAGTCCGTCACCTAAGCACATGATGATTTTGAGTGCACTTTCATGGTAAGTTATGTTTCTTTCTTTCTCTTGACTTTTGGATTTATTTTTACACGTTAAGATAGTTTAGATAGTGAGATGAGATTAGATAATTTTAAATAAATAAAATAAAATATTATTAAAATATTATTTTTTAATATTATTTTTATTTTAGAATTTAAAAAAATTAAATTATTTTTTATATTTTGTATAAAAATTTAAAAAAATTGTAATGATAATATGAAATGAGATCATTACTCTATCCAAACAAGCCCTTAATTTCCGTAGTTTTGTTTTTGTTTTATTATTGTCCCCAAATTTGGGGCAGCTCATGCTACTGTTAAGGAGGGCTGGCTCTTCCATTAGACAATCTAGACAATTGCCTAAGGCCCCTAATAGAAAAAGACCTAAAATATATATATATATATATATATATATATAAAAAGTAGAATTCTAAAAAAATATATATCCAATAAAAAACTTTAATTAACTCAATAAGAATGAGAATATAAACAAGATCAAATAGATATTATGTCATTATTTATTTTTAAAAGTATCACAGATAATTATTATTTTACCTATTCTCCTTCTAACAATACACTTCTCTTTTGTCATTATTAGTTTAATATATAATTAATGTAAAAATTATAAATAGTAAAATCTAATTTTTCAGTGTTCATAAAAAAGTTTTTATATAATTCTTTGAAGAGGTAATGGCCCACTTTTTTTTCAAATGTGTAAGTTGTTTATAGAACTTTATTGACAATAATGATTATAATTGTGTTTAAGAGTCTAAAGTACTTATAAAACTAAATTTGATAAAATTCTCTCTAAATCAAAAATTTCCTAATAAAGATTAAGTCAATTATTAGTTGAAAATGTAGTATAAAATCTTAATCAATAATTTTACTTTACAAAACGATAGGAATTATTTTTAAATAAAAATATAATATAAAAATAAAAATAATTTTATTTAATTTTATCTTAAAAAAAAGTCTCACTAAAAATTTTAGCCTTAAGCCTCAAAACCTATTGAGCTGGTTCTGCTGTTAGGACAAAGTTTTCCAAACTAATCCTCATCCGTATGCTGAACAATATTTTTCAAATTGTCATTTGAAAATTTATGCGTAAAAATATCAAGCAGTATAAGACTCACATAATTATAAAAAAAAAATTAAAAAAAAAATTGTTTTTTAATGCTAATATGACTTGTCATTCTGATAAATAACTTAATGTGTCAATGAGTTTACCAATAATTTTTTTTTTTCCCTTTCATACTGTTTTAGCAACATTTTGATGTATAATCAATATTTCCCAGTTAAATGAACCTCATTAAGGATCTGAATCCACACTAGGCAACGAAAAAAGCATTGAAAAACACCGATAAGCCAATTTTATTGCAGCAATAAAAGCAAGGTTCACAAGTTCCTTGACAACCTAGATTTACATCAAAGCATTTATACAGACGAGATATGGATTCACATTTTATAAATTATTCTATTGGTATATAAATCACACCATCTACATCATTTATGTAACGTGTTCATCCTTGTGGTGGAATTTCAAAAATTAATTTAAGAAAAAGAGACAGGAATTACTGACTCTTTTAAAACTTATTATTTTCCTTCCCAAGATATAAAAGAATCTATGTTTAAAATTAAAACATACTTTATATATTAAAATAGGCCTAGACTTCTGTCACTCTTCTTTTGGGTCTTGTCTGTTCTGACGCTTCTTACTCATTTTGTTTATGAGAGGGGAGGGACATATATAAAAATAAAATGAATCAAATACTCAGTAAACATTACCTTTTTTGTTTTTTTTTTTTTATAAAACGGATATTACCCTTCATTAAGAGAGGACTTACAAAGTTGACTTGAAAAACAAGCCAATTACAATCGTTAGTAACTTCCTAGTACATTTTCGTAACTGACATGGTCTAGTCCAGACGGTAAATCTCTAAATACCTAGATCTTAGAGAAAAATACCACATCTATCCACGACAGAGGTTACAAAGCTCCATACCCCGACTAAGCGAGATAGGGTATACCAAACCCCGTCAACGAGGAGGGGGGACTACTACTCCATTCAAACCAAAGTCCGAAGGCACTACTATTTTTGGATTTTTATTTACTTAGAAACTACATTACATAATAGAAACTACAAAGAAAAATACTGCACAAAAAAAAAAGAAAAAGCAGTGCACAGAGGCTGTTGTGGCGCGTGCAGTACACGCGCCACTCTGGGAAGAGAACCGAAAATCAACCTTGGAGATCCCGGACTCACAGACTCCAGAAACGCCGCGCGTGGTGTTAGCAAAGGGCCCCCGGTGGTGCGTGAAAGCCATGCACACCGAACGAAGCCGGAACTTCGACCCGCGCGTGCGGGATACTCGCCGCTCTGTTTGGTGCAGCATTCGGTGGTCTTGAAGGTCGGCAGCTGGAAAACACCATGGTGGGGCGCGTGCTGGCCTGTGGGCGGCGGGAAGACCCAAATCTACGATTCTCTCTTATTTCGCCTGAAAATACACAAAAACAAAACACTACATAGAAGAGAAGGGAGGGAAGGGAAGGGAGCCAAAGCTCCTACCCCTCTAGTCGGATCTATGAAGGAAGTCTAGAGAGAAGGGAGAGAGTTTTAGAGAGAAGGATACCACCCGATAGAGAAAAACCAACTAGTAAGCATTACTTCATACTATAAAAATATACTAACATAAGTTTTCATTCATGCATTTATCATTCATCTTCATACTTTATATAAAACATCTACTTCCTTTGAAAACATTACAAAGTGGAGTTTTTCTTTAAAAATGTTTTTATTTCTCATAAAAACATTTCTCACCCCTTATACATTCATTCATAAAGAGATAAATAATTACACAACATTTAATTTAACTATTATCACTTTTCTTCTGCGCAATATACACTATTACACCCCGTATGTTGGGATTAGCAGTCTTTTGGATCCAGATTCTGCCTTTGGCCATAGGTTGGGAATCCCTTTCAGTAAGGGGTAGCACTAGATGCACTACCAGTACTACTTACTCGACATTGCAATCTACCCAGTCCATTGGTACCATCATTCATCCATTCAGTCATGGCCGTTATGTATTTTCATATATTAATATATTCATTTATTTCATTTCCTTTCCTTTTATTCATTCATTCATTTCAGTAATTTCATTTTTTTTTTATTCATCAGTCCATTTCATTTCATAAACATTATTTAAGAGCATAAGTAAAAACATCATCAATAAACATCATTTCATAGCATCCATTAAATATCATTTCATATCATCGTTTAAACTTCATTTCATAATTTCATTTAAATACACTTTCATCGTATCATCTAAACATCATTTAAAAGCATCAAGCGTAAATCTCAACATTTTATTTCATGAAAAATAAAGACAATAGCTATTAGATATAACATATATTCACATGCGTGCAACTATTACTTTTGATGCATAAATAGGGGCTACCAAAGTAGGTCATTACATACGTATACCTTTAAATATTAATACTTAACATACTTTTATAAAACATCATTTCATTCTATTTCATTGCATAAAAGAACATTTTTCATAAAAGTTTTTCATTTTCATTTCATATAATTAGAAAACTCTATAAGAGTATGAATAATATTTACCTGGACTCCATGCTATTCTCATTTATTGTAGTCTACTTATGTGCGTGTCAGATGGTAACCTATATGCATATATAGCCTTAACATTATTCCCTTCCTCAAGTGCATAAGTAATTAACACTTAGAAAATACATAAACTACTCTTGACTTAGACTTTCTTCACTTAGACACACTCTACTATCCAATTTCATCCTCTATATTTTTCTTTATCACGTTTCTCAAAATTTTTGAACCCATAGCTTGGGACCCACTTGAGGTCACCTTTCAAACACAACATTCTACTTCAAGTGCTTATCATTTAAAGTGAGTCTCATGATCTACTTTAAAGTTAAAAACACTATCACCTTTAGCATACTCTTCCTATTAATCCTTCATCTTGATGTATGACTTGAACCGATCAAGTTATACATCTCAACCCGAGTCAATACACATAATTTCCTTCATCCATACACATTAACCAACACTTTATCGTAATCTAAACCAAACATAATACACAACTTTAAATCAACCTTGAGGTTTAAACGTTGTATACTCATGTTTAAGACAGATTATTCATTATATATGGTAAATCTATCTAGCACATGCATCAAACCAAATTACACATGTACTTTATCCTTTTCATCACCTAAGATCAATATATAATCCACTAAACGCCTGCTTGTATAAATAAGCTTCATACACCTGACACTAACATTCAACTCAAACCCATACAATCATCATGCTTCACAGTCTTCTACAACCTTCACAATCTTAACACTTTACTTGACATCATGAGACTTCACAAACCACATAACTATCCCAACACTTTACACAATTCTCAACCACTTCGAAACTGCACCGCGATCCCATCATTTCACATGGCATCCAGCTACTGCACAACTACCCAATCACCCAATTCTTCTCACAGCACAACTCTACATTTAACTCCTGTCACTTCATAGCTACTCCACAATACCGTTTACAGTAATCCCAACACTTCACACCGCATATCCACAGAACACTCAACAACTATGCAACTATCCCAACACTTTGTAATGCACTGCACATCAAAACTATACCACAACCACAATCCACATTTCACAACACAACACACTTCGTAACAACAGAACACACTTCACATTAATGCCTATCATTTCACAACTATATCACATAACACATCACAACAACAACACATAGTTCATAATTCATAACACCATCAAACTTCACAAGCATAGTAAACTATCAAGGGGAAGGAATATGAATTATACCATGCATTGGGGTTGACTCGTTGCGCCGCTTGGTGTCCGACAAGGCCCCGTGGTATCAAACGCCACTAGTTTGGGCAGTGATTACCCCTTGGTGGTCACTGTCGTGACCTAAAATATAGGCTGTCTGGAAGGGGCTGGAGCTAGGGTTTCTCGCACAAGGGTAGTGGGGCATGGTGATGGAACTCAGAGCGGTGCTTCTAGGTCGTGCTAAGTGGTGGCAAGGGCTACTGATGGAAACCAAAGTGGGCCTAGACTTAAAAATCCTTTGTATATTCCAGATGGGCTAATTACAAGATCAAGAGCTAAGAAGATCAATAAAGCAATGCAATGATTAGTACAATCCACTTAGGACGAGTCTAGCAAGAGTCAAATATTCAAGATGTGCTTGAAATAAGGAGATCCAGTGATCATTCACAGAAGAGTGCAACATAAATTAGAGCATATTATTATGATTATGTGATTGAAGGCCTTGGACTTGATTATTTCATTAAAGGGGCTTATTTTATTAGTTATATGAATTAGTCAAAAATAATTGGGTTTGAGGATGCTTGGTCTACATATGTCTTATTTCTTATGAACTAAGATTTTTGGGAATGCCTTGTATTTTGGCCAAAGGCTTATTTGGAAAGTTACTTTTTAGGAACTAGGGTTTAAAGAAGTATTGTAGCAAGTTACTGTAGTCATGGTACAGTAGCTGTGATACTATTCACTTAAGGGCATTTTTGGAAGATGGAGATTTATTTTGGTTAGGGTTTGATTAGGTTTTGCTTTAAATACTCTTTGTAGACTCATTTTAATTAGTTTATGAAATTTCATGAATTTATTCATTGTGCGTTGAGTTTATCTCCTCTTATTCTTGATTGAACTTTTGAACTTATTAAAAGTAAATCATAACTTTTGTGGCATTCCTCCTTGTAGTCTGAGTTCTTGAGACAGGTTCTTCAATGGGTCTAGTTTTTAATATAATTTAGGTTCTTGAAACGAGTTCCCATCAACTCTAGATTCTTCATCTATTGACTTGATTTTGACTTTCTTGGATGAGTTTTCAAATTGATTGTGGGTTCAAGGTTCCATTCCCGCAGGTTTATATCATTTGGTATTCAGAGCAAGGTCTCCAATCAGGTCTGATTTTATTTTTTAATTCTTGCATCTTTAATTTTGATTCTATGGGTTCATTGTTCTAGGGTTGCTAAAAAATAAAAAATAAAATAAAAACAAAAAGTAGGCTGCCGAAATTCTTAGGGATTTTGGTTTGACTGAAATTTGCATCACTTAGGGTTTCAAAATTCTAGGGTTTCTTGCATCTCTAAGTTTGTCAATTGCTTGGAGTGTCATTCCATTAATTCTCTTTTATTTCATTGTCAATTCTTGTGTGCCGGAATTCAATTGCTTGATTTTCACGATTGAGTCCCGTGTCATTTTGTTCATTCCTTATTTTTTGTTCTTATTTCTTGGATCTATATTACTGGTTAGAATAATACAATGTTGTATTGTCTTGATTTTAGTTCAACTAGTTCTTAAAGAACTTGAGTGGAAAAACTATTGAGGTAAAATGCAAGAGAGTGTGAGACTATTATCGTGAAAAAGTCAATTAAGAGTGAAACACGATTGGAGTGTTATTATTTGAGTGTAAACACGTAAGAGATTGTATGAGGTTTTTCACTAACATTCTTTTTATGCAGCACATTATGATGTCTCATAAAAGTGACTTTTCACCAAAAGGAATGGCAGATAACTCATCTTTTGTGTTGCAAACCATGCAACAACAGTTTGAGTGGTTAAATTTGGTATTGGGTGAAGTGAGAGATAGGATGAATCATCAAGATGTGGTAATTAGAAATCTAAAAGCCAGGAGAAATAGGAGGCAACGTGAATCTAGTGTTGAAAATAGATGTGATAGACGTGCACTAAATATACAAATTAAGATGGATGATACAGAGCAGCAGAGCGATAATATTTTTCATACTAGATGCCACATTTACAATAAGGTAAGTAGTATGATCATTGATTTGAGGAGTTGTATTATTTTGGCTAGCACTAATTTAGTTGAAAAATTGAATTTACCTACCTTGAAACACCATAAACCATACATGTTGTAGTGGTTGAGTGATTGTGGAAAGATTTGTGTAAATAAACAAGTGTTAGTTTCTTTTTCAATTGGAAAATACCAAAATATGGTCCTTTGTTTCTTTTTCAATTGGAGAATACCAAATATGGTCCTTTGTGATGTAGTGTCTATGCATGCTCGCTATATTTTGTTAGAAAAATCGTGACAATATGATATGAAGGTGATCCATGATGGGTTAAGGAATATGTACTGTTTTGAAAAGGATGGAAAAACAATCAAATTTGCTTATTTAACTCCAACACAGGTCCATGGGGACCAATTGAAACTTAAAAGTAAGGTTGCTAAAAAAAGAAAGAGTGAAAATAAGAGTGATAAAAAAATATAGAGTGAAAGTGAGAGTGATCAAAAAAGAAAAAGTGAAAAAGAGTTTGAGTTAAAAAGCAAGAGTGAAAGTGAGATTGAACTAAAAAGTAAAAATGAAGGTGAGATTGAGAAAAAAAAGAAATAGTGAGGCCGAAAAGGAGAGAGAAAAAAAAAGAAGATAAGAATGATGTTGAGACCTCAAAAAAAAAAAAAGAGAATGGGTTGAAAAATAATTGTTAAGTTGAGAGGAAAAAAGAGAGTGACAGAAAAAAAGAAAGTGAAAAGAAAAAAGAGATTGAAATGGAAAAACAGAGTGAAAAAGAAAGAGTGTGGAAATAAAAAAGAGAGTGAAGAAAGTGAGAAAAAATAAAGAGAAAAGTGAGTTTTTTATGCTAAGGCGAGTTTTAATATTAACAAACTTGACATATCTTTGCCTAGTGTTGTTGTGTCTTTATTGCAGAGATATAAGGTCGTGTTTCCTAGCGGTATGTTTAGTAGATTGCCATTTATTAGGGAGATAGAATACTACATTGATTTTGTGCCAAGTGCGACAATTCCTACTCGATTTTTTGTTGAAGAACATGAGTCCTTAGTGCATTTAAAGGGAAAAAGGTAAGTTGGATAAAATGTATGTTAAGTGGGTGCAATTCATTGAGACATTTCCTCGTGAAATCAAGTACACACAAGATAAGAAAATTTTTGTTGTTGATGCTTTAGGAAGAAGGTATGTCCTTGTCATCATTTTAGATGTAAAGTTATTAAGACTTGAATATAATAAGAAACTCTATGTTAATTATGTTGGCTTGGCTAGTGTGTATGGAGTACGTGAGAATGCCTCATTTGGTAAGTTTCATAAATTAGATTGATACTTATTTAGAGAGAATAAACTTTGTGTGCCTACTAGTTATATGCGTATGTTGCTTGTGTATGATAGACATTGTGGTTTGTTAGGTAACTTTGGTGTAAGGAAGACTTTTGATATGTTGCATGAACGTTTGTGAGAGTATCATTTACCATTCATTAATATGTTGCATGAACGTTTGTGGGAGTATCATTTGTCATTCATTAACGTGTTGTATGAATGTTTGTGGGAGTATTACTTGTCATTCATTGAATTTGCATATAATTGGAGTGGTCATTTTGGTGTAAAGAAATCTTTAGGTATGTTTCATGAATGTTTGTGGGAGTATCTTTTGCCATACATTGACCTGTTGCATGAACGTTTGCGGGAGTATCATTTGCGTTTCATTGAGTTTGTATATAATTGGAGTGGTCATTTTGGTATAAATAAGATTTTAGACGTGTTGCATGAACGTTTGCGGGAGTATCATTCACATTTTATTGAGTTTGCATATAATTGGAGTAGTCATTTTGGTGTGAGGAAAACTTTAGTTGTGTTTCATGAACATTTGTGGGAGTATTGTTTGCCATTGGTTGAGTTTACATATAATTGGAGTGTTCATGCTACTACTAAATTTTTACCTTTTAAAATTATTTATAAACTTAATCTATTTACTCATTTAGATTTAATTCCTTTACTTGTTGATGACAGGAGTAGCTTGGATGGATTTTTTTAAATTATTGAACAAATTAATGATAATGCATATCAAATGGATCTTCCATATAAGTATCATATTTCTGCTATTTTTAATGTTACTAACATTTTTTCCTTTGATCTAGGTGGAGATTCGAGGTCGAATCCTTTTGAGGAGAGGAGGAATGATGGGAACCAAAGTGGGTCTAGACTTAAAGATCATTTGCATGTTCCAAATGAGCTAATTACAAGATCAAGAGCTAAGAAGATCAAAAAAATAATGTAATGATTGGTGCAATTTACTTGGGACGAGTCTAGCAAGAGCCGAATATTCAAGATGAGCTTGAAAAAATGAGATCCAGTGATCATCCACGCGATATAAGTTATGAAAGAGTGCAACATAAATTATGACATATTATTATGATTATATGATTGAAGGCCTTTGACTTAATTATTTTATTAAAGGGGCTTATTTTATTAGTTATATGAATTAGTCTAGAATAATTAGATTTGAGGATGCTTGGCCCACATATGTCTTATTTCTTATGAACTAGGGTTTTTGGGAAGATCTTGTATTTTGGCCAAGAGTTTATTTGAAAAGTTACTTTTTAGGAACTAGGATTTAAAGATGTACTGTAGCGAGTTACTGTGGTCGCGGTATTGTAACTCCGACACTATTCACTCAGAGGCATTTTTTGAAGATGGAGATTTATTTTGACTAGAGTTTGATTAGGTTTTGCTTTAAATACTCTTTGTAGTCTCATTTTAATTAGCTTATGAAATTTGATGAATTTATTCATTGTGAGTTAAGTTTATCTCCTCTTGTTTTTGATTGAAATTTTGAACTTATCAAAGGCAAATCATAACCTTTGTGACGTTCCTCCTTGTAATCTGGGTTCTTGATACAGTTTCTTCAATGGGTCTAGATTTTAATAAAATTTAGGTTCTTGAAACGAGTTCTCATCAGGTTTAGATTCTCCATCCATTGACTTGATGTGACTTTCTTAGATAAGTTTTCAAATTGATTGTGGGTTCAAGGGATTCCATTCTCACAGATTCATATCAGCTACGGAGTGGCTGAAAGTGGTGGAAGGGCCATGGGGGAGGGGTTGAGGGAGACGGTTGGGCTCACGACAAAAGGGGAAGAGGGAGATCTAGGGAGGAAGAATCGAGAGGGGTGGTCGTGGGTGGCCATCACCGTGGCTGGAGGTGACTCGGGGCAACAGGGAGGCAGCGACAATGAGAAAAACAAAGGAAAGGGAGGAGAGGCATGGATCTGGGAGGGCTGGGTGTGCATCGATAGACTTGGGGAGGGGAGGTGGTGGTCGAGGCGATGGCTCATGGGATTGGTGACGTCACGACAGCATCGGGAATAGAAGGGTTGAGCTCGTGGGTGAGGAAACAAAGAAGAGAGAGAGAGAGAGAGAGAGGAGGGCCTCGGGCTGGGCATGGAGAAGTAGGGGAAGGCTTTAGGGTGAAGAGGTCGTCGCCAGCGATGGGTTGCAGTGGCAGTGCTGGGAGGCCGAGGGAAGAAGAGGAATCGGAGAGAGAGAGGGGTGAGGCTAAAGGAAGGGGAGGAGAGAGAAGGAAGAGGGAAAATGGAGAGGGGGAATTAGGATTTTAGGATTTAATCCCAACCCTTCATTTAGGAGTCTCCAGATTGATCCAACGGTAGAGATTTAACACTTAGAATTAAACTAAGTAAATAATATGAAAATGAGATAGAAATGCAATGTGACTAAATTTAAAACACAACTTTGTTTTATTAATCCCAAAATACTATTTTGGCTCCAAAAATATGAATATGCTTACTTTAAAAATTAGACTTGGTTCAATAATACTAAAATATCCCCCATTAAAAATGATTTTAGACATTTAACATATTTGAAATATTTTAAAACACTTGGTTCAATTTAAAAATAATATTTAAAATAACGATTCGAGATTTAAAACGTAAATGCGAGACTTCTGATCAATCGAGAGAAAAAAGAATAGTTAGTCACAATTTAAATAGTAAGATTTGATTTGTAAGATTCAAATTTTATAATTTATTTTTTTAAATTTAATTATGTGATATAAATATTTTACTATATATGCTCTGGGAATAGAAAATTTCAATTAGCCAAAAAACTACTTGCGTGTATATAATAAGTAATAGGCTAATTGCTATCCAACTCAAAAGTATATTGACTTATAATGTTCAGATATATCATGTAACTGTACCGGACTATACCATATTACCATGGTGACGCCAGTGCTGCTTTTCTGGTTTGGCAGTTTTTTTTTTTCCTTGTTTTTAAACATTAATTGAATTTCAAAGATACCAAAAAAAAAAAAAAACATTTTGGTACTTTAAAATAAATTAACAATTCATATATACCTGACTGTTTTATTTTTATTTTTAATTTCTCTTATAGATAAGTAGTTCGATTGGGTCCACTACTGTCTACTGTTGTGTGTTGGAAGTGCTTTGAGAATTATAGACCTCATGGTTAAAAGCAATAAATAATAAATAAACAAATGAGAAAAACGGAGGCATTGTCCAAAACAAAACAGAGACAAAATGAATAAAATAATAGAAGCTTTGGCGATGTGACATTGTTCCTACCGCCCCCATCACATACGGCACATGCACCCATTTGCGTGAACTCGAATAAATAAATAAAGAATTAAAGCCCATAAATAAAAATAAATAAAACAATGATTAAAATTAATAATGATTCAAAGGAAACATCCTCCTTGTACAGAATTCTGAAAGTAAATAAATAAGAAGTTAAATAACTTCTGAAAATTAGTAAAGCTTTTAGTTTTTCTGCTAATGTCCTCGTTCAGTTCCAACCAACAATTGCTGTGACCCTTTTGGCTTCACTTGCTCACCAAAACTCCTTAAGCACCCGCTCAGAAAGAAGAGTGCGCCGCACTTTCCGCACACACCGCATGCAAATTTTTTTTCTTTAAACGTAGTACAGGGTGTGCTGCGCACAGTAACTGCAATAAATATTTTACCCAGAAAGGATGGAACCCAACGAAGCCAAAGTGGGTCAGATTCCAATTCCTGTATAACTTCCCCCATCGTTTTAAGTGCGTGTGCACATGTTTGTGTGTGTCACCGTCTCGTCTCAGCTCAGAGAGTCAGGCTCTGACACTTTGTTGTTTCATTTTCATTGTTTTTATGCATTAAACAACCGTGTTATAAGCCTGATATCGATGATACCCCCTTGCACCCTTTTCTCTGTTTCCTGCAAATTTTCAGCACATCCCATGTTCGGTACAGACAATTTTCAAGACCCTTCTCCATATTTTCTTCCAGAAAAGTGCCTTTTACCCTTCCGTATTTTCTGTTTTGGCTCTCTAGACTAGAGTCTATAAGACTACATGCCCGGCCAAAAATTTTCCCGCACATTCGTTCATCTATAATTTTGCAAAGAAGAGAGTTCAATTTTTAATATCAGTCTGAGTACTTTTCTCCTCTGGGTTGTTGAGTACCTTTGTTCTCCATCCCCCAAGCTGTAGACAACTATTACTACCCATTGTTGGAACCCAAATATTTAATTTCTGTGTATTGGGTTCTATCATTAAGGGTTTTTTTTTTCGGTTTTTGTACAAAAAGTTCAGACCTTCCAAATCTACATCTCCAAACCTTTAAGGGCGTGAGGTTTTTTTCAATTTTCCATGGTAAACACTGTTTGTGAAACGGATTTCATCTGGGTCTGAAGTATAATCCCAGTTTGCCTACTCTGCAAGCCGTCAAAGTCCACTGATTTGATTCCTTGTCTCAAACCAGGGTATTGAGAGAGATGTTGAAGGTATCTAAAGTATAACAATTTCTGCAAGGGTTTTCAGTCTAATGCAAATTGAAGGCCCCGAACATGGCCAATCTTGTTCCCGGTGTCCTCCTCAGGCTTCTGCAGCACATGAACACAGATATAAAGGTTGCCGGAGAGCACAGGTCGTTGCTACTGCAAGTTGTGAGCATTGTTCCGGCGCTTGCAGGCGGTGAGTTGTTCCCAAACAAAGGCTTTTACCTCAAGGTTTCGGATTCCTCTCATGCCACTTATGTATCTCTCCCTGATGAGCATGATGATCTGATTCTTAGTGACAAGATCCAACTGGGTCAGTTTATTCACGTTGACCGCCTCCAAGCCGCCTCACCTGTCCCGATTCTTCGCGGGGTTAGGCCGGTTCCAGGGCGCCACCCTTGTGTGGGCAGCCCTGAAGATATTGTTGCGACTCACTCATTGGGATTTCTGAATAATAATTCATCTCCAGGCTTGAAATCTGAGAAAGTGAAATCAGCTAAGAAAATCTTGCGGAATAACCATGTTGGGGAAAAGGAGAAAGTGAGATTGAATAGTAGTGTCAAAGAGGAGAAATCGGATAAGAAAATTGGATCTTTTGCAAAATCAAAGTCACAACCAACGAAACCAGCTTTGAGTTTGGATGTAAAGAAGGAATCTTTGGCGAGATTGAAGTCGCTTAATTCACGGTCTATTCCTTCGTCTCCTACAAGTTGTTATTCGTTGCCGACGTCTTTTGAGAAGTTTGCCACCGGGGTCAAGCAGCAGGCAGAGATTAAGAGAGCTAAGTTGGGAGTGGTGGAAAAGGTGAATGCTTTGCGCACGGCGAGTCCCCTTCCCTCTGGAAGGAAGGTGTCCATTGGAAACCCGATTAAAACTTTTGTCCAAGGAATTGAGCTGGGGGCCAAGGCTCTGAGGAAGAGCTGGGATGGGAATATGGAAGTGAAAAGTAGAGATAGTTCCAAACTGAGGGCCACCAAACATGATCTGAAGCCTGACGTACGGAGTTCTGTAAGTTCTATCATTCTTTACTAAGATTTTCAATAGAATTGGAGTTGGATCAATTTACTCATCCTTTCAAATGCTTCTGAGGCAAACAATGCAAGCAGTTACAAACAAAAAATAGTCAAGAAAGCCAGTTATGCCCCTATCTATAATTATCATCTATGTGTGGGTAATCCATTTTTTCATTTTGATATGATTTACGACTATGTGTGGGTAATCAATTTTTTTCTGAATTTCTCCGATGGTTTTGTTGCCTTCTTTCGCTTTCTTTTTCCATCCTTCGAACTTCTTGTCAAACGACTATAATTATCATCGTCCATATATATGTATTTGCCAGACTCCTAGATTAAGCACGTCATCAAGGATAAGTACATCATCAAGAATAAGCACATCAAGCGACAGATTACCGCCTAAAGAGGAGAATACGGTCCAGTCATCTGGTAGGTTATCTAAAGGAGAGGTTAGGGTTCAAATGTCTCCAAAAAAGGTTTCTGCGACTTTGGGGGATCAAGAAAAAGTAAGCAAGCAAACTTCTGCTGGAAAGAAGTCATCAGAAGTTTCCAGTAATGGACTGCCAGGAAACATGGTTAAGGTTTCCCTAAGTAGTAGAAGATTGATGGATGGAAGTGCTTCATGGGCTTCACTCCCTTCTTGTCTTGCAAAGCTCGGAAAGGTATAAACTCCGTGCCTTTTTGTAGATATCTATTACATATATATCTCAAGCTATTATATATGAAATGATCCTCTGATATAGCAATATTTTACTTCATTACTGGAATGGGTCTTGATGGTCAAAAGATTTCTAAATCCATCTGCAAGTGAAAAAGAAAGTTGCCCCTGAGTGTTTATGTTTGTTGTCCCACGGATCGGATATTTCATTCACCCTGTACATTATATTATAAATTCCTACTTAAATGATACCCATTTTGGAACATAAGTTCTACGACTTCGCAATTTCTGTCTCTTATCCTATTCTTCCACATTCATTATGACAGGAAGTTATGAAGAACAGAGATGCTGCACAGCTGGCAGCAATAGAGGCTATACAAGAGGCTTCTGCTGCAGAGAACTTACTTCAATGTCTTAGGTACACATACTTAAAAGGATAATAAATAACTGCTAAATGTTAAAGTAGAAGTATCTTTATTATGAGGGAACGTTTAATTAATCAGTGGCTTATGATTCCTATTAAAGAAATTTCAAAGTATCCCTTTGCCAAGACTATTTAGTATCATATGCTAGATTAAACATTACTGACATTACCCTGTAGGCATCAGCATGTAAATTTTGTTTTTTGAATATCTTGAACTTATGGGACATATCAATTGTAGTGTGTGAGTTAATTGTAGTCCATCATGTCACAGATTACTTCAGTTCCTCTTTGGGTAGTAATAGGAGTTGATCGGCTAGTATATATGAAATTGTCAGTGCTGTTGGGGTAATAATTGTTATACAGAGCTGTACATTGCGAAAAATGGTGTTGACTCTGCTTGATCCAAATGCTTTAGTGTTTGCATTGAAAAACATAGGCTTAAAAGTGAGAGTTAGCAGAGAAATTGGTGGTTTTGGTGGGACTATGAATATAGTAGTGCATTAACATTTTGTTATACTGTATGTGATGGCAGAAAGATTACTATATATTGGTAGAGTGAAAGTGACATCTACCAACCTAGGAAAGCTGGCGCAAACATGAGTTTCTAGCAGCCCAAAACTGAGCAACTTGAGATGGCTTAATTAGGGTAAGTTTGGGTAATGAGATGAGATGAGAAATTCTCAAAACTTCTCACAATTTCCTTCCCAAACATCACTCAAACACAAAACACTTCAATTTCAAATCTTCAACTTTTTCATGTAATCATTACCTAATCATTACAAGTTTTACAAATTTAAAAACAAAACCAAAAAATCAATATAACTTTTTCATACTTCGAAACAAAAGTATATTAAAAAAAATATATTCAAACAATTTTTTAACTTTATAATATTTTTATTCAACTTTTTCTCTCTTTTCCCAAAACCCAATAAAACATCTTAACTCAAATCATTTCACTGTTATTCACAAAATTCTAAGATACTCCAAGTGTCCAAACGAGCCTAGGCTTGCAATTATATACAGATGATATTGCCATTGTGCAGTACAGTGGCAAAATTATTTGAGAAGCTTTCTTAGCCCATATTTAAGACAAGTATTATAAAATTTTTTTTCATAAGATAAAGTTAATAATCAAGAAAGAGAAACATTTCTTTTAAGTTTAAAGGAGGCACCCATCTGCCATAAGAGAGGGTTTATTAATAAAATTGCTCTTTCTTTCCTCCTAAAAAGGGAAACACTGACATTGTCAAGGTACCCTAGGGAGTATACTTCAAATACACCTAATGGGGGAGGGAAAAGAGGTAAAAAATGTCTGGAAACTAAAGATAGGAAGACAAAGGCGGGCTGCAATCCGGAAAATATAAATCCTCGAGTTCTTCCACAGTCCTTGAGTTATCTTCAAAACTTCGATAATTTGTTTCCCTGCTAAGCAAATTAAGAACATTTTTCATGATGCTTCCATGGGAGGACTCTCAAACCGCCCTTTCCAATATGCTAACAGATCCACCACCTGTTTAGGCACCACTCTTTTTAGCCCTAATAGTTTAAGCACAGCTTGCCACAAAGAGGTGGCTACCTCACAGTGAAATAAGAGGTGATCCATTGATTCTCCATCCCACTTGTGCATACAACACCATTCAATGTAACATCTCTTCCTTGAATTGTCCAGGGTAAGGATCTTCCCCAATTCAGCCGTCCAGACAGTCTTGACAAAAAAATGCTGATCTTCAGGGAGTCTTATTCCTCTAAATGGTCTTCCATGGAATAAAGATGTTCTTATATGGGACTAATGCATAAAGGAATGACTTAACTTCAAACACCCTTGGCTTGAATATGCTCCAACATAGCTTGTCTGCACTAGCTTGTCTCTTTCTGAACACATAAAGCTAAGCATGAAAAGAGGTATAGCAACCACCCCCAATCATGTGCTGCGCGTGTAAACCCTACTTCCAATTGAGGAGAGCCATTAAGTGAATGCTTGAATGTAAAAATTTTAGGAAGTTTTTTATGAATAGTGAAGAAATCAAGTTGAAAAAATTGAGGAGAGCCATTAAGATGAAACTTGCGGGTCCCACCTTCAAAATATGTTTAAATGATGAAACATTTATTATTTAAATAAAAAATTAAAAAAAAAAGGGAAAGACGGTGGCCACCCCTTGGGTGGCCCAGACAAGCCGCCCATGGTGATCCCGGGGTGGCCCAACCACCAAGCCACCACCGGGTGGCCATGCGGTGGCCAGATTCAATTTTATCTTAAGTTATGCATTTTAATGGAAGAAAGGATAAGTTTTTGAGTGAGGTGTTTTTGAGAGTTTTGTATGTTTGGGAAAAAATTGAACAATAGATGGAAAATATCTCTTGCCAAACATGGCCCAAAAGCTGTATTCTACTACTGATGCCTCCTTGATCCTAGCCAGGTTGAAGATTCTTTGTGGGGCTGATATTTGCACCATACATCAAATTAGAACTTTGTCCAAGAACCATCACCCGTCTGAAATCTATTTTCAATCTTGATACTGCTTCGAAAAAAAAGGAACATGCTGCACAAAGAGCATAGGTGTTCGAGGTGTGCCTCACTAAATTTCAGTGTATCATCCGTAAACAAGTGTGATATAAGAACATATCTAGCAAACAACAATATAAACTGGAATTGGATGGTAAAAACTAAGTGGGCATTTGGAGTTTTTTTATCTCTAGCAAATTGAAGTCTAGACTCAGACACAAACCTCCCTTTCTCAGGCAAGGCAGGTCTTTTGGAGGCCTTGTGCATGGCTTCTTCCAAAGTTGGGGGTTTTCTTGCATATGAAGTGATTGCATACTGTTTTTAACCCTTTAAGATCAAATAATGTCTTGACTTTCTTCTCCTATGTTGTGATTTAATCTTTGTGCTCTTGAATTCACTTTTTGCATTGTAATAGATCATCCATCTATGTGATACCTCGAACTTAGAATACATAATTAAGAAAACTTACAAAAACAATTAAGGTCATACAGCACCACTCGGCATTGGACCTTATAAGAATCCAAACTTGAAGTAAACAAAAATTGACATATAAACAATGGCACCCTGGCAAGGACACAAACACTTGACCTTGAATAAGCCAATTCTCTTAAACGAGCATAAGACACGTAATTGTTGAACGATGATCAAATCTTCTGTGCGTGTCAAGCACAATAAGGCATGGCATGGCACAGGTGATGGTCAAATGTTAGGCACTGACAACCGAACATTGCCTTGTACCATCTGGATATTTACAAGCTAGAATGACATGTTGCATACCATGTTAAACAAAATGGTGTAGCATTCTATGCATGACAGACACTGACCTTCTGAATGTTAACGTTCAGCACCCAGACACTGTCACTTCAGCATAACCCTCTGCCGCAAGTTAGGCCTGACACGTCCAAGCATCATGATATACTATCTAGATATTATATGAGCCCCAAGGCTGACTCACCCCAAACTCTCGTTCAAAAATTCTCTTGGACTGCCATTATGAGTTTTTTTTTAAGTGAAAAATAATCTTATTGATAGAAATGAAAATAGGCGTAGCCCAAGTACATAGTACGTATATAAGAAGAGAAAACACCTAATCAAGAACTAGAAATAGGTACAAGAAAATCATGAAAGCTGAGTCCGTTAAAATCTATAGCAATTGCCCATGACATCATTATGAGTTTGAGCAAATTTTTTAATTCCTGTTCTAGTGACCTTTCTGGTTAGGTATCAGAATATTTCGATACCGGTAAACCTTTTTTTTTTTTTTGTGTGTGTTTTGGCGTATGGTTCATACTGCATATAATAACAATAATTCCTCATTATCTATCAACTTACAAAAAAAAAAAAAAAAAAAAAAGGGCACCATTAAATATAGGAAATTCATATTTCATAAAATTTAATTTGTCATTTGTAAAACAAGTGAACAACAAATAAAGTCTTCTATGATACTTCCCAAGTTAAGTCTGTATGATGTCATGCTATTCAGATCACATTTGGTTGTAGTTGATTGTTCACTTTAAAGTTCTTGGTCAAGAATAAAAGCATGACCTCATAGACTTCATTAAACACCATCTCTCCATAATTATGCTACCATAGTTTTAGTATTGGACTATTCAATGAATACCCTTATCTTTTGAAGTAAAATATTGGATGCATTATTTGACTCCACTGTATATATGCGAAGTATTTATTTATTTATTTATTTGTAAGTATTTCATATAAGTTAAATGATCTTAGAGGGATATTTTGGACATTTTATATCATGACTCATACAAAAATAATAAGAGATGCTTCTAATCAAAATGGTAATTTAAACAAATTGAGTCCTAGTTGCCTAAAAAACTGCATGAAGTTTCAAAACATTTGCCCTGATTTCTGTCAGAAAAAAAGTGTCTTGATTTAAGTGACAAATGAGTAAAACATTGGAAACATATCTTTATTTTTGTTAAAAAAAAAAAAATAGTATTTCTTGTGTGGTCAATGAAACATGTGAAGACAACTTTTTGGCTTCAACCCGCACTTCATTAAATTCGAGCTCCATTTACAAATGTTGCTCTGTGCCTTCCACAAAATCATGTGTTGTCACCGAGTGAAAATCTCAGCAGAAATTTTCAGAATTCGAACAGAATGGTTAGAACAGTTTGGAATAGTCGGAAATTTAGAGCAGTGGTATGAATGACCCAAAAAAAATTTAAAACATAAGTTTTGAGTGTTCCTTGCGAGTCTGTGTATAAAGAAAAGTTGTAACACTTGAGGTGGTTGTTGAAGGAGCATTGGAAAAAGATGGGAGCGCCATCTTCACAAAAAGGAAATTAATATATATATATATATATATCTATATATATCTTTGTTTAACAGTTTTTCACAAAAAAATTATCTTTATCCCCCTGATTAACTACAAGGGTGAGTAAACTCTTGCAAAACCCCTGACCATTTTTCTCGAGTGTGATCTTAGATTAGGTTTAATGCTTAAAATATTATCATTTTGTAGAAGACATCATGCTCAGTCACATTTTCATTAGAAAACACATTTTTGTTCTAATATGCAAGGCCAATGTAGAAATATGATGTTTTTACATGAAAGTGAGTGACCCTAGGACTCAGAATGTAGTCAAAATGGAGTTTTGGTTGGGTTTTGAACCCAAAACATGTCAAACCTGAGACTTGCAAGAAGTATGAATGGTCTTCGAATAAGTAATGTAGAAATTGGATAGTTGCCATTTTCGAAGTCATCTGTCTGAATGAGAATAGTTAAATATTAGACAAAACACCTTGGATGGAGCACTGTTTAGACTTGGTCAAATGACCCAACTCCAAAATGAACAATAACACTGTTTTGAGGAGAAAAGACCAGTTGAAAGGTAGTGTAGGATTTAGATCATTCTTTTAGCTTTGAATATGTTAATCAAGTACTACCTATTGCAAATGAGGTATGATTTGAAGGGAATACTTTTGAAGAAGATAGGAGAATTGCAAGTGTAAACATACTGACCTACTAGTTACAAACTAGTTTTAGATAACATGCTTTTATATAGTAATTATGAACGCATTTTTACATTCGGTTACCAGCCTTAATTTTATTTATGATCATGACTTATGCAAGAAAATACCAAATACCTCTATGAAACATGCTTTCAAACATGCATTAAGTATGATAATTGTAACACTCCGCTCCCCAATAAAGTCATTTTTAGAATAAAATCAATAACGTCTCATGTGCTTATAAAAAATAACTTATTAAACTAGAAATCATAAAACCGAGCATAACATAAACTGTCTAGGCCACTGTGACGGCTCCCTGGACTAAGTCCTATCTTTTCATAAATATTCTGACTTGGGGTGGTTTAAAAACATAAAACAACTAAAATGAGTTGATGACTCAGTAAGAAATCCATCATAACGTAAACATACTTAACAAAAAGTTTTCATAAAATATTTCATGCTGAGAATTAAAATCATGATTGTTCATAAATATGCTGATGACATGCATGACTTATTTATCTGAATTAACTTACTTATCAATCAGTGATGATTTTAAATTGAAATAAACTGCTAATGGCAGATCTTTAAATTCTAAAAGGAGTATAACTCGTTCAATAAATATTAAATGGTATTTAACATTGTTATTGAGTCTAATTAAAACTCCTAATCAACCTCAATAATTTATAACTCGTGGGCTTATTCAATATGGCCCATTAAATATAATTTAGGCCCAATAAAATTATCAATATTCTGACTTTAGAATTATTGGGCCGGGTCATTACAATAATAAACTTGTGATTGATGAGATGTGAATTCGGCCAAACGGGGATGATAGTCTTGGCAACACTCAACGGTCACGTGTTGGGGGGGGGGGGGTCGGTGGTGGTGAAGTACGCTGGGCAAAAACTCAAAGGCTAAGTGGGGTAATACGCTTTGCAACCCAACTGAACATGTGTTACATGCTACTGTCAGTATGATATTTGGCATGCATATTTGCCAGGATGTTTTGAATTATCTTGTCTTAAATTGTTATGTTGAAAATAGAACTTTTACAAAGAGGGCTTATAATCACTTCGATTGGGCAGTTGGTATTGACATACTAAGTTGTGGACTCATCTTTGCACCTTTAAATCGTGGTAGTTTTGCAAATGAGGTGGGCGAAGCTGTAAGAGAAGAAGACCTATTTTGGTTGATAGATTTTTAACCTTAAGGCTGATAGTCTGGCCTTGATTATATTAAGACTGGATTCTATGCCCATGGTCGCATTTGCATCAAACTCTATTTATTAATGAAGTATTTTGGCTAGCAATCTGGTGTTATCTATAGTTTATGTAATGTTTCTCAAATGAAAACAAATTTATAATTTTCTGCAGCAACAATTACTCCAAAGGTTATGGTAACACAATTAAATAACTGTAATTGTACGGTCATGCCAGCCAGGCATTGCAATCAATGTGCTTAACTTCCCATGATAACTCAATGACTGATGTTGTTAGATAATTTTATTCTAAGGAATCTAGGGCATGGAAAAGCTAGAATTGGAAGGGATGCTTTGAATTTGAAGTTCTTAGGCATCACCTGAATGGGAAGGACTCACTTTTCTCAACCTCTTCGATCTTGATTCAAGTTAAGAGCAGTATGCTCATATAATAGAGTCGTGGAAAAGATTATCTTTGGTTATAGGGGTGAAAATACAAGATAGAAGAAGAAATGATCAAGTTCAGGTGAATTAAATGTAGCTCTGGTTGAATGGAAGATTGTACAAAAGAATCGATGGCTTGATCTTGTCAGGTGAAAACTTATTGCTATACAATTCCAGGGTTCTTTGTATGAAGTGAATAGCACTACAAGGGGTTAAGAATGTGGGTCAAGACAGGGAAAAGGCATGACTAATGAAAAAAAATCAAGGATATCATTCACATGAAACATATTTGTATGAGTGAGTGCATTCACATGAAAACATGGTGTTGGTGCAGCCATATTAATCGGGCTATAGAGCTTTTTCTTATATGGAGCTAACTAGACTGGGTTTTGAAGATCAAGGATAGCATTCACATGAAACATGGAGTTGGTGCCACCATTTTGAGGAATTGGGTGGTAGAGCCTTTTCTCATGTGGCTACAATGTACAAATGACAGGCCTGCAAAGCAGAAGTCCCTATTATTGCGAGTGGTTGGATATAAAAGAAGTATTGGAATGGTTTGAGGAATATCTGAATTTCAACCATCCTGGCATTTCCTCTCCCATAGTAGGAGCAAAGGTAGATATCCGTGCTCTGGAAGCCTCAATAAACTTGGGAATGTGATAAAGTATATTTTCATTTTTTTATTAGCCTAAGGTTTATTCATTAAGAAGGGAGAACCTTTAAGATCCCATAGAATAGTGTGAGGGCTCAAGTAGAGGGGTGGACCAGCCTCAAACTGATTGATCCTTTCCTCTTTAGTGTGCTAATTTTGGGGCTTTGTTCATCTTGGGATACTACTCAATATTCAGCTTACCTTGATCTGTAGATAAATATCAGTTTTCTACACATGATGGAAATGTTGGGACTCTGATAATTAGGCAAAATGAATTGTGCTTCTATTTGTAGCTGAAATTCAATCCTACGCACCTGTCATCTTTTATATTCATTTTTTTGGAAGGGTATTCGTATGTTTACATTTTTCGTTATCATACAACATCTGTAAACTGCTTGCAAATATATTACTTATATTTCTTCTGACATAATGTTTCTCTGCAGCATATATTCTGAGTTAAGTACCTCTGCTAAGGAAGATAACCCTCAGCCGGCAGTTGAACAGTTCTTGACTCTTCATGCAAGCTTAAATAATGCTTGCATGGTTGCTGATTCCCTATCAAAATTTCGTTCTGGGGGTGCATCCCCAGATCATGAAGAAAACCTGTCAGAAGAAGCACTAAAGTTGATATCCAACAGGCGAAAACATGCAGCTTCATGGGTCGAAGCTGCATTGGCAACCAATCTGTCACTCTTTTCAGTTTTTAGCAAAGACCCTACCTTGACTCGAGATGCAGCTCCAACTCCCACTCAAAGTCAAAAGGCCATTCCAGTAAATCAACCAGTATTAGTACTAGAAAATTCTACCAAGAATACCTCAGCAAAAAGCCAAGGCAAAGCCCGCCAAGCCATCGGTTCTAAGTTTGCCCAAGGAACTCCTCGCCGGCTAGGGGATGTGTCATCCATAAGCCAGAAGCTGCAGGCCCAACCTCCACCAGAGTGGGTTAGAGGAATTGGCATTGAAGAGGCAGTTGACTTGGCTGAAATGTTGCAACTGCAGTCCAAGGATTGGTTTTTGGGATACGTGGAGAGGTTCTTGGATGCTGATGTGGACACATCAGCCTTATCAGATAATGGTCAAATAGCAGGGATGTTGACTCAGCTCAAGAGTGTGAATGACTGGCTGGACAAGATTGGATCAAGCAAGGATGGAGGAGAATCACCCCATATTTCGGCTGAGACAATTGACAGGTTGAGAAAGAAGATCTACGAGTACCTCCTTACCCATGTTGAATCAGCTGCTGCTGCACTTGGTGGTGGTTCACAATTGTCACCACTATTCCAAACACAAGAAACCAAAGTTAGAAGGTGACATAGTTTTAGCTTAAACACAAAAGTGGTGTTTGCATTTCACTGTGGTACAACCCCATGGCATCCTAGTTCAGTATATTTGTTCGTGTAAATATATCCTACATGGGTTTTGGGTATATATGGGGTAATTAGTTTTTAACAGGAAAAAGAATTTGAAGAGGAGCATGGATTCTTTTGTTTTTTGTTTTCGTTTGTTGGGTTTTGTTCGATGAAACAATACAAGATTGAAGCTATCCAGAAAAAGTTATCTTTACAATAGGTTCATTGCCAGGAGAACTGGTGTGGAAAAGATAATTAAACATTGCTGTATTACAATGGACTTAAACATTCCTGTCTATCATATTTTAACGAGAGAGAATTAAATGATTCTCGTGAAAATACACATCATAAGTTGAAATAAAACTCTTCAATGCTTGCCTCTCTTGTTAAAAAACCATATAATGACTTTCAACTAATTTACTTCATTGGATAAGACCATCTCTGATATTTTAAAAGAGTAGATTAATATTATATACAGTGTGCAAATGTTGCATACTTTTTTTGAAAAAGAATATAGTCTACTATTAAAAAATTATTATTATTTATATAGATTATATATTTACTCATTTTTTTTAAAGGAGTGTGCGATGCTTGTACATTTTATGATTGCAAATATCATTTCTCACAAGAGTAAATTATCCTTCACTCTAAATTTTATCATTCTAGTCACACCCACTAAAGTGTCACATATTATTTCTGGTTACAAGTGCTTCTGGAAACCTCCTACAATATTGTAAACTAGAACTAACTTAATCTCAACGAATGGCACAAGGTCTCGGGTGCAATTAGATAATGCAAAAAAGCGATGCAAGGGATGAAGCATAATTGAAGAAGGATGAATAAAAAAAAGAGGGTAAGAAGCGAATTGAGATGATGACATTGGATAAAGTTAGATAACGATCCTTAAAAGTTAGATGATAGATCATCCCTTCCTTTTTTTTTTTTTTTAACTGCCCTTAGAGATTTTAAAATTCAGCTATCTAGATCTTGATTAAAGGAAAACCAAGCATCAGAGAAAACTTAGGAACTTGTTGCAAGGTTAAAACCCCTCAAAAGGCAGAATATAAACCTTAACCAAAGTGGGAAACTCGAACGATGTGACCATCCACATCTACCTGAACTGAGCTTCTTCCATTAGCATGAAGATCTACTTCGGATAATTTACCTAGAGAACTTGTTCACATTGACCACTATCGTGGACAACTAATATGGGACATGTTAACTTCGACTCAATTGATGTGAAAACTTTATAAATGGGAAGGTTCGTCACGACCTGATCAAGATCAGAAGATACTACGACGTAGTGGAATTTATCTTATTAGAAGTCTCCTAAGGCTAATTCACGAAGTTATGGTTCTTGCACAAAACACTCCCCAAGGATTGTGGATATTTTCCACGAGCAAATATGGACAATCTTCTTTAGGTAGCAGGGCAGGAAACAGATTTATCAGTGCTGACGGGGGTTGGTACCCCTCAGCTATAGGCATGTTAAAAGGGAAACCTCGAGTTTCCTCAAACATATCACCATTATTCATTTTCTACCCATGGATGTGTCTATGTTAGAGACCCAACCTGTTTTCCCCATTTGCTAACATCAAATGACTATTGATAGTAATCATCAACAATACTCAAGGATAACTTCAAAAGTAATTCTCTTATTTTTTGGTGAAATCTGCTTGATAAAACCTAACCGCACCTCCGTAATTGTTGCTTGATAACTTCAATGATAATTGGCACTCGTGCACTCCCACAACCACCAGGAGGCGCGAAAACATTAATGCATGCTTCAAACTATCCCCATCAAATACCTTGCCTCACAAATTACTCCAGGGACAACTTTCTTGCCTTTAGCCCCAATTTTTACTTTCTTCGTTTCTATTTCTGGGACCACCTCTCTCAATTTTTGCCATCCTTCATTCTCTCCCGTGCCCAGGTGCTCCACTCTCATTCCCTTAGGCACTATCGGCTGAAGTGAGGAAATGAAACAAGTCTCCATGCCGCATGACTCTCTCATTTAGTTTTCTTTTCAAAAATGCCCTGCAGCCTATAAGCATAATATAAGTGTTTATCATTTGAAGGGCAAATATGAAACTTTTGTGTGCAAAATATTGGCATCAATTAATTTGGCATCCAGTACTAGAATTTGATGCATAATTAAGTGCGCAACTCTGTTGATGAGATGAATCACTCACTTCAGCTACTTAATTATGCATTTCTAACGCTTTATCATCTGTCGGAGTCAGAGCCGGTGGAGTTTTTGCCCACCCCTATAGCAAATCAAATTTCGACTACGTTAACGGACTAAAAGCTAATCTATCGCTGGATTCATGAAATTCTCCTAGGATTTCATGGTGTTTCTAAAGTCTAAAGAAATTCTTCCATTGAATTTTTTTTTCGGGTTTTTACACTTTGGAAGATCAATTCATTACCCCCGATATCTCCTTATATGATCTACTGGGCAACAAACGCGGGATTGCGGTTGGAAGTGGAGCATGGGGTGTGTTTTCAAAAAGCAAGAATTGCAGCTGGGTGGCTGGGACTATTTCACGAAGGGGCTATACACGGGTTTGGCGTCCTAGCAAGTGAAATGATTATTATTTTTTCGAACTTTTGAGGTTTTCTCAGCTCTATTCTCTAAGTGGAACAGGGGGATTTTCTTCCTTAGAATTATTTTTTGTTGAATAGCAATGCTTTTTGGAGTATTTACGTTTGTTTTTACATTGAGTATGGAAGACTAGTTTTATAACCTAAGTTGATGGAATAGCTTGAATTGGTTGTGGTTTCTTGTAATGGGAATCATCTCTGCACTTATTCATTCTCATTTACTATTTTGTTGATGGATTTATCTCAGAAATGACTTGAATCTCTTGCTCAAGATATGTTGTTGATGAAAGGCACATCAAATGCTTGAAAGAATGCAAGGATTCAATGCTCACTTGAATTTATATTTCCATTTATGAATTTCAGAAAAAAAATATGTTGAAGAACTTTGCAAATGAACTTCCAAAGTCAAAATCATCTGATTATAAATACCTTAGCTCGATTAATAATCGAGAAAACACCTGAAGCTTAGGTGTTTGTTTCTTTGATTAAATCATAATTTTCTACTACAAACTTTGTTCCCTTTCCTTTGTTGCAAAATTTCAGTTTTCATTTTACATTTCACACTAGCAAACACCATCTTAGAATGACACTCTACAAATCACAAACCCTTTTCTACCTTTGTACATAATCCATTTTACGTTTTCTTTTCAGAAGTATTAAAAATACAAAAACAATATTCATGACAATCCTCATTTGTTCATATACCAGAATTTCATTCCACCAACACTTGACATAAACCCTTTGTCCCTGTGGAATACGATCATGGATTCGTCAATGATACAACTTGACTCTTCTACACTTGGAAGAACACATTTGGAGCAACGCCAGCCGATGTCTGCTTCGATTCCGACTCCGTCAGAGTCGAAAAAATTGAAATCCGGAGTCGGAGTCGAACTTTTTGCAAAAAAAAAAAAACTGTTGGATTTGGAGTCGAAGCCAATATCCACTCCAACTAAATAGAAAATATCTGTTGCGATTTCCTTTTCCTTCTCCGAACAAATAAAGAAAGTCCACCTTTTTTGTCTATCTCAGTTTGTATATCTGCTTGTCAGCAGTCTATCATTGTCTATGTTAGTCTTTATATTTGTTTGTCAGCTATTTTTACCAGTCTATCTCAATCTATGTATCTGTTTGTTAGATGTTTTCAGCAGTCTGTCACCATCGTTTTACATGCTTTTCTTTGGGTTCAAAATTTAAATCACTGTCGAGCTTTGGGTTCCTTTTTTTTTTGGTTAGGGCCCCATGAATGTTATTATGTTAGCTTCGAGGTAGGTCTAGTATCTCCTCTTTTCAGCACCACCTACTCTTCTCCCTCTTTAGTTTTCATTTTCTATTTTTGTTGCCTCTTGCAGATGTCAGACGGACAAATAAACGATGGCTTTAGCAGTGTTGAGGATACCACCGTTTGATGGAACATGCCGATTGAGCCATCTCTCTCTCTCTCTCTCGCTCTCTCTCTCCCTCCCTTTGGGGCTCCGACTCTCCGATTCCGACTTCGGCAACTCTGACTCCCATCGGAATCGGAGTCTGAAATTATCTCCAACTGTCGGAGGTGGTCTTTCCGATGGAGGAGTCAGAGCCCACCCTTAATTTGGTAAGAGGGTGGATTTCCTTTTTTTGATTTATTTGAGGCACTTAAAATCATAATTTGGTGAAATGAGTTGCATCATTAAACTCGTATGAATATTTAGGATTTTATGGTTCAATAAAAAATTTTGAGTTTTTTAGTTGAAAAATAGGCCAATCAGAGAGTGCCGCATGACACCTAGTCCAAACAACCATCAAATCGCCATGTTGGATGTCCAAATCAGCCTATGATCACTAGGAAAGCTTTTGGACACATGACATCATCACAACCCTCCATTTGGAACTCACTGTAGACTTGTCAAGATGAGTATAAATGTGTAAGGTGGATGGAGTGAAAACCAAGCCAGTTAACATTTGGGAGTGTTGGTTAATTTTTATTGGAGGTTTGAAGGTTGCATGATGAGTTATTGGTGGTATGGTGCTCGATTTGGATAGATGTTGTTAAGCTCTGGAAGTTTGTGATGTTCTGTTGAAAAGTCTTGAAGATTTCAGTGCTATGGTGTATTGCTATGATTTTTATGCAAGTTCTTGGTTTGATTTATATCATATTAGGTTTTAATAAAATGGTTTTGCATGGTCCACTAAGTGTTAGAACCCCCCTTCAACATGAGATTTGTTTTGTTTTGTTTGTCATTTTAGCCTTAGAAACTTGGATCCATGGTTTTGATTTTCTAAACTCTTGTTCCTAAAGCTTTGATTTATGGATTAAGTTGGATTTTTAAAGCTTTATGACTAAGTTTTTGTTGGAATTTTGATAAACATGCAAAGAGTATGCTTTTATGCATGGTTTGGAGGATCTTGGGTTTATGGTTGTTTTGATTTTCCAAGATATATGTAATTTGGTGCTTAGATCAAGTTAGAAACTGAATGTGAGGTATATGGATGTGTTCTTGCAAGATGATATGTATGTAAATTAAGGATTTAGTCATTTTGACTCAAGGTCAAGCATGTTTTTTTTGGGCTTAAGGCTTTTAGTTCAAGCCCATTTTTTCATGTTGAGTAAGTTGAGTTTTGATACTTGGTCATGCATGTTATCCTTTAGGATTGAGTGATTAACATGTTAGGAGTTAAGTTTATTGAGCTTTTGGAGTCCTTGGTGTTGAAATGCAAGTGATAGTCTAAAAACACTAAGATTAGGTTCGGTTTGACCTAATCTTGATGTTTTGTATGATTATTTGAAATGGTGAGTTTATGTAAAAAATGCTTGATTTAGTGTATTGGCATGCTATTAGAACTAGGGATTTGATTTATATAAGTTGTTAAAATTGGGTCTAAGCATGATGATGTGTTTAAGGGCCAAATAGCAAACAAAACATGATTTTTAGCCTGTGTTAGGTTCGGCCTAGAGGAGTTTTTGTCGTAGGTTTGAGTTCTTGTCAATTCTATGGACTTAGAATAAAATTTACATGAGGTATGTAACTTTTGTAAATTTTGAGGCCCGTTTGCAATTCTTGAAAGTTTAGGGGCTAATTTGCAATTTTCCAAGGGTAGTTTGCAAATTAAGCTCTAAGTTTGTAAACTCTATTTTTATATGGTTTAGTGAGAAATTCTAACCCTAAAACGTCTCTCGTTTTAGCCCACGCTACATTAAGTACATTTTTGCTTCTTTATTTTTATATGTGAGAGGGTAAGATTCATGCATGTAGTTTCATGTTATAATTTATGTTTGTTTTGTTTGAAATGTTTATGCCATGCCATGCTGTTTTAATTATATGATTGTTATAGTTATAATGTTTAATGCCATGTTATTTTAATTATATGATTGTCCTATTCGCAATATTATGCCATGCCATGTCATTATGAGCATCGATCATGGACATCTGTCACATAGCACTAATACTTGTTATGAAGTATATGAGGCAGTCATAAAATATGTTTTAGTCAAGCATTAAACGTTGATCAAGCTAAGTTGTATTACGGTGAAGGGAATACGATTTTTCAGGTACTGCGGTAAAGGCATATGAGCTGCTAGGTACTACGGTGAAGGAGGTACATCTACCGTAATCCAAAGGGTACTCATTGTGAAGGCGTGTGAGCTGCTTGAGTTACCCTCTTAATAAGAATGGATGAAGTCAGTTTAGGCAAGCAAACATGCAATATTCATGATAGTTATGATGTTACTAAGTTGTGTTTTCATAAGCAAGTCCATGTTCATTAAGAATACATGTCATGTTTACTGTCACGCATGCTTAATTTTACAGTTGGTAGTTTAGGAGCATACTTACTGAGATATTATAAATCTCAATGTGGTAATCCCAGCTACCATTCCGGAGGTAGACGATGTGTCAGGGAATGGAGGAACAACGCACCTCATACTAGACGATGTCAAATAGGCCGAGAAGGAGCCTCGGGAAGCTTATGGATTCAATCCTCCGGTTTTTGGATATTATTTTGGAGCTGATAGTTGAGTTGTGTTAGTGGCTTGAAATTTAGATCAGATTTCTATTTGTCTATAACTATGGAGTTTTGTCTCCAGTACTATGTTATTTTGTTTACAGACTAGTTGGAAGAAGGAGGTGACTTTTGTTTATGTGAATATGAATGGAAAGTATTATGTTTTGGGATTAGCATTTTGGTACAATGTTTATTGTTAAAAAAAATTATCCACTGCGTTTACTGCATATTGTTAGAAGCATGCTAGGTGGTCTGCATTTTTAATTGTCATGAACAGGAGTATGTAACCTTGTGTTACATGTCCCGATACTTCAAACTCCGTCAAATCCCAAGCGGAGTTTGGTGGCGTCATACAAAGTGTCTTATGTTGTTAAGGATCAACGTTATAGGATATAAGGAGTTACAACATCCTAAAGAAGTCTCGATAGTCTATTTATTTAATGCTCTTGAAGCCTAATCATACAATATAACTTGTCGTTAGATGGACCCTAGTATGTAATTGGAGAATCAGGTTGCTGCTTATACTTTCATTTCATTGTGGTTCAACATTAGGATATGAAAGGGCTCTCAAGGAATACCTAGAAACTCTGTGATCTGTTGAGATTGTGATGGAGACACCCTTGACGTCAACATGTTGGACTTGTCTTTGAGCGTAATTGTTTCTTCAAACGTAGGTCATAATATTGTAATTTTGATCTAAAAATGATGGCTGAAAATATTAAAATAATAGAAAATCCTATATTGAAATAAATGATAAACTTAACATTCGAATGCATATATTTTACATTTGAATGGTACAAAATATCATTGGAATGCATAAATTTAATACTTGAGTGACACATATTAACCATTCAAATAGATTTCAATACCGTCCAAATGTAGATAGTTTACATGTAAATCCTCAATGCTTGAATGAGATCTATTTTCTGCTTACGTATGATATACATTCAAACATATAACTAAATGTTTATATGGAAAAACATTAGACAACGATGTAGAGATCGAAAAGGAAACATTTATTTAATAGTGTCTCACTAAATTAATATTAATTATATTTTGTTTATGATATATTTACACGTATAGCTAACACATTAATGAACTTAAAAAGACAATGCATAAATGATGTAGACTAGAAGCACAAAGAGAAGTATCCAAAAGTTGTTTAAAAAATGGGTAACAACGCAACACATTTGACATACATCCAAACTTGTAATCATTAAACATATTCTTTCTGATGCCCTCGACTTCTCACTTGGATTTTGATGGGTTGTCAAGACGTCGGCACATGTAACATTAGTTTACACACTCCATACTTTCATGACAGCAATATGTATGCTCCTAGCATGTTACTAATGGCATGAACAATTTGTAGTAGAAAGTAATAAGTCTAAGAATATTAGTGCCAGAGGAAAATTTTAAACCTCTAACACTGTATCAATAACATCATCCACAAGTCACAAATACAACCGTAAGTACCACTCTATCATTACATTTCCATGATAGTAGGTCGTCGATAAGAGGTCCACTTGGTGGCAACCCTGGCACCTTATTCAGTCATCCTCGTACGATTAAATGTCTTGCTGGAAACCTCCCTCTTGATACTGGTCTACAAAATCTATAGTTTGAAGATCGGCACCATAGTAGGACTACTACGTTGAGATTATAAAATCTCAACAATTTAGCCCGGAGACAATACTACTGATAGCATGCAATGACATATATCAGCATAGTTAAGTGAGTGCATGAGAATGAACTGCACCCAAGGAAACTTTTCTCCAGATTCTTCAACATCTTCATTCCCAGAATCCCCCATTTGTTCCTTATTAACCGTATGCCACGGCTTCCCTTGATGATCCATGTGCATGTCCTAGTTCCCTTCGTCATGGCTACGAGTAGCATCCATCAGTATGACTTCGTCTCAAGAACACTTAAGGCTTTGTATATCTGTTCTTCACCTCAAGCTTCTCAAGTCTCCACCAACCAAGAGGCAAGTTTTGCGACTCAAGATTGTTGCATTCTCATCCGAGGTTGTTGATAGCCCACTATCAACCCAACGGACACCACTCTATTATTAAATTTTCCAAAGTGGCCAGAGGAGTTTTGTAACAGCCTGCCATAAATTCAGTGGATGAATTTTTTTAGTTTTTAGGAACATCTTGAAAACCTCGGAAAGGTCTTACGAATCGAGCAATCACGTAGGTTTGAATTTGTCAGCATAGTCAGTTTCTGGCCTACCTACTCAGGTGTTAGAAATGTGATGTTATTTATTTGAGATACTTAGGAGTGTGAGAATGAGAAACAATTTGCACCATTAGTCTCAAATGAATATTTAGGATTTTATAGAGCAATAAAACGATTTTTGTTTTCCAGACAAGAGTTGTTTGAAAATGCGTTTTGATTTATTCGAGGCACTTAGGAGTCGGAATTTGCAAAACAAAGTGCACTCCTGGTATTGCAGGATTATTTAAGATTTTATGGTGCAAAGTTATTTTCACCATTTTTGGAGTGAATAGTAACTTTTGTATTAGCGCCATGTGTCACGCAGTCTAGTTGTTTTCAGATCACAGTTTGGAATGTTTAAATCAGCCTAGAGAAGTTTCATTTGGACACTTGATAAGATCTTAGCCACACTTAGTAAATAGTTTAGGACACTTGGCACCAAGAGGAACCATGAGATAGAAATGTGAAGGAAAGGAAGGAAAATCAACACTGTGATCATGCCACCTAAGTCAAACACTATTATATCCAATCATTCATTTTTGTGCCAAACTAAAGAGGGTTTCAACCCTAGTGAAACTCCAAATATTTGGAATCCAATTGAAACCCCAAATACCTTGTTGACACCGAAACCCTAAATGGTTTCCCAAACCTTAAATAAAGCCGGTTTTAGTTTGGTATTTAATCACTTGATTAAATCATTTCCACATACTATTAATCATTCAAATTCTTGTCGTTACACCCTTATCCATTCTTTTATGAGTTTCGATACTCATCATCCTCACATACCACACATGTAACACCCTGCCTAAAAAGCTCCTTAAGCCTTGACCTTAGTAGCCTTAATCTAGTTAATTAGGAGTTAAGCTATTTGAGAATAAAAATAATTTTGGATATTTGAGTTGGCAAGAGGACCGTATACTTTGGGTTTAGTAGAATTATTAGAAGATTCTAGTGCAATATTATTTTGAGGAAAAAGAAATTTTTAAAGCTTGATTGGTTTAGCAATATTATTTTGGAGAATTTTTAGTACTTTATTAATGTTAAGGATAAGAAGCCAAGAGGCCCATAAGGGAATGACACATGTCATATTGGATGGTTGTCACATTAATGGGCTAAGCAATTTGGGTTAAATATTTGATGGAATTGGAGAAGGCCCAAAGAGTGGTTTACGAAGGGTCCAAGCTTTTTGGGTATAAACGCTTAGGAGAGGCAATAAGATTTTAGGCCCTACTTGATGGACTTAAAGACTTTAGGGCTCTAATGCACGAAGGATGTGATAAGCTAAGGATAAGATGTTAAAAAGCCTTAGGCCCAACTTATGAGATATAAAGTTTTAAGCATATCTTGGAGGACACTAGAAAATAGGCCCAATGAAAAGGACATAAGGTCATTGGGCCTAACTTAGTAAGAGTGAAGGTATTAGGCCCAACTTATTAAGCTTGAAGGATTGGAAAAAGCAAGTCATTAGTGATTCTATTACGGCCTTTAGAACCTTAGGACATTTATGGGTCAAGCCTTAGAAGCCTTAAGACAAGCCTCATAGGAGTGCAAGATGTACACAGATGTGATGGCCCGAGTTTTGTCTAGGCTTGGCCCTTAGAATTTGTTCTAGGTTGCCATGGCATTTTAGGAGCTTTAGTTACTTTGGAAGGCTTTAGAACCTTTCATACAATAACTTAAGCCCAAGAAAAGAGTGGCCCTAGTTTACTTTGGGATTTTAGCCTTATTGGGAAACTTAGGCCCAATGGTTTGGGCCCATGATCCAATTCTAAGTTGCTAGTGTTATGTGTCCTGAGAATGTTATACCTTGAACCTAGACTTGAAAGTGGGTTAAGGGGGAAAGAGAGGTGTAGGAAAGCACCAAGATTGGCTTACACGCCTAGCCCATTGTTCTTTTGTCCAGAATTCAAGTTTCAAGGTAGGTTTCTTGGAAAGGGGAGCCTAGGGAAGTGATATGGGGTTTTTCTATAAGTTTTGCATAGGAAACTGAAGGGATACTTTTGAGATTTCGAATTTTGCTAGCTTTTGCCATGTGTCAAGCATGCACCAAGTTTCTAGAAGATTTTTTTGATGAGACTTTTGTGTCAAGGATAAATTTACCTATAGGGTTTCGGCTAGCATACTCCCAAGCATTTTATTCACTTGCCACTTGTCACTTAGTGCATTTTGGACCAATAGTATGTGAAAGGTCACCTAGGGAATGAATATTGGGAAGATGAAGCAACACCTTGGGAAAGGAAAAATGGAGGGGACGGCTAGGGCTATGGCACACGCCCAATGCCACTTGTCTTCCATGCCAAGAGTTACTTGTTGGGAATAGGAAAAGACATGCATGGTTTTACCAAGTTACCCCTTAAAAAGATATTTACTTGTTTAAGAAAAGGAAGGGCATAAGAGGGAAAAAGGGATTTTCGGCCAAGGAGAGAAGTCCAACACGCCACCTCTTAAGAATGTCCCTTCCCAATGCAATCTAAGTGGGGAACTCCAAGAGGCTTTTCGGTTTTAGAGAGAGGGAGAAGAAGAAACCTTGCCACTTGTCATACATGCAAGGGTTTTAATACAAACAAGGAGGGAAGTGAAGGGTCTTATATAAAGAGAAGGGTTCACGCCTATGAGGCTTTTCCCTTGCCATTTTTCAAATTTTGCATGAGTTTCCATTCTTTCCACACAATTCTCCCATGTTCCTTTGAAAGCTTTCAAATTTTCTTGTGTTTTCTCTCCAACCAAACAAGGAAGATTCTTGCAAGAGAAGGATTTCGACACTACCCAAGGATTAGCAAGGTAAGGATCGGCTTCTCTTAAGTCTTGCACATACACAAGTCTTTTCTCAATCCGAAAATGAGATTCAAATCTCATTAGACTTTGAGAAAGATAGAACACATGTACTTTCTACTATTTTCTTGGAAATAACCCAGGGTTTCGAAGAGAAACACTTGAGGCCGAATAGTGAAAGGGGAGATCATCCTCCATGTTTTGACTATCATGTGTATTCTTGCCTACCTTAGGTTTTGTTTTACCTTATGAGTGAAATGAAGGGGGTTTTAACCTAAAAACCCTAGAAGCCGAATGGTTTAAGACCAAGTGATGCCCCAGAAACACACATACACACTCAAGAACATGAGATAGGGTTTTAGATGCTCTTTCTAATATAGTATGTTCGGATTTATAGCTTGCTAGTATTCATTTACGAGGATTTTGTAAGTATACACTCAACTTACTCTTGGTTAATATTCGTATATGATTGTGTAAATCCTTCTATGGTATTTGATTGCTTTGTTTGCTATCTCTTGGTTGTTTGTTTGAATATGCTAATATGATCTTGAGTAACTCTAAGGAAGGAAATATATGTTTTGGATTTGTGATGAAAATGTTATGAAATGTTCCTATAAGTTTCGGCTTTCACTTTATTGAGGTTGATGGTTTATGCAATATGATGTTTCGGTTTGAACATGCTTTGAAAGTTTCGAACCTTGGTCAAAAACCTATGATTTCATGTTTGTGTCACTATATCTTGATTTCTATATTATATACTTGAAGTTTGGAACATGTTTAAGTAATGGATCTTCATGTTTTTGTGCCTATAAGTTTCAGGCTAAGCAAGTTCTCATGATTCCATATATGTATTATGATATCTCAAATGGTTTATGTTTTCATGCTATGAAATGAAAATGTTATGCTTGGTTATTTCATGCTCGGCATTCCAGATGTCATATGTCAAGTATAAGTATGCATGTTTAAGTCTCATGTCACATGCATTTGGGGAAAAGTATTTTTAAAAGAAAATGGTTTTAAAAACTATTTTCAAAGAAAATGTTGTTAAAGAAATTTTTTTATCATGACCCCAAGTGCTACGGCGGGGGACTGTCCTAGTGGAACTCCTCTGTCCACTCTGGAGTGCTTAAGAATGGAGTGGTAACCCTTGGGTCGACGAAGAAAAGTTGATGAGCCTCAAGTGAATTTTTTTTAAAGGATACCGGAGTGAGGAAGCACGTAACGCTAGTGGGTGCATAAGGCATGTAACTCGACGAAGTAAGGTCAAGTTAATATGATTCTTTATTTACGATGTATTCATCACGGTGTATGGACCGTTGATGGTGCGGTAACTAGCAGGAACACGCAGTGCAAGGAGGGGAGCCATGTTGTGTCTACCCTTTGAATAAGGATAAGAGCTTATAAGATAATGATCACTTGATGAAAATCTCGTGATATGATAAGGATCAGTCGATGTAAATATTGTGATATGTTCTAATAAGGCAAGTTCTGAATAAGTTCACGTGAATAAGAAAAGTTAAGAAATTTTCATGAAAAGTTTAAGTCTCTGTTACAAGTCTTTTGAAAAGGGTTAAGTGCATAAGTCAAGTTCTGGTTAAGGCATAAGTCAAGTACATGTCCATGCACGCATATAATGATATATATGCTTGTGTTAACTGTGGTATGTTGTGTGATTACTTCCTGAAATTTCTCGAAATCTTATTGTGGTAGTTTCCATTACCATTCCCCAACCGAAATGGTAGAAGTTGTTATAGGTGTAGAAGATGACTATGACCAAGAGGAAGAGGACGACACCTCCTCCTCCAGAGAGGATTGTGCCTAAGATGGCCATGAATCGGCCCGAGCCCTCCATCCTGGAGCGACTAGAGGCCATTGATCGAGAGATCACGGGTATACTTGAATTCATCGCAGAGTTCAAGCGGCGTAATAACCGGGATAAGGATAAGGTTTTGGAAAAGCGTGTGAAGCCCGAAGCTTTTTGAAGAGTATGGGAGCTTAAGTATTTTGTGAAGAAAAGATCAGCCAAAAAAGAAAAAAAGAAAAAAGAAGGCAACAACAATTGTGGTTAGCTTTTGTGGAATTATGTCGACTTTGGTGTCCATCCCGTGTTTTGGGAATTTTAAATTATACTTCATGTTTTTTGGGATATTATGCCTTTATGGCTTATGTTTATGTTTTGGACAATGTTTTGGATTATGATATTAGTTTATGGTGCCATGTGCTTTGCAATTTCTTATCGCGTTGCTTAGTTTATCCGACTCTTATTAATTTTTCCGCTGCTAAGCTATTGCATACTGCTAGTGTACTTAGGTGCATAGCATATTACCTGTCATGTACGGGGGGGTGTGTAGCCTTGTGCTACATGTCCCGGCGTCTCAGTCACCGTCCAATCCCAAGCGGGCCTGGGGGTGCCACAACAGATTTTAAAAAAAAATATTGCATTAATGTGATGTGCATTGATACACATATGATTGACACACACTCTATTTCTAGTATTTTGTGAAATCTGAGCATTTTGGTGGAGTAGTTGAGCGGAATCATTTTGTGAAGATTTATTTTCAAACTTGAGCACAAAGCATGATTTTTGATACATCATATTTTGTTGATGTGTACCTTGAAACACCGAGATGCTATACTCATTGAGATGAGACTTGGGGAGATTTTTGTAGAATGAATGACAAGTTTTGAAGGACATTTTGCACATGCTCACATTTGTAGTGTTCCTCAATTTACTGTTCATTGATTTAACACAGGATAAGTAAACTACAGGACTACCGAGCCTTTTTTCCAAAACAAAAAAAAAAAAGAAGAAAAAAAAGAAAAAAAAGAAAGAAAAAAAGAGATGAAAGCGATTTATGGAGCTTTCCTAAATTAAGGGCTGGAAATAGTTATCCAAGACTTTGGAGGTTGAGTGTTCAACCTTTAAAGATAGAGCTGGCGTGAAAACTACTAGTCTCTTGGCTTTGAGGTAGTTTGAATCAGCAATGATTAATCTTAAGGTTGAAAAAATCCTATGACAAATCATGGCTAGTAATGAGGAACACACAACCAGTTTAGTTCCACACACACATTTGAGTTCTGAGACATTTGCCTCAATTCTATGTGAAATATTGTTGAGATAGTCTTAGTGGGTATAGCCCCTGGGGGCTGAGTAGTAACGTGTCAATTTTGTGAGAATTCAAAATTGTGATTGATTGTGTTTCTATTTGGATTTCGATCTTGATGCGATATTCATCTCAATTAATTTTCACTATTTTGCTCAAGAATTAGCAAAACGCTAGTTGAGGAGTGGTAAAAGAGTGCACAAAGGTTTTGCAATAGAACTGAACCCTTGAATAAACCACCTATAAAAGCCAGCGTGGCCATGAAAAGAACGAATATTCTTAACCGTCCTAGGGATAGGAAGTTTAGATATTAATTCAATTTTTGCCTTGTCGACCTTTATACCTTCAGAAGAAACAATATATCCCAAGACAATGCCCTGAGTAACCATAAATTGGCATTTCTCCCAATTAAGTAAAAGATTTTTTTTCTCACATCTCTGGATAATACGTGCCAAATTATGCAAACAACTATCAAAAGATTTCCCAAAAATAGAGAAGTCATCCATGAATATTTCACAAATATCTTCAATTATGTCTGAAAAAATACTCATCATGCATCTCTGAAAGGTGGCTGGGGCATTACATAAACCAAAAGGCATTCTGGTAAAAGCAAAGGTGCCAAAAGGATAGGTGAAAGTGGTTTTCTCCTAGTCCTCGGGCACTACAACAATTTGATAATAATGATAGTATCCATCCAAGACGCAATAAAATGCATTACCAGCCACTCTTTCTAAAATTTGATCTAAAAATGGTAAATGAAAATGATCTTCCCTACCAGCTGAATTACGTTTTCTATAATCAATTCACATCCTCCAGCCAATGACCATTCTAGTCGGAATCAATTCATTTTTCTCATTTTTGACAATAATTAAACCAGATTTTTTGGTACCACTTGAGTTGGACTTACCCACTTATTGTTTGAGATGGGGTAAATGATACCCACTGCAAGCAGATTGAGCACTTCCTCTTTGACAACTTTATTTATCGTAGGATTGAGCCTACATTGAGCATCATGAACTAGTCTAGCATCATCTTCAAGATGGATTCTGTGGGTACAAATAGCGGCATCAATACCTTTGATGTCGGTTATTGTCCAACCAATTGTGCCTCGCTTTCTTAGGACTTCAATCAACTGGGATTCATCCTTTTGATTTAACTTTGAGGAAATCACCACAGGGAAAGTGCCATCTTCAGGACCAAGAAACATATACTTTAAATCTTGAGGAAGTGGTTTTAGTTCTAACTGGGGAACTTCTTCCTCTGAAGAGTTAAGTATGTCTGGTGGTGGTAGAGTTTCAAACTGTGGTTGCCATCATGCACCTGCAAATTGTACTTCAAGTGGTAAAGGAGAATGTGCAAAACAGTCCAAAACTTCAAGGACATTTTCATCAACATCGTTAGTTTTTTCATCACGTAAAATTTCAGGTGTTTTAAAGATGGAATCATCATCAGAGAAAGGAAAAGTTGAGTAAATAAATTATGTTGGTGTCAAACACTCTACAACATTCAAATCACTTGTGTCATCAAAATGTGCTAGCATCTTGCAAGCATTGAAAACGTTCAACTCAACAATACCCCTCGGCAACTTAACTGATCTGTCAACCAACTGTAGCATGATGGAGGTCTTTTTTAGCTCACCCAATCTCAACTACTCATACACTGAAAACGGTAGCAAGTTCACACTACTCCCCAAATCAAGTAAAGCTCTCCCAATGCGTGACTCACCGATCATAATGGAAATATTAGGAGAGCCGGGATCTCCGAACTTCTGAGGAGTCTCGCTCAATATCAATGCACTGACTTGCTCCATTAGGAAAGCTTTTTTCTTTACATTTAGCTTCCTCTTCACTGTGCACAAGTCCTTCAGAAATTTTGCATATGAAGGAACTTGTTGTATAGCATCCAAGAGTGGAATATTAATCTTTACTTGCTTGAAGATCTCCTGAATCTCAGTGTGATATTTGTTCTTTTGGTTAGCTGCCAATCTCTGAGGATAGGGAACCACAATTTGGTATCCCTTACTAGTGTCAGCCTTTACACTCACAGGCTTCTTCGACTCTGGTCTCACTACCTCTAGTTCTTTTTTAGCTTCATTAGCCTCTATTACATGTTCAGGTGTAAGAGTAACTGCCTATATGTCCATAGTCATCTCTGGTTGGGGAACTTCCTTTCCACTTCTCAAAGTAAGAACGATCTTCACTGTCTCAATAACCTCCCCTGAGATATTATGCACTTGCTGTTGTTGTTGCCGGTATACTTGGAGATTAGGCTGAGGTTGTACTAGAAATATTCCCTTCTCTAGAGTGCTCAACATCGTGCTTATCTTGTTGATGGTGCCCCACAAGTCATTAGTGTTCTGATTGTTTGTGGTGGCCTGAATCTGCATGAATTGCTAAAGTGTATTGGCCATCTGTGCCATACTGTCATCTAGAGACTTCTTCGCAGGCTGAGAACTCTGTGCAGCTACATGCGACTGAAATCCTAGAGGTGCTACAAAATGATAGCTCTGAGAACTCTGAAATTGCTGATACTCGTGCTGAGGAGTAGCTTGATGAAATGGTTGCTGAGAAGGTGGAGTAGACTGGCCAGGCTGATCATTCCTCCATGAGAAATTTGGGTGATTCCTTAACTCTGGATTATATGTATTGGAGAAAGGCTGATTTTGTGCTATTTTTACCCAGTTCCCTGATTGCATATGCTTAGACCCATTCTCCTGAAATACTAGCATAATTGGGCAGTCCTAGGTCTTGTGGTTTGAATCAGCACATAAAGAACATGTCTGTACTGCTTTCACTACCTTCACTTTTTCCATCTCCATGACCTCTAATCTTCTAGTCAATGTAGCTATTTGGGCTTGAATGTCAGTGTCCTTCTTAAGCTCATATTTGCCCCCACCAGAAATAGCCCTTAGTGGCTGTGTTGTCAATGAAACTCGACCAGTCCGAGTGTTCCATTGTTGTGCGCTCTCAACAAGATAGTCAAAAAATGGCAATGCTCGATCAGGTTCCTTGCTAAAGAATTCTCCATTGCACATAGTCTGAACAAACTGCTTGCATTCTGGAGTGAGACCAGTGTAAAAATAATTCACCAGCCTCTAGGATTCAAAACCGTGATGTGGACAGATGTTCACCAAATTCTTAAACCTTTCCCAACTGGCCTGGAAAGTCTTGTCAGATTTCTGATTGAACTGGTCGATCTGCTCTCGTAAATACTGAGTTCTCTAAAAAGGAATTTTTTTTTTCGTAAGAACTCACACTGCATATCAGACCAACTAGAGATAGAATTAGGCCTCAAAGAATTAAACCACATCTTTGCTTTATCCTTTAAAGAGAAAGGAAATAAACGAAGTCTAATAAATTCATCAGTAGTGGCTCTATTGATGAAAGTAGTGCAGACCAACTCAAAATCTGTCAGGTGCTGATAAGGACTCTCAGAATCCATCCCGTGGAACTGAGGTATCACTGACATCGTGCCATGCTTAATAGAAAAATCAGGTGTATCATCAGGTAAAATAATGCATGATGGTGTAGTGGTGCGAGTGGGCTGCAAATAATCCCTAAGAGAGCGTGGTGCAGGTACAGCCATGGTTTGTTCAATTTCAATGTCCTCGTCTATAGAAAAAATGGAAGAGCTATCTATCTCTAAATTGTGTATACTACTCTCAGTGCTCGATGTAACTCTAAGCAACCTATTTGAATTTTCTCTCATCCATGACATTAAACATCAGTCCAAATAGCATAAGTAAGGTTCAAGGGACTGAGTAGTAGGTGACAAGTGAAATGTGTAATCAGAGATAAGATAGTGAAAGAAACTTTTGAGATAAAATAAAAATAAAAATAACGAGTTTAAATTTACATCAAACAACTATTCCCAGGCAACGGCGCCTAAAACTTGACTCACTCAAAAATGAGCAGCACGAAGGTTGTCCCAAGTGTACGAAGATGTCGCGTAATAATTAGGAATAAATTCATAGATTGTCTTCTTAGGGAAAGTTGCTTAAAATCAAACTCGTTTAAAATGGTGAAAATATTCATAAAGAGAAAATAAAAGTTGTAGTATGTGCAATGAATGGAAGAGTGCAACAGAAATAAAAAAGGGCACTAGTCATGGATTATATTCATATTTTTAGATTTTTTTAAGTGTCGGAATGAAATGTAAAAGACTGACAAATTGAAATTAACAATCAAGGAACCATCTAAGCTAAACAATCTCAATTAATCAGAAAATTAGTTAATAAAACAGAAATTAAATAAGTCTTAATTAACTTAATATGCAATGGAACTAAAAGATTAACAAAACTAAACTAAGAACTAAGCTAGATTAGAAAATAATTAATGCAATATGAGCTAAAAATTGAAAAGCCCCAAAATCAAAATTCTAGGATTCATCCTTGTATTTAAATAAAAAATTCTTAAAATCAATCCATAACAATTGTAATGTCCATTTAATGGAAGCTTAAAGAAGCAAGAAAAATAACTAATATCAAGTAAATAAATAGCGAATAAAATGCCCAAAGGTCTAAGCCAAATATCTCAAAAATACACCATAAACTTTAAACTAAAATTAAATAAATAGTAGATAGTGGAAAGAGTAAGCCAAATGAATGGAGATGGAGGTGGTAGGCAATGGAGATAGGTTGGGTAGCGGCAGATGTTGGACCCTCAAGGTTCTTCAATGTGCGGCACTGTTGTGTGTCTCTCTAGAGGAAGGCATAAGGCCTTTTGGCCAAGCTTGGCATATATTTGACCCATGACCCAATTATGTCAAGGTAAGTCTTTCAAGCCCCATATTTGTGGATTTTGAGGACTCTTTTATCTGGAAACAAGGCCCCCATCCACTCAAACCCAAAAGGCCTTGGACCATTAGCCCACACTCATGGCCCTTCTAAGCCCACAAGGCCCAAAAGCCTTGTCTTCCATTTTTACACTTCCAATTGAAAGCCCAATGCACTATACCATGGGTTTTCTTAAGTCCATGTCATACCCTAAGTACCCTAATAAAGTTTTAAAATTTGGTTAAGACCATTAATCAACTTACCAAAGATTAGTGATCTTTAAACTATGTTTTGAAGCTTAATTCCTTTCTTAATCTTTTTTGACCTTTTGATATGAAATTCTCTTATTTTATTACTCAATTACATCACTCTTAGATTATACTAAAACCCTAGATATGACATATCTAGGGTTGATTAGAATAAATGACATGTCATTAGAAGAAATGACATATCAAACCCCAAATTGCACCAATTGGCACGCATATGTGCCCTTTGTGCGCATGGACTGTTTTGCTCTTAAATCCAATCTTTTTGTGCCTTTTTATCAAGGGCACTATGGTCTTTAAACACCTCATATGATCCCTTTAAAACCATACCAAGCATTGGACGAAATTTGGTTTCACAAACCAAACAAAAAACCAAAACCGATTGCAGCCAAAAGACTAGTTGGATGGGAACCGAATTAGTTGAGTTTCAACCACCCTTCTACCCATGGCTGAGCCACCCTCCTCATGCCACAACTCATGCCTCCTTATCCACCTGAGAAAGGCACTCAATGATGATACTAGACCAAGAGGATGAGACAAAGGAGGGATCAAAATCTGGACAGCTTTGAAGGAAACCCAAAACATTTGGCTATGGCTTGCTTGTCTTGTGAATTTTTGTTTCAAAAATCTGAATCATGCAATCCCTGTTCCTATGGGCATCTTCTAGCTCTTGGCCATGATGACACTTTAGGTCACTATTCAGGTGACAAGCCATAACAAATCTGGAAAATTCAATCAACACTCCACCACTCACATTCACTTCCTTGGAGCCAAAACCAACGTCCCCCTCCCATTTTGAAGCCTATGAATACCTCCCTCACTTGCTCATTTCTCCACAGTTCTCCTCCAAGCCTTCTCTTGAGTCTTGAGAGCATTTCTCTCCCTTAGTGAGCAATAGAGTGAAACTGAGTGAAGTACTTGAGAGTTCTTGAGTGAAGTTGTTTTGGGAGTTTTAAGGGCCATGAAAATTGTAAGTTTTCTTACCCTTGATCTTAGTTTATGTGTAAAGCCTTGTTTTTAAGTGTTGCAGTGAATTTTAGTTGAGTTTAGAAAATGTTACCATGGTTAATTCAAAATCGGGTTCATTAATGATGGATTAAGTGTTTAAATTGTTTTAAGTGAAAATTTTAGCTATGGCATGTCTTAGCATATTTTAATATTATTTTTTTAATGTCTTAGAATGATAATTGAATGTTTGATTTTGAGATTAGAAGCATGCCATGATAGGTTTTAATTCTATCATGTGTTGATCATCAAGCATGCATGGCTTTGATTAAATCATGCTTATTTTATGAAGTTTTGATTTATTTCACCTAGGCTTGATCAATGAGCATTTAGAAGATCTTGTGATTGGGATAAGAATGAAAATACATGTTTTTGGTAAGTTTTGAAAGCATACCTTAATGATTTACACTAAGAACATCAAGCTTGATTAATGGAGAATCAATGAAAATTAAGGTTTTTAGCCTTGATTAAGTGTTGGGATGAACTTGATTACCCAAGAGTTGGACTTTATCATATCATTAAGGACTATAGTGATTGTTTGTGACTAAAGAGAATTTTATATGCATGCATTTATAGGGATCAATAGTTGAAATCACACTTAGGCATCAACTAGAGTGCATGCCACGGGTTGGGATTGATTGAGCTAGTTCCACTTTTAATTTTACAATTCTAAGAGTATAGATGGTTTTTGAATATAAAAAATATAAGATCCATGAAGTTTGGTTAAATTTGAGGTTTGTTTGCAAACAGTAAAAAATTAAGGCCTAAGTAGCAATTTTTGAGAGTTTAGGGATATTTTTGTAAATACGCAATTTTGAAACCTTTTGATTATGAACGTCTTCTGTAGTAGTACAAATCTTAACTTTGTACGAATTTGATTTTAGCTGCTACGATATTTCCAAACTCAGGAAGTTTGTAAGTTAGCTTCTCACTTACTCTTAGATAATTTATTTATGATTCTTGTGTAAACTCCACATTCATATTAAATGTCATTTTAAGCATGAAATATCATATAATATATCACTGAGCATTTGATTACTTGTTTACATGACATGTGAGATTTTCACCATTTTTAGCATATTGCATCTATAAACGTCATTTTCACATGAAAACTTACTACACATGTACATGTCATAAAATACATTTTTCAAGCATAGCATTAAAATAATTTTTGTCACAACCCCAAAGGCTAGGATGGGGAATTATTCTAGTGAAACTCCTCTGTCCACTCTAGAGTGAGTAAAAATGGAATGGTAACTCCTAGGTTGATGAAGAACAGTCAACGGGTTTTGAATGTGTTCTTTTTAAAGAATACCGGAGCAAAACTAAATGTTATGACACCTAATGCTGGTGGGTGTATATGCTATGATGTTATGCTGATGTTATGTTATATTCCCAATGCATTGAGAACGATGTCTGCAGACAAAGATGTAGTGTCAACATGAGTTATGCTACGGTCTTTGGTAGGTGCTCATGGTGCATATGAGGAATCGTGTTGCTTCCATACGTCTGTTAATGATGGCTTTAATAATGATGAAATGTTACGATTTTTTAAAGCAATGAGGTATGAAATGTTCTCTTTCGAAATGTCATGTTTTTTAAATGAGAAAGTGAAAATGTTTTATGAAAGAGAAAGTGCATCAAAGTTTTTCTGAAAATGTTGAGGAACTTGGATGGGATACAAATACCGATTTTTTTTTCTTGCATATCATTGCATGCATATCATGTTTATCATTAATCATGCATATCTTATCTCTGTGCAAGTTGGTTGTTTAACTTACTGAGATTTCATGTAAATCTCGCCCTTGTGGACCCACTTCGGAATGATAGAAGTTGTGTTAGGACCGGTAGAGGATGAACATGATGGATCGCTGGATGCAGATGGTTGAAGAGGAGCCAGACCTTGAGTGAAGACTAGATATAATTTTGATACTGACAAGCATTGACTCTTAATACTTCAGAGTGTATGAAATAGTTGATTTAACTATGGAACTTGGACTAAGTATTTTGTATTAAAGAAATGCTATCCTTAAGTTTGAACTTGATGAGTGTACGAAAGTGCACTTTAAATACCCTATTATTGGACTAAAATGCTAAAATATGAGTAGAAATAATATGAATTAATGTGTATTCTTGAATTGAGTTTCTATTTACTTTGGAATACTCCTGAGCAGATTTTTATGTTTAATTTCAGAGTCTATAAAAGAGCAAGTCCAAACGCAGTTAAATTCAAAGGACTTTCAAGTGGGTAACACGTTGGAACAACCTAAGAACTTTCAACGAGTGTAGGACTCTTCAAATAAGGATAATGATGGGGTTTGAGAGTAATCGGATCAAGAGAAAAAGTCAGTCCGAAATTAGCTAGAAGACGGCCTGTACATAGTTTAGTATTTTAATCATAACTTTCCCCTCCAATATTGGATTGATGCTATTCTTGATGAATTGGAAAGCTATCTTAAAGGGATAAAAAGTTGCTCTAATAAGGATTTCTAAATTCAAACTCTTTAAGTGCGTATGTGGCTGTCAAAATGAGTCCTAAAATTTAGGCGATTTTGTATGTGGGAATATGAGGACATTAGGGTTTCTTTCCTACCCTATATAAGCATTTCTTTCTATGGCTGTCGTTTGCTTTATTTTTGTAACACCCCGTTTAATTAACTCTTGACTAACACTTAAGTACTCTAAATTAGGCTTTTAATTATGGGTTAATCACTTTCATTAAGGTTGATAGTGAGATTAGCATTAATGTTGGTACTTAGTGTTAATAAGCTAAGGATTAAAAAGGCAAGCCCATTAGTAATTTTGGTGAGGCTTTTTAAGACCCAAGTACATTCATGGGCCTAGCCCAAGAAAACCTTGAACCAAACCCTTAAAAAAATCAAGACTAGTCTTGGCCGAAGTATAGGAAGGCATAAAGCTTTTGGTGTAGACTTGGACCCTTGGCCCTTTCCAAGCTCATATGGCCCAAAGCTATGTTTGGACTCATTTTATCATTCAATGACCAAAAGCCCAATACACCATAACATTAGTTTCCTTAAGCCCAAATCACACTCAAAGTACCCAAATTAAGTTTTGAAAATTGGCTAAGGCCATTAACCATCATATTTGAGGTTAGTGCACTTTAATTTATGCTTTGAAGCTTAATCATGCTTAATCTTTTCTTAAAATTTTTAATTCAGTTTTTTAATTAATACTCCCTTAAACCATGATTAGACCATGTTAATACCCTAGCTAAACCATTCCACATGTCATTAAGAAAAATGACATGACAAGCCCAAACCATGCTTCAATCGGTTTTGTGGATTGCCCTTTGTAATGCTTGGACTGTTTTGCCCTTGAGCCCAACATGTTTGTGGTTTATCCTCAATGGTAATATGGTCCTTAAGCACCTTATGAAACCCTCCAAAACTCAGTTTGAGTCTTGGACGAAATTGGTTGCATCAACTAACTCAAAGAACCAAACCGGGTGCACCTTGGTCTAGTTTGTGTAGGAACCATTTGGATTGAACTTGAGCCAGCCTCCTGCCGTGGTTTGTACCACCACCCCAAGCCACCTCCTTCTCCACCCAATCAGCAAGAAGTCCCATGACCATCATGAAGCATTTTGACTCATTTTTGCTGCCCAAAGAGATCCAAAACCGAATTGATTTTCTGCCACCACAAAACCACCTTCATCCAACTGTTTTCAAGGGTGGTTTGAGGGATCTTCTGTCATCCAAATGATGCCCCACGACCTGGATTCATCTATAGGACCCTTGCAGCTACTGTGGAAAGGAAATGACGATGGTTTAGGGCATTATTTCATTCTGCACAAGTGACCTAAGCTCATGCAAGCAAATCTAGAAATTTTCCAGATTTGAGCACCTCCCACTTCACCCAATCACCAAGCACCCAAGCCAATGTCCCTCACCCCTTGACCACCTATAAATACTTCCCTCCACTTCTCATTTCACCCACACCATAGCTCCAAGCATCATCTTGAGCTTGAGAGCATTTCCCCCTCTTAGAGATCAAAAGAGTGCAAACCGAGTGAGTTTTGGTGAGTTTTTTTAGTGTTCTTGTGTAAGGCAGTCTAGAGTGCTTGGAAGGCCACGAAATTTGTAATTTTTCTTCCTTTTGATCTTAGCTAGCATTTCAAGCTTTGTTTCCAAGTGCTGGTACTAAATTTGGTTGAGTTTTGAGATGGTTATGATGCTTAATGCAAAACCGGGTCAATTAAAGGAAGGTTTGAATGTTTGAATGTTTTTAATTGGAAGTTTAGCTATGGCATGTCCTAAGCATGATTTTATATGATCTATCATTATCCTAACATGATTATGGAATGTTAAATTTGTGATTAGAAGCATGTTATGATAGGTTTTAAATCTATCTTGTTTTGATCATCAAGCATGAATGAGTTTTAAGCATATTGGTGATTAAGGATTTCTTAATTTTGATTAAGTGTTGGGATGAACTTGATTACTCAAGGATTAAACTTCATAATGTCCCTAAAGATGTTAGTGATCATTAATGATTAAAGAAAATCTCATATGTATGCATTCATAGGGATCAATAGTTGAAATACACATAGGCATCAACTATGATGCATGCCACGGGTTGGGACTAATTGGATAAGTTTCACTTTGAATTTTGAAAATCTAAGGGCATGGATGGTTTTAGAATTCCAAAAATATGAAGTTCATGAAATTTGGAGTTCGTTTGCAATAAGTGAAAATTTAGGGCCTAAATGACAATTTTTGAAAGTCTTGGGGTATTTTTGTAAATACTCAATTTTTTTGAAGCTTTTGATTTTGAACCTATCCATAAGAGTATTAACCCTAACTTAGTATACACACTATTTACGCAGCTACGATGCTAATTTTGAATTTTCCCGGAAGTTTGTAAGTTGGCCTCTAACTTACATCTTGATAAGTTTCTTATGAATTATTGATAAATGCTTCATTTATTCTTCAATTATCATTTTGAGTATAAATTATCATGTTATATGACACATCGAGTGCATACTTACATAACATATGGCATTTTCACCATTTTTCATATTATATTTATAAATATCATTCTTTTGCATGAAATTTACTACATATGCACATGTCATGAAAAATATTTTTTTTAAAGCATAGTATGAAAATCATTTTGTCATGACCCCAAACGCTAAGATGGGGAATTATCCTAGTGGAACTCCTCTGTCCACTCTGGAGTGTTTAATAATGGAGTGGTAACCCTTGGGTTGACGAAGAACAGTCAACAAGCTTCGAATTGGTTCTCTTTAAAGAACACTGGAGTGAAGTCAACATGTTATGACACCTAACGCTGGTGGGTGTACACGTTATGATTTTTATGATGTTATGTTATTTATCAATGCATTGAGAATGAGTCTATAGATAATGTAGTTTCAACGTAAGTTATACTACGGTCACCAGCAGGTACTTACAGTGCATATGGGGAACTGTGACATTACCAGACGTTATGTTATTAATTAAGATAATGATGTAAGTCTATGATGAAGAAAGTTTATGATGAAATTTTTATGAAGAAGTTATGTCTTTTCAAAAATGATAACGAAATTACTTACTGAGTAAAAATCCGTGTCTCCATATTTTTAAAAAAAATGTTGAGGAATCTGGATGGGAGACATGTATACTGATTTTCTGCATCTCATGCATTGCATATTTATCATTTTTCATGATTGATTTATCTTTGTGTCAGTTAGCTGTTTAACTTACTGAGATTTCGAGTGAATCTCACCCTTTTATGGGACCACTATCATTCTACTCAGAATGGTAGAAGTTGTGTCAGGAATCGACTATGATGAGATTGACGGAGCACTGGATTCGCATGATTGAGGAGGAGTCAGATCTGGAGAGGAAGCTGGAGTTAATTTTGATGTTCATACCCAAGTCCTTTATGCTTTAGATTGCATTAAGAGAATGTTATGAATTTGTATATAAGTCTATGCTACTTTAGTATTTCGAACATGATGATTATCTAATGAAGTTGTGATGTTTTAGTTATTCTGGCATATTTTTCACATTAACCTTTTAGTTCTCCTGCGATTATTGTATACTGCTAGTTGCATACTAGGATGCATTGCATATTAACTGTCATGAATGAGGGTATGTACCTTTGTGTTGCATGTCCCGATGCTCGAAGTCTCCGTTCCATCCCAAGCGGGAATTGGGGGCATCACAATTTTTCTCTTGAGATTTTTGTTGTCCATTATATTCATGGGTAACTAAAGTCTCAAGTAGGGCTAGGGATGAACTTGCACATTAGATGATATTTTTAATTTACTTTTGATTTATGTATTTGATTTTCAATTACTAAAACTCTTTTGTTTTATCATTCTTAATTCATTGTGATGTTTTTTTCTCCGAATAATCATAGAATTTTTTTTTGTTTATGGATTCAGTCATACTTTTTCTATTGAATGGATTAGCTCTTTGATTATGTTTGGATCAATTATTTATCTATATTGATTTAATTCTTGGCTGCAATATCGCTTCTTGAGTATATTGCCGTTGTTGGATTTTCTCAATAGTGATAATAATTTATGTATTTTAAAAGTGGTGAATGATTTTTTAAAGGGTTACATTTGATTTAATCTTGGTTTAGAAATTTATACCTTCCGATTGGAAATTTTGGGAATTAAGTTCCCAATTGAGTTATTTAATGAATTAAGAATAATTAAAATACCAGATTTGCGAAAGGGATTCCCGACGCTTTACTGTTTGTCAAATTTGAATACTTTTTCCATTAGTCACTTTGTTTCACTTTAATTTGCATTTAAAATTAATTTTTGTTTTCCATTAATCATTTAATATTTTTCTTTAGTTTCTTTGTTCCTTTTACTATTCTTTTAATTTGTCTCTTTGTGAAATCGACACCCCAAGGTTGTGCTACAACTACTGCGTTATTCTTTGGCTTGCTACATTAATCAAATTTTGGCGCCGTTGATGGGGAGACGATAGAAGAATTGCTAAATAGTTTTTCTTTTCAACAGTTTGTAAATGCGGTAACTTCGTTCATTTTTTTAGTTTGCTACATTATTTTTTTTTCTTTTTATAGTATTTTTCTTTTTATTTTTTATTATTTTGTTTCCTTACGTGCACAGATATAGAGACACCTTGGATAGATTTGCTTGTAGGCCTAAGCTAGAGTCAGAATCAAATTTTTTAAATCTTTTATTTGACAATCTATCTAGTCCAGAAGAAATGAGTGAACATGAAGATCAACCCACTAGAACTCTTTAGGATTACCTCAACCCTACACGCACAGCCACACCATCATGCATAATGTTTCCAGCTAATACTCGCCAACTAGATTTTAAAACAGGGATGATACAATTCCTTCTTGTTTTTCATGGCTTGGAAAATTAAAATCCATATGTACACATTAAGGAGTTTGAGGAAGTAGGTGCGACTTTTCATAGTCAAAATGCAACTGATGACGTTGTGAGATTTAAGTTATTTCCTTTCTCTTTGAATGATAGAACTAAGAGTTGGCTATACTCGCTGAGACCACGATCTATTGGGCCATGGAATGAGATGACTTAGGTCTTCGTTAATAAATACTTTCCCCAACATAAGACCAATGCTTTAAAAAGGTAAATCTCCACCTTTGCACAAAAGGACAGTGAGACTTTGTATTAGTCTTGGGAGAGATTTAAGGAATTTTTGAGTATGTGTCCTCACCATGGATATGAGAATTGACGTTTAGTGAACTATTTTTATGAGAGGCTTACACCTAGAGAGCGCTAATTTGTAGAGATGATGTGTAATGGTGAGTTCTTGCAGAAAGATCCTGATGAGGCCATAGAATACTTCAATGAGTTTGTTGAAAAGCTCACACTTGGACTGGACCTAGTGCTACTGAGAGCACAAATAGGTGACAACCTGTAGGAAATCCAAATGGTGTGGAATTTACCATCTCAAGGAAGATGATAACTTAAAGGCTAAGGTTGAGATGCTCACTACGGAGCTAGATGTGTTAAAGACTAAGGACTTAAAGCCAACACATATGGCTAATCATGTCTTTTGGACCATGTTTTGTGTGTGGCGGGATAGATCACCTCGCCTAAGAGTGTCTCACATTTGCTGAGATGAGAGGGATGTATGAGGAACAATTTAATACCTCAGGTATGTACAATAAGCCTTTTACACCTTTCTCTAATACCTATAATCTGAGGTGGCACAATCACCCTCAATTTTAGTTCGAAGTCTGAAAACCAACCACCTGCACAACCATCTAGGTCATATCTTGCACCATATCATGCACCTTGATCTTCTAGGAGTCCTTTAAAAGATGCTTTGCATGCTTTTATTGAGGCACAAAGTAAAACTAATCAAAAGTTTTAATCTTTGATTATGCAGGTTATTGAAGAAAATAAAGAGATAAAAAGCCATGTATCCAAGTTGATGAGCTTTCTGAGTGTGAATGAGCGTGTCAAGCTCCCTTCTCAAACTCAATCCACACCCCATGGTCAACATATGGCTCAAGGACATTTGAATGAGGTCAATGCCATTGTGATACTAAGTGGTAAGTCCTTACACATCCTAACAACTGATAAGCCAGACGGTGTTGAAGAGTAACAAAGCAATGATAGTGTTGAGTTGCCCAAGGAAGTTGGGGTAATCAAGAGCCCGGTTAAGGTACCATTTGCTCAAGCTTTAAAATCTAGTATGCGAACTTTAGATTCTAGTAATGAAATCTTGGTGAACCTCAGGCAAGTAAAGATCAATCTTCCTCTTTTGCATGTTATTAAACAAGTTCCTACTTATGCAAAAGTTCTCAAAGATTTGTGTACCGTTAGAAGGAAGCACCATGATAAGAAGACAGCATTCCTGACAAAGCAAGTTAGTGCTCTAATTGAGGAGCGAATTCCTCCTAAGTACAAGGATCTTGATTGTCCAACCATTGCATGTAATATTGGGAATCATGAGTTTAGGCAAGCGTTGCTAGATTTAGGAGCTAGTATAAATTTGATGCTTTATTCCATTTATTTGTAGCTTGGTTTGGGTGAAATTAAGCCTACTTTTGTTGTGTTTCAATTGGCTGACCATTCAGTTAAGAAACCAAGAGGGATAGTTGAGGATGTTTTGATCCAAATTGACCAGTTCTACTACCCTGTTGATTTTTTAATTTTGGATACTCAGTCGATTGTTGACTCTGACTTTAAGATTCATCTCATATTAGGTAGACCTTTCCTTGCTACAGCTAATGCACTTATAAATCGTAGGATTGGGCTGATGAAACTATCTTTTAGAAATATGACTATGGAGGTCAATATATTCCACATCAGTAATCAGCCTAGGGAGGATGATGAGTGCCACCAAACGTACATGATTGACACACTCATAGACAAGGGAGTTCACACAACTCATGATTCTGATTCCCTGAATATTTTCTTATTAATTCTGAGTTTGATACTATGAATGATTCATCTGATATTGTTGATGTTTGTGCTATTTTTTATGACCTCAGGATTATGGCCCACATATTTGGCAACCAAAATTTGAGGAGCTGTCTAAGAAAATTGATAAGCATATTCCTTCAAGCATGGATAGTCCCAAATTGGAATTGAAGACATTGCCATCAGGTCTTAACATGTTTTTGTAAATGGGGCGGTAGAAATAGAGGATTCTAAGGATGGTCGGATCTTTAAACTAAATGGTCAATACCTTAAAGTATTAATTGATAGGCAAGTTTCAGAAGTGGAAGACATTCCACTTGTGGATCCGGTCTATCAACCTTGACCACACCAAGCAGGTATGTTTTTCTTTATTTGTTTTGTTTGTTTTGTTTTATTTTTGTTTTCTCTTATTTTCTTTCTTTTCGTTTTTGTTTGTTGTTGTTTTCTTTGTTTTTGTTTGCAGGTTAGTTTCATTTTGTCATTTTAGGTTACCATCTTTAGTGCTTAGCAAGCTACCCATGTCACTCATATGGTGTATTCTACCATTTTTAATTACTCTCTATTCAAATTTTATTCTTAAACATTTAGGACAACGTTTCATTTAAGCTGGGGGTGGTGGTGCAAATTCAGTATTTAAAATGCTTGTTGGAACTTTGTGGCATATTTTCATGTGTCAAATTTTTTTTTTTAATTTGCATCACATGTGCATCCTTTTCACATGTGTACGCATTCTAATTCATAGCCATCTTCGTGAATTCACCAAACCCACTGTAATCATTTTTTACTGAAGCATTCACAAAATCCCTAATGCACTCACTCATCCAAGCTTTGTGGTAAGATGGTGGTTTGACACATGTAGTTAGAGAACTCTTTTGCTTAAGTTTTCATGTGAGTTTTGAAGATGATTGAGAGCCTACAAATGCAGTAAATTGTGATAAGCGTTCATTGATCTGTTGAATTGGGCACTTCTTGTGAGAATACCATTACATGGTTTGTGGTAAGATGGTGGATATACTTGGGATACGACGAATGTTAATTTAGGATTAACGTTTGAACCTTTCAAGCCAACCCTTCGAATTATAGATCCCTAGTAGCCAACTTTGAGCTAAGAAACACATATAGCATTTTTTTCTTCATATACCTACATCATCCATATACCTACATCATCCATACCTCTCCACATTGGATTATATCCTATACACTGATTTTCCCTACCCTTGTTACTTTCAAGTGTGTACTAGATGTGAAATTCTTTTTTTTTTAAAAGGAATAAAAAAAAAAGAGAGAAAAAAGGGAAGAACATGAGTTACAAGGTGTTCAAGTGAGTGAGTTTCAAAGGCAAAAATACCAAGGCTGTGTAGAAATAGCAAAATACCAAGGTGACATAATTGTTCACCAAATTATAAAAAAAAGAAAAAAAAAAGAAAATGAAAAAGAGGCATTATTCGATGATCTGAAAAGTTGGAGAGTACATCAAGTAAGGTCTACTGAGATATTTAAGAAGATTCTCTTTGTATGTAATTAGAAGTTTTTGAATCATTTTTCATTTTTTTTGATATAGCCCTAAACCTATGCCACGTTACAACCTTTTGTGTTGATCATTCTGATCCTAAATAAACTTTTGGAAAGAATGGTGGAAGTCTCATTTGTTAGTGTTCCTATCATAACATCAATGTTTACTTGTTGCTTGTACATAATTGTCTAATTCCACATGAAAGTGTGTGTACACCCATTGTCAACTCCATAGAGAGAATCCTTACACGAAACACTTTTATAGCCGTGAGTTATGGAGTTGAACCTTTTGCTTGAGATGTTTTTGTTGTTGCATGTGTCAGAGCTTCTGGTTAGATGGATATAGTTTGGAACACACACACACTCTGTGGATTGCTATAGGTGGATTGCTTGTTAGAGTTATTGAATTCCTAAGATTGCTTTGATATGTGAATCTGGAAAGTGTGATTTCGTAGCCTTTGTGTGTGATTTTCTTTGGTCTCCTTCGTTGTTTTGGCATGAAAATTGCTAGGGACTAGCAATAAGCAAGTTGATGGGTGTGATGAGTGTATGAAAGTGCACTCTAAATACCCTATTATTCAACTAAAATGCTAAAATGTGAATAGAAATAATAGGAATTAATGTGTATTCTTGAATTGAGTTTCTATTTATTTTGAAATACTAATGAGCATATTTTCAAAGTCTATAAAAAAGCAAGTCTAAACCCAGTCAAATTCAAAGGATTTTCAAGTGGGCAACATGTTGGAACAACATAAGAACTTTCAACGAGTGTAGGACTCTTCAAATAAGGATAATGATAGGGGATTTGAGAGTAATTCGGACCAAGAGAAAAAGTTAGTCTGAAATTTGCTAGAAGACAACCTGTACATATTTTAGTATTTTAATCATAACTTATTGTTCAAATATCGGATTGATTTTATTCTTGATGCGTTGGAAATCTATCTTAAAGGGCTACAAAGTTATCTCTAATAAAGATTTCTAAATTCAAACTCCTGAAACACGTACGTGGCTGCCAAGATGAGTCCTAAAATTTAGGCGATTTTGTATGCGGGGATATGAAGACATTAGGGTTTCTTTCCTACCCTATATAAGCATTTTATTAGCATGAAATTGAGATTTTTTTAGAGGGGAGATGACTCAGTTTGAGAAATGAGAAGACGAAATTAATTTCCATGGTCGTCGTTTATTTTATTTTTTCTCTTGAGATTTTTATTGTCCATTATATTCATGGGTAACTAAAGTCACAAGTAGGGCTAGGGATGAACTTGCACATTAGATGGTATTTTTAATTTATGTATTTGATTTTCAATTACTAAAACTCTTTTATTTTATCATTCTTAATTCATTGTTGATGTTTTCTTCTTCAAATAATCATAGAATTTTTTCTATTTATGGATTCAGTCATACTTTTCCTATTGAATGGATTAGCTCTTTGATTATGTTTTGATCAATTATTTATCTATATTGATTTAATTCTTTGCTGCAATATTGCTTCTTGAATATATTGCCGTTGTTGGATTTTCTCAATAGTGATAATAATTTACGTATTTTAAAAGTGGTGAATGATTTTTCAAATGGATACATTTAGTTTAATCTTGGTTTATAAATCTTTAACTTTTGATTATGAATTTTGGGAATTGAATTCCCAATTGAGTTATTCAATGAATTAAGAATAATTAAAATAACAGATTTGTGCAAGGGATTCCCGACGCTTTACTGCTTTTCAAATTTGAGTACTTTTTCCATTAGTTACTTTGCTTCACTTTAATTTACATTTAAAATTAATTTTTTTCTTCATTAATCATTTAATATTTTTCTTTAGTTTCTTTGTTCCTTCTACTATTATTTTAATTTGTCTCTATGTGGAATCGACACCCCAAAGTTGTGCTACAACTATTGCGTTATTCTTTTGGCGTAATCAGAACTTATGATGGTTATTAATGCTATTGGGAAGTTTTAGTCCATTCTGGTATGAGTTATAACTAATCACCTTATTCCGCTGCGATTATTGCATATTATGCTCCAATTCTCTGTTACATCCCAAGCGGGGGTTTGGGGGCGTTCAACACACCACACTTATATTTATTTTTTTAATTTTTTTGTTTTATTCTTTCTAAACTAATTGAGATCTTCTACTAATAATTCATACACCACACCTTTAGTAAGAGAAAAAAATAAGAAAAGAATAAAAAATTATGTATGATGTGTGGTGTGAGAGTGATGAGTAAATTTTTTCTTCTTTTATATCATAATATTTTCATTGGGCTAAGGAAAATTAGATTTAGGCTAGATAGAAACCGAACCACAAACCAAATCCTATTGAAACCCCAAATGAGGCCCAATAGGTTTAGGCCCACCGAAAAGCTCCACCTATGCAAGGCTTCTTGAGGGATTTCCCCCACTTCCATGAGTGTATTTCCACTGCCCATGTCAGCCCGATGGTTTTGGGCTTGGTTTTGTCTGACAACCCATCACAAAAAAGTCACACTCACATCCCCTCTCAACCCCTCCAGCAGTATATGAGTTGTCCATGGCTTGTCCCTTTGGCTTTTGTCACTTTTGAAACACTTTCTTGGAGAGAACTCAAGAAGAAACTTCAGACAGCTTTTCTAACTTTCTTGCTAGAATTTTTTGAAGCTTTCGTAAATACATTCTCACGAAACTAACTGCATATAAATTGTTCCTATTTGAACTTAGTTTCCATTGGTATATTTTGTGCGATTTTCAATGGACTTTGGTTTAATGAAGAATTTGTTTAAGCATGCAAATGTCATACTGAGCGATAATCTTGATAGTGTGTGATGTTTTGATTTTGTTTATGAAGCTCTTGACAAGATCTGGTCCGAACCTTTTATGGTTTAGAGTTAACATATTAACATGCAATTTTGATTTAAATTTGTTGCATATTGAGAGTTTTTACTAAGAATTTTGCATGAGATGAGAAGGTTGGAAACCAGAGCTGTAAAAATAGTTTTTGTTTTGAGTAAGCTTGGATCTTTTGTTATGGAAGCATGCTCCTATGGTGTTGATATTCACATATATTTTTCTTAGGACTTTTATATATGTGTTAGGAAGTTATTTTAAAGAGTTATGATTACGATCTTGAGGGAAGGAATTTTTATGCATGTTAAGGTCCGATTGAAACGCAAACTTGAGGCTCATGGGTTGTGTTGTGTTTCTATGCAATGTTTGCCATGTAATCTTGAGTTTAATGCTTAGATCATTTTTAGGACTTGAATATGAAGCATATGATGTTGTTTCTTGATGGTTTACTTCATGAAAAATTTAGATCTAGTGGTTAGATCAAAGACCAAAATATGTAGTACTCGGTTTTGGAGAAAATGTGCAATCCGATTATGTTGGTTGATGTTTTGTGATTTTTGTGATCTTTGAATTGTTTATTCAAGCATGCTATTTCTTTATATTGATTTATAATCATGTTAAGAATATGTTTTTGAACTTTTTGAGTCCATGGAGTTGATTTGAAGAAGGATTGACTAAGAACATCAAGGTTGTTCTTTGTGGTCAAAAGACCTGATGTTTTGGCATGTAAGAAACTATGGTTTTTATGATATGTGTTTTATTAATGTCCTGGCATGACACTAAATCATAGGATATGATTTTTTTATGTTGCATTATTCGGTTTTAGCACGAAAGTCAGAGTTTGAAAGAATTGCAACAAAAACCAAGGATTTAAGCCTTGGTGTGATTCAACGTATGCTTGGTTCTTGTAGCTATATTGTGTTTAAAATTTTTCTAATTAAATTTTTAGATTTAGGGCAAAATTTACATAATGAATGTAAATTTTGGTGAGTTTTGGAGTTAGGATGTGAAATTCTTAAGTTAGGGGTAAAATGATCATTTTCTTACAAGTAATGGTGCAAAATGGTCATTTTACTTTGGGTTAGTGATTTAATATTTCTAAGTATACTAGTAAAGAGTTCCTAATCTTTAGAAATTTCTCCTTATAGTTCTTATTATTTCGCACTTTAATTCGTAATGCTATGATCACTATAAGTTTGCCTCTAACTTACTTTTAAGATACTTGTGTATGCATGGTGGTAAGAAACTCTCATCCATATTTATTACACTTAATATAAACGTAATATTATGTCATGGCATGATTTATTTCAAGTACATGTTTATGTACGAGTAAGTTAGCCTTTAACTTGCCAAGAGCCTGATGATCTGATGGTATATGACTCGGTTCTCCAAATGGAAAACCTGGGTTCAAGATCCCCCATCCCCCCTTGTATAAAAAAAAAAGTTAGCCTCTAATTTACTTTCAGGGTATGTATGTGTGTATGGTAGTAAGAGAAACCATCATTTATGTTATTTATGCATATATATGTACATGTTATGTTATGCAATGCCATGATTTACTTCCATTACATATTTATCTATTGCATGTTATGCCATGTTATGCCATACTTAACTGTTGCACGTCACTATTATGCCATATTTATCTGTTACACATCTTGTTATGTTATATCACTAGGGTTGAAACATTCTATGGTTTGATACAAAAATGAATGGTTCAATGGAATAGTCTTTGACTTAGGTGGTATGATCACAAAACTTGATTTTTCTTCATTTCTATCTGATTAGGACATTCCACACTATGTGCCAAATGGCGCTAACACAAAAGTTACTATTCACTCTAAGAATAATGAAAATAACTTTGTACCATAAAATCTTAAATATTTTTATGAAATTAGGAGTGTACTTCGTTTCACGAATTTGAACTCCTAAGTACCTTGAACAAATCAAAATGCGTTTTCGAACAGTTGTTGTCTAGAAAACGAAAATCGTTTTATTACACTGTAAAATTTTAAATATTCATTTGAAACTAATGATGTAGACCATTTCTCATTCTCACATTTCTAAGTACCTCAAATAAATAAAATTACGTTTCTAACACCTAAGTGGGCCAGAAACTGACTATGTTGACAGATTCAATCCTCCTCGATTGCTCGATTTGTGAGACCTGTCAAGATTTTTCTTGACATTTCTAAAACTTAAAGAAATTCATCCACTGAATATCTGGCAGGTTGTTGTATCTTTCCCTCCTAAAAAATATATTTTGTCCCCGAAATCTAGCATGTACTATAAAATAACTACTATCAAAGAAAAGAGAAGATGTTGCTCACTACGCCTACTATCGATGTGACGCCCCCAGACCCCGCTTGGGATTGGATGGAGACTGAAGCATCGGAACATGTAACTTAAGGACACACCCCTCGTTCATGACAGTTAAGATGCAATATACCTAACATGTTACCAGCAATATGCAATAATCACAACAGAAATGGTTCAAGTCTAAGTAAGGATAGAGCAATTTCTGTGTGGTACCAAATAAAATAATTATAAAAATCCCAAAATACTTGTTCAGAAACTTCCAAAATACAAAATGAGGGTTTTTAAACCACAACCCTTAGTACTTAGTTTACCACAATCCCAAAACACTGTTTATATGGGATCCCAAAAAAAATTCTAACTGGGCTTGTCTTTCGCTATGATCTTGTAACGCCCGTCCTTGTGGTGGGTCTTTTTGTAAAATATTTTGATAATGGACGACGGGAATTACCTTCAGATTTAAAACTTTTTGCTTCTTCCCAGGGTGCAAGACTCTACGTTTATAAAATAAAATGTGCTTTTGCAATAAGAGAGGTTTACAGCGGAAAAAATCATTTTTAATAATAAAAGGCCTCTCTTACATTTGAACCTCGTGCCTAGACTTCCGTGCTCTTCCCCATGGGCCGTGTCCTTCCCGACGCGTACTTCATTTCCTTCTCTGTGGGGGGGGGGGGGAGGGACATGTATAAAAACTAAAATGAGTCAAAGACTCGTAAGCATTACTTCATGTAGTTAAAATATAACAACGTAGGTTTTCATTCATGCATTCATCATTCGTACATGCTATACATACATGCATGCGTGCATACGTGCGTTCATTTGAAAACGTCACTGGACGGGGTTTTCCTTTCTTTTCGTAAAACGTTTCACACATCAGTGCCTTCATTTCTGCAAGAGTGCAGTGCATTCATTTCTTAAAGTGCATTCGTTCGTGCGTGCGTGCATACATACGTACATTCTTTCTTTTCACTTTCATAGGCCTGTACACATTGTTACGCCCCGTGTGTTAGGGTTAGCGGCCCTATGGCCAATGGATTCGCCTGTGGCCACAGGTTGGAATGCCATTCCGTTAGGGTGCAGCATTGGGTGCACTACCAGTACTACTGCCCGGCATTGCAATCTGCCCATTCATTCATTGGGTACCCCTTTTCATTCATTCATGTGGCCGTTACGTATCTTCATACATTTCATGCTTTCATTTCTTTCATTCGTTCATTCATGGCAGCTCTGAAGAGCTGGAGCTTCATTCGTTTATGCCAGCTCTGAAGAGCTGGAGCTTTCATTCAGATCTTTCTTTCATTTAACATGAGAAAACATTTCCTTTCATGAGAAAACATCATTTCGTGAGCATGGCTTGAATGTCCTCTTTCATGATGTCCAAGAGCATCACCTCGCGGCGTACACAAAAGTATCAGTTCACACCGTCCATAAAACATAAAGCACGGGCTCAAACTTCGCCTTTCGCGGCATCCGCAAGCATCACCTTGAACATCGGTCCATAGGATCCACGAAGGCGTCGGCTCAAGCTCGTCTTTCATGCAATTACATCAGTTCGTTTCTTTGAAAATACGTACAATAGATACATCTTATAGTCATCCATTCGCATGCGTACAATTAATAACTTTGGGTGCGTAAAAAGGGGCTTTCATGGAAGGGCCGTATGTACATATACGTTTGAAAGCATGACATCTTCTTTCGTGAGCATCTTCTTAAAGAGAGAGCTTTTCGTTTTCTTTTCGTGTAATTTATAGAAAACTCCAGAAGGGCATGAACGTAATACTTACCTGGACTCCATGCTACTTTCATACCATGCAGTCCATTCATGCACGTGTCAGCTGGCAACCTACATGCATACATCATCTTAACGTCATTCTCTATCTAATGCATAAGCAACTGAACTAGAAATAGAACTACACTATACTTGAAACACTCTGCTTCTATCTCGTGCACTTACGTGCCCTTCACTACGTTAAAACCTTCGGGGACCACTTACGGTCACCACATCTTCCAACTCAACGTCTTGCCTCGAGTGCTCATTCACTAAAGTGAACCCATGATTCACCCTAGGATTAAGACACTAAGACCTCTGTCTTATTCTCCTTATTGAACTCATCTTGATGCATGACTCAAACCAACTGAGTCACGCATCCCAATCCTAAACAAAACACCTGTCACTACCTTCATACATCCTGGCCCATACTAATCCTCATTCCCATCCATACAAGCCACACGGCTCTAAGCCAACTCTGAGGCTTAATCACAGCGCAACTCTACTGTAGACAGATTACCCATTACATATGGTGAATCCGTCTGATACACGTGTCTCACCAGATTACACATGTACTTTACCCCTTATCGCCTAAGATCAACATATAACATGTTGATCACCTACTCGTAAGGATGAGGGCCATATTCTGATACCAACATTCTCTTAACCCGGCCAGCACGACTCTTCATGCTAGCCGTCCCTTCGACAGTTCATCCCAACACTTAACATGACAAGGCTCCATTCACCATTACGCCTTATGTCACATCACATAGCTCGAGACTACTCTCAAGCTACACCGTGACCTTGTCATGTCACCTGATATCCTGTTACGTCACTTCTATGCCAACTTCTAACTCATCACGAGTACGGTTCCTCACGTACTCCAGTAACATCGTGACATCTTGTCACGTTCCCGTTACGCCATTTCCACACTAACTTCACCCATCATAAGCCTGACTGTCAGTAATCACGTCACTTCGTGACGTTGCCCAGTCATGCTTCTCCTGCGTACTCTTACACTTATTCTACTACTACACCCATACTCCTAGCTGTAAGTTAATTACAGTGACATTTGTCACCTCAGACTACAGGCCGCGTCACAACTACTTTGGGGCACTGTTCCACAGTTCCCGACACAACTCACTATGTTCTGCGCCAGCATCTCATCCATCACAAGCACGACTGTCTGTAACCACGTCACTTCGTGACGTTGCCCAATCATGCTTCTGTTGCGCACTCTTACACTTATTCTGCTACTACACCCATACACCTAGCCATAAGTCCATCACGGTGACACTTGTCACCATAGACTACAGGCTACGCCATAACTACTTCGGGACATTGTTCCACAATTCTTGACACTATTCACCACGTTCTATGCCCATCAACTGCACAACCATCCTTATCTCTGCGACACGTCACACGGAGTGTAGCTGCCTAGTGTAGTACACTCTATGTATACCCCCTTCACATATGCCACATCACCATTATGGCATACCCGCCTTATGGTGCATCACTCTACCATATGGAGTACAACTCCCTTCACATACTCCATTTACATGCACTACGCCACATCACCCTTATGACATACTCGCCATATGGTGTATCACTCCACCATATGGAGTACATTCCACATGTACTCCCTTCATACCCGCTACAACCCATCATCAATATAGCATACCCGCCATACGATGCATCACTCCACCACATAGAGTACACTCCGCGTGTACTCCATTTTCCACACATTACGCTACATCACCACTATGCCATACCCGCCGTATAGTGCGTCACTCCATTACATGGAGTACAACACTCCACGTATACTCATCCCAATCCACAATACGCCAGGAGGGTATATTTTACATATACTCTCCTTATCTCACACTACACCACACAGAGTACACTCAGCGTGTACTATTCCCACTCCACATATGCCAGGAGAGTATATTCTACATATACTCTCCTTATCTCACACTACGCCACACACAAAGTACACTTAGCGTGTACTGTTCCCACTCCACATAACGTCACACTATCCATACGACACATGCCCCACAACTACACTGCACAGCACAACCACGCCATCATTACAACACAAACTCCACAACTGCATTACACAGCACAGTCCACAACACTTCACACATACGCCCAACACTTCACATACACAACACATCACATCACCACACTACACAGATATGCCCAACACTTCACATACACATCACTTCACGTCACCACACTACACAGATATACCCAACACTTCACAGCGCACTACATAGCACATCTCAATACAACTCAGTCATTCCCCTAATACTAACAGCACAGTCCACAACCTAATCAACTAATCAATATCTATCATAATTAACGAGGGATAGAGAGTTATACCATCGACGGGATAACCTGTGTGTTGCCCGTTGATCGTCACAGCCAATGACATTGGAAAGGTCGTACGTGGCGGCTAACCCACGTACGTTGACTGTTTGGGCGTTTGGATAGCTAAGTGTGGTCTTGGAAGGGCTCGTGAAGGCCTTGTGTTGGTGGCTATGAAGAGCGGTACACAGCGTACCTAACCGTGTACAGTGGCGGTCAGTCACATGCAGTGACTGTCCATCACGTGCAGTGATTACCCACCATGTAAAGTGGTGGTTTGGACCTATGGTTCTGCTAAGGGAAATGCGGGGAATCTCGTGGTGGCGTCGAGGTGGCGCCATGGTGGCTCACGGCGGAGGATCTGGCCGCACAGTAGAGGAAAGGTCGTGGGAGAGTGAGAGAGAGTGTGCGTGCATGGGTGATAGATCGGGGCCGTGGGAGGTTGATATAGCTTGATGGTGGCCTGAGGGTGCCGGAGAGGGTGGTTACCCACTGTGGGTGGCCGTGCACGGTGCACAACCCGTGCATTAAAGAGAGAGGGAGGCCGTGCGATGGAGAGAGGCTACTAGCCTCGAGTCACATGGAGGAGGAAGGGGAAGGGGAGGAGAGGTCCATGGTGGCCGTGGGAGTCGCGCACGGCGGCACTAGCAGTGTCGTAGCTCGAAGCCGTGCGAAACCCATAAATAGGTTTCGTGCGTGAGTGCGATGGAGGGGGAAGGGGGGCTTCCTGAGGCTTGGGTTCCATGGAAGGGGTTCACCGGAGAACGGCGCACTACGGTGCTAAGGACAGCAAGCCCATTCGGGCTTTATACTTCCAGCGGAGAGGAAGAGAGAGCGTGAGAGGGAGGGGCTGCTACGGGGAGGCTCGCCGGAGGAAGGGGAGTTGGTGGTGCCGGCGGTGAGAGCTGGCGGCGCGCGGCAGCGCCGGGCTGGAGGAAGGAAGCTTCGGGCGTGGAGATGGACTGCGTACAGCGTACGCTTAAGGGGAGAGGGAGGAGAGAGAGAGAGCTGGGGAAAAGTGAGGGAAAAGAGAGAGGGTCTGGGTTTATAATCCAGTCCCTTCGTCTTGGAGTCCTCAAAACGATCTAACGTTGACATATTAAAGTACTGATTTGAAAATGCGTAAACGTTAACTTAATTAAAAGCACTCAGAGGAATTAAGGTAATTATTATTTTAAACTAACTTTAGTTTATAAAATAATATTTCTTCATCATTAATAAATGATGAAGTCTTATTTAATATATTTAAAAGGATGAAACCATTTAATTAATTAAAGTTTTCAACATAATTTAAATCCCATAATATTTTAAATAGCTGGAATCATTTTAATAATTAATATTAAAATGATCTCTGACAATTATAATATTTTGGAGCTCTTCAAAATATTATAATTGTCTCATTTAAAAACAAGTTTAACTCAACGATACTGGAAATACCTCATATAAATATTTCCAGTACATTTAAAATACTGGGCGTGCCTTAGAAGTCACCTAATATCTCGAGAGACACGTCGTCATGGTTCGGCACACATGACGATGCTTGCAGTCGCCAGAACGAATGGCAGACTGTTGCATAATTCCGTCATCGGAATTTGCTTATGTCAGAAAGGAGGAGCCTTACGTAAGAAAGAGAGAAGCTTACGTAAGAAGAAAGGAGCGGGAGTTACAGATCTTCTGCAAGCCCATTAAAAGCTTTAGTACTTCACAAATGAACTTATTGGCTGCCTCTAGTCTTTCCTCTACTGTCGGCTCCGTAGAGCGCTCGGGGCTCTTCGGGTCCTCAATAATTGTTAGGGGACCCTCCCTCTTGCTTTTTCTCCATGGTCCTCTTCTAGTCCTATCACAACTTCTACTATTTCGGGGGGAATGGTAATGGAAACTACCATAGTGGAACTTCAAAAAATCTCAGCAAGTTAACCAAAACCATACAAGAAGATAACATAAGCATGTAAAGCAAACCATTAATATGAATGCATGGACATGAACTTGAGAAATAACTCATTTCATTCTTGTATTCATTTCAACAATATTGATCATGCAACATGTAATAGAGTTAGTTTAGATGGCTTCAAGTATAAGGAAGTCAAGGAGAGTTTTGAGTTTTGAGTTTTGCTCCATCTTTTACGGAGTTTCTAGTTTTGACATGCGACTAGGGTTTTCCTAGGGCTACGCCTCAATGCGGCGTCCTTAGGCCCTCTAGCATTGAGGGGCTTGGTGGGGCTTGTTTGGAAGGGGATTTTGGTGGTTCTCTAGGTAGCAAGGATGGTGGTGATCTTCCGCAGAAATCATACATACAGGTGTTGGCTCGTACAAGTATCTCTTTTGGTTTTAAAATTTCAATGCGTTATCCGGTGGAGGTGGATAGTGAATTGGAATTCATTTTCACAGAGGCTGAGATGAACAAGGCGGCAGAGGATTTTAGTTTTGCATTGGTTCTGAAATTTCTACGTACACGGCCCTCTATTGATGCAGTGCGATTGGTGATTATGAAAACTTGGGGTCTTCTTGAAATTCCAACAGTGAGCTTTATGGATGACTATCATGTATTGGTTCAGATGGCCAGTGAGCGTGACTTTGTACATGATTGGGCAAGAGAAGGTTGTGTTATAGACGGGTGTAGTTTTTGTATTTTTCAATGGACGATGGAGTTCAACCTGAAGGAGGAACTGTCAATGGCGGCGCAATGGACTTTTCTTCCTGGTTTACCAATACATCTGTACGTAGGGACTGCCTGTAAATTTTGGCCAGTTGGTTTGGGAGATATCTTAGGACCGATAATGCTACATTGTCTCGCTCTCGTGCTTGTATTTGCATGGAAGTTGATCTGTCGAATGAATTGGTTCAGGGATTTCCAATTGTGGTGGCTAAGAAAAAAATATGGCAATCTGTGAAATATGAAAAATTAGGTTTTTATTGCTCAAAGTGTCGATGACAGGGGCATACGGCAGTTGCGTGTAGGATGGGTCAACGACGAATTGTTCAGAAAAAGGAGGAGAAAAGTGAGGTGAAAAAAGGGCACAAAAGGAATCTATGGCACAAATTATACAACCTCCTATTAGGGTGGATTCTGATCAGGGCCAAGCGGGACAAACAAGTATGATGGAGGGCGTAGAGAAGGTGTAGGACATTGTTTTGGCTCAAAGTAATGTGGATGAGCAAAATGATGGGACATTGGCTGATGGTGGAGTTCCTTTAATTGATTCTGGCATGGGGGTGAGGAACGATGTTGAGGGTGTAACAGCCCACTAGAAATTAAATGGTGGAATTTCTATTGGCTTGAGGAACCTCGTGAAAATTCCATAAGTTTTCACGAATAGACCAATCTCATAGGTTTTAGTCTGTCAACATAGTCAGTGTTATAACTCACAATGGTGCCAGAAGTGCAATTCTAATTATTTAAGTAGTTATAAGTGTTAGAATGCAATATTGTCTGCGCCATTAGACTCAGTTGATTATTTAGGATTTTATGGAGCAATAAGTCCATTTTCATATTTTCGGACGAAATGCCTATTTAAAACTATGAAATTATTTTTAGCGGCACTTCGGAGTTGAATTTCGCTAAATGATTTTCATTGTAGGTTAATATGAATATTTAAGAATTTTTAGTGCTAAGTTTATGATTCATTTTTTCAGAGTGAATAGTAACCTCGGTAAGCGCACCAAGTGCAGTGTTTCAAAGTCACATGTGGAATGTCCAAATTAGATTAAAGAAGTTTTATTTGGACCCTTGACAGGATCTTAGCCACACATAGTGAATAGTATTAGACACTTGGCACCATGAGGAACGTTTGATGGATTTGAAGGAATCAAGGTATGAAATCATGCCACCTAAGCAAAAGCTTTATTCCATCCAACCAATCAAATTGTGCCAAAGCAAAGAGGATTTCCACCCTAGTGAAATCCTATATGGTTGAAATCCAACTGAGAATCCAAAAGTATGGTGGAAACCGAAATCATAAATGGTTTTATCCAAACCATAAAGTTGACCTCCAAAACCTAAATGAATTAGTTTTTAGAATTGTGATTAATCGCTTGATTAAATTACTTCCACATGCTAATAATCCTTCAAATTTGTGTTAGAACATCATTATTCAACCTTCTTAACCTTGGAAAATTGATTGGACCAAGAGATATTAGATTTGGTCTTGATAGCAACCCAAACCCTCTTAAAAATCCAAAATTTAGGCCCATTTGGTTTAGGCCCATTAAGGCCTACGAATTTGGTCATCTTAGCATTGCTTTTTGACTAAGCAAGTTCACTCCCCATATGGCTAACCAGATATGTTCAAGAGGGACTAGAGGATTTCTGAAGTAAAAGGCTAAAGGGCCACCTCACTCTTTCAATTCTACACTCAACCTTGAGAAAATATCTTGTGCTGATTTTTGTATATTGAATTGGGTAGAAAATACCATTACTCAAGCTCCATTTCAGCCTTATCATATTCTATAACTTTTCTAATAAGCCCTCCAGCCCACTTCTCACGAAAAACATCTCTCCTTTACACTTTTCTTTGATAAAACACAAGACACTCTTGGACAGTTTTTCTGAACTCTTGCACGTGTAATTCAAAGATTTTTTATGTGTTTTCTCACAAAGTTCCCTCACCCCTACAAGGAAGATTCAAAATGATATATATATATATATATATTCATGAAATTTGTTCCTTTTTTAGTCTAGTATACGTGGATATCTTATTTGTTTCATTTGGAGATCATTTGATCGGTTAAAATTGTTTAAACCCCAGAAAGTTCATTCCAGGCGATAAATTGGAGAGTGTGTTATATTTTGGAGTTTTTGACCAGCTAATGAATAGATCTTGGTCCAAAATTTTTATGAAGTACTGTTAACATGTGTATATGATTATTGGTTGAGGAGTTATTGCATGATTAAATGTTTTGGCGAAATATTTTTTTAGATCTAGAAACTTAGAAATAGGAAGAGGAAAAACAGTTTCTATTTTGAGAAAGTTTAAATCTTTTATGGTTTAATCCTAATCCAATGGTTTTGATATTTTTATTTGAGGATCCTAAGCCTGTTATATACATGTTAGAATGGTTTTTTTGAAAATATTTTATGTTAGTTTCAACGATATGAAATTTTATGCAAGGAGATATTCGGTTAGGCCAAAGTGATGATGTTCTTAGCTAAATTTATGTTTTGGTTGATTTTTAACCATGTGATCTTGAGTTTAAAGCTTATATATGTCTTAGAACTCCTTTTTAAACCATGTGATGTTTTGGTTTGAAGATAACATCTTTTTAAGTCTTGGATCAAGAGGTTGATCAAAACAAGTTAGAAATAAAAATTTGTTTTGAACTTCGATGAAAAATTGAAAAGTTCAAGTATGGTTTTAGTGATGTTGATGACTTTTGTTCATGATTAAAAGCATGATTATTCTTAAGAATATGTTATGAGTATATTAGAAGAAAATTTTTGGTTTAATCATGAGTGTTAAAATTTGAAAGAATTGCAACAAAAATCAAGCGAAATAGCCTATGTAAGTTTCGGCCCTATAGAGTTTTAATGGTTGTGTTTAGTTTTAAATTATTCTGAATTAATATTTGAGTTTAGGACAAAATTTACATGAGGTATATGAATTTTAGTGATTTTTGGAGCTAGGATGCAAAATCCTTAAGTTAAAAGTAAAATGGTCATTTTTCTACATGTAGAAGGTAAAATGATAATTTTACTCTAAGTTGATATTTTCTCATATTTCTAATTGTTAGTGATTAAGTTCTAACTTTTAGAAATCATTACTTTTAGTTTCTCGTGATCGCGCTTGAATTTTGTCTAGAAATGCGAAGATCGAGGTAAGTTATCTTTTAACTGACTATCAGTTTAATATGTATGAGTGATAAGTAAAGGAACTACAGTCTATGTATGTATGTTATCATATGTGTTATGCCAAGTCATTACATATTTATTTGTTACACAGAATTTATTCTGTCACGAATTTTTCATCTGTTATACAAGATATTCTATCATGTATTGCTATACATTGCAAGTATGTCATGTTAAGTTAAGTGTGCCATTTGTTACATGTATGTCATGTCATGTAGTATTCACTGTTGCAAGTATGTCATGTTAAGTATGTTGTCTATTACATGTTATGTTATGTTACGAAATGTTTCTATCTCAAGTAAGTCATATCTTTTGAGTTACGTTCAAGTTAATTATGTCTAGGATACGCACGATGTAATCATTATGATTCTTTGAGCATCTCCATTTGTAATTCACTCAAGGTACTTTTGGCAAAAAAATTTTGATTGTCAGAATTCAGTTCAAGTTCAATTATGTAGATACTCCTAGTATAATCATTCTGATTGTTAGGGTATCTCATTTAAAATACTCATGATGGAATCATTCTGATTGTCTGAGTATCTCTGATGGAATATGTTGGGCGGAATCATTCTGATTGTTCACTATTCCTGACGAACGACTGATGGAATCATTTTTATTGTTAGAATTCAAGTCCAAGTTCATGTTAAGTAAAGAAGTTAGTTCAAATTTATGTAAAGTTAAGTTTCAGTTCAAGTTCAAGTTCAAGTTCATATAAAGTTAAGTTTCAATTCAAATCCAAGATCATGTTAAGTCAAGTCTCACATAAAGTTAATGTCAAGTCAAGTCTCAGTTTAAGTCCAGTTCAGTTTAAGCAAGTCAAGTTGAGTTCACGCTTCAGTTTAAGTTATGTCAGTTATGTTATGTTGTATGTCAAATAATGCTATGATTACTTATGACTTTGATTATGCATTCATGTTTTTACTGCCATACATGCATCATTAACTTGTGTGGAGGTTTCTGTTAACTTGTTGAGATTTGTAATCAAATCTCACTTTGGTAGTCCCAACTACCATTCCCCCCGAATGGTAGATTTTGTTACAGGAATCAAAGGAGAACTGAGATTCGCCCAACTGGACACGGTCGACTGAGCGATGGTATGACGTCAATGTTAATATAGCAGTTAACTTAAATTAATACTTGTATTATGGAGTTGTAGATCATAGCCATTTTGGACTAGCGTTATGATCTCAACTGTTTAATAGGTGCTTTAGCATGAAGTATGTTTTAAGTATTTTGGATATTTCAGTTTGGTGAGGCTGCTAGGGTTCCTTGTGTTTGTAGGGTTTCGTTGACGCTGCTGCTTCGTTGAGGCTACAGGGCAGCCGCTGATGGCCACGCTTCTAGCCGTCATTCCTTCGCCGAAATGGCTGCGGCGATTCCACAGCCTCTACCTGATATTCACGTCACCCCTCGTGCACCGAAAGTCATGGACGGAGAACTTTTCTTCTAGTTTTCGAAAGAGGAAATCACCTGTTTGCCTAAGCCATTCCGTTTCTCCATTGTGCTCAAGTTCCTTTGGCAACGTCTCTCCCTGGATGCTATCCGTGCATTTATCCATAGTCGTTGGGGTTTGTCTTCTACCCTGGTGGTCTCTTCCATGAAACTTCCCCGTAATGTATTCGTAAGGCTGACCACAGAGTCTGACTTTGTGAAAGCTCTGTCCCGTGAGTCATGTGAAGTGAATGGAGTGGCTTACCGTGCGTTTCACTGGTCTCCAGATTTTAATGAAGAGCATGAACCTTCTAACGTCCCTATGTGGATCTTGCTCCAGGGGTTACCGCCTAATTTCTATCAAGAATTATTCCTACGTATTTTCACGACACCTGTCGGACGTTTTATACTCAAGGACAATCCCACTCATTGTGCGACTCGGACGGATAGAGCTAGAATCTGTTTGGAGCTAGATGCAGCCAAGGAACCTATTCCCTATTTCTGGATAGGCACCCCTAGTTTGCCAACTAGCCGGAAACAGGAAATCTTATATGAAACGCTACCTACGTATTGTGGAAAGTGTAGAGTGCAGGGGCATAATACTCAGACTTGTCGAGTGGGGAAATCCATGCATGGTGAGAAAATTCGTGGCAGTAAGAAAGTTGTAACAACTGGTGGAAACAACACTGGAAACATGCAGAAAGGTGAGACATCAAAATCTGCAGTCCCATAGAACGAGAATGGTGAGGCTGCTGAACCGCAAGATGAACAACTGAATACCAAGGTGTTACTATCCTCTACTCAGGAGCTTAATGTTACGGAAGCAGCAGTCACTGTAGAGAATGCAGATGGGGTGCTTACTCCCAGTGATACTACGGACGGGGGGGAGATCGCGCTCAGTGAGGATGCAGGTAATAGCTTAACTCCTATTTTTTCTTTCAGTTTTCCGGAGCCCAACACTCTGATTTTGGAGGAATCTCTTAAATCTACTTGGGTCTCCGACCCTTGTTTGGAAGATGTCACTATGAATGAGAATCAGGAACCCATGCTAGATGATGTAGTTTCTGAGCCTGATATTCCCCCGCAAATACTACCTCAGGACAAAGACTACCATTCAGACGCTGAAGGCAAACATAATAAGAAAAAAATACCAAACGAAGAAATTTAAGAAAGTGAGAAGTTCTATTCGGGTCCTTAACCAGTCCTCTACCTTGCCCTAATGAGTGACTCCATCATTGTTTGGAATGTCCAAGGCATTGGCACTTCTCGGCGTCGTTTAAAAAATTTAGTTTGTAAGTTCAAGCGTAAGCTTGTAGTGGTTTTGGAACCGTTCCAAACTCTGGACAAATCTTTTTGGTTGATGCATTCTTTACATTTTGATTCGCTTATATCTAATGTAGCTGATGGTGGTAAAATTTGGATATTTTGGGACAATGTTCTTGATGTACAAGTGGTGCAGACAAGCTTGCAGTTTATTTCTCTTTGTGTGAATACGGGGTCTTATTAGTTCTTGTGTAATATTATCTATGCTAAGTGTAGCATGTATGAGAGGAAAAATTTGTGGGAGGAGCTCCGTTCTCAGTCTATGGGTTCAGAACCTTGCCTCTTTGCTGGAGACTTTAATATTATTCGTAATAACTCAGAGAGAAGGGGTGGTTGTCCCCATCCCAATGCCGCGATGGAGGATTTCAATGTCTGGATCGATCAGGGTGGCTTGGTTGAAATGAAATCGAAAGGTAAAATATACTCCTGGTGCAATGGGCAGTCGGGTCTTGCTCGGTCTTGGGCAAAATTAGATCGGGTATTCATGGATGTTCCTTTGCTCTCTTCGTTCCCGAATGCAATTTGTTCCTATCTCCCATGCACGAAGTCCGATCACTCTCCGATGGTTATTGAATTTAAGATGGATCCTTTCTCTTATGGTCCCTCGCCTTTTCGCTGTCAACAAATGTGGGTGGACAATCCACAGATTTTAATGTGTGTTTGCCAGGCATGGTCTGCGACTGTTGTTGGTCATGGTCTCACTAAATTGGCAGTCAAGCTGAAGAATACTAAGGTGGCTTTGCGAGAATGGAATAAACATATTTTCAGTCATATCAAGATGCATATTACTTCTCTTGAGAGTCACATTGAAGAGCTGGAAAGTAAACTACATCAAAGCTGGGATGAAACAACGGAGAGGGATCTTCTTGTCTCGTCTTCGAAGCTAGATATTTGGCTTCGTCATGAAGATACAAGATTGGCTCAGATTTCTAAATTAAAATGGCACATGGAAGGTGATCGAAATACGAATTTTTTCCATGCTTGCCTTGCCAATAAACGGCGTAAAAGAGTGGTGGATATGAGGTGTTCGAACGGGATGGTTTTCAATTCGCCAGAGAGTATTCATCAAGGGGTTGTGGATTTCTTTTCTAATTTTCTGCAAGGCATGCCGACTAGATTGTTAATTGACGTGTCGACTCTTATTTCACCAGTTATTTTAGACTCGGACAGTTCTATTCTATGCTCAGTTCTGACTATGAATGAAGTTTTCTCAACTTTTTCTTCTATCCCGTCTAATAGTGCTCTGGGACCTGATGGATTCGGGTCGGGTTTTTTCAAAAGCTACTGGGAGGTAGTGAAAGATGATGTCTTGGAAGCCATATCTGAATTTTTTTATTTCTAAGCAGCTCCCAAGATTTTTTACAACCTCTTTTCTTGTCTTAATCCCAAAGGTTGATAATCCTTCTGGGTTTGATAAGTTTAGGCCTATCAACCTATGCTTGGTGTTTTATAAAATATGTTCCAAGATCATTTTTAATCGCTTGACATGTCTCCTCCCACGAATGATATCGTGGGAACAAGGTGCTTTCATCCCAGGAAGAAGTATCTTTGAGAATATTAACATTAAGCAGGAAATGGTACAATCAATTAATAAGAAGGCCCATGGTGGTAATATCATGATCAAGTTGGATATGGCTAAGGCTTATGATCGAGTGGACTGGTCTTTTCTTATCGAGGTTCTTCGCTGTTTTGGCTTCTCTTCAAATTTTTGTGATCTTATCAGAACCTGTATTTCGACTCCATGGTATTCTATTATGATGAATGACACTTCTAAAGGATTTTTTCAAGGGGGTCGTGGCTTGCATCAATGTGACCCCATCTCCCTCTATTTATTTATTATTCTGCAAGAAGTTCTCTCTCGACTCATTAAGCAAAGTGTGGAGACTCAGAAATTTGGCCAATTCTCGCAGGCCCGAGGTACACCTATAATTTCTCATCTTATGTATGCTAATGATGTGGTGCTTTTTTCTAATGGTAGTTCTAAAGCCATCAAGGAGATTTTAGTGGTGCTTCATAAATATGAAAGTTGGTCGGGACAATGCATTAACCATTCTAAATCTGCCATCTATTGCTCTAAAAAAATTCCCTCGGCTCGTAAGAGTCTTTTATTAAGAATGACTGGATTTTCAGAAGGATCTTTCCCCTTCAAATATCTTGGCGTGCCTATTATCTTGGGTCGACTCAAACAGGTGTATTTGGAAGATATGGTGTCTAAAATCTAAAAGAAAATATCAGGTTGAAAAATGAAAATTCTTTTTGCTGGTGGCAGACTTATTTTATTGCGGCATGTTCTTTCTAGTATGGCACTCCATCTCTTTGTAGTTCTTCAGGTCCCGCAATCCACTATCAAAACTCTCCATCGTATGATGAGCACTTTTTTCTGAGGGGAGGTAAATGGTAAGAGTAAGAAAAAGTGGATGGCCTAGAATTCTATCTGTCGTCCCGTGGAGGAAGGTGGCTTGGCACAAAGAAATCTTGATGATATGCAACAAACCCTTCACGCTCATTTTGCTTGGAATCTCATTCAAGGTAATTCTTTATGGGCCAATTTTTTTAAGGGTAAGTATGTGGGTATCAAACCCTGGACCCTGGTTGACCCAACTAAGGGCTCTAGGTTTTGGAACATGATTGCTAAAACTCTTCCTTTGGTTTTGGATAACACTAAATGTCGGCTAAAAGAAGGAAATGTTTTCTTCTAGTATGATAAATGGCGGGAGAGAGGTCCTTTAGGTAATGATATGCCTATTATGGGTAATTCTCTCCTTAAAGTTAAGGACTGCAAATTATCTAATAATTGGGACGTGGATTTTATTCTCCAGTTAGTGTGTCTGGATAATCTGGACGGTATTTTAGAGGATATTTGTAAATCTAAACCAGGTTTGGACATGTTGGTATGGAAAAAAAATGATAACGGACTGTTTTCTACCAAGTCGGCATGGGATTGTGTTCGTATTAGGGGTGGTACTCTTGAAGGGCATTCTTGGATATGGCATAAAAGTCTTCCTCTGAAGATGTCCATTTGGGATGTGGAAAGCTTGGAATATGGCCCTGAGCGTGGACCATCATCTTCGCCGTATTGGCATTCCTATTACTTCTCGCTGTGATTGTTGTGCTAACGGTCATTATGAAGACTAGAATCATGTTCTGTTTGCAGGTGATATTGCTAGCACTGTTTGGCATCATTTTGGGGCTAGTCTTGGTATTCTGACCGGCTGCAATTGGAAAGACACGGTGCAGACTTGGTTTCGCCGTGCGAAATTATCATCTCAAATTGGCATTATTGTGGGTCTCCTTCCGGTGGTTATTACTCGGAGACTCTAGTGGAGGCGTTGTTTGGCGTGTATAGAGGGCCGCTTTGAAACCGCCTTTGACATCATTCATTCTGTTCGTCGGTGGATTAGTCTTATTTGTCGTGATATGCATGCTAGTTCTCACATCTCTGATTTTGATTTGCAGGTTCTTGAGAGTTTGCAGGTCCAGCCTAGTTTCCCTCTCGTTCGGCATTGCAAAGCTATTATTAGGCAACGGCCTCCGGCGTGTTGGGTCAAACTGAACACAGATGGTAGTAGTTTGGGTAATCCGGGGGCCTCTAGCATAGGTGGGATTATTAGAAACGATCATGGTAAGTTAATTCATGCTTTTTCTGTGTTTATTGGTACAGGTTCTAATAATTAGGCAGAGCTTTTAGCTCTCCTTCATGGGCTCCAGGTTTGTAAGTCTCTATCCCTCAATTATGTGGAAATGGAACTTGATTCTATGACTCTTATTTCTTGGTGGAGTAGTAAAAGATGTGGGGTATGGTATCTGGAGGATTTTTGGGAAGAAGTTTTTGACATTATGAGTTCCATGACTTGTTCAATTCACCATGTTTTTCGGGAGGGAAATAAAGTCGCAGATTGGTTAGCCAAGCATGGGGCTTCTGGTAGTGATTCAGTTTTTTCCCACTTGATGGAGACTCCTCGAGTTTTGCGTGGCCTCATTCGCATGGACTATTTCGGGATGCCTTCGCTTTGTATTATTTAGTTTTGTTTTGTTTTGTGCTTGAGGTTTTGTTTGTTTCTTGTTTTTATTTCTTCTGATTTGGTTTTCTTTTGGCATGCTGGGTTGAGTTTGTATCCCAGATGCTTGATTTGTAGCCATGGTTTTCATCTGCCATAAGTGAGAGTTATTAATAAATTTGGAGAGGGGCCACTATTGGATAGGTGACCCTAACTCTTTTTGTTTTTTAAAAAAAAAGTTTGGTGCATAATATTGCTAAAGAAATATATTATCCGATGCGAATATTGCATAATACTAGATGCATGTTAGGAATATTGCATCATATATGTCATGAACGGGAGTAGGTAACCTTGTGTTGCATGTCTCGACACTTCAAAAGTCCGTCCAATCCCAAGTGAAATTTGGGGTTGTCACAGAGGGTGTTGAGGGGGAGAGTAATATGGTGGAGTTAGGTGAGATTGTGGAGAATCAGTTGCAAGGTGGATCTCCACTGAAGGATCCTAGTGCTTCTCCTGTAGTAGATTTTTTTATCATGGATGGTGGTAATAGATTGGCTTGGGAGGAGGGAGGTTCGTCCAGGATTGTAGATGACTTGTTGGCTCTGGAAAGAGGGGATGGGGCTTTGGATTATATAATAGAAAAGGATCACATGTTGGATCATGATGAGGAGATCTCATTAAACCACTTTGCAAAGGGGGAGGGGCTATGACTCCAATAGTGAAGCGAAGTTTTCTCAAGGCCATTGGAAACAGAGAGGTGGTATGATTTTATGTCATTCTCAGCAGGTGTTATCCCGTTCTTCTAAAATGAATTGATGATTGGTACTATACTAGTGTGGAATGTGTGGGGGATTAGGTACGTCGAAGCGAATGCTTAAGAGTTTTGTTTTGAAGTTTAAGGTATTGATTGTCTCTATTGCGGAACCATTTGCAGGGGAGGAGAAACTCCCAAGTTTGGCAAATTTCTTGGGTGGGGGGCAAGCTTTGGTTGTTATGGCTTGATGATTTTACATTGGATATTGTTGATATGTCGAATCAGTTGCTTACAATTTTAGTTGGAGGAGTGAAGTAGAAGATGTCGATAACTTTGGTCTACGCCAAATGTAGCTATTTGGAAAGAAGGGAGTTATGGCATGCTTTAAATTACACTAACAGTGTTTAGGTGTCGTGGTTGGTGGTGGATGATTTTAATACCATCCGAGATGATGGGGAGAGGGTGGTAGGTAACCTGCGATCTTTAGTGGCAATGGGTGATTTTAATGGATGTCTAGACTCTTATGGCTTATTAGACCTTCCTATTAGAGGTCGCAAAACGTCTTGCTGTAATGGCCAGCAGGAATGATTTCTTGCGCAATGATCACAAATAACATTAGTTTGAATAGCATTAACATTCATTTTACCTATTTGTTTGGATAGATTTGCCAACTGAGCCATAATTGCAGAAATAGAGTCATGCTCAACGACGCTGGCTGCCTTCTTTGGTATTGCTCTATCCACAGCCCACTGATAGTTGTTAGACACTAACTCTTTCAGAAGTTCATATGCGGCTTCAGGGGTCTTACTGATTAATGCTCATCCTGCGACTGCATCAACCATATATGAATTTGTGTATCCCAAACCATTGTAAAACGTCTATACTTGGAGGCAGGCTGGGAGGTCATGATGTGGACACTTGCGTAATACATCCTTGTATCTCTCCCTTCCCTCACATAATGATTCACCCTCAAATTGGGTGAATGTAGTGATATCATTCCTTAACTTTGTTGTCTTGGCTGGAGGGAAATATTTCCCTAAACATTTTTGTGACAACTGCTCCCAGGTGGTGATGATGCCAAGTTGCAAAGAATTCAACCAAGCTTTTGCTTTTTCCCTAAGTGAAAAAGGAAAAAATCTCAATCGAATTGCATCATCTGTCACTCCGTTGTATTTAAAAGTATCACAAATTACTAGAAAATTTGCAATATGGACGTTTGGATCCTCTTGTCAAAGCCCGTCAAACTGGACGGTTTGTTGGATCATTTGAATGATGGCCGGCTTGATCTCGAAGTTATTGGCTTGTATAGCTGGCCGCCTTATACTAGATGTTGCCTCATTGACCGAGGGCATTGAATAGTCTCTTAACGTCTTATGCTCCTGATCGGCCACATTAACTTTAGATGCGACGACCTCTTTCTTTTTCTCTTTATTGATTCAACGTAAGGTTCTACCTATCTCTAGATCGAAAGGTGTATGCTCTAATGATTTAGATTGAGACATACACTTCTGATTCCTGAAAAGAAAAACCAAACCGAGATCTAATTTAAACCAATAAATAAAATAAAATCCAAAGTAGTAAAAATCTAGGTGGTATCAATATCAATAACAAATAACTATTCCCCGGCAATGGTGCCAAAAGCTTGTTTGCTTAAAAATATATCTACAAGTGCACTGAATTGTAACAAGTACTAAATTGTTTTAAAGAAAACGATTATCAAACCCACAAGGAATAGTTATGCTATTGAGTATTGAGTTTGACTAAATTAATTACTATTTGGAAAACTAAAATTTGAAGAATGGTTTATTTAAATTAAACTGAAAAAAAGAATATTAAAATTAAGATTTTAAAAATAATAATAATAGATCTAGAGCATTTGACTTCACCTAACAAATCCTATACAATTTATTCTTGTTATAGAATCCAAATTATCCAAAGTTGATGATAAAAATCCCGTAATTATTCAATATTTTCTCTCGAACAATACCAAAAATATCTCCAACTAATAACTAGCTTTCATAATGGAATTGAAAAGAAAAAAAATAAAACTGGTGTGCTTCGTTGAAGTCGGTTGATGAAGCATGTGGTTCTCGCCTCTGCCCTCCAGTTCCGCCTTCTTAAAAGGATACTTCAAGAATAAATTCTGGAACTCTAAACTCAAACTCAGACTCTAAAACATAAAACTAAGATTAAGAATCAAGACTCTTTATTCATCCCACAAGACTCCCAAATAAATGTCAAAACTCAAATCCGAAAACAAAATAAACGTGGCTACAATCTAGCCTAAAAATCTGGAAAATAGTTTCTGAAGATAGATGTTAACATAAAAGGAAATTATCCCAAGAATATCTGAATTATCTAAAATGGAAGATTCAGTGATATGTGGCTTGAATTGTGAAATTCAAGAGGATTTAGTTTTCAATAGATTGATTGCAGAACTCGGAAGGGTCACACCAGGTAGATGCCGTGTGCATTGAATATAACTGGTGGGAAGATCACAAATGAACGGGCACATAGGTCACAAAGACCACACGGCCCTCTCTTCGCCTACTGAGTGGAAAGACTCCCGACCGGGATTAAAGACTCATCTCGCCTTTTCTAGTTGTTGCCCACGATGTCTTTTAAGTTGGTCGTTTAGACTAGTAGCCCAATCTAACTGCCTAGAGACTTGTTGCCAAATCTTCGTGCCTTTTGGTCGCGAGTCTACTCGCCTACCGAGAGGTAAGTTTTATCGCCTTTGGGTGAGAAAAATCTCTTTGCTGCCCACGAGAGAAAAAATCTCATCGGCTCTCTTCGATCTGTATCCGTAGTCTCTTCTTTTGTACCAAAATGCTCTCATTTTGCACTAAATCTTCTCATTCCTTGAAATCCAAAAAAATAAATAAAAATATGTAGAAATAAAATAAAATCAATAGTATTAAAGGGAAAATGACACTTTTCATGAATAAAATAGTGATAAAAATCACATAAAAATTATACTTATGAAATACCTCCAAACTTAAGTTTTGCTCGCCCTTGAGCAAAGAAGAAAAGAAAAGACAATTAAAACAAGCATTTGTTTGATTCATAAAATTCATTGCCTCAAAAATTGTCTAAAGTATATAATCCAAATGAATCAATCAAGTCCAAAAGTTAATTCAAAACTCAATTTCACCTCATTATCCAGCCCCACATTCATGCATACCCATCATTCATTCTCACTTCATTATTAGCTCCCCGGATAGTTTTATGCAAACAAATAAATAAATAATAGATCTCTAAAAACTCTATAGGCTTGCTTTTCAAATCACTCTCCACTAATGTAGAACATAAACTATTATCAGGGATCAATATGTCTTTATTAACCTTGTAATGTAAGGCTAGGGTGAGGGCTACAAAGAAAATGTAGGATTCAAACAAAGAAAGAGAACTTAAGTTTGAACATCAACAAAATAAATAGAGCATTCTCACTTCTAACCTAAACATCTCTTCTCAATCATGTAAATCTCTCAACATACCTCTATTTACTGTACTTTCAAGTATCTCTCTCTCTACCCCTCTATTCTGCAGATCGGATTTTTTTCTTCATTTTTTTTTTGAAATATTCCATACCTTTTCAACTGCCTTTGTGGATGACTCTTGTCAGCCACACAGTAGATGAGTTGACTTTTCACACCCCCAAACTTATGATTTTGATAATAATGCTATAATTACTTGTAGACCTTCTACCTCTCTTGCCTTTCATGCTCTTATGAGTTTGTGATTTTGTGTAAACTTAGTTCTCTTGAAAGGTAAGGATATCAATGTTTAAGCTCAAATAAGGTAGGGAATATGAGGTCTACAAGAAAGAAAAATATAAGGCTAAAATATATTTCAATAAAGCTCAAAGGTGCGACTAGAGATAAAGAGAATAAACAGGTAAGCTTGAAAAGCTCAATCGGTCCAAAGAATGCCTTAATCATTTCCCCAGTAATATTATGTCTAAGATTTCACCTCGAGTGTAATCAAACAAGTTCTAGAATAAGTTGAGACCATACAAATTCACAAAATTTGCGTAAAATTTCTCGAGGTACTCAAAACAATTAATGATCATAAGAGACATTTATTAAACATAGGAAATATCAAATTAAGTAAGATCAAGTAAATAATTAACAACTAGACTTAAGCAATGAGAATTTTTCCTAAAAATTATAATCAATTTCAATCATATTCTTATCATAGGTTTTTTTTTAGTCATCAAACCATACTATTTTTATCATCATTATTATTATTTTATTATTTTTTTAAATAAATGAAATAATATAATTTCCCCCTAAACTTAAATATCACATTGTCTTCAATGGGAAAAAGGAAGAAAAACTAAAGCAAAGAATGAGAGAAGGTAAGAGATGCTCCTCTGATCATTTCCAGTTTTGCTAATTGAGTATTTTCATTGAAGGTGTAGCCAAGCACTCCTTGGAGATCTCTTCGCCTCTTTGTTCCTACAAGATGAAAGAAAAGGGATAATATGAAGCAAACATAAAACTTAATAATAATAAAAAAAACATGGGTTGCCTCCAAAAAGTGCTTTATTTAAAGTCTATAGCTAGACATTGTCCTCTCATCATTTATTACTAGCGAGATCGACGGAACACTTTTCCGAGTTAAAGGCTCCATCGATATAGGGTTTTAATCTCTTTCCATTTACTTTAAATGTACCTTTTGTCTTGTGATGGACTTCAACCACCCCATAGGGAAAGACACAGGTCATCACAAATGGTCTTAACCACTGAGAGTGCAACTTTCCTAGGAAGAGTCGAAGTCTTGAGTTAAATAATAGAAATTTCTTCCCAACTTTGAATTCCCTACTTAGAATATGCTTATCGTGCCATCTTTTTGTTTTATCTTTGTAAATCTGAGCATTGTCATAAGCATCATTGCGAAACTCATCCATCTCGTTGATCTGTAGTATTCTCTTTTCGCCAGCCGCTTGTAAATCGAAGTTCAGTGTTCTCGTCGCCCAATAGGCTTTGTGTTCTAGCTCCATAGGTAGATGGCAGGCTTTCCATAAACGAGACGATAAGGTGACATCCTGATCGATGTTTTTAATGTTGTTCGATAGGCCCATAGGGCATCCTTTAACCTTCTCGCTCAGTTCGTTCGAGAGACACTCATGGTTTTCTTTAGTATACGGTTCAGCTCCCGATTAAACACCTTGACCTGGCCGCTCGTTTGAGGATGGTATGGTGTTGCCACGTGATGGGTAACGCCATATTTAGCTAGTAGTTCTTCAAATTGGCGATTGCAAAAATACTTCCCGCGATCATTGATTATGGCCCTCGGCGTGCCAAATCGGGAAAAAATGTTCTTCCGCAGGAAATTCACTACGACCCTCGCATCATTGGTTGACAAGGCGACTGCTTCCACCCATTTGGAGACAAAATCTACAGCAACCAAAATAAATTTGTTAGAATATGAGGATGCAAAAGGACCCATGAAATCTATACCCCAAATATCAAATAATTCAATCACTAAAATATTGTTTAAAGGCATCTCATGTTTCCTAGAAATGCTGCCAACCCTTTGACAATGATCACATAAATTAACAAAATTAAAGGAGTTTTTGAAAATAGTCAGCCAATAAAAGCCGCATTGTAAAACTTTTGCTGCTGTTTTTGCTCCATCAAAGTGGCCACCTGCTTCCAATGAGTGGCAATGTCTGAGTATGCTCTCTATCTCTTCCTCGGGCACACATCTCCTGATTATCTGGTCCGTGCAATGCCGACATAGAAAATGTTCCTCCCAAAAATAATATTTCAAGTTAAAGAAGAACTTCTTCTTTTGTTGATAGGTCATCTCAGCTGGTAGAATTCTGGACACCAAATAATTTACCATGTCGGCATACCATGGAACAACTTGTATAGCCATTAATTGCTCATCCGGGAAGGTCTCATTAATTGGAAAATTCTCCTCGCCAGCCCCTTCTGTAAGTTCAAGGTGAGATAAGTGGTCGGCCACTACATTCTCGATACCTTTTTTATCTCTTATTTCTAAATCGAACTCTTGTAGTAGCAAAATCCATCTTAACAGTCTTGGTTTGACATCCTTTTTCGACAGCAAGTATTTAAGAGCGGAGTGATTGGTGTAGACAACCACTTTCAAACCTATCAAATAAGAACAAAATTTGTCAAAGGCAAACACAACTACTAACAATTCTCTTTTAGTAGTTGCATAATTAAGTTGAGTTCCTGTTAAAGTCCGACTTGCATAATAAATAACATGAAAAATTTATCTTTTCTCTGAAAACAACACCTATAGCATAATCGCTAGCATCACACATTAATTCAATGCTAGGTTATATCAAAGTTCTAGAAAATAGAATTAGTTCATAATAGAATTGAAAAGAAAAAGAATAAAATTGGTGTTCTTTTTTGAAGTCGGTTGATAAAGCATGCGATTCTCACCTCTGCCCTCCAGTTCCACCGTCTCAAAAGAACACTTCAATAATAAAGTCCGGAACTCTAAACTCAGACTCAAACTCTAAAACATAAAACTAAGATTAAGAACCAAGACTATCTATTCATCCCACAAGACGAGATTAAATAAATGTCAAAACTCAAATCCAGAAACAAAATAAATGCGGCTACAATCTAGCCTAAAAATCTGGAAAATGGTTTCTAAAGATAGATGTTAACATAAAAGGAAATTATCCCAAGATATCAAAATTATCTAAAATGGAAGATTCAGTGATATGCGGCTTGAATTGCCGAATTTATGAGGATTTTGTCGTCAATAGATTGATTGTTGAATTCAGAAGGGTCCCACCGGATAGATGTTGTGTGCTGAATATAACTGGTGGGCAAGTCACAAATGAACAGGCGTGGAAGTCACAAAGACCACACAACCCTCTCCTCGCCTATCGAGTGGAAAGACTCCCAACCGGGACGAAAGACTCGACTCACCTTTTCTAGTTATTGCCCCACAATGTAGTTTAGGTTGGTCTTTTAAGTTCGTCGTTTAGACTATTAGCCCAATCTAACCACCTAGAGTCTTGTTGCCAAATCTTTGTACCTTTTAGTTGCGCCTTCTGGTCGCGAGTCTCCTCACTTACCGAGAGGTAAGAGAAATCTCTTTGCTACCCACGGAAAAAGGCTTCTTGCCCAAATCTCATCGGCTCTCTTCAAATCTCGCTGTCTCTCATCGGTCTGGATTCGTAGTCTCTATTTTTGTACCAAAATGCTCTTCTTTTGCACTAAATCTTCTTATTTCTTCAAATCTAAGAAAATAAATAAAAATATGTAGAAATAAAATAAAATGAATAGTATTGAAGGGAAAATGACACTTTTCATAAATAAAAAAGCGATAAAAATCATATAAAAATAACACTTATTATATATCGCAGTGGAAAGTCAACTTAAGTCAATTTAAAAGAAATATTAGTCATGGTACCGTAACATAAGATTCCAATAATTTTGCATAATTCCAAAATAGTCATCATAGTTGATATGAGTTTCTAAAGAACTTCCAAAACGCGGGGCCGAACATTCGAAAATTGAAACAGACAATCTTTCCCCAAAAGTGGTCCCATAATATTGTCTTGATCTTCAGTGAGACTCGGGCCTTACTCACTTTTCTAAAGCCCGGTCCTTGTCCCTATTGTGGGACCTTCTAAACTTTTCTATGTCTTCAATTATCTCAGTGATTGCTCTATCAATCGACTCGAGATGGTCCAAAATGGAAGGCTCGGACGAGCCTGTAACCATCTTAGATGCGATCCTCTCCGGAGAAAGTATTGCCCTCTTGCGCTTCATCATTTGCATTGACTAAACCTGTCACAGCTTTTATCATTCTGAGTTAGGAATGATAATGGATAAATACAACAGTGAGATGTGGAGAAATCTCAGTAAGTAAATAAATAACGTGTAACAAATATCATAAGCATATGAAGCAAACTTAACAATGAATGCATAGACATGGACTTGTACATATGCTCTTGACCTTTCAAAGACTTTGTATAAAAACATGACATTTCATAACCTTGACTTTCGAAAATATGCTTTCTTCATTTCATACTTATGAGCTTGTAGCATTTCTTGACTTATAACATATCATAACATAACATAATATTGGTTTCCTCATGGCTCCCATATGCACTGTGTGTTTCCTGCTAGTTACCGTATCAACCATTGGCCACTTTGACTAAGGTGACTATGTCTTGACTTTCATTGTGATACCCCATATGATATGGATATGGGTAGGTAGTGTATGAGATTCCATATTGCTTGGGACTCTATTGTGATACCCTATATGACATGGATAAGGGTAGGTGGTATATGAGATCCCATATTGCTTGGGAATGCGAAGTTCTTGCTCTTTATAAGGTTCCAATGGGGCTTCAATTGCATCATTGACTAGTCCTTTTGGAGTATAGGCCATGTGGTTTGGGCCTTCCATTGGGGTGTTACATTCATATATGGCAGCTCTCATTTTGCCTTCACCGTAGGTGCACCCACTAGCTTTTGGTGCTATCCCGCTCCAGTATCCTTTTTTTTTTAGGTACCATTCGAGATCCGCTGACAGTACTTCATCGATCCAGGGGTATCCCTCCATTTTAAACACTCCTAAGAGGACATAAGAGTTCCACTAGGATATTTTCCCGATCTCAGCATTTGGGGTTGTGATAAAAACTTTACTTTTTAAAAAGACTCTTTTTCCTTTCAAAAAAGGTTTTCATAATGCCAATGCATGTGACATGACAATGGACCTTAGAATTTTCATGAGACGCATGAAATACCAAAATGCTTCATCATAACCATTTGATGCCGAAATGCTTTATCATAATAACCATCAGACATTCATTCATGAAATACATATCATGTTACGGCTTGAAAATATTAGAACATGCGAACATGTTCCTTTATACTTACTCGAAGGCATGCATATCAATCAGAAGCATACATTCCAATCATCATCATGTAAGGGCTGAAACACATAAAACCCTAACCTAACCAACCATCATTTGTATCACATCAAACTTAAGATACCAATGATCATGCTTCATCCATTGGGTTAGCCGAAACCTCTTATCTTAGTAAACATGCATTTCAATCGATTTTCATGAACTTAGAATCTTCTAATGCATTAAACAAAAACCTTTAATAAATAATTTCTCATGGGTGGCCAAAACCCTTCCTTGTGATCATGGACAATATTTGCTTGAGTATAGTCCCATACTAAAACGTTTGAGTGACAACCATTCATGTATAAACAAACATTGTAAAAACCAAATCCTAGCATGGCATTCTTACTCCCTTTTTGATATCATACACGTCTTCCTTAAACCTTTTCAATCATGCTTTAAAATAACCATAACAAAAGAAGTTCATAACACATGGAAAAACATCAAGTCCCAAACCATCATACAAAAACCGAATCAACCAACAAGTTCACAAGCCATATGCATAAAATATCCAAGTACAAGTTAGAGGTGTACTTACAAAAATCCTAAATGTATTTTTATAATAAGCAAGCTAAAATACTAGTTAGGATCTTTGCTCAAGAAAAACCCTAACTATATGTTCATGTGTAGTGCTTCTTACACCTTTTTCTTTCCAAGAAAACCCCCAAGTTTTTGGACCCTTCCCTCTTGAATCTGAAACTTGCCCTCTAGTAGAAACCCTATCTATAACTCACTAGTGACGTGACCCTCTTTCCTCAAGACACCATGTTTTTAGAGCTTTAAGACAAGTAGGGTTATATTATCTTTCTTGAAGACAAAATCCTAATCTAACCATGTGAGTGTAGACGTGGTTCATGTGGAGTAACCTTTCAAAATACAAGCTAAATCCATCTAGCTCAAGTGTGCATGTGTGAGAGTATAACTTTCAAATGAACTTGGCTTAAACCGAAACTTCCTCTCCTTTCAATCCATGTGTGTGTGTGTATAGTAAGGGAAACGTTGCTTCATACCTTCTAGTCTCCCTTCTTGAAAATATCTCCTAGCTTTGCTTAACTTCCAAGTGATGTTTGAATGTGAAAAATGTATGGTGGAGAGTGTTTAGATGGTGAGAAAAATGATGGAAACTTGGGGAGGAATTGTGTAGCGATCGAAAATCAAAAGAGAAACATAAAATGGCCAAAGGTCCTAGGGTTTTTGGTTTGTCCCCTTTTATAGACATTTGAAGAAGCCTCTTGCATGAAACAAGCTCATGCATGGATGACATATGGCGCCTCCCTCTTCCACAACCGAATTCACCTTCCTCATTTGCCCATCATTTCATGTCTTGGTTCAATGTATCTAGTGGCTAAAATGTCCTTCCTCCACTCAAATCCTCTTCAATTTCTTACATGTGTTCTGAGTGCCAAGTAGCATGTGAAGAGTGTGTGTGTAAGAGCATGGGCTGCCGAACCCCTTTTTCTTCCCTAGGAGATCTTATTTTCACCATATTTTTGGACAAGCATGTGATTGGTCCTCTTTTGGCACAAAGATCTTGCCCTAGCTGACCACCTCAAGGGTTTCTTACACAAGCTTCTCTTCTAGAAGCCCTTAGGCATGTAGCCTTCTTCCCTCCTTGTTCTCGCTCCTTTCCAAGGTAACTTTTTACTTACCTTCATGCATGGAAGACACATGGCAAAAAAAAAAAAATCCTTTATCCTCTCCTTGTTGCTGTCCAAGGCCTCTTGGCCTTCCCTAGTTCCCTTTTCCCATAATCCTAATCATTTCCTTCTAAGTTCCTTTCCCCATGGTGACATATGTCAAAGGCTTCATTCCACAATCAAAGATCTTCATGCATGCGTGACACATGGCAAAAAGTGCTAGCTTTTCCTATGATAGGCGTGTAAGCCAAAATTCCTAGCTCCTTCTAAGCTCCCTTCCCTTATTTCCATCTAGATTCATCAAGTCCTATTCTTAACCTTATTGGATGTCAGGCACTATGCATACACCTCAAGTTGGGTGTGAGCCCTAATTGCATTGGGCTTCAAAACCCTAATTTCCTACAAGGCCGAAACTCTCATGGGCTCTTTAAAAAAAAATTACACAAAAGCGTAGAAAGTCTTGGTCGTCACATCTTGGAGGTTGTGGCAATGGCATTGTTCAGCAAGGATGGAAGGGAAATACCAATTTGTAACACCCCGCTCCTTCCTTCTGACGTACGTTCTTTCTTTCTGACGTAAGTACATTCTAAGGATGGGGTTATGCAACAGTCTGCCCCTTCTCTCTAATGACTGCGAGCCTTGTTATGCATGCCGAACCCCGATGGCGTGTTTTTAAAAATACCATGTGATTTCTAAAGCTAGCTTTGTGTTATGAAGTTATGTGTATTTTAAATGGAATATTCCCATCGTTATTTAACTAAGTAATATTTTAAATAACTCAATTATAATATCTTTGAAGAGCTCCAAAAATATTATAATTGTGGGGAATCATTTTATATAAATGATTCCAGTTATTTAAAATATTACGTGATTTAAATAATGATGAAATCTTTAAACGAATTTAATGGTTTTATTCTCTTAAATATGTTAAGTAAGATTTCATTATTTTATTAATGATGAAGGAATATTATTTTAAATAATATTCTACCTTAATTCCTCTCAATGTTTTAATTAAGTTAACGTTTACGTATTTTCAAATCAGTATTTAAGGGTCACCGTTAGATCGTTTTGTAGATCCCCAGATGTTGGGTTTTAGGATAAAACCCCAGCTCCTCTCTCTTTCTCCCTCACTTTTCCTTCCCCTCTCTCTCTCTTCCCTCTCTCCTTCGGCTTGCACTGCACAACACCCTCTCTCACCCAATTCCTCCACTGCCTAGCCCGGTGCCGCCGTGCGCCGGTGAGCCTCACCGCCCCTTCCACCGGCACCACCTCACTCCGACGAGTTCCCCCACACCGGTCTCCCTCTCTCACGCTCTCTCTTCCTCTCTCTCGGCAGTGCACAGCCCAAACGGGCTTGATGCTGCTGCGCCGCCGTGCGCCGTCCTCCAGCACCACCACCACCACAGTAGCCTCCCCTCCAACCCGCCATTCTCCTCCAACAAGCTCGGCCTCCATCTCCCTACGGTCTGCTCCCTCGAAGTCCACCTCTCTCTTGCACGGGTTCTCCACACCCACGGCGGAGCTCCACTTCCTCCAGCCACCGCACCACCACCGGGACCTCCTTTGGCCACCGACCACCTCTCCTAGCCATCCCCAAGTCCAGCCGAGCCACCATGCATGCTCACCTTCCCTCACTCTCTCACGGACGCCCATTCCCCTTAGGCCACCTCCACCACCATACGCCGCCACCCACGGCATGTGACCACCCTCTTCGGCATCCTCAGGCCACCACCGACCCATCCCAACCACCCATGGCCTCAATCTGCCACCTATGCTCTCTCACTCTCCCTCACTCTCTCACGGCATCTCCCCCTTTCGCACACGGCCAGTTTCCCCTCCACCATAGTGGACCGCCATGCCACCACCACCGAGCCTCCACAGCTCCACCAGCAGCCTCCCTTGACCTCCCTTAGCCGAACCCTAGGTCCAAACTACCACTTTATGCAGTGGGTAGCCACTACACGTGATGGACAGCCACTATAGACGGCCAGATCTGCCGTGTTACGCTCCTTGCCGCCATCACAAGGCCACCACGAGTCCTTCCAAGACCACACTTAGCTATCCAAACGCCCAAACAACCATTGTACGTGGGTTAGCCGCCACGTACGACCCTTCCGGCGTCATCGGTTGTGACGACCAGCGAGCAACGCATGGGTTATCCTATCGATGGTATAACCTTCTATCCCTCGTTATTTACATTAAATGTTAGTTAGTTGATTAGGCTGTGGACTGTATTGTTAGTATTGTGGAGTTCACTGTGTTGTATGGAGATGTGATGTGTTGTGTATGTGAAGTGTTGGGCGTATTTGTGTACTGTGTTGTGAAGTGTGGTTGTGGAGTATGTGTTGTATTGGTGACGTGGCATGTGTAATGGGAAGAGTACACGTAGAATGTACTCCACGTAGTAGAGTGATGCACCATATGGCGGGTATGCCATAATGGTGATGTGTGGCATAGTGTGTATGAAGGGAGTACACGTGGAGTGTACTCCATGTGATGGAGTGATGCACCATATGGCGTGTACGCCATAGTGGTGATGTAGCATAGCGTGTGAGAAGGGAGTATACGTGGAGTGTACTCCAAGAGGTGCAGCGACACACCATGCGGCGTGTCGCAGAGATAAGGATGGTTGTGTGGTCAATGGGCGTAGAGCATGGTGACTAGTGTCAAGAACTGTGGAACAGTGTTCCGAAGTAGTTATGGTGTAGCCTGTAGTCTAAGGTGACAGGTGTCACTGTAATTGACTTATGGCTAGGAGTATGGGTGAAGTAATAGAACAAGCGTAAGAGTGCGCAATGGAAGCATGACTGGGGAATGTCACGAAGTGACATGCTTACTAGCAATCATGCTTATGAGAGGTGAGGAGTTAGCATAGGAATGGCGCAGCAGGATCGTGACGAGATGTCATCCTGTGATAGGAGTACGTGAGGAACCGTACTCGTGATGAGTTAGGAGTTGGCGTAAGAATGGCATAGTGGGATGTCAGGTGATGTGACAAGGTCACGGTGTAGCTTGGGAGTAGTCTCGAGCTGTATGACATGACGTAAGGCATGGTTGTGAATGGAGTCTTGTCGTGTTAAGTGTTGGGATGAACTGTCAAAAGGGATGGATAGCGTGAAGAGTCATGCTAGCCGGGTTAAGAGAAGGTCGGTATCGGAGTATGACCCTTGTCCCTACGAGCAGGTGATCAACATGTTATATGTTTGTCTCAGGTGATAAAGGGGTAAGGTACATGTGTAATCTGGTTAGACACATGTGCTGGATGGATTCACCATATGTAATGGGTAATCTGTCCTGAGTACAGTTACACGGTGCTTAAGCCTCAGAGTTGGCTTAGAGCCATGTGGCTTGTATGGATGGGAATGAGGATTTAGTATAGGCTTAGATGCATAGAGGTAGTGATGGGTGTACTGTTAGGATTGGGATGCATGATTCTGTCAATTGGAATCATGCGTCGGAATGTGGTTAACAGGAAAGGTAAGACGAACGTCTTAGTGTCTTGATCCTAAGGTGAATCACCTTAGAGGATGAGCACTCGAAGTAGAACGTCGAGTTTGGAAGAGGTAGTGACTTTAAGTGGTCCCCGGAGGTTTTAGCATAGTAAAGGACACGTAAGAGCACGAGATAGGAGGAAAGTGTTCCAAGTGAGGTGTAGCTTATGTGTTTTAAGTTTAAGTTACTTATATACTAGATAGAGAATGACGCTAAGGTTATGTGTATGCATGTAGGTTGCCATCTGACATGCACATGAATGGACTGCATGATATGAAAGTAGCATGGAGTCCAAGTAAGTATTACGTTCATACTCTTCTAGAGTTTTCTAAAATATAAGAAACGAAAACGAAACGCTTTTTCTTTACTTACGAAACAAAAGATTTTCTTTACTTACGAAACGAAAGACACGAAAGATGTTTTTCGAAAAGCATGCTAAGTGTTCAAAGGTATAAGTATGTACAGCCCCTCCTTGGCAGCCCCTTTTCACACACCCAAAATATTAATTGTACGCATGTGAATGGATGACTATACGCTATATCTATTGTATGTATTTTCGAAGAAAATCAATGAACTGATGTTTTACGGAAACCATGAAAAGATTATGTTTAAGCCCATGCTTTCAAATGACGTTTTTCCATAAACGAACTATTAAATGAAAAGGACTGGACTGAAAGGACTGAACTGTAAGAAAGGACTGAAATGAAATGAACGTTTATTGTATGAAGATACGTAACGGCCACATGAATGAATGGAAAGGGTACCAATGAATGGGCAGATTGCAATGCCGGGTAAGTAGTACTAGTAGTGCACCCAGTGCTGCCCCCTGACTGAAAATGGATTCCCAACCCATGGCCACGGGCAGAGTCTGGGTCCAATGGAAGACCGTTAACCCCAACACACGGGGCATAACAGAGTATACCGGCCAATGAAAGTGATAAAAAATATGAATGCATGAATGCACGAACTCTTTAAGAAATGAAGGTACTGACGGGAGACACGTTTTACGAAAAGAAAGCCCCTTTTTAGAAAGAAAAACCATGTTCAGTGATGTTTTCAAACAAACACACGTATGCATATATGCATGTACGTATAATATGTATGAATGATGAATGCATGAATGAAAACCTATGTTGTTATATTTTAACTGTATGAAGTAATGCTTATGAGTCATCGACTCATTTTAGTTTTTATGTATGCCCCTTCCCCCCACAAGAACTGAATGAGAAGTATGCGTCAGGCGGACATGGCCCATGGGGAAGAGCACAGAAGTCTAGGCATGAGCGTTTAAATGTATGAGAGGCCTTTTTATTGTTAAAATTGATGATTTCCGTTGTAAACCTCTTTTATCTCAAATCACATTTTATTTTATAACGTAGAGTCTTGCACCTTGGGTATAGACGCAAAAAGTTTTAAATCGAACGGTAATTCCCGTCGTCTTTTCTAAAATTATTTTGTAAAAAGTACCACCACAAGGACGGGCGTTACACAGTCAGTGGATAGTGTATGGCTTTCGATAAGAACTTGGTTGTGGCAGATTTCTGGAAAAATTATTAAAGTGAGTGTCATTTCTCACTTGGACAGTGCCATTCTTGCTGCTTTAGATGTGTTGGTGCATGATATACCAATTCGGCCTCCTCTACAAGTTTCATGGAAGATACTAAGGGATGGTTGGTTCAAGTTAAATATGGATGACACTTGCAGGAACAACCTAGGTAGTGGGGGGGGGGGGGGGGGGAAGGGTAGTGTGGAATGATAGAGGAAAAATGGTGGCAACTTTTTTGGCTAAGTTTGGTTATGGTACCAATAATGAAGCCGAACTATGTGCCTTAATGCATGGTTTATTGCTTTGTAGGGATCTTGGATTAAAGGATAGAAATTGAGTGTGACTTGATGTGGGTGGTACAGGGGCTGAGAGATTCTTCTTGTACAGCTTGCTATTTATGGGATTTAAGGGAAGAGCTCATCAAGGCTATTCATGGTTTTGATCACACGATTGCTCATCAGTTTAGGGAAGGGAATAAAGTGGCGGATTTTCTGGTAAAGTAGGGGGAGGAGGGGAAGAATTGTACATATATGGGTATCGATGATTTGCTCCACCGTGTGAGAGGTTTGCTTAGATTGGATTATCGTAGTTTGCTTAACTTTAGGCATTAATTTTTTTGGTTTGGGTTTTCTTTGGTTGGATGTTATGGTTTATTAGCAATATTGTTTGTGAGGCTTTGTTAGTAGTATTGTTTGTTTAGGTTTTCCTCGGCCAAAAGTGAGGGTTTGATTCAATAAAGTTTGGAGGTGCTGTCCTCATTTCATAAAATTAAAAAATCATGTAATAGAGTTGCAAAATAATCATGCAAAAGTTCCTTTTCTAAACCATATTAACCATTTATAACCATTTAACCCAATAACAATGTGGGTGGATACCTCACAGCTCCCCTATGCACCGTGGGCTTCCTGCTAGTTACTGCATCACATAACTGGTTCTCTTAACCGGTGTGAGTACATTGAGTTCATATAATACAACTATTTGCAATTCCTATTCACTGCATTTTCAATGTGTTTCACCCACTAGCGTTAGGTGTTACTTCGCTCCAGAATCTTTTAAAAAGAACCCATTCGAAGTACGTTGATTGTACTTCATCAACCTAGGGGTTACGACTCCAATTTAAGTACTCTATAGTGGACATAAGAGTTCTACTAGGATATTCCCCCATCCTAGCATTTGGGGTCATGACAAAAACCGTTTTCTTATTCTATCTTTTCTAAAATGCATAATCCGAAATGCATGTGACTTGTACTTGGGTCAAAAACTTGTTTTCCTTTAATGCATGACCCGAACATATATAGCATGAAACCATGTGACTCTTATGCGATGAAATCATCTACTCGTGCCATATATCAAAAGTGCATCACGATTACGGCTTGAAAGAATTAGAACATGCAATATACTTGGGTGTATCATACGAAAATTCAACACAACATACATCATTTCTAAAGCATCAAACATGTCATTTGAGTCAACATATAAGTATACGATACAATTATAGCATGTGACAAGTAGCAATTCCATAATCCAATTTGAACAACAAATGCAAAGTTTACATAATACATAAGTACACTATTCAAGAGTAAGTTAGATTTTAACTTACAAATATCCAATGTAAAGACAATGCCAACGATCGAGAAAACTAAAAGTGTATTATTTAAATCATTAGACTTAGTATAATCAATTATACTTCAATCCGAGTGTTTGTGTGTGATGAGTGTACGAAAGTGCACTCTAAATACCCAATTATTGGACTAAAATGCTAAAATGTGACTAGAAATAATATGAATTAATATGTATTCTTGAATTGAGTTTTTATTTACTTTGAAATACTCCTGAGCAGATTTTTATGTTTAATTTCAGAGTTTATAAAAGAGCAAGTCCAAACCCAGTCAAATTTAAAGGACTTTCAAGTGGGAATGGCATTGGAACAACCTAAAAAATTTCAACGAGTGTAGGAATCTTCAAATAAGGATAATGATGGGGTTTGAGAGTAATTCGGATCAAGAGAAAATGTCAGTATGAAATTTGCTAGAAGGCAGCCTATACATACTTTAGTATTTTGATCAGATCTTTCCATTCAAATATCAGATTAGTGTGATTCTTGATGCGTTGGAAATCTATCTTAAAGGGATACAAAGTTGTCTCTAATAAGGATTTTCAAATTCAAACTCCTGAAGTGCGTATGTGGCTGCAAGATGAGTCCTAAAATTTAGGCGATTTTGTATGCGGGAATATGAAAGATATTAGGGTTTCTTTCCTACCCTATATAAGTATTTCATTAGCACGAAATTGGGGATTGAAAAAGGGGAGAGAGGAAATAAATTGCCATGGCTGCCGTTTACTTTATTTTTCTCTTGAGAGTTTTGTTGTCCATTATAATTATGGGTAACTAAATTCTCAAGTAGGGTTAAGGATGAACTTGCACATTAGATGGTATTTTTAATTTATGTATTTGGTTTTCAATTATTAAAATTCTTTTGTTTTATCATTCTCAATTCATTGTTGATGTTTTCTTCTCTGAATAATCATAGAATTTATTATGTTTATGGATTCAGTCATGCTTTTTGTATTGAATTGATTAGTTCTTTGATTATGTTTGGATCAATTATTTATCTATATTGATTTAATTCTTTGCTGCAATATAACTTCCAGAGTATATTGTCGTCGTTGGATTTTCTCAATGGTGATAATAATTTACGTATTTTAAAAGTGGCAAATGATTTTTCAAAGGGTTACATTTGGTTTAATCTTGGTTTATAAATCTATACCTTCCGAATTGAAATTTTGGGAATTGAGTTTCCAATTGAGTTATTCAATGATTTAAGAATAATTGAAATACCAGATTTGTGCAAGGGACTTCCGACACTTTACTGTTTTGCAAATTTGAGTACTTTTTTCGTTAGCCACTTTGCTTCACTTTAATTTGCATTTAAAATTAATCTTTGTTCTTTATTAATCATTTAATATTTTTCTTTAGTTTCTTTGTTCCTTCTACTATTCTTTCAATTTTTCTCTCTGTGAAATCGACACCCCAAAGTTGTGCTACAACTACAGCGTTATTCTTTGAGCGTAATCAAATTTTGGCGCCGTTGCCGTGAGATGGTAAAAGAATTGTTAGATTGTTTTTCTTTTTATCAGTTCGAAAAGGCGGTAACTTTGTTCATTCTTTTAGTTTGCTGCATTATTTTTTTTCTTCTTTTTTTTTATAGTATTTTTATTTTTTTAATATTTTGTTACCTTGCATGTATAGATATAGAGACACATTGGGTAGATTTGCTTGTGGATCTGTGGTAGAGTCAGAATCAAATTTTTTAAATTATTTATTTGACAATCCATCTAGTCCCGAAAAAATGAGTGAACACGAAAATCAACCCATTAAAACTCTTCATGATTACCTCCACCCTACACGCACAACCACACCATCATGCATCATGTTTCTAGCTAATACTCACTAACTAGATTTTGAAACAGGGATGATACAGTTACTCCCTACTTTTCATGGCTTGGAAAATGAAAATCCATATGTGCACATTAAGGAGTTTGAGGAAGTAGTTGCGACTTTTCATGGTCAAAATGCAGCTGATGACGTTGTAAGACTTAAGTTCTTTCCTTTCTCCTTGAAGGATAGAGCTAAGAGTTGGCTATACTCGTTGAGACCACGATCTATTTGGTCATGGAATGAGATGACTCATGTCTTCTTTAATAAATACTTTCTCCAACATAAGATCAATGCTTTAAAAAGGCAAATCTCCACCTTTGCACAAAAGGATAGTGAGACTATGTATCAGTCTTGGGAGAGATTTAAGGAGTTATTGAGTATGTGTCCTCACCATAGGTATGAGAATTGGCGCTTAGTGAGCTATTTTTATAAGGAACTTACACCTAGAGAACGCCAATTTGTGGAGATGATGTATAATGGTGAGTTCTTACAGAAAGATCCTGATGAGGCCATAGAATACCTCAATGAGCTTGCTGAAATGGCTCATACTTGGACTGGACCTAATGCTACTGAGAACACAAATAGGTCACGACCTACAGGAAACCCAAATGGTGGTGGAATAAACCATCTCAAAGAAAAGGATAGCCTAAAGGCTAAGGTTGAAATGCTCACTAGGGAGCTAGAAGTGCTAAAGACTATGGACTTAAAGCCAATACACGTGGCTAATCATGCCAAGTCTTTTGGATCATGTTTTGTATGTGGCGGGGTAGATCACCTCGCCCAAGAGTGTCCCACATTTGCTGAGATGAGAGTGATGTATGAGGAATAATGTAATACCTTAGATATGTACAATAAGCCTTTTACACATTTCTCTGATACCTATAATCTAGGGTGGCACAATCACCCCAATCTTAGCTAGAAGTTTGAAAACCAACAGCCTGCACAACCCTCTAGATCATATCCTGCATCATATCATGCACCTTCATCTTCTAGGAGTCCTTTATAAGACACTTTGCATGCTTTTATTGAGGCACATAATAAAACTAATCAAAAGTTTGAATCTTTGATTATGCAGGTTATTGAAGAAAATAAGGAGATAAAAAGCCATGTATCCAAGTTGATGAGCTCTTTGAGTGTGAATGAGCGTGGTAAGTTCCCTTCTCAAACTCAATCCACACCCCAAGGTCAACATATGGCTCAAGAAAATTTGAAGGAGGTCAATGCCATTGTGACACGAAAGAGTATGTCCTTACACATCTCAACAATTGATAAGCCTGAAGATGTTGAAGAGGAACAAAGAAATGATAGTGCTGAGTTGCCTAAGTAAGCTGAGGTAATCAAGAGCCCAGTTAAGGTACCATTCCCTCAAGCTTTAAAATTAAGCAAGTGAACTCTGGATCCTAACAATGAAATCCTAGAGAATCTAAGGCAGGTAAAAATCAATCTTCCTCTTTTGAATGTGATTAAAGAAGTTCCTACTTATGCAAAAGTTCTCAAGGATTTGCGTACAGTTAAGAAGAAGTACCATGTGAAGAAGACAGCATTCCTGACAGAGCAAGTTAGTGCTCTAATTGAATAGTGAATTCCTCCTAAGTACAAGGATCCTAGTTATCTAACCATTGCATGTAATATTGGGAATCATGAGTTTGGGCAAGCGTTGCTAGATTTAGGAGCTAGTGTAAATTTGATGCCTTATTCCATTTATTTGCAGCTTGGTTTGAGTGAAATTAAGCATACTTCTGTTGTGCTTCAATTGGCTGACCGTTCAGTTAAGAAACCAAGAGGGATAGTTGAGGATGTTTTGATCCAAATTGGCAAGTTTTACTATCCTGTTGATTTTTTAGTTTTGGATACTCAGTTGGTTGTTGACTCTGACTCTAAGATTCCTCTAATATTAGTAGACATTTCCTTACTACGGCTAATGCACTTATAAACTGCGGGAATGGGCTGATGAAACTATCTTTTGGAAATATGACCATGGAGGTCAACATATTCCACATCAGTAATCAGCCTAGGGAGGATAATGAGTGCCACCAAACGTACATGATTGACACACTCATAGATAAGGGAGTTCGCATAACTCATGATTCTGATTCCCTTGAATATTTTCTTATTAATTCTAAGTTTAATACTATGACTGATTCATCTGTGCTATTTTTGATGAACCTCATAAGTATGGCCCACATATTTGGCAACTGAAATTTGAGGAGCTGTTTAAGAAAAGTGAAAAGTAGATTCCTTCAAGCATGGATGGTCCCAAATTGGAATTGAAGCCACTACCCTCAAGTCTTAAGTATGCATTTCTCGGCCGAGGTGACACTTTTCTTATCAGTATTTCTTCGAAATTGAATGCTGATAAGAATAGGAAATTTTAGTTGACCGAGTTGGAGAATTGAGAAATGATACTTATGAGAACTCTAAAATCTATAAGGCTAAAACGAAAGTGTTTCATGATAAAAATATTTTGTGAAAAATGTTTAAGCCTAATGATCGAGTGTTCTTATATGATTCTAGACTCCATAAGCACCTAGGAAAACTTCGGTCTAGGTGGACCGGCCCTTTTGTAGTGAATAATATTTTTGCAAATGGGACGGTTGAAATAGAGGTTCCTAAGGATGATCAGATCTTTAAATTAAATGGTCAACACCTTAAAGTATTAATTGATAGGCAAGTTCCAGAAGTGGAAGACATTCCACTTGTAGATACGGTCTATCAATCTTGACCACACCACGCATGTATGTTTTTCTTTATTTGTTTTTTTTCTTCTTATTTTCTTTCTTTTCCTTTTTTGTTTGTTGTTGTTTTCTTTATTTTTGTTTGCAAGTTAGTTTCATTTTGTCATTTTAGGTTACCATCTTTGGTACTTAGCAAACTATCCACGTCACTCATCGGGTGTATTATACCATTTTTAGTTATTCATCATTCAAATTTGATTTTTAAACATTGAGGACAATATTTCATTTAAGGTGGGGGTGGTGGTGCAAATTCAGTATTTAAAATGCTTGTAGGAATTATGTGGCATATTTTCATGTGTCGAATTTTTTTAATTTTGCATCTCACATTCATCTTTTTCACGTGTACTCATTCTCATTCATAGTCATCTTCGTGAATTCACCAAACCCACCATAATCATTTTTTGCTGAAGCATTCACAGAACCCTTAATACACTTATCCAAGCTTTGTGGTAAGATGGTGGTTTGACACATGTAGCTAGAGAACTCTTTTGCTTAAGTATTCATGTGAGTTTTTGAGAGGATTGGGAGCTTACGAATATAGTAAATTATGATAAACGTTCATTGATCTGTTGAATTGGACACTTCTTCTAAAAATATCATTACATGGTCAACTTAGGATATACTTGGGATATGACGAATGTCAACTTAGAATCAACGTTTGAGCCTTTCAAGCTAACACTTTCCATCATAAACCCCTAGTAGCCAACTTTGAGCCAATAAACATATGTAACTTTTTCTATTCATATGCCCATGTTATCCATACCTCTCCACATTGGAGTATAACATATACACTGATTTTTCCTACCCTTGTTACTTCCAAGTGTACACTAGAAGTGGAGTTTTTTTTTTTTTTTTGCACGGAATAAAGAGAGAGAGAGAAAAAAATGGAAGAAAATGAGTTACAAGGTGTCCAAGTGAGTGAGCTTCAAGGCAAATATACCAAGGCTGGGTAGAAATAGCAAAATACCAGGGTGACATAATTGTTCACCAAATTATAAGAAAAATGAAAAAAAAAAAAGAAAAAGAGACATTATTCGAAGATTTGAAAGATTGAAAAGTATATCAAGTGAGAAATGTAGTTTATTGAAAGGTTTAATAAGACTTCCTTTGTATGTACTTGGAAGTTTTTGAATCCTTTGCATCTTTTTTTTTTTTTTGATATAGCACTGAACCTAAGCCATGTTATAACCTTTTGTGTTGACCGTTCTGATCCTAAGTAAGCTTTTGGAAAGAGTGGTGAAAGTCTCATTTGTTCGTGTTCCTATCATAAAATCAATGTTTGCTTGTTGCTTGTACATAACTGCCTAATTCCCCACGAGAGTGTGTGTACACCTATTGTCAACTCCATAGAGAGAATCCTCACACGAAACACTTTTATACCTGTGAATTATGGAGTTGAACCTTTCGCTTGATGTTCTTAATGTTGCATGTGTCAGGGCTTCTAGTTAGATGGATACAGTTTGAAACACACACACACTCTGTGGATTGCTATAGGTGGATTGCTTGTGATAGGGTTAATGAATTCCTAAGATTGCTTTGATATGTGAATCTGGAAAGTGTGCCTTGGTGGCCTGGCCTTTGTGTGTGATTTTCTTTGGTCTCCTTTGTTGTTTTGGCATGAAAATTGCTAGAGACTAGCAATAAGCAATTGGGAGGTGTGATCAGTGCACAAAAGTGCATTCTAAATACCCTATTATTGGACTAAAATGTTAAAATGTGAATAGAAATAATAGGAATGTGTATTCTTGAATTGAATTTCTATTTACTTTGGAATACTCCTGAGCAAATTTTTATGTTTAATTTCAGAGTCTATAAAAGAACAAGTCCAAACCCAATCAAATTCAAAGGACTTTCAAGTGAGTAAGACATTGGAACAACCTAAAACGTTCAACGAGTGTAGCACTCTTCAAATAAGGATAATGATGGGGTTTTAGAGTAATTCAGATCAAGAGAAAAAGTCAGTACGAAATTCTCTAGAAGGCAGCCTATACATACTTTAGTATTTTGATCATAACTTTCCGTTCAAATGTTGGATTGATGCGATTCTTAATGTGTTGGAAAGCTATCTTAAAGGGATACAAAGTTATCTCTAATAAGGATTTCCAAATCCGAATTCCTGAAATACATACGTGACTACCAAGTTGAGTCCTAAAATTTAGGCGATTTTGTATGCGGGAATATGAAAGACATTAGGGTTTCTTTCCTATCCTATATAAGTATTTCATTAGCATGAAATTGAGGGTTGAAAAAGGTGAGACGGCTCAATTCTAAAGGAGGAAGAGAGGAAATTAAAGTCCATGGCCGTCGTTTACTTTATTTTTTACCTGAGAGTTTTTTTGTCCATTATATTTATGAGTAACTAAATTCTCAAGTAGGGATAGGGATGAACTTGCACATTAGATAGTATTTTTAATTTATGTATTTAGTTTTCAATTACCAAAACTCTTTTGTTTTATCATTCTCAATTTATTGTTGATGTTTTCTTCTCCGAATAATCATAGAATTTATTCTGTTTATGGATTCAGTCATGCTTTTTCTATTGAATGGATTGGTTCTTTGATTATGTTTGGATCAATTATTTATCTATAATGATTTAACTCTTTACTGCAATATCGCTTCCAGAATATATTGTCGTCGTTGGATTTTCTCAATGGTGATAATAATTTACATATTTTAAAACTGGTGAATGATTTTTCAAAGGGTTACATTTGGTTTAATCTTGGTTTATAAATCTATACCTTCCGATTGAAAATTTTGGGAATTGAGTTTTCAAAGTTGTGCTACAACTACTGCGTTATTCTTTGGGCGTAATCAGTGTGTCATGTTATAGGGTTCACCCTATTCGGTTCTAGGGTTTCTTTCTCACTTTGTGACCATTCATGAACTCAGATCTTGAGGAAATGTCCTAGGTCGAATGGAGTTCATGTTCTCCGTACTTGGTAAAACTTCCAATGATGCAATCCTAGTATCCCTAATAGTTGCTAGTGTGCACTGTGTGTGTAAGGAGTATACTTCGTGTGTGTTTATCAACTCTCATGGCCAAGAGCTTCATTAGAAGGGAAACCCTACTTCGAAACCGTAGTGGTGGTTGTGTGTCACCTAACCCTCCAAAGATTCTTTGACTCTCGTTCTTGCTAGTGGTGGTTCGGTCTCCTTGAGAGGAAAACCCTAGACTCTCATACTTGACAAGATCCATCATGGTTATACCAAACATTTCCATCATCCTCCCAACTCGAGACAAGGTGGTGTTATACATCTTTCACTTATCCAAGCCAAAACCTTCTTTATCCAAAGAAAATCCGTGTGAGTGCCATGTGTGCTCTAGAGTAGTGAGTGAAGTAGAAGTTTGAAAATCTCACCATACAAATCCACCCAATGTGATTCCCAACACTCCTTCCTATGCTTGTGAGTTGGAGGTGTTTGGAAGGTAGGATAATATGGTGTTTGGCTAGCTCTTCCTAAGGTGGACGAAAGTGAGAGAGAAGAGAGAGGAGGTAGAATCTGAAAATTAGACAAAATGACCTTTGGGTGTCTTCTGGTGGGGGTGTAGTGTGCCCACCCCTTTAATGAAGCCCTTAAATACCTTTTCAATTCCCCACACACTCTCTCTCTTATCATTACTCCTGAGGGTGACAACTGAAGGGTCCTTGTGCATGGGTGCCAAGTGGCATGTTGCTTATTATTCTCTTGGCTGAAATCTTCATTCTTCCTCCTCATCATTTTCCTCTCGAAAATTTCAAATGTTTTTCTAGCATGGATGATAAGTGGCAAGGTTCTTTGCCTTAACTGAAATCCTAAGTGGCTCTTACTATTCCTGTTTGTGGTCTAGGTTCAATGAACCCACACTATGGACAAAGGGCGTGTAGGTCTTTATGGCCGAAACCCTAAGTGCTTCTCATCATGACCAAAATCTTCATGGTCCCTAGGCATGTGCATGGATTTCATTTGGCATATTGCGTGTGTGTGTTTGCCCTAACCGAAACCCTCTTGTCTTTCTTTCCCAAAGCTTCTTCTAGAAGCCATCATGGGTGCCATCATGGGTGGCGTGTGGCTCCTTCCCAAAGCCTCATCTTCTCCTTCCTCATTATTGCCCCTTCTAGAGACACTAAAGTCTTGTGCATGTGTGGCAAGTCGCAAGAAGAAGACTGGCTTTCATGTTTAGGCGTCTTCATCCCCTTAGCTGAAACCCTAAATGTCACCTAAAGGCTTGTGTCTTCGAACTTTCGAATTTTTCCGTATGTCTCTTACACGTCGGGGTGTAAGAGACACATGGGGGAATTCAAGATTTAAAAAAAAAAAAACAAATGTGGTGTGTGGTGTGTGGGAATGCTGAATATAATTTTTCTTATTTAATAACTAAAGTAGTTAGCATTATCTAATAGGACATTGGTAAATGACCTAACATATGTAAATGTCATTCCCTTACATTATTAGTTCTTTTTTATGGCTATATTTGAGTCAAGTTCGAATGAGTCGAGTGTATCCAAATTTGGCTCAAATTTCTAATATTCCCTCCCAACTTGAGCTTGGCTCATATAAGAGTAGCTTTAAAATTCAATTCGAGCTCGGCTCGATGTGTAGAAAACTCAATTTGAACTCTCCTTGAAGTTCAAATTGAAAGATGCCCAATCAAGCTCTGCTCAGCTCGGTTAAAAAAATTTTAAGATGCATAAGGTAGCTTTGGTCCAGTGGGTGAGAGATATGCTTGTTGTACCATGCAAGCAAGCTCAACCGTAAATTTAGAGTTTCGTCTTTGTCTTAGACAAAGGAACATTTGGTTGAACACGGCAGGACAACCTTTTGAATGTTTCTTATTTTCTCAATTTAGAAAATTAAAAAAAATAAAACAATAAAGAATATGAATCAAAATTGAAATCTTTTTGTATAAGTCAAATATAAAAATTATACTATATAATATAAAAATTTGTACTTTTTAATATATTTCTAACTAATGAGAAACAATAGTAATGAATATGCATGAACTATTTTATATAAATAAATCTGTGAACGCTTATTTATGCATGGCGATGAATCACCTTCCACGCAAAAACACGTATTCATAGGTCATGGCGAGAAATCACCCTCTATATAAAATTCAAGTATATAAACATGACGAGAAATCACCTTCTCGGCAAAACTCATGTATGTATATCATTACCAAGGCAAGTGTGGTGCCCTGTTCCTCACTAAGGGACATGGCAAGGATTAGTGATACCAAGGGTGCCAGCTAATAAGTCAACACCCAAGGTTTGGTTGAGTTAGACGTGCCTCATCCAGATCGAAGTTCACGTGTGAGGTTACAGAGGAAAAATAAAATGAAAAGATAAAGGTTTAGTCGGTAAATTAAGACCTTGCAATACCAGAAGTCTAAATCACATCATAGAAACGAGTGACATCGTTCCTGATTAATTTCATTCTTAGAAATTCATACAACAGAAGTACATTGTTCTTCACCTAAAGGGTGGCATACCAAAATACAAGAGGTCTCCCAGTTTATAAGGAATAAATATGATTCAAAATGATACAAGGCTCTTACCGCGGAGACAAGCCTTCGTACTCAAGGTTCAGGCAGGATCGACTCTTCTTCCTCAGGCACCATCCATGAGTCTAATTCTACATCAAAGTTATGGTTTTAAGAATAAAACCATATATAGGTTAGGCAGCTCTGAAAATATCACTAATGAGAACAATGCTTGTGAATACGCAATGAATAGTTAGTTTTATGCGATAAAAAAAGGGTGAAGGCATGTATTAGTGCATGACAAGGAATCTCCCTCTCTTGAATAACACATCTTTGAAAACACAGTGAGGAATCACCCTCTTGGTAAAATATAGTTATATAAGTATAGCGAGGAATCACCCTCTGATGAATTACTTGTCGTCGCCAAACTTAATACATATATGGGTAATTATGCATGTCGTCGAGGCAAGGAATCGCCCTCTTCACAAGCTCATAAAGTCTATAACACAAGTCACACAGTAGTTCATAGTTATCACATAAATATTCTTCACACAGACATAAGTCACCTGAGGGGAAAATAGGGGATGAGTGCTCCATCATTCAAAATCGGGGAATTTCTCCCACCTGACCAACATGGTGCAAGTCAACTCGCTTATACCCTAACATAGGTCAACTCTCACACAGAGATAAACATATTGCACCAAAAAAATGCATACCCGGCCAATCAACTCGAAGATACCAACACGTGATATGTTAGGGGATTCTTCATCTTAACTACCAAGTGAGGCCAACACAATACGGTGCCACCCTAATCATTCACAGGGACTCTCTCTCTACCCTTATGAAGCTCGTGACAACATCTCACACGAATGGTTCAGGAAAGTCTCCGTCCCATCCCATGATGATTGACACACGGTACACTTACTAACATAGAGATATAGATACTCACACAGAGATTCCATGAAAACAAGTGCAACTCAAATCTCAAGAAATACGAAGTGAAAATATTCGTAAATATAAATGGCAAAACATTTATTATTTTATGATTAGAAAGGGAGAGATTATAGAGTATGCATGAACAACATCCTCACACAATATTCACCCTCCATTCCTTGGCACTATCTCAGAATCTAGCCTACCTCTCAGTGTCGAGATCACTACGTTGTTGCACTGCTCCTTCCTTGTTTCCTTTGAAGAATATGACTTCACAAGATCTCAAACATCCTTTTGTTTTTTGTCCCATGTCTTAAAATCTAGGGTGAGATTGTCATGCGTCCTTCTAACATACTTCTAACTCCAGGCATACTTGGATATGAGTATTTTAGCCTCAACTATTGTACAACAGAATGAAAAAGACAAATGGCCAGGGCATGGTCTGCGCCTCCTTACGGCCTACCAACTCCTCAGTTTGTCATTGAATGAGAGTTTTTCACGTGGCAATGGGCCATACAACTGGGTTCAAATGATATGACATGTTAAGTCGTAACCTTTCCCGTAGACAACTTTCAGATGTAGTGTGGGCTTCCGTATTGGGCACTGCCACTCGTCTAAGCACTTTTGTGTTATCCTGAAAAGCTTCTATATTTGCCCCAATCTTTCCTAAACCATTGCTCACCTTGGGTTGGTAACTTTTGTCTCATCACAGTCATCAGCCTCTTCAACTCCCCATTCTTGCCTTCATAGTAGGTGACTTTTCTACCTTGCGTACAATAAGGCAAGACATTCATCTCCATTTCGCATTGGACTAGCTACACTTTGCTGCACCCATAACTATTTTTCACCAAACCAATGGAGTGGTCCTTCATCTTTCTTTCCACTTAACTCCAGTGGTGGTTTGTCTCATTGCGCTGACAAAGCCCTCACAGTGAGGAATCACTCTCTTATCAAATAAAGTACTCAATATATCATCATATAAATTCTCAGTGGGAAGTCACTCCACCCATTCAACTTGGGGACTCACTCTATCCGGCCGACGTGTGGGCTCATTCACCCAATCTAAACCCATCGATTCGGGAAATCACTCAACTCAGCTCACAAACCTAAAGACAACACATATGATCAACCCGATGAATCTTTCTACTTGGTCAACCGACTCAAAGACATCACACATGATCAACTCAAAGAATCTCTCTATCCATGCTATCAAGTGAGACCAATACGAAGACGTTCTACCTCAATCATCACAGGAAATCCCTCTACCTATATGAAACTCTTGGTAATGTGATGTAGGAATGGCGCATGGACTCCTCAACCCATCCATGATGATCGACAGACGGTAAGACTCAACACTCGAAAACCACAAAAGTGAGATATTGGCTATTATCCAATGGCTTTTAAATTGTGGGACTATAAGTCGTATCTCTGACGTCCGTCTAATCCAGATATGCTTGAATATGAGACTTTTGATCTCGTCCATCCATTTGTCCTCTAACCTTGCAAGATGACAGAGATTGATACGAATAAGGCGTGCATGTCCTTTACAGTTTGTCTTTGGTCAAATCTCACATTCCGTCCTCTAATGAGAGTCTCCCACGTGGCGCTGGACCATAGCTTTGAGATCAGACGATATGACATGTAGGTTTGTAATCTTTTTTCTGTAGGCTCACTCTAGATGTGACATCTCTTATGGAGTATGGACTTCTGTGTATGACACATGTCGCCTCTGAGCACCTCCATGCTGTTTCGGAGAGCTCTCACGTCCGTATCATTCTTGTCCTTAACCGTTGCTTGCCCTTGTCCTGCGAGCCATCATTTTCTAGAACTATCAGCCTCTTTAACTTGTTCTCGTCCTTTTACGGTCAGTCGGCACAATGTTTGCTGCCCGACACAGGGTGAAAAGTCCTTTCTCACCTGGTGTTATACTGTATCAACCAAGCTTTCTACAATATGATGCTCACCTTACTTTTGGTTTGGCCACACATCGCCAGCCCAGTTGCTTCTTTTTTGCTAACCCTTCATTCTTGAAAGTGGATCTCTTTGCTTACTTCGGCGCAATTCTCACAATGTAAATATGCATCATTAAAGCCATGCTTGAAAAAATTAATATCTGTTATGCACCAACATAAAGGAGAAAGAATACGCAACTTTTTTTCTTTTTGTCGGAAGTAAAAGGGATCTAAGAATTCAAATTGAAGAAATTGCCATTTGTCATGTTGGCCACTTTCTAAAAGCTGTTGGTGAGGCATACACATTCCGTGTTGGTAACAAACTCGTTTCCTGATAAGGAAAAAGGAAAGAAAAAAAATAAAAAAATCTTTCATTGTACATTCCCTTTACTCTACATATTATGGAGAATAACTTCACTACGTGAGTCTGATTTGAGAAGCAGGGCGACAAGCAAAAGATTAGGAGGTACAGAAAGCGATGAGACTTATTTTTTTAAGGTGAAATGGATATGATCTTAGGGAATGATAGGATGCATCCGATTTCTTTTTTAGAAATAAATGAGAATTAGGGTAGAAAGTCAATATTAAAAAAAAAAAAAGGCAAAAGTCCAAATAGGAAATAGAAAATCTTCCCAAAGTTTGACGGGAGTAAAAATATGGTTTATTACTTTAGAAGGGTTTTTTCTTTATTAAACTAGCAATCAAGCATGTATAGGTGGATCGTTCTCGATAATTTTTTTAAAAAATATATGGAGAAATGTAGATCTATTTATTGAAAGAGTTCTGTTATATACAATCATTTTTGCGTACTCCTTGTGCACACCACCTCCTTGAGCACACTACTGATGTGATAAAGCGATTATTTTATATTAAAAAAGTGACTCAGCTAATCACATTAATAAAATACGCAAAAAAATACAAAAGTGACTGCACATAGAATTTTTGTTATTGAAATACAATGTTGGACATATTAGAATTGGAGTTATTCTAATAGTTCATTTTAGAATATCTTAAAATTCTGTAAACAGTAGTTAAATAGTTTGTGAATAGTAGTAAAATGGTTTGAGTTAAAATGTTTTATTAGATTTTATAAAATGAGCAAGAAAAAACTGAATACAAATATTATAAAGTTAAAAAATTATTTTTATTTTGAAATTTGAAAAAATTGTATTATTTTTTGTGTGTTTTGTTTGAAAGTTTGGAAAAATTATATTGAGTTTTGTGTTTGGATAATGATTAATGATAAGATGAAAAAATTGAATATTTGAAATTGAAAAATATTTTGTATTTGAGTGATATTTGAAAAGGAAGTTATAAGAATATTTGAGAGTATCTTATGTTCCCAAACAAGGCCTTAAAGTAGAATGCACTACCATGACTTTCAAATAGAAGTTAACTCAAACTTTGTGTACAAAATTATAGAGATGTAACTTCTTCTTTTTCTCAATTATATTCAAAATAAAGATAACTTTTATAAAATAACTAAAAAAACATAGCAAATTTTCCTTTCTATTTTAGAAGGTGTATCTATTATTACTTTCACTAGTTTAGAAGTTGTTTCTTCAAATATTGAAAGGCATATTATGATTGGCTTCGTTCACTTTCATAAAACTTTTCATCTCATCTCATCTAATCATTACAACTTTTCTAAATTTTCACACAAAATAAAATAAAAAATTCAACTTTTTCAAATCCCAAAACAATAATAATATTAAAAAAAATATATTCTAACAATATTTTATTCAATTTTCAATTTTTATCTCAGCTCATCTTATCTGCGAAAATAAAAGAGGCTAAATGTTTCCATTTTTGTTTAGGAATCTCATGCTTTGGAATTATTTGGATTTTTTATATTTTTTATGAGAAGTACTACGGTCACAAGTGGACTTTATAAGAGTAAACTTACCAACCGATATTTCATGCTATTCGTTGATCTACTTTACAACAAGAGTAAATTTACAATGATGTACCACATTAAGTCACGCCAATTTGTAAATTTATTTTTATGAAATCCCTTAATAGTTAAAATATTTCATTTTTTTAATAACAAATACTCCGTATTAATATTGAAAATGTTAGTCATTACAAGTACAAAGATGCTCCAACAAAAACATGTTTTTTTAGATAACTGATAAGCTTTCATTCCATAAAACTTGAAATATGACTTTCAGCCATTACAAGGGTCTAGATACATGGATTCACATTGTCAATGTCTATTATCTCATTACAAATTACAACTTCTTCTTTCGTTAGTCTATCTGCAACATTATTAGCTTGCCTTTTGACATGTTTGATTTTCCATCTTGTATCAGTAATTATATTGTGAACATCCTCCAATAAGCATCCAAACTTTCCATTTTGCTTTCCTTGATTTGAGATAGCATTAACAACCTGATTAGAGTCACCTTCAAACCTGACATTTTGTAAACCAAGTTCCTTGCAAAAGAAAGCAGTTGAAAGCAGTCCTCTTGCCTTTGCTACTTTAGGATGTGAACAAAAATTTAGTGGCTGCATTAAAATAGTTTGGAGATGTTATCTTGAGATCCTCTTGCCATTACTTATCATGAAAGCAGCCCTATTGCCATTACTTATATAATTCCAGCTTTTCAGTGTAGTTTAGAGTTGTTATCTTGAGATCCCCACCAGAAGTTAGACATTATACTATTAAGCTTTTGGCACAATGCCTTTGGTACTAAAAACACACTCATGGTATATATAAGAATGGCTTGGATAACCGCTTTGATCAATATTTCTTTTTCAGCTTGTGAGAGAAATTTAATTTTCCAGTTTTCAACCTCTTGCTCACAGTTTCAATAATTCTTTGAAAAACTATCATTTTTTATCTATAATAAGAGATGGTAGGCCCAAGTATTTCTTCATATTCAAAGAACCAACATGTTGGCTTAACCACATTGGAAAGGATTCTTTATGAGTTTTCAAGAAAGACAAATTGTGCCGACCTTATAATATTTTATTTATTTTTTTGAGTTGGGAAGAGGGTTTCGAACTCCAAACCTCCATTTTGGAGGCTGGAAGTTATGCCAATTAGGTCAGAGGCATTATAATATTGAATGGGTATGAGAAATGCCTAAATGCTTATTTTTTTTATTTTTATTTTTTTAAATTGCAATGGCCTATATTGATTGATGTTAAACAAGAGTGAATACAAATTGGTATTGAATCAAAAGAAGTGGTATAACCACTGATGCATAGAGCATCCTTACTCAAGGCATGAGCAATAGAATTATTTGCTCTAAAAATATGCCTTGCTGACCAATGAGTGAAAGAGTTGAAAGTTTCCCTGGTATCTGCTATTAACTTGCCTGCATAAGTGATTGAGTCATTTGGTGAGTTGAGACTTGTTACAACCTGTAAGGAATCACCTTCCATGATGATGTCTTTGTAGCCTGAGGACTTGCAGAACAATGAGGCCTGTAGAGTAGCATAGGCCTCTGCTATTAATGGGTCTTGGTAGAGATCATGCTTCATTATGAGGGTGGTTAGAACTCGACGCTGCCCGTCTCTAATGAATGCTCCCACTCCTATCTTGCAAGTTATTTTGTCTATGGTTGCATCCCAATTCAGTTTTAGGCTGCCTTTGGGTAGAGCTTCCCATTTAGTTAGCTGCTGGCAGGTGGTTGTTTGTGTCCTCTTCTGTTGTGAAATCTGATGTAGCTTCTCCACCAGTTGTCTTGATTGCTGCTGGCTAATATTTGTTGGATGAGAGAATAGTCCCTTGAGAATCAAGTTATTCCTCCTTTTCCAAATGAGCCATGATGTAATGGCAAAGGACATCGGGTCCTCTTGTTCTAGGCATTTAACAAAATCATCTACTAACTCTGCAAAATTATGAAAGAAAGGGATTGTTTTCTGCAGTTTCCTGGTACTCTGAGCCCAAGTGTCTCTTGCTGAGGGGCATTCCCATAGAATGTGTTCAATAGATTCAGGTTGTTGCTTGCAAATTGGGCAAGTAGGATCTTCAATGATTTTTCTCCTCACTAAATTGATTTAGATAGGTAAAGAATTTAGGCAGGCTCTCCAAAGGAAGGATTTGGCTGCATTAGGGATGTTTAGATTCCAAAGTTTTGTCGTCCATAGGGCCTGTGATGTTTGGAGAGTTAAAGATTGACCTTACTTTTGATTTTCTAACTCTGTCACTAGATATAGGCACTTTTGACACTGAACTGCCTTGAGGTAGTGCATCTCCATTATAATATGTCTGGGCTAAGATAATGACTTAGTGGTATTGTTTTGATCAGGTAAGCTTCCTCTTTTGTGAGATTAGGTCCTCTTTCCATTGGTTTGTTGGTTTGTCTATTAGGAGGGAGACTTTGGTGTCAGCATGCATGAATTTGAAAGAGCTTTGGGGCTTGAGAGTGTTCTACTTGGAAAGCCATTTATCCTTCCAAATGCCAGTTGTTTCCCCTTCCTCTATTGTCCATATCAGACCCTTCTCATTAAGCAAAGGTCTAGCCGCCAAGAAACTTTGCCAAAGAAAAGATGACTTTTGGCCTAGAATGGCAGTGAGGAAGTATTTTTTATGAAAATATTTCTCTTTTAGCATCTGAGCTACCAGAGATTTAGGATTAGAAATCATCATCCAACCTTATTTTACTAGAAGAGCTTAGTTGAAATTTTCAAAGTCTCTTATTAAATGTTGCCGAATTTATAAATTTGGTCTATCATCTTCTAAAATCTAGCATTTTTATTTTCCGAAGTTTCTTTTTCTTTTCTTTTTTAATTTTTCCCGTAATATTTATGTATTTTTTTCGGCTGTAAGATGATAAAAGAGAAGTGGACGTGTAATACTTAAGAAGCTATTAAAATAATGAACCAAAAATTAAAATTAAAATTAAAACGGGTGGTGTTAGCGGTGATGGGGGCTTGTGTGGGAAAACAAAGAAAGAATAGAAAAGGCAATTTCATTTTCAGCCCAAAAAATAAATGAGTTGCCTGCCGAGTGCCACCTACAAAAAGTGCCAACCCAACCACGCGTACGCACTCTGTCGCTCTATCTCTATGCAGATGATTTCCAAAGCCTCCACTGCCATGGCTGTCTTTCCTTGCTCTAGGGTCTCTCTCTTTCTTTCTTTTACCTCTTTTGTTTGTTTTGTATATTACTTTTTCGCTTTTCGTCTGAATATGTGCAGAGTTATAACACGCCTGTTGCAAAATTTCTTTTTCCTTTCTTTTGCGTTTTGATTGACTGTGATTTTGTGGTCTTTCTTCTGATCGTTATGGTGGAAATGTTATGATATGCCTTGAGGTTTTTGCTTTTTGTTGGCAAACATTTTTACCCACTTGAGAAAATTACGATGTGGACTGGAATTCATGAGCAGTAAAATGCATGGTATTACTTGAGGTTTTTCCTTTTCTGTTGGGGTAATATTTGTAACCTTTTAAGAAAATAAGGATCGGAGTTCTCGAGAACAGTTCGATTATTATTTTTTTAATGTCTTATATAGTTCAGTTCCTTTTTTCTATCTGAATATCTTGAAATGGTGGGTGTTTGCTATTAGAAATAGAATCAGTGACTTGGATTTGAACTACTGTTCATGATTTTGTTCATTAGGAACTGTAATCTAGCTTAGCAGTCAATCAAGTAGATTGTGACGATCCTATCATACTATTTCAGAAGAATGGTTGAGGAAGCAATGAGTTTTTTTAGTAATGAGTAGAGTTTTTTGTGCTTAATTTTAAAGTGTAACTTGAAATGGTAACTTTGTTAGAGTTTTGGGATTGTATGGGAAAATGGTTTTTGTAATTGAAAATGACTTTTTTTTCTTAAAAAAGAAAAACTCTATTTTATCCTTTGGCATAGTTTATACAACTGGGTATAGTTTGGGATTCGGTAACAATTTCGGCATAGTCCAGCAAATGGTTTTTAGCGATACAGCATCTTCCCCAAGTTCTAGTTGACTCTACATGTAATTTTAAAAAGAGTGTGCAATGCGATGTGCATTCACGAGTCCACTAAACTCTCTTTGCTATCTTCATGCGTAATTTTATTTTCAAATGGAATCAGCTATCTGCCCGTGGTCCAATGCCATACATTGAAGCATATTGATTTTGCTATTTTCATGTGTATTTCTAACATGGTTTTTCTTTTGATTCTATGATACAGCCACTCTTATCTTCAACCTTAGTTTTGGAAAATATTAATTGTAACTCTGTATTTATTGAATTCAAAGTGCCTTCTCCTAGGTGAGGAGTGGTCTTCACGTATGGCCAGGCATGAGACAACTTTGCTTCAGAAAGGGCCTTTTGTATGGGTTTCTTCGATTCTTCTCGACGCCATTAAAAACCTTGCGGGGAGCTAGTCGGTCACTTAGAGTGAATCAATTTTGCAGTGTAGTTAATCTGTCTTCTGCATTGCAAATTGAATTGGTAAGCAAATCTCTTCGTCTTATTATTATTATTTTTTTTTGGTTCTTTCAAGGTCTTGGTAATACCTGTGCATAATGATTTGCTTGCAAATTGTATACGAGAGACGACGTATCCTCAATTGTCAGGAAGCATACTATAGTCCACCTATTAACACAACGAAAAAGTGCTAGAAGTTCATTCAAAGTAAAAATAGAAGACTTTACGCTGTTGTGGACCATTATCCAATAATACAGAGTATTAAGAATGGTTGACTTGAGTTCCAACTCTGTTTTTTTGTAGTCTTCGAAACTATGCTCATTGTTTTCCCTTTAAAACACACCACAACTAACAAATCAGTGTCATCTTCCATAGCAATGCACACTGATGGCTGTTAAAGTGTCCTTACCAGCATGCTAGGAGATCCATTACCCTAAAAGACATAACTCACTCTATCCCAAATGGGCGAAAAAATCTGTCGCATAATGAGATCCCACATTACTTTGGAGGGAGAAGTTCTTCCCATTTATAATGATTTTGAGGGGCTTCGATTGTAATCTTGACTGGTCCTTTTCAAGTACGGGACTAGATGTGGCTTGGTCTTTCCTTGGGTTGTTATAAACGGTATTTGAGAAAATCTTTAACCAGGAATATGCGACATGAGCTATGCCACCTATAATGAAATGCCCTGATGAGCATGTCAGAATTTAAGAAGAGGATATTGTTATAACTTAGATTGAGAATAGAAGTTGGTGAATTGAGGTTCTCCACATTGTTTGGGGAGAGAGGGGGGGGGGGGGGGGAGTTCTTTTCTCTTTCTTATGTTTTGAAGGTGTTCCAATAATAACGTTGACTAATCCTTTTGGTGTACAAGCCCATATATGGCTTGGACTTTTTCTTGGGTCATTACATCCCAACATCACATATCATGCTAGAAGTAGATCTTCAACCTATCACCACCACAAATGTAGTAAAAATGACTTCCCTCAACCCTTTGAAAGAGAACATCAACCGCTGGTTTAGTTCCATTCTTTACGTTCTCAAGCACCCTCTAAGTGTTTCTCTCTCAAAAGCATACCGTCACGGCTATTTCCCCAAACCAAGAAGTGACATCTTTCAACTCCGAAGATGATGTCAACAACAGCTCCAATGACAAGACCACGACTTTAAAATGTTTAGATATCATGATGAGTATGGATTGATTGATCATTAACTGGCAAAATAGTCCATCAAACCACTGACAGCAAACACCATAGCAAGATATACTATCCAATGCATGAGTAATGCTTAGAGCCAACACTAAGAGTTCCACTAGCCTTCAACGGGGAGCATTAGGAATGAGTTGGAGACACATTGACTAGAGAAGAGAAATATATAAAAGAAAACTAGTTATAAGAATATAACCCTAGTATCGATGTTCATATACGATGTTGAGACTAGGGTTTGCAATGAGAAGAGAAAAGTTAGTCCTAACCTCGCCTTTCTATGATTACATACATTAGAAAAGATTTGCCTTTCTATGGGTCATAGGTCACCATCCTAGCCCCAATACCTTATACCCTAAAATCCTTTTGGGGTCAAACTTATAATAGTTTAAGCTAATCGTGCGTTTTCTCCAAATCTCTGAACCGAACCTATAATAGTTTAGGTAATAGTGTAAACTTCCTTAATCATTAATCATTAGGCGTGCTATGTTTTATGCATGGATTTCTTGGGTTGTCTAAGGCCTGGTTTGGATAGAGAGATGCTTCCAGCTCATCCCATCTCATCTCAATATCCAAACACTACAAATACAAACACTTTTCAATTTCAAATCTTCAACTTTTTCATCTAATCATTACCTTATTACAACTTTTCCAAACTTCCGAACAAAACACAAAAAACAATTCAACATTTTCAAATCTCAAAACAAAAATAATATTAAAAAATAATATTCTAACAAACTTTATAATATTTTTATTCAACATTTTCTCTCGCATTTCCCAAAATCCCATAAAACATTTTAACTCAAACCATTTTTAACTCATCTAATCTCAACTCAAATATCTCACTATTATTCACAAATCATCTCAACTCACTATCCAAACCTGACCTAAGTCTCTTTGTTGCCACTATTCC